>NC_069502.1:1117804533-1118456200 GCF_027579735.1 Bombina bombina | reverse complement strand
TGAGCAGTGGCAGGTCACAGCAGAAGTTGAGCAGTAGCAGACCACATCAGAAGCTTAGCAGTAGCAGGTCACAGCAGAAGCTGAGCAGTCACAGCAGAAGCTGAGCAGTAGCAGGTAATAGCAGAAGCTGAGCAGTAGCAGGTCACAGTAGAAGCTGAGCAGTAGCAGGTCACAGCAGAAGTTGAGCAGTAGCAGAAGTTGAACAGCAGCAGGTCACAGTAGAAGCTGAGCAGTAGCAGGTCAGGAGCAGAAGCTGAGCAGTAGTAGGTCACAGCATAATCTGAGCAGTAGAAGGTTACAGCAGAAGCTGGGCAGTATCAGGTCACAGCAGAAGCTGATCAGTAGCAGGTCACATCAGAAGCTGAGCAGTAGCAGGTCACAGCAGAAGCTAAGCAGTAGCAGGTCACATCAGAAGCTGAGCAGTAGCAGGTCACAGCAGAAGCTAAGCAGTAGCAGGTCACAGCAGAAGCTAAGCAGTAGCAGGTCACAGCAGAAGCTGAGCAGTAGCAGGTCACAGTAGAAGTTGAGCAGTAGCAGATCACATCAGAAGCTGAGCAGTAGCATGTCATAGCAGAAGCTAAGCAGTAGCAGGTCACATCAGAAGCTGAGCAGTAGCATGTCACATCAGAAGCTGAGCAGTGGCAGGTCATAGCAGAAGCTGAGCAGTAGCAGGTCACATCAGAAGCTGAGCAGTAGCAGGTCACAGCAGAAGCTGAGCAGTAGCAGGTCACAGCAGAAGCTGAGCAGTAGCAGGTCACATCAGAAGCTGAGCAGTAGCAGGTCACAGCAGAAGCTGAGCAGTAGCAGGTCACATAAGAAACTGAGCAGTAGCAGGTCACAGCAGAAGCTGAGCAGTAACAGGTCACAGCAGAAGCTGAGCAGTAGCAGGTCACAACAGAAGCTGAGCAGTAGCAGGTAACAGCAGAAGCTGAGCAGTGGGAGGTCACAGCAGAAGCTGAGCAGTGGCAGGTCACAGCAGAAGCTAGGCAGTAGCAGGTCACAGCAGAAGCTGAGCAGTGGCAGGTCAGAGCAGAAGCTGAGCAGTAGCAGGTCACAGTAGAAGCTGAGCAGTAGCAGGTCAGGAGCAGAAGCTGAGCAGTAGCAGGTCACAGCATAAGCTGAGCAGTAGCAGGTTACAGCAGAAGCTGGGCAGTATCAGGTCACAGCAGATGCTGATCAGTAGCAGGTCACATCAGAAGCTGAGCAGTAGCAGGTGACAGCAGAAGCTAAGCAGTAGCAGGTCACAGCAGAAGCTAAGCAGTAGCAGGTCACAGCAGAAGCTGAGCAGTAGCAGGTCACAGTAGAAGTTGAGCAGTAGCAGATCACATCAGAAGCTGAGCAGTAGCAGATCACATCAGAAGCTGAGCAGTAGCATGTCATAGCAGAAGCTAAGCAGTAGCAGGTCACATCAGAAGCTGAGCAGTAGCAGGTCACATCAGAAGCTGAGCAGTGGCAGGTCAAAGCAGAAGCTGAGCAGTAGCATGTCATAGCAGAAGCTGAGCAGTAGCAGGTCACATCAGAAGCTGAGCAGTAGCAGGTCACATCAGAAGCTGAGCAGTAGCAGGTCACAGCAGAAGCAAAGCAGTATCAGGTCACATCAGAAGCTGAGCAGTAGCAGGTCACAGCAGAAGCTAAGCAGTAGCAGGTCACAGCAGAAGCTAAGCAGTAGCAGGTCACAGCAGAAGCTGAGCAGTAGCAGGTCACAGTAGAAGTTTAGCAGTAGCAGATCACATCAGAAGCTGAGCAGTAGCATGTCATAGCAGAAGCTAAGCAGTAGCAGGTCACATCAGAAGCTGAGCAGTAGCATGTCACATCAGAAGCTGAGCAGTGGCAGGTCATAGCAGAAGCTGAGCAGTAGAAGGTCACATCAGAAGCTGAGCAGTAGCAGGTCACAGCAGAAGCTGAGCAGTAGCAGGTCACAGCAGAAGCTGAGCAGTAGCAGGTCACATCAGAAGCTGAGCAGTAGCAGGTCACAGCAGAAGCTGAGCAGTAGCAGGTCACATAAGAAACTGAGCAGTAGCAGGTCACAGCAGAAGCTGAGCAGTAGCAGGTCACAGCAGAAGCTGAGCAGTAGCAGGTCACAGCAGAAGCTGAGCAGTAGCAGGTAACAGCAGAAGCTGAGCAGTGGGAGGTCACAGCAGAAGCTGAGCAGTGGCAGGTCACAGCAGAAGCTAGGCAGTAGCAGGTCACAGCAGAAGCTGAGCAGTGGCAGGTCAGAGCAGAAGCTGAGCAGTAGCAGGTCACAGTAGAAGCTGAGCAGTAGCAGGTCAGGAGCAGAAGCTGAGCAGTAGCAGGTCACAGCATAAGCTGAGCAGTAGCAGGTTACAGCAGAAGCTGGGCAGTATCAGGTCACAGCAGATGCTGATCAGTAGCAGGTCACATCAGAAGCTGAGCAGTAGCAGGTCACAGCAGAAGCTAAGCTGTAGCAGGTCATAGCAGAAGCTAAGCAGTAGCAGGTCACAGCAGAAGCTGAGCAGTAGCAGGTCACAGTAGAAGTTGAGCAGTAGCAGATCACATCAGAAGCTGAGCAGTAGCAGATCACATCAGAAGCTGAGCAGTAGCATGTCATAGCAGAAGCTAAGCAGTAGCAGGTCACATCAGAAGCTGAGCAGTAGCAGGTCACATCATAAGCTGAGCAGATGCAGGTCATAGCAGAAGCTGAGCAGTAGCAGGTCACATCAGAAGCTGAGGAGTAGCAGGTCACAGCAGAAGCTGAGCAGTAGCAGGTCACAGCAGAAGCTGAGCAGTAGCAGGTCACATCAGAAGCTGAGCAGTATCAGGTCACATCAGAAGCTGAGCAGTAGCAGGTCACATCAGAAGCTGAGCAGTAGCAGGTCACAGCAGAAGCTGAGCAGTAGCAGGTCACAGCAGAAGCAAAGCAGTATCAGGTCACATCAGAAGCTGAGCAGTAGCAGGTCACAGCAGAAGCTAAGCAGTAGCAGGTCACAGCAGAAGCTAAGCAGTAGCAGGTCACAGCAGAAGCTGAGCAGTAGCAGGTCACAGTAGAAGTTGAGCAGTAGCAGATCACATCAGAAGCTGAGCAGTAGCATGTCATAGCAGAAGCTAAGCAGTAGCAGGTCACATCAGAAGCTGAGCAGTAGCATGTCACATCAGAAGCTGAGCAGTGGCAGGTCATAGCAGAAGCTGAGCAGTAGCAGGTCACATCAGAAGCTGAGCAGTAGCAGGTCACAGCAGAAGCTGAGCAGTAGCAGGTCACAGCAGAAGCTGAGCAGTAGCAGGTCACATCAGAAGCTGAGCAGTAGCAGGTCACAGCAGAAGCTGAGCAGTAGCAGGTCACATAAGACACTGAGCAGTAGCAGGTCACAGCAGAAGCTGAGCAGTAGCAGGTCACAGCAGAAGCTGAGCAGTAGCAGGTCACAGCAGAAGCTGAGCAGTAGCAGGTAACAGCAGAAGCTGAGCAGTGGGAGGTCACAGCAGAAGCTGAGCAGTGGCAGGTCACAGCAGAAGCTAGGCAGTAGCAGGTCACAGCAGAAGTTGAGCAGTGGCAGGTCAGAGCAGAAGCTGAGCAGTAGCAGGTCACAGTAGAAGCTGAGCAGTAGCAGGTCAGGAGCAGAAGCTGAGCAGTAGCAGGTCACAGCATAAGCTGAGCAGTAGCAGGTTACAGCAGAAGCTGGGCAGTATCAGGTCACAGCAGAAGCTGATCAGTAGCAGGTCACATCAGAAGCTGAGCAGTAGCAGGTCACAGCAGAAGCTAAGCAGTAGCAGGTCACAGCAGAAGCTGAGCAGTAGCAGGTCACAGTAGAAGTTGAGCAGTAGCAGATCACATCAGAAGCTGAGCAGTAGCAGATCACATCAGAAGCTGAGCAGTAGCATGTCATAGCAGAAGCTAAGCAGTAGCAGGTCACATCAGAAGCTGAGCAGTAGCAGGTCACATCAGAAGCTGAGCAGTGGCAGGTCATAGCAGAAGCTGAGCAGTAGCAGGTCACATCAGAAGCTGAGCAGTAGCAGGTCACAGCAGAAGCTGAGCAGTAGCAGGTCACAGCAGAAGCTGAGCAGTAGCAGGTCACATCAGAAGCTGAGCAGTAGCAGGTCACAGCAGAAGCTGAGCAGTAGCAGGTCACAGCAGAAGCTGAGCAGTAGCAGGTCACATCAGAAGCTGAGCAGTAGCAGGTCACAGCAGAAGCTGAGCAGTAGCAGGTCACAGCAGAAGCTGAGCAGTATCAGGTCACAGCAGAAGATGAGCAGTAGCAGGTCACAGCAGAAGCTGAGCAGTGGGAGGTCACAGCAGAAGCTGAGCAGTAGCAGGTCACAGCAGAAGCTGAGCAGTAGCAGGTCACAGCAGAAGCTGAGCAGTGGCAGGTCACAGCAGAAGCTAGGCAGTAGCAGGTCACAGCAGAAGCTGAGCAGTGGCAGGTCACAGCAGAAGCTGAGGAGTAGCAGGTCACAGCAGAAGCTGAGCAATGGCAGGTCACAGCAGAAGCTAAGCAGTAGCAGGTCACAGCAGAAGCTGAGCAGTAGCAGGTCATAGCAGAGGATGAGCAGTAGCAGGTCACAGCAGAAGATGAGCAGTGGCAGGTCACAGCAGAGGATGAGCAGTAGCAGGTCACAGCAGAAGCTGAGCAGTAGCAGGTCACAGCAGAAGCTGAGCAGTAGCAGGTCACAGCAGAAGATGAGCAGTGGCAGGTCACATCAGAAGCTGAGCAGTAGCAGATCACAGCAGAAGCTGAGCAGTGGCAGGTCACAGCAGAAGTTGAGCAGTGGCAGGTCACAGCAGAAGCTGAGCAGTAGCAGGTCACAGCAGAAGCTGAGCAGTAGCAGGTCACCGCAGAAGCTGTGCAGAAGCAGGTCACAGCAGAAGATGAGCAGTAGCAGGTCACAGCAGAAGCTGAGCAGTAGCAGGTCACAGCAGAAGCTGAGCAGTAGCAGGTCACAGCAGAAGCTAAGCAGTAGCAAGTCACAGCAGAAGCTGAGCAGTAGCAGTCACAGCAGAAGCTGAGCAGTAGAAGGTTACAGCAGAAGCTGAGCAGTAGCAGGTCACAGCAGAAGCTAAGCAGTAGCAGGTCACAGCAGAAGCTGAGCAGTAGCAGGTCACAGTAGAAGTTTAGCAGTAGCAGATCACATCAGAAGCTGAGCAGTAGCATGTCATAGCAGAAGCTAAGCAGTAGCAGGTCACATCAGAAGCTGAGCAGTAGCATGTCACATCAGAAGCTGAGCAGTGGCAGGTCATAGCAGAAGCTGAGCAGTAGAAGGTCACATCAGAAGCTGAGCAGTAGCAGGTCACAGCAGAAGCTGAGCAGTAGCAGGTCACAGCAGAAGCTGAGCAGTAGCAGGTCACAGCAGAAGCTGAGCAGTAGCAGGTCACAGCAGAAGCTGAGCAGTAGCAGGTCACATAAGAAACTGAGCAGTAGCAGGTCACAGCAGAAGCTGAGCAGTAGCAGGTCACAGCAGAAGCTGAGCAGTAGCAGGTCACAGCAGAAGCTGAGCAGTAGCAGGTAACAGCAGAAGCTGAGCAGTGGGAGGTCACAGCAGAAGCTGAGCAGTGGCAGGTCACAGCAGAAGCTAGGCAGTAGCAGGTCACAGCAGAAGCTGAGCAGTGGCAGGTCAGAGCAGAAGCTGAGCAGTAGCAGGTCACAGTAGAAGCTGAGCAGTAGCAGGTCAGGAGCAGAAGCTGAGCAGTAGCAGGTCACAGCATAAGCTGAGCAGTAGCAGGTTACAGCAGAAGCTGGGCAGTATCAGGTCACAGCAGATGCTGATCAGTAGCAGGTCACATCAGAAGCTGAGCAGTAGCAGGTCACAGCAGAAGCTAAGCAGTAGCAGGTCATAGCAGAAGCTGAGCAGTAGCAGGTCACAGCAGAAGCTGAGCAGTAGCAGGTCACAGTAGAAGTTGAGCAGTAGCAGATCACATCAGAAGCTGAGCAGTAGCAGATCACATCAGAAGCTGAGCAGTAGCATGTCATAGCAGAAGCTAAGCAGTAGCAGGTCACATCAGAAGCTGAGCAGTAGCAGGTCACATCATAAGCTGAGCAGTGGCAGGTCATAGCAGAAGCTGAGCAGTAGCAGGTCACATCAGAAGCTGAGGAGTAGCAGGTCACAGCAGAAGCTGAGCAGTAGCAGGTCACAGCAGAAGCTGAGCAGTAGCAGGTCACATCAGAAGCTGAGCAGTAGCAGGTCACATCAGAAGCTGAGCAGTAGCAGGTCACATCAGAAGCTGAGCAGTAGCAGGTCACAGCAGAAGCTGAGCAGTAGCAGGTCACAGCAGAAGCAAAGCAGTATCAGGTCACATCAGAAGCTGAGCAGTAGCAGGTCACAGCAGAAGCTAAGCAGTAGCAGGTCACAGCAGAAGCTAAGCAGTAGCAGGTCACAGCAGAAGCTGAGCAGTAGCAGGTCACAGTAGAAGTTGAGCAGTAGCAGATCACATCAGAAGCTGAGCAGTAGCATGTCATAGCAGAAGCTAAGCAGTAGCAGGTCACATCAGAAGCTGAGCAGTAGCATGTCACATCAGAAGCTGAGCAGTGGCAGGTCATAGCAGAAGCTGAGCAGTAGCAGGTCACATCAGAAGCTGAGCAGTAGCAGGTCACAGCAGAAGCTGAGCAGTAGCAGGTCACAGCAGAAGCTGAGCAGTAGCAGGTCACATCAGAAGCTGAGCAGTAGCAGGTCACAGCAGAAGCTGAGCAGTAGCAGGTCACATAAGAAACTGAGCAGTAGCAGGTCACAGCAGAAGCTGAGCAGTAGCAGGTCACAGCAGAAGCTGAGCAGTAGCAGGTCACAGCAGAAGCTGAGCAGTAGCAGGTAACAGCAGAAGCTGAGCAGTGGGAGGTCACAGCAGAAGCTGAGCAGTGGCAGGTCACAGCAGAAGCTAGGCAGTAGCAGGTCACAGCAGAAGTTGAGCAGTGGCAGGTCAGAGCAGAAGCTGAGCAGTAGCAGGTCACAGTAGAAGCTGAGCAGTAGCAGGTCAGGAGCAGAAGCTGAGCAGTAGCAGGTCACAGCATAAGCTGAGCAGTAGCAGGTTACAGCAGAAGCTGGGCAGTATCAGGTCACAGCAGAAGCTGATCAGTAGCAGGTCACATCAGAAGCTGAGCAGTAGCAGGTCACAGCAGAAGCTAAGCAGTAGCAGGTCACAGCAGAAGCTGAGCAGTAGCAGGTCACAGTAGAAGTTGAGCAGTAGCAGATCACATCAGAAGCTGAGCAGTAGCAGATCACATCAGAAGATGAGCAGTAGCATGTCATAGCAGAAGCTAAGCAGTAGCAGGTCACATCAGAAGCTGAGCAGTAGCAGGTCACATCAGAAGCTGAGCAGTGGCAGGTCATAGCAGAAGCTGAGCAGTAGCAGGTCACATCAGAAGCTGAGCAGTAGCAGGTCACAGCAGAAGCTGAGCAGTAGCAGGTCACAGCAGAAGCTGAGCAGTAGCAGGTCACATCAGAAGCTGAGCAGTAGCAGGTCACAGCAGAAGCTGAGCAGTAGCAGGTCACAGCAGAAGCTGAGCAGTAGCAGGTCACATCAGAAGCTGAGCAGTAGCAGGTCACAGCAGAAGCTGAGCAGTAGCAGGTCACAGCAGAAGCTGAGCAGTAGCAGGTCACAGCAGAAGATGAGCAGTAGCAGGTCACAGCAGAAGCTGAGCAGTGGGAGGTCACAGCAGAAGCTGAGCAGTAGCAGGTCACAGCAGAAGCTGAGCAGTGGGAGGTCACAGCAGAAGCTGAGCAGTGGCAGGTCACAGCAGAAGCTAGGCAGTAGCAGGTCACAGCAGAAGCTGAGCAGTGGCAGGTCACAGCAGAAGCTGAGCAGTAGCAGGTCACAGCAGAAGCTGAGCAATGGCAGGTCACAGCAGAAGCTAAGCAGTAGCAGGTCACAGCAGAAGCTGAGCAGTAGCAGGTCATAGCAGAGGATGAGCAGTAGCAGGTCACAGCAGAAGCTGAGCAGTGGCAGGTCACAGCAGAGGATGAGCAGTAGCAGGTCACAGCAGAAGCTGAGCAGTAGCAGGTCACAGCAGAAGCTGAGCAGTAGCAGGTCACAGCAGAAGATGAGCAGTGGCAGGTCACATCAGAAGCTGAGCAGTAGCAGATCACAGCAGAAGCTGAGCAGTGGCAGGTCACAGCAGAAGTTGAGCAGTGGCAGGTCACAGCAGAAGCTGAGCAGTAGCAGGTCACAGCAGAAGCTGAGCAGTAGCAGGTCACCGCAGAAGCTGTGCAGAAGCAGGTCACAGCAGAAGATGAGCAGTAGCAGGTCACAGCAGAAGCTGAGCAGTAGCAGGTCACAGCAGAAGCTGAGCAGTAGCAGGTCACAGCAGAAGCTAAGCAGTAGCAAGTCACAGCAGAAGCTGAGCAGTAGCAGTCACAGCAGAAGCTGAGCAGTAGAAGGTTACAGCAGAAGCTGAGCAGTAGCAGGTCACAGCAGAAGATGAGCAGTAGCAGGTCACAGCAGAAGATGAGCAGTAGCAGGTCACAGCAGAAGCTGAGCAGTAGCAGGTCACCGCAGAAGCTGTGCAGAAGCAGGTCACAGCAGAAGATGAGCAGTAGCAGGTCACAGCAGAAGCTGAGCAGTAGCAGGTCACAGCAGAAGCTGAGCAGTAGCAGGTCACAGCAGAAGCTAAGCAGTAGCAAGTCACAGCAGAAGCTGAGCAGTAGCAGTCACAGCAGAAGCTGAGCAGTAGAAGGTCACAGTAGAAGCTGAGCAGTAGCAGGTCAGGAGCAGAAGCTGAGCAGTAGCAGGTCACAGCATAAGCTGAGCAGTAGCAGGTTACAGCAGAAGCTGGGCAGTATCAGGTCACAGCAGATGCTGATCAGTAGCAGGTCACATCAGAAGCTGAGCAGTAGCAGGTCACAGCAGAAGCTAAGCAGTAGCAGGTCATAGCAGAAGCTAAGCAGTAGCAGGTCACAGCAGAAGCTGAGCAGTAGCAGGTCACAGTAGAAGTTGAGCAGTAGCAGATCACATCAGAAGCTGAGCAGTAGCAGATCACATCAGAAGCTGAGCAGTAGCATGTCATAGCAGAAGCTAAGCAGTAGCAGGTCACATCAGAAGCTGAGCAGTAGCAGGTCACATCAGAAGCTGAGCAGTGGCAGGTCATAGCAGAAGCTGAGCAGTAGCAGGTCACATCAGAAGCTGAGCAGTAGCAGGTCACAGCAGAAGCTGAGCAGTAGCAGGTCACAGCAGAAGCTGAGCAGTAGCAGGTCACATCAGAAGCTGAGCAGTAGCAGGTCACATCAGAAGCTGAGCAGTAGCAGGTCACATCAGAAGCTGAGCAGTAGCAGGTCACAGCAGAAGCTGAGCAGTAGCAGGTCACAGCAGAAGCAAAGCAGTATCAGGTCACATCAGAAGCTGAGCAGTAGCAGGTCACAGCAGAAGCTAAGCAGTAGCAGGTCACAGCAGAAGCTAAGCAGTAGCAGGTCACAGCAGAAGCTGAGCAGTAGCAGGTCACAGTAGAAGTTGAGCAGTAGCAGATCACATCAGAAGCTGAGCAGTAGCATGTCATAGCAGAAGCTAAGCAGTAGCAGGTCACATCAGAAGCTGAGCAGTAGCATGTCACATCAGAAGCTGAGCAGTGGCAGGTCATAGCAGAAGCTGAGCAGTAGCAGGTCACATCAGAAGCTGAGCAGTAGCAGGTCACAGCAGAAGCTGAGCAGTAGCAGGTCACAGCAGAAGCTGAGCAGTAGCAGGTCACATCAGAAGCTGAGCAGTAGCAGGTCACAGCAGAAGCTGAGCAGTAGCAGGTCACATAAGAAACTGAGCAGTAGCAGGTCACAGCAGAAGCTGAGCAGTAGCAGGTCACAGCAGAAGCTGAGCAGTAGCAGGTCACAGCAGAAGCTGAGCAGTAGCAGGTAACAGCAGAAGCTGAGCAGTGGGAGGTCACAGCAGAAGCTGAGCAGTGGCAGGTCACAGCAGAAGCTAGGCAGTAGCAGGTCACAGCAGAAGCTGAGCAGTGGCAGGTCAGAGCAGAAGCTGAGCAGTAGCAGGTCACAGTAGAAGCTGAGCAGTAGCAGGTCAGGAGCAGAAGCTGAGCAGTAGCAGGTCACAGCATAAGCTGAGCAGTAGCAGGTTACAGCAGAAGCTGGGCAGTATCAGGTCACAGCAGAAGCTGATCAGTAGCAGGTCACATCAGAAGCTGAGCAGTAGCAGGTCACAGCAGAAGCTAAGCAGTAGCAGGTCACAGCAGAAGCTGAGCAGTAGCAGGTCACAGTAGAAGTTGAGCAGTAGCAGATCACATCAGAAGCTGAGCAGTAGCAGATCACATCAGAAGCTGAGCAGTAGCATGTCATAGCAGAAGCTAAGCAGTAGCAGGTCACATCAGAAGCTGAGCAGTAGCAGGTCACATCAGAAGCTGAGCAGTGGCAGGTCACAGCAGAAGCTGAGCAGTAGCAGGTCACATCAGAAGCTGAGCAGTAGCAGGTCACAGCAGAAGCTGAGCAGTAGCAGGTCACAGCAGAAGCTGAGCAGTAGCAGGTCACATCAGAAGCTGAGCAGTAGCAGGTCACAGCAGAAGCTGAGCAGTAGCAGGTCACAGCAGAAGCTGAGCAGTAGCAGGTCACATCAGAAGCTGAGCAGTAGCAGGTCACAGCAGAAGCTGAGCAGTAGCAGGTCACAGCAGAAGCTGAGCAGTATCAGGTCACAGCAGAAGATGAGCAGTGGGAGGTCACAGCAGAAGCTGAGCAGTAGCAGGTCACAGCAGAAGCTGAGCAGTTGGAGGTCACAGCAGAAGCTGAGCAGTGGCAGGTCACAGCAGAAGCTAGGCAGTAGCAGGTCACAGCAGAAGCTGAGCAGTGGCAGGTCACAGCAGAAGCTGAGCAGTAGCAGGTCACAGCAGAAGCTGAGCAATGGCAGGTCACAGCAGAAGCTAAGCAGTAGCAGGTCACAGCAGAAGCTGAGCAGTAGCAGGTCATAGCAGAGGATGAGCAGTAGCAGGTCACAGCAGAAGCTGAGCAGTAGCAGGTCACAGCAGAGGATGAGCAGTAGCAGGTCACAGCAGAAGCTGAGCAGTAGCAGGTCACAGCAGAAGCTGAGCAGTAGCAGGTCACAGCAGAAGATGAGCAGTGGCAGGTCACATCAGAAGCTGAGCAGTAGCAGATCACAGCAGAAGCTGAGCAGTGGCAGGTCACAGCAGAAGCTGAGCAGTGGCAGGTCACAGCAGAAGCTGAGCAGTAGCAGGTCACAGCAGAAGCTGAGCAGTAGCAGGTCACCGCAGAAGCTGTGCAGAAGCAGGTCACAGCAGAAGATGAGCAGTAGCAGGTCACAGCAGAAGCTGAGCAGTAGCAGGTCACAGCAGAAGCTGAGCAGTAGCAGGTCACAGCAGAAGCTAAGCAGTAGCAAGTCACAGCAGAAGCTGAGCAGTAGCAGTCACAGCAGAAGCTGAGCAGTAGAAGGTTACAGCAGAAGCTGAGCAGTAGAAGGTTACAGCAGAAGCTGAGCAGTAGCAGGTCACAGCAGAAGATGAGCAGTAGCAGGTCACAGCAGAAGATGAGCAGTAGCAGGTCACAGCAGAAGATGAGCAGTGGCAGGTCAGAGCAGAAGCTGAGCAGTGGCAGGTTAAAGCAGATTAGCAGAGGCTTCTTTTGTTCTTCAATTACAGGATAATGTTATTTTTATTCTTAAATACATATTTCTATATTTTTTTTTATACCTTTACATGTATATCTATTCCTATAGATATAGTTATATATATTTTTAGGAACAAAAGGAGATTGGATCTCCAAAGAATGTACACATGGATAGCACTCTAATTCCCTGATAGGTGGAATAGTCGACTAAGTTACAAGTTATAGGTGGCGGATACAAAGGATAATTTAAAATATAGTTTTATATATATATGTACTTTACATGAACATTAGCAGATATATAGAAATATATATTTAATAATAAAGTACATTATTTTCTACGTGAAGAACATAGGAATGTAAAATATGCATTTTGCGCATCGCTTTTCTCAATTTAGATCTTAACGTGGTCAGTTTAGGGCACAGGAATACTTATTCTTAAGGCACATTATTATATATATATATACACATACATATACATATTTAGATGTGTATGTAGCTCTATGTTAAAGCCCTTTGCAGACTTTTTTTCTAACACCTGATACCTCATATCTTTGAGCCCTCTTTTTAAAAAAATATTTTTTATTAGATAGTATTATGATTGTAATGGACTTTTAAATGTACTTTTGATGTATTTTGTAACACTATTTATTTAAGCATAACAGTTAACTTTTGCTCTGAGGATGCGCTATCCTGACGCGTGCAAAAACCCACAATAAACCTGATATTGTTTCGCGTGACAGTTAGCGTGCCATTTGTAATATGACCCTATGTTGATTTTATTTAATTGTAAGCTCAGAAGCCCACAACATTGTGCACAAATGTGATGTGCACGTCATGGATGGTAACATAACAGGAAGGATCTTTTATATGTTTGGTAAATATTATTTTATCATTATTTTGTTTTACCACTGTATCTCTTGTCAGAGCTTTGCCAAATCTGTTGGTACTTTATGAATACAAAATGATGAGATAATAATAATAACATAAATTAATACAATAAGGGCTACATTACAAGTGGAACGCTAATTTATCACGCATCCGTAAACTGGCAAATTCACTCATTTACGGGCGCGCATTAAATAACCAGATCTCTGGTTAATTTTATAAATCTGCCCAAATGCCCCCAAAATCAAGTGCTAGTTTCTTTTATTTTAAATAAAAATGTAGCTTTTTAAAAAAAAAATTTTTTTAAAAAATGCATTTTTTGGAGGCTAAAATCGGCGGCTGTGGGGTGTTGCATGCGCTGGTATTACTCAGTGGAGCGCTAATATTGCTTTTGCACTTGTAATCTGGCCCTTAGTTATAAGAGAAAATACACTTATGTTGCATTCAGTTTGGGTGTTCTTTGAACTAACATTAAAGGGACATGAACCCAAATTTTGTCTTTCATGATTCAGATAGAGAATACAATTTGAAGAAAGTTTTCCAATTTACTTCATTTATCAAATTTGCTTTGTTTCTCTTGTTATTCTTTGTTGAACAGATATCTAGATAGGTAGCATGCACGTGTCTGGAGCTCTATATGACAGGAAAAAGTGCTGCCATCTAGTGCTCTAGCTAATATATAACTTTATTGCAAAACTGCTACTATATAGTGCTGCATACACGTGCAAGCTCCTGAACTTACCTTTTCAACAAAGGATAACAAGAAAATAAAGAAATGTGATTATAGAACTAAATTGGAAAGTTGTTTAAAATTATATGCTCTATATGAAACAGAAACATTTGGGGCTTTATGTCCCTTTAAGTGTTCTGCTTTTTTTTCTTCAATATCTCACTGTCATGTGTGTGTATATAAAACAATAATAATTGTGTCTTGATGAGTTCCCACACTTTTTTTTGTTGGACTTGACCCCTGAGAGATATCAACTGAAGAGAGCAGCACCAAACTTCAAGGGACTTTGAGAACAGATTATTACCACTTGACAATTGAGGCTGTTCAGGAATAACACGTTTGGTAGAGTAAGATTGTAAAAGAAAGGTATCAAAGTACGTTTATACAGTAGAGGACGGATTTACTTCTAATATTGCGGCCGTCGAGATATTAGAGCGAAAAATACAATATTAAAAAGGCCATCTATTTAAAAAACAAAACACTTATAGTACAAATATAAAAAAACACACTTTTGTAAAACAAAAAAACCACGACTAATGTCTTCTAAGGGATATTAAAATTCTGTGCACAAAATCTTGTTTCTAAAAAGAAATGAACAAACCAAAAGTTAAAAACATTTCTTTCAATAACAATATTAATTTAAATACATTGGGCCAGATTACAAGTTGCACTGATTAAACTTTTAACACAGGTGGGTTAGTAAGCGTATCACAAGTTGAAAGTAAAAAGTTAACATCTGAGCAAAACCTGATGTGCACTAACTTCAGGACTTTGGATATCGTGACCGCGTTAACTACTTCTTCCCATAGCTTTCAATGGAGCGTACCTAAACATTATCGCTTGCGCGCTAACCCAACACTACATTAGAACAACTGCACTAAACCTAAAGGTAGTATTATATATATGCTATACCTATAAATCTATATGAATATATGCAGGTATATATATATATATATACATATATATATAGGGTTCAAAATTTCCACTAGACATTGGGGAGTGCAAAATTTAATGGTGGCAAATGATAGTTAGTGAGTGAATGTTAAATCAACATTCACTCACTGATCAAAGTCTAGTGGCATGTTGTAATTTAGTATTGTTGTTATTTTATTTGCAAAAATGACACTTCTTTTGCAGCAATTACAAACACACATTTTAGACTATTATCTAAAGGGATATTATGAAAGGGCAAGGATATGTTATTCCTCTAGGGATGCAGGGAACCCATTAGTGCTTAGACTGTTATTTCTGAGAGGGTAAACAGGGGCAGAGAGAGAGAATATGGAGAGGAAAGTGAAAGTGGAGAAGAAGATAGGGTTAAGAGAGCGTGAAGAAAAAAAAGAAAGAATTAAGAGATATGAGAGGGGGAAAGAAAGTGTAAAGAGAAGACATGGCCTAAGAATAAGGGAGAGGATAAAAAGGGAGATTGAAGAGAGATGGTCCGAGTGGAGAGAGTTAAGAAGGAAGAGATAACAATTTTTTTTTTAAATCTCCAGGTCTGCTATGACCTTCCATTAGTGATGTTGCGAATAGTTCGCCAGCGAATAGTTCCCGGCGAACATAGCTTGTTCGCGTTCGCCGCGGCGGGCGAACATATGCGATGTTCGATCCGCCCCCTATTCGTCATCATTGAGTAACACTTTGACCCTGTACCTCACAGTCAGCAGACACATTCCAGCCAATCAGCAGCAGACCCTTCCTCCCAGACCCTCCTACCTCCTGGACAGCATCCATTTTAGATTAATTTGGAAGCTGCATTCTTAGAGAGAGGAGGGACAGTGTAGCTGCTGCTGATTTAATAGGGAAATCGATAGCTAGGCTAGTGTATTCAGTGTCCACTACAGTCCTGAAGGACTCATCTGATCTCTGCTGTAAGGACAGCACCCCAAAAAGCCTTTTTTAGGGCTAGAACATCAGTCTGCTTTTTTTTTTTTTCCTGTGTAATCTAATTGCAGTTGCCTGCCTGCCTGCCTGCCAGCGTGTGTGTCAGGCTCACAGCGTATACTGTGCCCACTTGCCCAGTGCCACCACTCATATCTGGTGTAACAGGAGTGTAGATTTTAAAAAAACAAACACTTTTTTGACTGTGTTAAATAATAGCAGTCAGTTTCCTTCACACGTGTGCGTTTCTGTGCCTGCCTACCAGGGCACAGTGTCACCCCAGTGCAACTCATATCTGGTGTAACAGTAGTGTAGATTTAAAAGAAAAAACACTTTTTTGACTGTGTTAAATAATAGCAGTCAGTTTCCTTCACACGTGTGCGTTTCAGTGCCTGCCTGCCAGAGCAGAGTGTCACCCCAGTGCAACTCATATCTGGTGTAACAGTAGTGTAGATTTAAAAAAAAACAACACTTTTTTGACTGTGTTAAATAATAGCAGTCAGTTTCCTTCACACGTGTGCGTTTCAGTGCCTGCCTGCCAGGGCACAGTGTCACCCCAGTGCAACTCATATCTGGTGTAACAGTAGTGTACATTTAAAAAAAACAACACTTTTTTGACTGTGTTAAATAATAGCAGTCAGTTTCCTTCACACGTGTGCGTTTCAGTGCCTGCCTGCCAGGGCACAGTGTCACCCCAGTGCAACTCATATCTGGTGTAACAGTAGTGTAGATTTAAAAAAAACAACACTTTTTTGACTGTGTTAAATAATAGCAGTCAGTTTCCTTCACACGTGTGTGTTTCAGTGCCTGTCTGCCAGGGCACAGTGTCACCCCAGTGCCACTCATATCTGGTGTAACAGTAGTGTACATTTAAAAAAAACAACACGGGGGGCGGAGTTAGCCGGGCATCTGAGCGGTCGCATACTAAGAGAGCTCTGCTCAATACTATCTTTAACTAATTGCCAGACCGCTCAGTATTGCTCAAAATTATACAAAATTATACAAAATTGTGGCTTATCATCCATAGACCCGTGTAGAAGGGCTTAGCGAGAAAG
Source organism: Bombina bombina (assembly GCF_027579735.1). NCBI lineage: Eukaryota > Metazoa > Chordata > Amphibia > Anura > Bombinatoridae > Bombina > Bombina bombina. The sequence goes on along the minus strand of NC_069502.1, from coordinate 1,118,440,162 downwards.
AGAAGCCTGGAAGTGACATATCGGAACATCCTTCTTTCACACAGTTCAATAGTCTATGCACGGAGCGGCCATATTGCAGGACACGTGGAACCTATTTTCCTTGAGACCGAGCTTGTGATCTAGAGAGCTTTACAGAATACTCTCCTACTACAATGGATCCTATGCCACTTTGGGAGTCTAATTTGCTGCACTCGATAGATTGTCACTATCATGACCTCAAGCAGCATTTTCTTCCCTACAAGCGGAATTTGACGAACCGGAGGTGGATTCCCTTTTACCATATAACGCATATGGAGGCTCTAGTACCCATTATGCTGTAACATTATACGGACAGCGTGACTCCAGAGACACTGTTTTTTTAGGAAACATTGGGCCCGCTGGCTCCCCTGACGACACCCCTGAGGGCACCACTCTACTGGATAAGAGACTATTTCAAACGCTGAACATAACGGCCCGAGAACAGAGTATGCTGCACTCTGGTGCAGGGGAGTCAGCTGATCGCCCGGATAGTATGTCCGCAGCCTCACACTTTACTAAAGAAGGGTCAATCTCAGTGCCTCTTAATAGCGGAGTGGCGGGATTGGAATTATTGGAACTTCACTTATGGAAGCTTTACCTGTAGATCCGGACACCTCGCAGAGCCTCTCCGCATTCACCGCTCACAGGGGGGCATCTCCCTTTCTCGCACTGAGAAGCTCCGGAGGCATGGGACCCCATCAGACTCATATTCTTTGCTCTCAAATCTCCTCCCTGAGCAGAGTCATGCCACAAACAGACTATGCTGTTCCGGTTGTAGTCCCTAATACTGGAGTGGGCTGAATTCATCTATGCCTCTGGACTTTCCCCCTGGGACGCTCCTAACGCAGGGGTGATTTTTGTTACTGCTGACCAACACCGTATTTCCCTAAGCCCTGGTTTGATCTCTGCTATGTCGTTTTCCATGTTGCCACTGTTTAGAGCAGTGTTTAGATAGAACATAACCTATAGTGTAAGATGATAAGACGCTTACACACACATCCTATTTTGGAGTATGGTATGTTTATAATTTTTGCCTGGATCTCCTGGTCCTATATACCGAAAGTGGGATGCTCTTCCCTGCATTTAACAATCAGCACTCTCAGTTATCCCTTATCAGCAGAGCTTGACTGTTGTTCCTCTCTAAGTTTGAAATGTTGATCCATTTTACCCCAGTTTCTTCTCTGCATACTATGGTAATTGATCCTACGATTGTATATACTGGTACATAATTCTCCCTTGCTGAAACATATTTTCACATAACACTGCCTGTTTTCTGCTTGCCTATGTGGCACATACAAGAGTCACTTAACACAGAGGTATCTAGATGGTATCCCACATTATAGAGCCCTCCACAATAGTTCACAAAAGATAATGTCCATTTAAAAATTTATACTCCAGTATTGTTTAGCTTCACTCCTCACATGCCCAAATTAAAGTTTTTTTCTGTCTATTTTTCCTTTTATGTTAAGCATGTTCATTGAGCCTGATATTTTTCTTATTGTTCTATTTTGATGTTTATTGTATAGGGGATGTTCGTTATGTAATGTAGGCATTAGTGTCTATGCTATAAGCATGTAAGCTTTATACTCAGGTGGGTTATATTAATGTTTATAATAATAAGACTGGTGATATTCAGATGTAAACATAGATTCCTATAGGTCCTCATAGCTATACATTAGCATTCCTTTTGACCCTATGTAGCACTAACGGTATCATAGTCTTTCTCCTGTGGTAGGCCTTTAGCAATGTACTTAAGAAGCCTTATACCACTGTATTAACAAATCTATTATTCCTTGTCTAATTGATCTTAAGTTACAGTCGATCTTGTCTTCCTAAGTTCTAAGATTTATTAATACAGTGGTATAAGGTCAATAAATACCACGTATTATATACGCAAAGCAGACTTATACTGACCTTAACTGAAAAAACTGACTCAAAATCAATTAATATAAAACCAAAGATATCACTACTTTATTCAAATAGAAAACATTGGATTGAAATAAATCCGACCAAACCCTGTGTTTTTAATATTGTATATATGTAGATTTTTGTGTGTGTGTTTTTGGTTTTTATTTTAAATTTCATAATAAAGGTTATATTTTAAATACCCTCCAGCACTCCCACTCCAAAGTTATCCAGTCTGTGCCCAAATCTTGCCACCCCAGATTGGGGAAAGAGTGCTATCTAGGTGCACAATTTATCAATCCAAGGATTGATTTTGAGTGTTTCATGATCTTTATTCTACATATGACAGCTGAAAATATCATACTAATGGACAGAACACTTTGCTAATGAGGTACTATAGTAATATTATGTAAAAAAAATAAAAATATAAGGCATCAATGTAAATCTTACAATGTATATATCCGAGGTATACTGGTAATATCGTAGGATATACATGTTCTCAATACACAGTAGCGTCTCCCTTTGCAGCTCCAGGCTATTTAGTGTTGTGGGTAAGATGGAAGAATATGTAAAGTGACTCACCCGGCAGCATACAGGTCGTGCCGTAATCGTGGCCCCACTATGCGGTTGCGGAGTAATCATCCGGTATATCCCAGCTGTACTGAGGATCCCATCTCCGCCGGCCTCCTGTGCACTAACCTCTTCAATGCAAATGCCGGATGAGTATCAGCGTTAGCGTATTTCTTGCTACCAACCGTGGCACACGCTGTCTTCCTGGTGCGGTCTTCCCTGCTTTGCGTAATGACGTCACATCAACAACACCAATCCAACCACTGCTGCTCCGGTGTACGCCAAGGCTCAAGCTGGGAAAGGTATATAGACGTAATTTGTGGAAAAACCAGCGAGACCTCCAGGCGTTTAAATCAAAAATTGACTTTATTGGAGAAAACAATAAAACAGCATAAAAGCTTAATGCCCTTGCATAAGGGGTATACTGAACGGGTCCTACGCGTTTCGGCAGCCCTCTGCCTTATTCATGGACTGATAAGTTCACATAGAAATGCTACTTAAATACACCTGAGCCCCCAGGTATAGGAAACCCCGTATATGCTAATTTTAAAGGGACAGGACATTGCCTTACAGTCTTGGTGTTAAGTGATTAGGAATTGTAACAATATGACCTTGTTTAATTAATAACTATTGAATCATGTTTCTAATCAATGCATTTTGAATATAATATATATAAACCATAATCATATATCATGTGATCCTGAACTAGTGTTTACATGAAATTGCGGTCATTACTACAAACAAATTCAAACAGCATATTTTTATCATGATTCTTAAGTTAAAAAAAAGGGAAAAGGAAAAAAGGAAGAAAAGAAAAAAGAAAAAAGAAAAAAGAAAAACGAAAAGGAAGAAGAAAGGAGAAAAAGATTCCAAAAATGGGGGACAGCATAAACATAACTTCACATTAAGATCCAAATAGTTTTTAAAGTGTGTATGTCTAACCTTGGATATAAATAGATTTGCTTTATTATTAATTTATCTATCCGTTCTACTATCACAGTTAGACTCAAAATACAATATATTTATAGATCTTACTAGTGAGTATTGATATAATGTTGATACTATTTCGAGAGTTGTCTCTTCAATAAAATTTATGGATTAATAAGATGGGCAACTCGTAAGCTATCCGCTAATTATAATCTGCTTTAATACTGCCGATTCCAAAAATTAATAACATCACCTTCAATATTGAAGCCCTTTGGTCTTCTAGTCTGTAATTTGAAGATCCAAAAGGCTTCTTTGAACAGTAACTTCGTCATTCTGTCCCCTCCACGTAGTGGAGCTTTAATCTGGTCAATCACTTGCCATTTGAAAGATGAGACTACTTTATCATGAACATAGATAAAGTGTCTAGCTAGATCTGAACACTCAGCACCGTTCTCTATGTTGTTCAGGTGTTCCCTGATCCTGTTTCTGCCCTCTCTGGAGGTGCATCCCACATACTGTTTCTTACATTGGGTGCACTCAACCAGATATATTACAAAAATAGAGCGGCAGTTTGTGTAGGATCCAAGATCAAACACCTTCTGTGTTACATATGATTGAAAGTTTTTCGTAATACGTGTGAAACCACACGCTATGCAGCTGCTAAAGTGGCATTTGTAATGTCCTTTGACCTCTAGCCAGCTGCTGACCCTAGTGGGGGACTTACGTAACAAGCTGGGAGACAACAGCTTGTTACTTTCAATCATATGTAACACAGAAGGTGTTTGATCTTGGATCCTACACAAACTGCCGCTCTATTTTTGTAATATATCTGGTTGAGTGCACCCAATGTAAGAAACAGTATGTGGGATGCACCTCCAGAGAGGGCAGAAACAGGATCAGGGAACACCTGAACAACATAGAGAACGGTGCTGAGTGTTCAGATCTAGCTAGACACTTTATCTATGTTCATGATAAAGTAGTCTCATCTTTCAAATGGCAAGTGATTGACCAGATTAAAGCTCCACTACGTGGAGGGGACAGAATGACGAAGTTACTGTTCAAAGAAGCCTTTTGGATCTTCAAATTACAGACTAGAAGACCAAAGGGCTTCAATATTGAAGGTGATGTTATTAATTTTTGGAATCGGCAGTATTAAAGCAGATTATAATTAGCGGATAGCTTACGAGTTGCCCATCTTATTAATCCATAAATTTTATTGAAGAGACAACTCTCGAAATAGTATCAACATTATATCAATACTCACTAGTAAGATCTATAAATATATTGTATTTTGAGTCTAACTGTGATAGTAGAACGGATAGATAAATTAATAATAAAGCAAATCTATTCATATCCAAGGTTAGACATACACACTTTAAAAACTATTTGGATCTTAATGTGAAGTTATGTTTATGCTGTCCCCCATTTTTGGAATCTTTATCTCCTTTCTTCTTCTTTTTCGTTTATCTTTTTTCTTCTTTCTTTTTTCTTTTCTTCCTTTTTTCCTTTTCCCTTTTTTTTAACTTAAGAATCATGATAAAAATATGCTGTTTGAATTTGTTTGTAGTAATGACCGCAATTTCATGTAAACACTAGTTCAGGATCACATGATATATGATTATGGTTTATATATATTATATTCAAAATGCATTGATTAGAAACATGATTCAATAGTTATTAATTAAACAAGGTCATATTGTTACAATTCCTAATCACTTAACACCAAGACTGTAAGGCAATGTCCTGTCCCTTTAAAATTAGCATATACGGGGTTTCCTATACCTGGGGGCTCAGGTGTATTTAAGTAGCATTTCTATGTGAACTTATCAGTCCATGAATAAGGCAGAGGGCTGCCGAAACGCGTAGGACCCGTTCAGTATACCCCTTATGCAAGGGCATTAAGCTTTTATGCTGTTTTATTGTTTTCTCCAATAAAGTCAATTTTTGATTTAAACGCCTGGAGGTCTCGCTGGTTTTTCCACAAATTATGTTCTCAATATGTCTATCAGGATTTACTATTGTTATTAGCCATGTTCATTCTGTAATAACTTGTCTTCTTGTTAATATGTGGCTCTTGTTTTGCTAATTACCTTAATAAAAATCTTTGATTTAAAAAAAAAAAAAAAAAAAAAACAACACTTTTACTATACAAGCTGGTGGAGTCTGAGGCGTTCCAAAAATTTGTAGCTATTGGGACACCGCAGTGGAAGGTACCTGGCCGAAATTTCTTTACACAAAAGGCAATCCCCAACCTGTACTCGATTGTGCAAAAGGAAGTAATGGCATGTCTGGCACACAGTGTTGGGGCAAGGGTCCATCTGACCACTGATACCTGGTCTGCAAAGCATGGTCAGGGCAGGTATATCACCTACACTGCGCATTGGGTAAACCTGCTGACGGCTGCCAAGCATGGAATGCATGGCTCTGCAGAGGAGTTGGTGACACCGCCACGACTTGCAGGCAGGCCTGCTGCCACCTCCTCTACTCCTCCTACTCCATCCTCTTCCATAACCTCCTCGGCTGAGTCCTCTTCTGCTGCTGCATCTTGCTCCACATCAACGGCACCCCCCCAGCTCCCCAGGTACTATTCCAAATCCCGGATATGGCAGTGTCAGGCCGTCTTGGGGTTGACTTGCCTGAAAGCAGAGAGTCACACCAGACCAGCACTCCTGTCCGCCCTGAACGCACAGGTGGATCAGTGGCTGACTCCGCACCAACTGGAGATCGGCAAAGTGGTTAGTGACAACGGAAGAAATTTGGTGGCGGCATTGAATTTGGGCAAGTTGACACATGTGCCGTGCATGGCACATGTGTGTAATCTGATCGTACAACGCTTTGTGCATAAGTACCCAGGCTTACAGGACGTCCGGAAGCAGACCAGGAAGGTGTGTGGCCATTTCAGGCGTTCCTACACGGCCATGGCGCACTTTTCAGATATCCAGCGGCGAAACAACATGCCAGTGAGGCACTTGATTTGCGAAAGCCCGACAAGTTGGAATTCAACACTCCTAATGTTCGACTGCCTGATCCAACAAGAAAAAGCCATTAACGACTATTTGTATGACCAGGGTGCTAGGACAGCCTCTGCGGAGCTGGGAATTTTTTTTGCCACGTTACTGGACACTCATGCACAATGCCTGTAGGCGCATGCGTCCTTTTGTGGAGGTGACAAACCTAGTCAGTCGCACCGAAGGCACCATCAGCGACATCATACCATTTGTTTTCTTCCTGGAGCGTGCCCTGCTGGATCAGGCCGTAGATGAGCGTGAAGAGGAAGAGTTGTGGTCACCATCACCACCAGAAACAGCCTTATCAGCATCGCTTGCTGGACCTGCGGCAACGCTGGAAGAGGATTGTGAGGAAGAGGAGTCAGAGGAGGAATGTGGCTTTGAGGAGGAGGAGGAAGACCAACCACAACAGGCATCCCAGGGTGCTCGTTGTCACCTATCTGGTACCCGTGGTGTTGTACGTGGCTGGGGGGAAGAACATACCTTCAGTGAGATCACTGCAGATGAGGAACGAGACATGAGTAGCTCGGCATCCAACCTTGTGCAAATGGGGTCTTTCATGCTGTCGTGCCTGTTGAGGGACCCTCGTATAAAAAGGCTGAAGGAGAACGACCTGTTCTGGGTGTCCACGCTACTAGACCCCCGGTATAAGCATAAAGTGCTTGAAATGTTACCGCAAGTCGGAAAGGATGCAGCAGTTCCAAAATAAATTAAAAAGTATGCTTTACACAGCGTATAAGGGTGATGTCACAGCACAACGGGAATCTAACAGGGGAAGAGGTGAAAGTAATCCTCCTCCTCCCACGACCACGCCGGCAAGGACAGGATGCTTTACAGGCGTGTTGTTGATGGAGGACATGCAGAGCTTTTTAAGTCCTACGCATCGCCACAGCCCTTCGGGGTCCACCCTCAGAGAATGACTCGACGGACAGGTAGCAGACTACCTCGCCTCAACTGCAGATATCGACACTCTGAGGAGCGATGAACCCCTTGACTACTGGGTGTGCAGGCTTGACCTGTGGCCTGAGCTATCCCAATTTGCGATAGAACTTCTGGCCTGCCCCGCTTCAAGTGTCCTGTGAGAAAGGACCTTCAGTGCAGCAGGAGGTATTGTCACTGAGACGAGAAGTCGCCTAGGTCAAAAAAGTCTAGATTACCTCACCTTTATTAAGATGAATGAGGGATGTTTCCCGAAGGGACTGACAGTGGGCGATACATTCGACTAAAAAAGGCCTGATGAGATGAGCTGCCTTGGGCTAAAAATGGTCCACACGCTGCTGTATTTTATCTCTGAATGCCGGATGACTTGCGTGACTTATCCGACACCAACTAGGGTTCAAGCCGCAATGTTTTAGGGCACTTTCTGTCTGGGAAACAAACAACAATTTTTCTGGCCGCTGCTACAGCAGCGGCTGCAACAATACCTAATTTTTCAGGCATGTGTACATGCCTAATTTTTCTGGCCTCTGGTGCTGCACTGTGGCTTCAAAAACCAAACCAAAAAAAAGGCACATAACAGGGATTAAACTGATAGGAATAGTACTACTTAACACACCACTCCTATCTGGTGGCACATTAGATTGCACGTGCAGTGCCCCAAATTTGAAGTAGGAGGTCCGACCAAGCATCTTTTTCCATCTCCCAGTTCCTAAAATCGATGCCATATACACGTCAACTGATAGGGGACGTAACAGGGATTAAACTGATAAGAATAGTACTACTTAACACACCACTCCTATCTGGTGGCACATTAGATTGCACGTGCAGTGCCCCAAATTTGAAGTAGGAGGACCGACCAAGCATCTTTTTCCATCTCCCGGTTCCTAAAATCGATGCCATATACACGTCCCCTGATAGGGGACGTAACAGGGATTAAACTGATAGGAATAGTACTACTTAACACACCTTATAATAATGCAGAGAGAGGCAACGCAGAGAGAGGAGTCTGAAGAAGAGGAGTCAGAGGAGGAAGGTGGCTTTGAGGAGGTGGAAGACCAAACACAGCAGGCGTCCCAGGGGGCTTGTTGTCACCTTTCAGGGACCCTTGGTTTTGTACGTGGCTGGGTGGAGGAAGAGACCTTCAATGACATCAGTGAGGACAAGGAACGGGACATGGCTAGCTTGGTATCCAACCTTGTGCAAATGGGGAGTTTGCGGTTGTGCAATTGGACTGTTTGCGGTTGTTTGCGGTGCGTTAAAGGGACAGTCTAGGCCAAAATAAACTTTCATGATTCAGATAGAGCATGTAATTTTAAACAATTTTCCAATTTACTTTTATCACCAATTTTGCTTTGTTCTCTTGGTATTCTTAGTTGAAAGCTTAACCTAGGAGGTTCATATGCTAATTTCTTAGACCTTGAAGCCCACCTCTTTCAGATTGCATTTTAACAGTTTTTCACCACTAGAGGGTGTTAGTTCACGTATTTCATATAGATAACACTGTGCTCGTGCACGAGAAGTTATCTGGGAGCAGGCACTGATTGGCTAGACTGCAAGTCTGTCAAAAGAACTGAAAAAAGGGGAAGTTTGCAGAGGCTTAGATACAAGATAATCACAGAGGTTAAAAGTATATTATTATAAATGTGTTAGTTATGCAAAACTGGGAAATGGGTAATAAAGGGATTATCTATCTTTTAAAACAATAAAAATTCTGGTGTAGACTGTCCCTTTAAACGGGGAGTTTGGTCTGTCACTGTGAAGCGGGCGTAACCCTTACACTACCTGATCGATACAACATCATACCTGATGTTTTAAAGCACGTTATTCCAAACAATTTAGGAATGTTAGGTGATTTATGCCCTTTATGGATTAAAACCAGACTCTGCATCAACTATGTAATTTTCCATGGGAGTTTTGCCATGGATCCCCCTCCGGCATGCCACAGTCCAGGTGTTAGTCCCCTTGAAACAACTTTTCCATAACTATTGTGGCCAGAAAGAGTCCCTGCGGGTTTTAAAATTCGCCTGCCTATTGAAGTCTATGGCGGTTCGCCCGGTTCACCCCTTCGCGAACAGTTGTGGAAGTTCGCGTTCGCCATTCGCGAACCCAAATTTTTATGTTCGCGACATCACTACCTTCCATGACTGTCAGCACTCTCTGCATTCTCTCAGTTCAACAACTTATTTTTTCTATCCAGCTGTTGTCTTCCCTAGAACCCCTAGTTGATGTGGCAAACTGCTATGCACTTATTTTGTATTAATTTATTAATATATGTAGCATTATTTTATTTTTTATTGTATAAAATAAAAACAATATTACAAATTACTTCACAATAAGCTAGGCAAGTAGTGGGTGGGATCAAGTGGAAAGCAACAGTTTGGACTGGCTAGTAGTTTAGGATTGACAATTTTGAGCCCTGTATATATATATATATATATATATAGAAATACAAAGAACATTTTCTTCTAAATGAAGAACATTGGAATGTAAAATATTTACAGTAAAAACATAGTAAAACATATTAAAAACATATTAAAATTGATTCAAAATGATTTTTCATATTTAAATGTATTTGAGTTAAAAGGGCTAAATTTGTGTTTATATGTGTATATACATATAGACACATAAATACACATTTATATACACATATATACACACATACACATATATTTATATATATATACATTATAGCCCTTTTCAGTCAAACACCTTGTCATATAACATATACTTTTTAATCCTTACAAAAAAGTATTAATATTTAGCTTAAATATTTTTATCAGAAATTGTATATATGAGTGTAATACTTTATTTTAATGTATTTATGTTGTGTTTGGTGCAACTTTTTTTTAAACCCTTACACTTTACGCTAGGGGGCCCATTTATCAAGCTCCGGATGGAGCTTGATGGCCCGTGTTGAAGCAGCAGTCTAAAGACCGCTGCTCCATAACCCTGTCCGCCTGCTCTGAGCAGACGGACAGACATCGCAGCAATTCAACCCGATTGAGTACAATCGGGTTGATTGACACCTCCCTGCTGGCGGCCGAATCTGCAGGGGGCGGTATTGCTCTCCGCATTCAGCAAGGTCTGGCGGACCTGATCCGCACTGTTGGATCAGGTCCACCAGACCTTTGTTAAAAATCCTCCTAGGTCTTCAATCAAATTCTGTTTGCGCTCGAGCACACCCTCTTACTTTCAACTTCTAATATACCTGCTGGTTAGCACGGTTGCAATATCGCTCATCATGTTAATAATAGTGCGCCACTTGTAATTCAACCCATAATGTAGTATATTACAGTATAATACATACAAATTGTACACTACATATAATCAAAAGAAAAACACTGTTTGAGAGATTGAAACTACTTCCAAAGTATCTGTTGTTAACTGGGTTTTCTATGTCAATCAAACAGTGAGAAACAACATCAGGTAACGCTGATTAATACTGTGTAAAATAGCGCAGTTATTGAAAAAACTTAGTTTGTTCACTTATCAAACACAGTTATGTCAGCAGTAAACAACCAGGTAAGTCATTAAACAGTACCTTGTATGTAAAAGGGTGCACCAGTAAACGCAGGACCGTCTTTAACACAGGGCAAAAGGGGCAGCTGCCCTGGGCCCAGTCTTTGTTGAGGGGCCCTATAGTCCTAAAAAAAAAAAATTTTTTTTTTTTTTTTTTTAAGTTCATGCCAGACTGCTGATGTCATGTAACATGGGGGGGACACACAGTCAGTCCTAATATTGTCACAGTCAAACGTTCTCTGCTTATATTTATTTGTGAGAAAAGGTGCCAGACCGTGCCAATGTCATGTGACATTCCAAGCTAGTGCCATGTGCTGTTTTAGATGTGCACTGTGCAGCACTGGATGCTAAGCCCTAACTAGGCATCCAGTCAATCCCACTGCATCAGAAAAGGTCCTGCTGGGGTTACCACTGTTACCAGGTAACTGCTCTGGTGGTGGGGATTGTTTTTGGGTAGGGCTGACTATAGGCGCATGCAGCCGAAAGCTGGAGTGTCAGGCACGTGAGGATTTGAGCATCTGTGCAGCTGCACACACTGCTCTCTTCAGTCTTGAGGCTGTGTGACTCGTCTGTATCCATGCAGCCTTGGGCAGACAACATGCAGTCTGCTGGTCCCCTTATCCCTGCTCTTTCTGCTGTGGTTCTAAGGTCAACTAACTGAAGTTTGTTAGGAAAACAGTGCTTTGTAGAAAGGTGTCAGTGGGAAGAATAAGTGAGTGTACACATGCCCCTCCCCCATGCAGCATTGTCTAGTGCAGGATGAGAGGGAACTTGTTCCTAGCAAAGTAGTGACATGTGCTGCTGTGGTTGATGTATAGTGTCATGCTGATACTTCACACATTAAGGTAAGGTTTATTTTTATAGTTTTTATTTCTCTCTGTTTCAGATTTTACAGCTTCCCATAGTAGTTCTACTGTTCCAGTCAGTAAACTTATATCTGTCTGCACCTCTATGCTTCCGCCTCAGTCTTTACCTTGCTTTGCTCCTGTTGGCTGCTCTAAATCTCTTTAACCAGCTAACCTCACACCAGAATCACATTCAAAAGCATATTAAATTAATCCAAAGTGGAGGAATTTATATATTTATTTACTTATTAGTATTGCTTAGGTCCAGTTTCACATATTGCAATTTTTTTTAATGATTAGCCCAGCAGTGGATGATCCACTGCTGGGCTAATAATTTTAAAAAAAATAAAATAAATAAATTGATTTAGTTGTTTTTTGGGATGTTGGGGTGGAGATCGAAATTGCATGGGAGGGGGGGGGCCCAAGAAAATGTTTGCCCGGGGTCCAGTCAATATTAAAGACGGCCCTGAGTAAACGTATGAGGTCTCTTTTCTTACCTCCCACTCTTTAGCAGGTATGAGCTCTACTAGGTGTGCAAAAAAAAAAACGCTGGTAGCCGACCAGGCCTCTGTAATTCGGCGCTTCACTCGGTGTGGTCACATGACCCGTTGGGAGTCGCCACCATTTCAGTGCTGAAATTAGCAATTCTACTGCATTTACAGTGAAACTTAGTTTGCATATGTATTATTTGAACTTTTACAAAACAGTAACCATTTTTACACTTATTGAACGCACAGTATACATTGTGTAAAAATGCTTTAAAAACATACCCCCTACACACTGCTGAGATCCGCATTCACTGATGATGTGGGCAGATTGTAGAAAAGACAGCGAATCCTATTGTTTTCAATAGAATGGTCATCTCCACTGGTCTGGAAAGCGAGGGTCAGCCTCACTTTTCTATAACATTTTCCACAGCGGACAGATTGCAGAATGGTGAGACTGAAATAAGCTTTCCTCATGTATCTGACGATTCTTTGAACATCTGGCCGTTACAGAGAAACACTGGTCTTTTGTACATGGCAGGGATGCACTCTACACACAGATTGTTCCACAGAGTAGTTCCACTCTTTGCCAGAAGAGGGAGACAGACATAGCACAAATGTATAGGATGGGTAGAGCAGTAAAACTACATTTTGACTTTATAAACCTAGTTAAAATGAGAATATAGTAGTTATAAGTTTCAAACATGAAGTTAATATGAATAAATTGATAAAAACATGTACCTGTATGCATGTCATTAAGGGATATAAAATTCAAAGTATATTTCCCTGTTAAATGTTAAAAAGGACATGAAAGTCAAAATTACAATATCATGGTGCACATAGAGAATACATGAGACGTTTAAGAAAAATTTGTTCCTGTTATCAAATTTCAAAGGTTCAGAAGAAGCAATTCACCACTGGGAGGTGGATGGTAATTGGTGGCTACAAACATATCTTGCTAAAATATATGTCTCTAGCTAGCAAAAGGTGTAACTGTTTCACAATGCTTCAATTAATCCATATTCTGCATTGGCACACAGATTTCAGAGGCTTCTAAATCTTCACCTTCAGGACTAGAATTCCATTTCAATATAGAATCAGATATCATGTATGTGTGGTGCTAATGTGATTAAAAAAGTTTGTTTTGTTTCACCCCAAAGGTCTAGTTTTTTAAAATTATTATTAATTGATGTATTCATTTTACATTACAACCTTTTATACTGATAAGGTTTTCAGTTTTTCAGTTTAAAATGCTTTAAGATAGGATCCTGAAAGATTGTCTATATATTAAACTGATTAATACCTTACAATTATGGCTAGAGTATATATTAGGTAATACTCTAGTCTCTGTATCATTAAGTACATTTTATAAGATTTTTTCTCTTTTGTTTTACTGATTCTGTCACTGCAAATGTATCAGATCTGTATATGAGTGACTACCTTGTAATATTCAGTGTGTGTATGTGAATGTGTGTTTGTACGAGTAAGTATGTTTGTGAGTATGAGTATGTGTGTATATGTATGAGCACTGGGTGCATATGTATTAGTAATTGTGTGTGTGCATGTATGAGTGTGTATGTATGGGTGTGTATAGGTATTAGTAATTGTGTGTGTGCATGTATGAGTGTGTATGTGTGAGTATGGGTGTATATGTATTAGTAATTGTGTGTGTGCATGTATGAGTGTGTATGTATTAGTATGGGTGTATATGTATTAGTAATTGTGTGTGTGCATGTATGAGTGTGTATGTATGGGTGTGTATAGGTATTAGTAATTGTGTGTGTGCATGTATGAGTGTGTATGTATCAGTATGGGTGTATATGTATTAGTAATTGTGTGTGTGCATGTATGAGTGTGTATGTATGGGTGTGTATAGGTATTAGTAATTGTGTGTGTGCATGTATGAGTGTGTATGTATCAGTATGGGTGTATATGTATTAGTAATTGTGTGTGTGCATGTATGAGTATGTGTGTATATGTATGAGTATGGGTGTATATGTATTAGTAATTGTGTGTGTGCATGTATGAGTGTGTATGTGTGAGTATGGGTGTATATGTATTAGTAATTGTGTGTGTGCATGTATGAGTGTGTATGTATCAGTATGGGTGTATATGTATTAGTAATTGTGTGTGTGCATGTATGAGTGTGTATGTATGGGTGTGTATAGTTATTAGTAATTGTGTGTGTGCATGTATGAGTGTGTATGTATCAGTATGGGTGTATATGTATTAGTAATTGTGTGTGTGCATGTATGAGTGTGTATGTATGGGTGTGTATAGGTATTAGTAATTGTGTGTGTGCATGTATGAGTGTGTATGTATCAGTATGGGTGTATATGTATTAGTAATTGTGTGTGTGCATGTATGAGTATGTGTGTATATGTATGAGTATGGGTGTATATGTATTAGTAATTGTGTGTGTGCATGTATGAGTGTGTATGTATGGGTGTGTATAGGTATTAGTAATTGTGTGTGTGCATGTATGAGTGTGTATGTGTGAGTATGGGTGTATATGTATTAGTAATTGTGTGTGTGCATGTATGAGTGTGTATGTATCAGTATGGGTGTATATGTATTAGTAATTGTGTGTGTGCATGTATGAGTGTGTATGTATGGGTGTGTATAGGTATTAGTAATTGTGTGTGTGCATGTATGAGTGTGTATGTATCAGTATGGGTGTATATGTATTAGTAATTGTGTGTGTGCATGTATGAGTGTGTATGTATGGGTGTGTATAGGTATTAGTAATTGTGTGTGTGCATGTATGAGTGTGTATGTATCAGTATGGGTGTATATGTATTAGTAATTGTGTGTGTGCATGTATGAGTATGTGTGTATATGTATGAGTATGGGTGTATATGTATTAGTAATTGTGTGTGTGCATGTATGAGTGTGTATGTGTGAGTATGGGTGTATATGTATTAGTAATTGTGTGTGTGCATGTATGAGTATGTATGTATCAGTATGGGTGTATATGTATTAGTAATTGTGTGTGTGCATGTATGAGTGTGTATGTATGGGTGTGTATAGGCATTAGTAATTGTGTGTGTGCATGTATGAGTGTGTATGTATCAGTATGGGTGTATATGTATTAGTAATTGTGTGTGTGCATGTATGAGTGTGTATGTATGGGTGTGTATAGGTATTAGTAATTGTGTGTGTGCATGTATGAGTGTGTATGTATCAGTATGGGTGTATATGTATTAGTAATTGTGTGTGTGCATGTATGAGTGTGTATGTGTGAGTATGGGTGTATATGTATTAGTAATTGTGTGTGTGCATGTATGAGTATGTATGTATCAGTATGGGTGTATATGTATTAGTAATTGTGTGTGTGCATGTATGAGTGTGTATGTATGGGTGTGTATAGGTATTAGTAATTGTGTGTGTGCATGTATGAGTGTGTATGTATCAGTATGGGTGTATATGTATTAGTAATTGTGTGTGTGCATGTATGAGTATGTGTGTATATGTATGAGTATGGGTGTATATGTATTAGTAATTGTGTGTGTGCATGTATGAGTGTGTATGTATTGGTGTGTATAGGTATTAGTAATTGTGTGTGTGCATGTATGAGTGTGTATGTGTGAGTATGGGTGTATATGTATTAGTAATTGTGTGTGTGCATGTATGAGTGTGTATGTATCAGTATGGGTGTATATGTATTAGTAATTGTGTGTGTGCATGTATGAGTGTGTATGTATCAGTATGGGTGTATATGTATTAGTAATTGTGTGTGTGCATGTATGAGTATGTGTGTATATGTATGAGTATGGGTGTATATGTATTAGTAATTGTGTGTGTGCATGTATGAGTGTGTATGTATGGGTGTGTATAGGTATTAGTAATTGTGTGTGTGCATGTATGAGTGTGTATGTGTGAGTATGGGTGTATATGTATTAGTAATTGTGTGTGTGCATGTATGAGTATGTGTGTATCAGTGACGTGCAGTCACAGGAGGCAGGTGAGGCAGCGCCTCCCCTGGCCAATCTATGTAATTACAGCCTTTATTTAAAATTAAAAAATAAAAAAATTAGATTTTTTTTTTTTCATATTTTTTTTTTTTTATAAAATAAGGTGACCCATCCTACCCCCCCACCCCTCCACCAAAATCAGGATTCTGTTTTTGTCAACACTCACTGTAAATTATTAAAACCGACCGTAATATACTTATTACATCAATACATTCATATTGCGCAAAACAAGGACAGCCGGCTGTCCTTGCATTGCGCTATATGAATGTATTGACTACTGTGGAAGTGTATGGGACGCTGAGAGACTGCCACCAAGAGGAGAAAAGGTGCTAATGCAGTGCTCTCCAATGCGCCCCATACGCTTCCACAGGAGGCTAGCCTCCGTCCTGGCCGGCTCTCAGTCTCACTAGTCTCAGCCAATCAGATTCAGAATTCAGAACTCGTCTGAATCTGACTGGGGCTGGCTGTCTCTGAGTGCCGGGCGGGAATGAAATAGATCCTTCCGCGTGACCGCACGCGGAAGGATCTATTTCATTCCCGCCCGGCACTCAGAGACAGCGCAGACTAGAGTCAGACGTGGTGGGTGTCAGTCGATCGCTCGAAGTGCTGCACTCTGCTGTGTTGTGTTGACGGCGTGACCCGGGCCCTGGCCGACTGTGAGTGATACTGAGACAGGAGTGGAGTCAGGGGCGCAGGACCTAGACAGGACGTCACTCAGGACAGGAGGACTAGGAGCCGGAGGAGCGCCAGAGGTAGGTGCCGACTGCCGTTGGAATGTTTATTTAATTAATACAAATAATACATACACATTACACAACAACCTAAGTCATCTAATAAATCTGAGAGCCATCAGCCAGATCGCTATAAACAGGCCCCGACTGACCATGGCATAGGGCATGCATTGCCGGGCATTTGCCCGGTGGGCTGCCAGTTACCAGAGCCCCGCCCACTATTAGAGCACATACTGGGTGCTTTCAAATTTCAATGTGACAAGGGCCGTTTCCAAGCGGGGACAGACTGAGCTGTTTTTTGCTGAGGTGCTGCAGTGGGGAGCGCAGTGACTTGGGAGCTCTCTCTTACTTTTCTTTTTTTATAAGTTTTTTTTTTATTGTTGTAAATTTGTAATCCAGGGCATTGGGGGCAAGAGAGCTAACCAGGCTGGTCCTTTGAGGCCTCCGCACTCTGCTGCATATGGTTAGGACCAGAGGAGCAAGAATCACGTTAGCTGGCAAGCTGTTTCAGCATTTACACCTAATGGCATCTGCAGAAAATCAAAGCCTCCAGACGCGTAAAGCAGAGAGGTGCACAGACATTACATAGCTAAAGTTACTTTGCAGTTTGCAAGTTGGTTAATTGATGGCATGCCGAGAAGGAGAACAGCTAAAAATGTCATAGCAGAGTTTATTACCTCCATGCCGATGCACAGGCTTCTGTGGAGACAAGGAGAAGAAGGTGGGCTGAGCAGAGCAGTGTAGCAGATGCCGGCAATAGAAGAGCTGTCACTTGTGATTTAATACAATTTAAATTGACCCCTCTACATAGGTAAGAGACAATCTTGAGCACTGTTCACTTTTTGTGTACAAATAAATAAGTGCAGCTTGTCAGGTCAGATGTTTGCTTTTTACAGCTTCCCTGTGTGTAATCTATGCATGCTGTGACCCCTGATAACAGAGGGCAGACATTTTATATCATTGTTTTGTTTTTTTAACCCCTTGTTTTCAAAAGTGTAAAGTACAGTGAGGCTATTTGCCTACAGGTTTTATTTTATTATGTTGCTGTAGGACTAATTATTAATATTTCAAATAGGTCTTTTTTTTTATTATTAAAAAAATGCATTGAAGGTAATGAATTTGTACCCCTGGAAAAAAAATTAAATCTACTATATAAACTTTAAAAAAGCTGAGAGCAAAATGTTAAATGTCTACTGTAGAAAGCAGCTGTTGATTTTTAGATGTAATAGTTTTGGGACACAGGTTTTAAAATATATACTTACAACCATGTTTCAAGTGACCTCTGGGTCCTCTGTGTCTTATGTATATCTGATGTAACTTGTGTATATATATATATATATATATATATATATATATATATATATATATATATATATATATATATAGTATTAATGCATATGAGTGTGTGTGTTGTGTGCGTATCTGGGTGTATGTGTGGTTTGCATGCACATGAGTGTGTGTGTGTGTGTATGTGTTGTATGCGTGCGTGTATGTGTGGTGTATGCGCATATGTAAGTATGTGTGCTGTGCTTGTCTATGAGTATATGTATGCGTGGTGTGTGTTTATATGTGTAATGTGCATGCATGTACGTGTTTATATGTGTGGTGTGTGTGCATTTGAGTGTGTGTATGTGGGCGTTTAAATTAAACATGGGGGAGGAGTGGGCTGTTTTGCCTTAAAATGCCCGGGCCTATTTTTGGTCCCAGTCCGGCCCTGGCTATAAATTAAAAATGGCACAGAAATATTTACTTAAATCTGCTGGACGGACCCTGACAAACTGAATGGTATCTGTGAATGTGATTGATTCATTGTGCAATAATAGTACAGAACAGAAGCAGCCATAGACGTGTCGGGGTCAACACAGTCACACAGTCAGTGAGTGGTGCTTGAGTGGTGGTGACAGACTCCAGTGGTCAGTGCTAGCAACAGTCTGCTTAGGTGAAGTGAGTGTTTTTTATTATATAAATTAGAGGGACAATACATGACATCCGAATCCGATCACAGATCAACAGAACATTTGACACTGACAAGTTTCGTGCCCAACTGCTACTGCAGTGCCCACTGCCCACTGCGTCACGTTACTATAAACAGCACTCTGAGCACTGTCTTGTCTGCCACATGGGAATAAGTAAAAAATGAGGTCTCAATTCTCAAAATTGCATTGCAAATATACCTGCTGCTTGAAGCCTTGAATATGTGTGGGAACAAGGTGACTTTATTAACACTATATGAAGGGGGGGAAATAAATTAAAACATAAATTTTAATATGCAGATAAAGATTAAAACTGGAATCACTTTATTAAAAACACACTTAGGAATTCTCATTAGGTATGTACTGTTGCATAGTAAAGGTAATAGTGTGCTAGCTTTAGGTGCTTGGTTAAATCACATAAAACTGACGTATTGCCATTTGGGTATAGCAAGTTAATGTAAATAACCTATATAAATAACCTGAGAATGTCTAAATAGCAGAATTGACATTGACATTTCTGCTATTTAGACATTCTCAGGTTATTTATAAAGGTTATTTACATTAAATTGCTATACCCAAATGGCAATACGTCAGTTTTATGTGATTAACCAAGCAAGCACCTAAAGCACACTATTACCTTTACTATGCAACAGTACATACCTAACAATGAGAAATCCTAAGTGTGTTTTTACTAAAGTGATTCCAGTTTTAATCTTTATCTGCATACTAAGTTATGTTTTAATTTATTCCCCCCCCCCCTTTCATATAGTGTTAATAAGGTCACCTTGTTCCCACACATATTCAAGGTATATTTGCAATTTTGAGACCTCTTCATTTTTTAGTTAATCCCATGAGTGCTGTTAATGTAGTCCAACATTTTTAAATTTACAGAATAATGAAGGAATCTATAAGCATAATTTGCAGCATTAAAGTAAAAAATATGTTTTAAACATATTTTAATGGGCCTGGATTTCTAGATCTCATAATCAGAGCAAGCATTTTGTTATCTGGCAAGAGTTTCTGTTACAATCCTTTAGATGTTTACTAAGTTGACCAGTTTGCCAAGACACCATTTAAAGGGAGATGAAACCCATATGTTTTCTTTCATGATTTAGAAAGAGCATGCAATTTTAAATAACTTTCCAATTTACATCTAATATCTGGTTTTCTTCATTCTTTTGATATCCTTTGTTGAAAAATCATATCTAAATATGCTCAGTAGCTACTGAGCATATTTAGATATGATTTTCAACAAAGGATATCAAAAGAATGAAGAAAATCATATATCCTTTGTTGAAAATCATATCTAAATATGCTCAGTAGATACTGATTGGTGGCTGCATATAGATTCCTCATGTGATTGGCTCGCCCATGTGCATTGCTATTTCTTCAACAAAGGATATCTAAAGAATGAAGGCTTATCCGATTCCTAGCCACTGCCTCACCAGCCTCTGAAGTCACCGCACATCACTGGTGTGTATGTATGAGTATGGGTGTATATGTATTAGTAATTGTGTGTGTGCATGTATGAGTATGTGTGTATGTATGAGTATGGTTGTATATGTATTAGTAATTGTTTGCATGTATGAATATGTGTGTGTGTTTGTGTTATTTAAATAACTAAAATATAAAAAAGCAACATAATTTCTGGCTTTAAATGCACCTTGTTTGAATTTCTCTCCTTCAAGGGACAGTCTAATTGATATTTTTTTGTTTAAAAAGATAAATAACGCCTTTATGAAGCAGCACTAATTGGCTAAAATGCAAGTTTGTACATAGCACTGACAATCTGCAGAGGCTTAGCTACAAGGTAATCACAGAGGTAAAAAGTATATTAATATAACAGTGTTGGTTTTGCAAAACTGGGGAATGCATAATAAAAATATTTTCTATCTTTTAAAACAATACATTCTTGTGTGTAGACTGCCCCTTTAAACCTCATGCTTCCTCCATTATGTTTTCAATCAAAATTGGGAAAATTTTAATTGGGTTAGGAGATGAGGAAAGTGATATATTAATGATAGTGAGTTTTTTCAGTTATGTTTGAAAATTATTGAGCAGCCTAATAATGACTATGACTTGTTTACTAGCTGCTAGTTATCTTCCATCCCACAGGTAAAACATATAAATAGTAAGAATGAATAAATTAATTACAACTTAATATTAAAATGTTAATAGCAACACTTTATTTATGAAGATATAAATCATTCACTACCATGGGTGAGCTAGTTTTATTTTATCTCCTACGAATGATTGCAGACAGTTTATGGTCTCAGTTCCCTAGTCAACAGAAATATACATTTGTGGTTTTTTTCTGCAAGTTTCCTCCTAAGTTTCAAAGACTTTCCACGTGACTTATTTGAAATGAGCTGTAGGGACCATTCCAAGAAGCATAAGCCGCATATATAGACTGATACACGAGAACTTTTCATAACACCTGAGCCTGGGGAGACGAGAGCATAAGAGAGTCTGTCTACCAGAGAACGTTATTGGGGGCCACACCACATCCTGCTCCATAGTGCAGGCAGGTTCCACCCCGGGTAACAGCAAAGGGGTTTTTCTTTCTTACTTACTTTCTTTCTTTTTTTTCAAATATATTTTGGAACAGTAAAAAGATACCCTGTAGATCACAAGCTCCCTCACAGACTCAGGGAAGCCGTTTTAATCAAATATCACCAGCTCAGTTTTAGCTGCTGATAGCAAATAACTTTATCTCACAGTTTACATTCACTTTTGGTTTTGTATAGCAGTGACTTCCTTATCCGTATAGCAACTGCATTGCTCTCCTTGTGGATCCTGTCGTTTAGAAGCTGCATTCTTATCTCAGAAGGTAGCTTGGCATCTGGGTCCTGCAGTCAGACATCCAACGAGCCCATCGGTCAGTAGCCACTGGATCCCATTCAGTGTGCTACATCTCTGCTCTTTCAAAATTTACTGGAGATTTCCTTGGAATTCCTGGTGTTGTCCCATGTGGATGCCTTGTTTTTAATCACCAGAAGAGGCAACATGTCAGACAGGTCACCTTCAACCAGCAGTACATTCCACAGAAGCGCCCCAAGCACCTCCGGATCAGAAGCAGATGTGCTGTCCCAGGTGCAGTAACTATATACACTCAGTATTATTACATTTTGGAAAGACAAAATATGATACTACTACTACTAATAAGATGTATGGTAGTCCCATCATTCATTTATATATATATATATATATGTGTGTGTGTGTGTGTGTATATATATATATATATATAATATATACATACACAGGTATATATATATATATATATATATATATATATACTAAGGAGGTAAAGAATGTGAATAAGAAATGTTGTGCTCCTAAAAGGGACACTAGATTTTTCTTTGCATAAATGTTTTGTAGATTATCTATTTATATAGCTCATGGGGGGGGGGGGGGGGGTTTGTAAAAATGTATAGTTTTGCTTATTTTTACATAAAATTGTGCTGAATTTCAGATTCCTAACCAAGCCCCAAAGTTTTAGATATATACTGATGTCTACAGACTCCTGCTTGCTCCTGTTTGTGTAAAGGGTCTTTTCATATGCAGGGAAGGGGTGGTCTGATCTTCCTGCTTTCTCAGCCCATTGCAGTGGGTATCCCAGCCTAACCTCATTAACATTGCTAAATTGGGAGCTTCTAAGTATGTTTTTAAAAGGTTTTATACTGGATTTATTTCAATATCTGTGCATATTCTTATTTATAGTAGTGTCTATATATATATATATATATATATATATATATATATATATATATATTTTTTTTTTTTAAACAATGAAAAACACACACACATGTTCTTTGGTAGTGCAATATGTAGAAATTGTATTCAATATTTCTGTGCAGAATAAACCTTTTTTGTAACACTTCTGGAGGCTTGTACATGTCAACTAATACTGTGGGAATTACCCCATCAGTCAATGAACAATATATACCTAGGTGGGTATTAGTCTCAAATTGTATTTAATTTGGATTCAAATGTAAATATTTTCTTTTTAAACAAAACAAATTTTAATATACTTATTTGTTGCTTTCATTTACAAGATTGAATATTTTACATCACATTTTCTTTTAACAATATCCAGTAAATAATTCTATGGAAAACTATTTTAAATCTAGTCATACTCAACCATTTAATGTGAATGTGCTTTTGTGCCATCACTGCAGTGCAATGACACCTGTTTGGAGTGTGACAGAGAATTAGCCTAGGTGGTAAATTATAAACTAACACCATTGGTTAAAGATGTTTATCTTACACTAAATATTTAGTTTCACATAATTTATTTGTTTAATGTTCTTTTTAAACAGACAATGCACTGTAAAACTGATTTCCCCTTAATTACCTATTATACCAGCAGCAGAGTATAAAATGTATAGGAAATTGCTCCTGACACCAAAACCATTAAAATGCCCCGAGCTTGCAGGGAAATCAGAAACAGGTATCTTATAACTTTTGTACACATGATTGCATCCTTCTCTTATCTCTGCTTGTATACCAAACCAAATAAAGAGAGCAATTAAAAATGAACATGTCATTAATAATCACGCTTTCCTCCCACTGGAAGTGTAATTTCTTCTGCTTTTTTAATGCAAACACATTTACAGAGGTGTGGATACCACAGGCAAAACAGATATTTAAAAAGGTTACCCCTTTCCTTGTACAGAAAAAGCAATTCTAGCCAAATACATTTATAAAATAAAGGTTCGCGTCTCTAGAAACATCAAAACAAATAAATCTTTTATAAATGAGGCAGTTTAAATCTCTTTGATTGTATGACTGACTTCAGGAGAAAGTTTTTGTTTTGTTGTAAACGGGATTCTATTACATTAAAGGGACAGTCTAGGCCAAAAAAAAACTTTCATGATTCAGATAGAGCATGTAATTTTAAACAATTTTCCAATTTACTTTTATCACCAATTTTGCTTTGTTCTCTTGGTATTCTTAGTTGAAAGCTTAACCTAGGAGGTTCATATGCTAATTTCTTAGACCTTGAAGGCCACCTCTTTTCAGAATGCGTTTTAACAGTTTTTCACCACTAGAGGGTGTTAGTTCATGTATTTCATATAGATAATACTGTGCTCGTGCATGTGAAGTTATCTGGGAGCAGGCACTGATTGGCTAAACTGCAAGTCTGTCAAAAGAACTGAAATAAAGGGGCAGTTTGCAGAGGCTTAGATACAAGATAATCACAGAGGTTAAAAGTATATTATTATAACTGTGTTGGTTATGCAAAACTGGGGAATGGGTAATAAAGGGATTATCTATCTTTTAAAACAATAACAATTCTGGTGTAGACTGTCCCTTTAAGCTAGACTTGTGAGATATTACACTCTTTTTAATTGGTTAATTTTGATCTCAAGGGACAAAAGAATAGTTAACGTACAAATAATTGGGAAATACTATTTAATATATATATATATATATATATATATATATATATATATATATATATATATATATATATATATATATATATATATAAAAGCACATCATTAATATTTAATTCTTTTGAACTGTATATATCAAAAATGCTTTGCAAAACCAGTGGCTTAAAGGGCCACTAAACCCAAAATCTTTCTTTCATGATTCAGATAGAGAATAGAAATTTAAACAACATTACAATTTACTTCCATTATTTATTTTGCTTCATTTTTTAAATATCCTTATTTGAAGAAAAAGCAATGCACATGGTGAGCCAATCACATGATGCTTCTATGTGCAGCAACCAATCAGCAGCTAGTGAGCATATCTAGATATGCTTTTCATCAAAGAATATCAAGAGAATAAAACAAACTAGATAATATAAGTAAATTATAAAGATGTTTAAAATTGCATTCTCTTTCTAAATCATAAAAGAAAAAATGTGGGTGGCATGTCCCTTTAATTTGCTGTTTCTATGTAAACCCTCAGAGATACTTAAAAATAGTTATATATAAAATAGTCTGATGGAGCAAGGTAGAGTGTTCCAGAGAGAAGGGAAACATGGAATAAGTCTCGCAGCAGAGTGTAGGAAGTGCTAAGGATGGCAGAGGATAGAAGTAGATCAGAGATTGTCTTTATAATGAATCCGTTTGTGTCACCATGTGTGGTACTCTAGACTCAAGGCTAAATGCTAAACATTGAAATAGTCTCACAATTGCATATAATACTACCATCTCCTTGGCATTGTTATACAGCTCCATGTACCTTCAACAAACTTATGATAGATTCTACTTACAACAATCCTTGTAGACTATTCTTGTAACATTTGAATGAAAACAACAAACAGTTTATAAGGTTTTTATATGAAATGGAATTTCATCTCTGCTGTGCACAGGCTTATTTGTTTATACATATATCCAATAAATTATATGATATGCACTGTTTTAGATTATTGGGTGTTATAGCCATTGTTATATAGATGATTAGTTAGCCGCGTATGAGATTTTATGGTTCCATAAAAATTTGCTTGTATTTTCTGACTATAAGTGAATCATTTTAATGTATTTGCATGCAGTGTTTGAGGTATTATGCCACACTTTTGTCAAGTGTCTGTCTACATTTCTCCCTACTGGAATTTTACAAACATGTTTTGGTGAAAAACAAATTATATGGAATCCAAAATCCTTAAAACATGATTTTAAAATAGCTATCACAAATTAAAATGAGTAAATGTATATTATTTATAGATCAGTTGTATATATATCAGTTGTAATACAGTTTAAAGAATGTCCTATTAATAGTTCTAATGCAATACAGGTATAAAGATTAAAAAAGATTAAAATTATTTTACCATCTCATGAACAGAAATATCTACTAGATTTAGCACAGATCAGTAATATTATAGTTCATTATGTCATCAATATATCTTTTAGGTTAGATAAACCAAATATGAAAGGAATTAGGGAAATATGAAGTGTGTGTGTCTGCCTAACCCTCTATAGTATCTATAAATGTTACATTTTCCACAATACGGTAGCATCTGCTTTGTGTTCTTATATCCGTAACCCAGAAAAACCACATGTAGTACACTCTAATAATTTTTGACGAGCCATGTTAAGATGAGCGACTTTGAATTTCCTGAGAAAGTGGTAAAATGCTTATGACGGTTGGTTAAATTTTTACATAAGCATTTGTTAAACAGTGAGGTAAACTGCTTTGTATGTACTGTATTTGGGAAGGGTTAAGCCATTAAAACCAGACAGTGGAAACATTTTTTGTCCTAAGACACATCCTTTTTCTATTTTTGGCAAAAACAACATAGAAGCTAAAAATATATAAATGGATTGAAAGATCAAAATTGAAATGTGCATTGATGTATTTCAATTTTTAATAGAAGCATTTTGCAATATACTTCAATTAGCACAAATTATTTATAGTAAAAGTCATGACTGTTTCAGCAGCATATGCACATATGCTATGTGTGACTAGAGGATAAGTATTTAAATACCATGCCTGTTCAGAGAGCTGGCGGAGGTGTGTATTACGTCAATGAAGACTTAATTTGTGTCATACCAGCCACTGCTGACTCTCAGAGAAGGTGCGGTGTCTGAACACTGGTGCACAGTCACTTGCAGCGTATGTGAATTTGCCGCTGAAAAACTAAAATCTTTTACAAGAAGCAGTTTTGCAAAAATGTTACTATTTAAAGGGACAGTCTAGTATAAATTAAACTTTCATTATTCAGATAGGACTTTTAATTTTAATCAACTTTCCAATTTACTTTTATCATCAAATTTGCTTTTTTCTCTTGGTATTCTTAGTTTAAACTAAAAATAGGTAGGCTCATATGCTAATTTCTAAGCCTTTGAGGGCTGCCTCTTATCACATGCTTTTTAAATCTCTTTTCAACACAAAGAGACAGAAATTACACGTGGGCCATATAGATAACACTGTGTTCAGGCACAGGGGGGTTATTTAAAGGGACACTGATGTTTTATTAAATTTTCATGATTCAGATACAGCATGTAATTTTAAACAACTTTCCAATTTACTTCCATTAAAAAAAATGTGCACAGTCTTTTATATTTACACTTTTTTGAGTTACCAGCTCCTACTGAGCATGTGCAAGAATTCACAGACTATACGTATATGCATTTGTGATTGGCTGATTGCTATCACATGGTACAGGGGGAGTGGAAATATACGTAACTTTGAAATGTATTAGAAAAAAATCTACTACTCATTTGAAATTCAGAGTAAATGCTATTGTATTGTCTTGTTATCTTGCATTTGTTGATTATGCAAATTTCATTCATTTCAGTCATTTAAGATTAAGCACAAAACAATGCTAAATTTAAGACAATAGATAATAAACAGTCACAGTCATGTGATCAGGGGCTGGAAGAAGGTTCTTAGATACAAGATAACCACAGAGGTAAATAGTATATTAATATAACTGTGTTGGTTATGCAAAACTGGGGAATGGGTAATAATAAAGGGATTATCTATCTTTTAAAACAATAACAATTCTATGGTAGACTGTTCCTTTAACATTTAACACCTTCACTATTGAAAATTTCAGAAAAAAAACTTACCCAAAGTACCAGAGAAATTTTAGCATTTTTGCTATCACTCCATTTAAACACAAATAAAGCCCTTGTTTTTTTTAACTTTACTATGAAATTAGAAAGCGTCTTATTGCAGCTGCATACCCCACTTCTGAAAATCACATCAGTGTGCAGATTAAAACTTTAACTTATTTATTTGATTTTTAAATCATTTAAAGTTTTATTTATGTAGTGTAGATCCCACCTCCCTGATCACCCCAAAAATGTTCTTTAACCCTCCCCCCTCCCACTGCTCTCCGCCATATTTGTTACTGGCAGCCAGTCTGCCAGTAACAAATGATTTTATTTTTATTCTTATATTTTATGTTTATTATTTATTTTATTTCCTGTAGTGTAGGGGAGCCTCTCCTTCTCCCCTGCCTACTACTGTTGCCAAAGTGTAGGGAACTCCGCCCCTCCCTCCCCCCCTCTTCGCTGGGCTGCCCACCCGCTTCCATTCTTCCCTCCTCCCACTTGGCAACAACAAATGATTGTGCATACAGTGTCACTCTCTGTAACGAGCTGCTATCTGGCTTCATATGGTAAGGGAGCACGATCATCAATGATTCAAAAACCCACATGAATTGTAGATTCAGAGACTGGCAATATATAAAGACATGAAATGATATAAGTGAGGATTTGAACCTGTGACTCTGAGGTTTGAACAGGTACAGTTCAACCAACTGAGCAATCTCACATCTGCCTGAGCGATAGTGCCCTTTTGATAGTCATTGCAAAGCACTATTTGGAGTTTAAAGGACATTGACCTATTGGGTACAGCTACAGTAACAAAGTTACTATTTACCATGTCCTTGTTGTCCTTCTGTATCTGTAGCTCACTTCAAAACTGATCTCTTATTTTACCCCATTACAGAAACCAGTTGGTAAAGCTCAACATCGTTATACAAAGCATAAATAAAAAATATCCAACAAACAGCAGCACAAAAATTCATATCTTTATTATGAAACAAACAATTTCCCATCATGCTGCATAAACTTTTAAAATCATATTATATACAGAGCTGAAATCACAATGAGGCTGATAATTAACCCCAGATGTACCAATCCACTCACTGTTACAGAAATGTATTATACTGCATCCTTAAAGGAACACTACCCATTTAATTTCTCAATAATATCTTATTTGTATAGCCAAAAGGTCTTCCTCTTTTTGCTATTAGTTCCCTGTTGCCATCCATTCTAGGTTTCTAAATGTGTTCAATTACTTAAAAAGTACCTGTGATATAGTATGTCCTGTATTTAAAAAAAGTTTGAAACTGGGGCTTATACTGGTTTGCGCCATCTTGGAATTTAACATTTGCATAGGGTGACTATATTGCCGCTTTAAAAAGGGACACATATGAAAAATACATATGTCAGGGTTCTTATACAAAACATTTCTTTAAATAGCCCTGAAAACCGCCCTGACATATGCATTTTTCATATGTGTCCCTTTTTAAAGCAGCAATATGGTCACCCTACATTTGCAGGCAGTGAGTGTGACAATACAACTGCTAAATTCTAAAGAAATTAATTCACGTAACTCAGTTACCAACTCCTATAAAACAGCTGTAAATATGACTTTCTAGCACTTTTATTTCTAACAAAATGCAGACAAGAGTGATATAAAACTGCATAAACTAGCAGTTATTGTGTTTCATTTTCTACTTAACCCTTATAGAGTAAAACCCTCTGATAGGTTAAACGCAATAAGTACGTGGAAGAAGAGTAATTCAGTGAGTCATAAACAGATAGGGATCATTTCAGGGAAACTCAGTGACACATTGCTTCGCTAACTGCCCTCTTTTTTCTTAATAACAACTGTCTTTTCTCTGTCTTGTCTGATGCTCCTGTGATCTGCTACCTTCTTAGTATCACTGGTGTTCAAGTGATAACATCTGTCTAGCTCTTGGCAGGGACAGTCCCAAATAACAGAAAAATCTGTCACAATCCCTAAACAAATTTCCTGTTTTTTATTTGTTTGTTTTTTGTGTAAAAGTTTTAATGTAACAAATAAAAGATACAAAAAACAGTAAAGTGCTGAGTGCTGCCTCCTGTAGAGGATAAACTATTATATATTACTAAAATTCTACTGCATAAATCAGTAATACACATACAATGATCTATACTGATATTAGTGCAATCAGGTGTAAACTAGTGTAGCAAGGCTTTAACCAATTAAAAACAAATGGTGATAGAATACAAGAAAATAAAGAGGAAAAACAGTAAAGTCCTTATTACGGTTCCTGAGATTGAAGTCGTAAACCAGTTCTGTTTTCCCCTTCTCGACTTAAGATATTTCTGCAGCTTTTCGTAAAGGAGCATTCAACACAAACACTGAAAAAACAAAGAACAGGAAAAGCGCACAAACGCATCTAAGTGCAGATAAAATAGTCTCTTTATTTGTAGCCCTACGCTAGTAGGCTGCAACTTACAAGATAAAACGATACGACAGGCACATCAGTACAGAGTGAGCAGATGTCGGCAAAACGCCAGATTACAAAAGTTGTTTGAAAACTTCACACAATTTCCAGGGAGGCTCCCACATCTGATGTTATCACAGAGAGAGTGGAGCCGAGGAATTAATTGCTTTTTTGCTTTTTTTAAAGGGACAAAAATCGAAATCTCCATAGATGCATTTTAATTTTGAATAGAAGCATGTTTGTAATATATATGTATTAGCAAAAATGCTTCTAATAAAAGCTATGAATGTTTCAAAAGTGTATTTAGGTATGCGCCGTGCACCAGCATTTTAAACACAGCACTTGCTCAGAGAGCCTAAGGTGCTTGTAACGTCTGGTAATGACTTATTTTGTTAATTGATGACATGATACAAGCCCCACTGATGCTCTGGGCAGCTGCAGTTTTTACAATGCCGGTGCACTGAGTATATCTAGCTATGTTTCACATGCACGTGCAATGGAAAATATTAACACTAAAACAGTAATAACTTTTACTAGAAGAATTTTTGCGAACACATGTATATTGCAAATATGTTTCTATCCATAGATGTAATTCATCTATGTGCATTTAAATTTTGACTGGAATGTCCCTTTAATTATGTATGATTGCTGGCGGCACCCAAGTTAAGAGGAAGGAAACTCACCTGTCACTGAAACCTTGATGACCGGACGAATCGCTTAGACGGAGGGCGGAGGTGAACGTGCACGGGTAATCTGGTGTTTTGCCGACATCTGCTCACTCTGTACTGATGTGCCGTTGTATCGTTTTATCTTGTAAGTTGCAGCCTACTAGCGTAGGGCTACAAATAAAGAGACTGTTTCATCTGTACTTAGATGTGTTTGTGCGCTTTTCAAAAGTCCATTAAAAAGCAATTCCTCAGACTCAGTTTCAGCATGTTGTACCTTGTGCCAGTCCTGGCAGTACAAAACCATGCTAGATAAATACTTTATAAAAGGAACTTTATGGGGTCGATCACAATCCCTTAGAAAAAACTTTTTAAACTTATCTACAAAAAGACCCATAGGGGTTGATTTATCATATGTCAATATCATATAGCGAATCATCTCCGCACGACATCGCTTAATGCAGACAGCATACACTGGGGCATATTAATCAAGCTCCGTATGCAGCTTGATGCCCCGTGTTTCTGGCGAGCCTGCAGGCTCGCCAGAAACAGCAGTTATGAAGCAGCGGTCACAAAGACCGCTGCTCCATAACCTGTCCGCCTGCTCTGAGCAGGCGGACAGACATTGCCCGAAATCAACCCGATCGAGTACGATCGGGTTGATTGACACCCCCTGCTCCTATTGGCCGCGAGTCTGCAGGGGGCGGCGTTGCACCAGCAGCTCTTGTGAGCTGCTGGTGCAATGCTGAATATGGCGAGCGTATTGCTCGCCGTATTCAGCGAGGTCTGTCGGACCTGATCTGCACTGTCGGATCAGGTCCAACAGACCTTGATAAATTGGGGCCACTGTCCGCATTTAACATTGCACAAGCATTTCTGCATTGCACAAGCATTTCTGGTTGAATTGCTTGTGCAATGCCACCCCACCCCCTGCTCACTGTCGGTCAATCGGCCTCTAGCAAAGGTGGCGGACAGGTTAAAGGGACACTGTACCCAAATTTTTATTTTGTGATTCAGATTGAATATGACATTTTAAGCAACTTTCTAATTTACTCCTATTATCAATTTTTCTTCATTCTCTTGGTATCTTTATTTGAAATGCACAAATGTAAGTTTAGATGCCGGCCCATTTTTGGTGAACAACCTGGGTTGTCCTTGCTGATTGGTGGATAAATTCATCCACCGATAAAACAGTGCTGTCCAGAGTACTGAAACCAAAAAAAAGCTTAGATGCCTTCTTTTTCAAATAAAGATAGCAAGAGAATGAAGAAAAATTGATAATAGGAGCAAATTAGAAAGTTGCTTAAAATTGCATGCTCTTTCTGAATTACAAAAGAAAAAAATTGGGTTCAGTGTCCCTTTAAGGAGCAGCAGTCTTATGACCACTGCTTCTTAACTTCGGTTTCAGGTGAGCCTAAAATGATTGGCCTCTGAAGCGGCATTCACTGCTTCATGAATGGAGCCCATAGACTTTAATGGTGATTTTCTGTTGAAAATCACTTGATACATTTTTTTCTAAATGATTGTGATAGACCCCTATGTGTTTATTCCCCCTACAAAGGGACTACAGGAAAACGGAGCCCTTTATAACTACAATATATTTCTGTTGTATTGCTATAGAATAATATATCAGCCAAGGCTAAACATTTTTAAAACAAATTTACATAGGGTTTGCTGCTATTGTTTTTCAATAGCTAAACTTCACCCACCCCTTATTATGTAGAGGAACAAATCTGGACTTGAGTCTGCTGGCTATAAGGCTAGCCACAGTCATTCTGTTAGTATGAAGTGCTTTTTTTCAGCTGTTCTAAAGCAGGTCAGGGACACATATATAGCAGGGTTCAGCTTGAGAAGTCTGTAGTGTGCAACTCTAATAAAAACTAAATAATTAAACTATATTTCAAAGTTGCTTAACTATGTAAAATTAAACATTTTAAATTACATTCTTAATGCATTTACTCCCCTTTAACCTCTAGATGCTGTCCATGCCTTTTGCAGCTTCCTGCTCCATTCTGGAAACAAAGGGTGATTTATCCAACTGGGGGACGTGCCTAGAAACGCAGACAGTCCCCCAGGAGCCAATCAGCTCCATTTTTGAAGCACGTGGTCGCAGTGACGATTATGTGCTTCTTTCTTTTGTTTACTACACAAACTTAGACAGATAGGTCCGTCCTGAAGGGGTTAAATACATAGGTAATGTTTTGTTCAGGAGTCATAAGCATTGCAGCTACCAAGCTAAACACTGCAGGTGGGTTGCAGGGTTCTGTGACTGCTGCTGCTGATTAGCTCACAGACCAGCAGTTCCTGGGAATTAATTCAAAGAGCGTGTTAGACAGTAACAGTTCTTGGTGTGCAACAGCACCCTAATCTTGCAGATGCTATAATGTTCCTTGGACAGGATCAATTTTCAAACAAGAAATCTGTCCTCCTATTGCATAGTGCTCATAAAAATATGTTTCTTTACGTCAAGCCTTGTGACCAGAAGGTTAAAGTCAAGAGTTGCATGAAATTCTTTATTATATAGTTAAGGGAGCTAAAAATGTAAAGGAGACACCTTGGAGTTCTAAAGAGCATGACATTTATAACTTTCCAATTTATTTCTATTATCTAATTTGTTTTGTTCTCTTTGTAACCGGTATTGAAAAGTATACCTAGATAGGCTCAGAAGCTGCTGATTGGTGACTGTATTTTTTCATTGGCTTTCAGCTAACTCTCAGTAGTGCCTTACTGCTCCTTCAACAAAGGATACCAAGAGAATGAAGCAAATCAGATAATAGAAGTAAATTGTAAATTTGTTTAAAATTGTATGCTGTTTCTGAGACATGAAACTGTTTTTTTTGGGTTTCACGTCCCTTTAATATGTTCACTTCCGAGAAAGGAAATAAATTATATATGCTAGAAACATCATGCTGCCAGGCCCCAAGGTGTTTACTTGTACTTATTTTAGCCAACCCTAAGAAGGATGTAGGTGCTAGCGCTGCTGGAATTGTAAGGGGCACTATGGATTGTTCAGTGTCTAAAGAAGATAAGGATAGCACAGTGTGCATTGTGGTAGCGCTAAAAATAGCAGAGGAAGAGTGACCTAACTTAAAGGAAGCTTTATTTGTAACCTCAATATCGGAAGTGACTCTGGCAGAAAGTTTTAAGAGACCTGTGTAAGGGCTATTTGGTGCTTGGTTATTTTGTTATGAAGATGCTGGTGTTTATGCATTTGACCTCCCTTGTCTGTGTTGACACTGTCCTGAATTTTGGTATTTGAGATCCTGTGGATGTAGCTCTGACTGTTTCCTACAGCCAGTTTTACCTCTGTGGTCTCCGCGGAGTCTCTGTTCCGGCGTCTGTGTTGTCAGTGTAATAGCCGGTCACGTGACCTCCAGGCTTCCTTGTAATTGGTTAGTGAGCGATCCGGGATAAAACAATAGTGATTATACCGCTTCTTCGAATAACTCAATATTCAACTGTAAAAAGTATTTCAAAGGCACCAATCAGGTCCTTTGACGCGTTTAGTCCGTTAACTGGGGTTTATCAAGATCTTGATAAAGCCCAGGAAACAGGCCACTTTATTAGGTACACCTTGCTAGTACCGGGTTGGACCCATTTTTGTCTTCACAACTGCCTTAATTCTTCGTGGCATAGATTCAACAAGGTGTTGGAAACATTCCTCAGACATTTTGGTCCATATTGACATGATAGCATCACACAGTTGCTGCAGATTTGTTGGCTGCACATTCATGATGCAAATCTCTGCTCTATTGGATTGAGATCTGGTAACTGTGGAGACCATTGGAGTACAGTGAACTCATTGTCATGTTCAAGAAACCAGTTTGAGATGATTTTAGCTTTGTGACATGGTGCATTATCCTGCTGGAAGAAGCCATCAGAAGATGGGTACACTGTAGTCATAAAGGGATGGACATGGTCAGCAACAATACTCAGGTAGGCCGTAGCGTTTACAGAGAAAGAAAGAGGCAGCACACTTGGGCCTAGATTTGGAGTTCGGCGGTAGCCGTCAAAACCAGCGTTAGAGGCTCCTAACGCTGGTTTTGGCCGCCCGCTGGTATTTGGAGTCAGTGATTAAAGGGTCTAACGCTCACTTTACAGCCGCGAATTTTCCATACCGCAGATCCCCCTACGCCATTTGCGTAGCCTATATTTTCAATGGGATCTTTCTAACGCTGGTATTTAGAGTCGTTTCTGAAGTGAGCGTTAGAGCTCTAACGACAAGATTCCAGCCGCCTGAAAATAGCAGGAGTTAAGAGCTTTCTGGCTAACGCCGGTTCATAAAGCTCTTAACTACTGTACCCTAAAGTACACTAACACCCATAAACTACCTATGTACCCCTAAACCGAGGTCCCCCCACACCGCCGCCACTCGATTAAAATTTTTAACCCCTAATCTGCCGACCGCCACCTACGTTATATTTATGTACCCCTAATCTGCTGCCCCTAACCCCGCCGACCCCTGTATTACATTTATTAAACCCTAACTTGCCCCCCACAACGTCGCCGCCAGCTACTTAAAATAATTAACCCCTAATCTTCCGACCGCAAATCGCCGCCACCTACGTTATCCCTATGTACCCCTAATCTGCTGCCCCTAACATCGCCGACCCCTATATTATATTTATTAACCCCTAATCTGCCCCCCTCAACGTCGCCGACACCTGCCTACACTTATTAACCCCTAATCTGCCGAGCGGACCTGAGCGCTACTATAATAAATGTATTAACCCCTAATCCGCCTCACTAACCCTATCATAAATAGTATTAACCCCTAATCTGCCCTCCCTAACATCGCCGACACCTAACTTCAATTATTAACCCCTAATCTGCCGACCGGAGCTCACCGCTATTCTAATAAATGGATTAACCCCTAAAGCTAAGTCTAACCCTAACACTAACACCCCCCTAAGTTAAATATAATTTTTATCTAACGAAATAAATTAACTCTTATTAAATAACTTATTCCTATTTAAAGCTAAATACTTACCTGTAAAATAAATCCTAATATAGCTACAATATAAATTATAATTATATTATAGCTATTTTAGGATTAATATTTATTTTACAGGCAACTTTGTAATTATTTTAACCAGGTACAATAGCTATTAAATAGTTAAGAACTATTTAATAGTTACCTAGTTAAAATAATAACAAATTTACCTGTAAAATAAATCCTAACCTAAGTTATAATTAAACCTAACACTACCCTATCAATAAAATAATTAAATAAACTACCTACAATTACCTACAATTAACCTAACACTACACTATCAATAAATTAATTAAACACAATTCCTACAAATAAATACAATTAAATAAACTAGCTAAAGTACAAAAAATAAAAAAGAACTAAGTTACAGAAAATAAAAAAATATTTACAAACATAAGAAAAATATTACAACAATTTTAAACTAATTACACCTACTCTAAGCCCCCTAATAAAATAACAAAGCCCCCCAAAATAAAAAATTCCCTACCCTATTCTAAATTAAAAAAGTTACAAGCTCTTTTACCTTACCAGCCCTGAACAGGGCCCTTTGCGGGGCATGCCCCAAGAATTTCAGCTCTTTTGCCTGTAAAAGAATAAATACAATACCCCCCCCCCAACATTACAACCCACCACCCACATACCCCTAATCTAACCCAAACCCCCCTTAAATAAACCTAACACTAAGCCCCTGAAGATCTTCCTACCTTGTCTTCACCATCCAGGTATCACCGATCCGTCCTGGCTCCAAGATCTTCATCCAACCCAAGCGGGGGTTGGCGATCCATAATCCGGTCCAGAAGAGGCTCCAAAGTCTTCCTCCTATCCCGCAAGAAGAGGACATCCGGACCGGCAAACATCTTCTCCAAGCGGCATCTTCGATCTTCTTCCATCCGGAGCGAAGCGGCAGGATCCTGAAGACATCCAGCGCGGAACATCCATCCGGACCGACGACTGAACGACGAATGACTGTTCCTTTAAGGGACGTCATCCAAGATGGCGTCCCTCGAATTCCGATTGGCTGATAGGATTCTATCAGCCAATCGGAATTAAGGTAGGAATTTTCTGATTGGCTGATGGAATCAGCCAATCAGAATCAAGTTCAATCCGATTGGCTGATCCAATCAGCCAATCAGATTGAGCTCGCATTCTATTGGCTGTTCCGATCAGCCAATAGAATGCGAGCTCAATCTGATTGGCTGATTGGATCGGCCAATCGGATTGAACTAGATTCTGATTGGCTGATTCCATCAGCCAATCAGAAAATTCCTACCTTAATTCCGATTGGCTGATAGAATCCTATCAGCCAATCGGAATTCGAGGGACGCCATCTTGGATGACGTCCCTTAAAGGAACAGTCATTCGTCGTTCAGTCGTCGGTCCGGATGGATGTTCCGCGCTGGATGTCTTCAGGATCCTGCCGCTTCGCTCCGGATGGAAGAAGATCGAAGATGCCGCTTGGAGAAGATGTTTGCCGGTCCGGATGTCCTCTTCTTGCCGGATAGGAGGAAGACTTTGGAGCCTCTTCTGGACCGGATTATGGATCGCCAACCCCCGCTTGGGTTGGATGAAGATCTTGGAGCCAGGACGGATCGGTGATACCTGGATGGTGAAGACAAGGTAGGAAGATCTTCAGGGGCTTAGTGTTAGGTTTATTTAAGGGGGGTTTGGGTTAGATTAGGGGTATGTGGGTGGTGGGTTGTAATGTTGGGGGGGGGGGTATTGTATGTTTTTTTTTACAGGCAAAAGAGCTGAAATCCTTGGGGCATGCCCCGCAAAGGGCCCTGTTCAGGGCTGGTAAGGTAAAAGAGCTTGTAACTTTTTAAATTTAGAATAGGGTAGGGAATTTTTTATTTTGGGGGGCTTTGTTATTTTATTAGGGGGCTTAGAGTAGGTGTAATTAGTTTAAAATTGTTGTAATATTTTTCTTATGTTTGGAAATATTTTTTTATTTTCTGTAACTTAGTTCTTTTTTATTTTTTGTACTTTAGCTAGTTTATTTAATTGTATTTATTTGTAGGAATTGTGTTTAATTAATTTATTGATAGTGTAGTGTTAGGTTAATTGTAGGTAATTGTAGGTAGTTTATTTAATTATTTTATTGATAGGGTAGTGTTAGGTTTAATTATAACTTAGGTTAGGATTTATTTTACAGGTAAATTTGTTATTATTTTAA
This sequence comes from Bombina bombina, assembly GCF_027579735.1. Taxonomy (NCBI): domain Eukaryota; kingdom Metazoa; phylum Chordata; class Amphibia; order Anura; family Bombinatoridae; genus Bombina; species Bombina bombina. Next base: position 1,118,402,474 of record NC_069502.1, on the reverse strand, counting down.
CTAGGTAACTATTAAATAGTTCTTAACTATTTAATAGCTATTGTACCTGGTTAAAATAAATACAAAGTTACCTGTAAAATAAATATTAATCCTAAAATAGCTATAATATAATTATAATTTATATTGTAGCTATATTAGGATTTATTTTACAGGTAAGTATTTAGCTTTAAATAGAAATAAGTTATTTAATAAGAGTTAATTTATTTAGTTAGATTTAAATTATATTTAACTTAGGGGGGTGTTAGTGTTAGGGTTAGACTTAGCTTTAGGGGTTAATCCATTTATTAGAATAGCGGTGAGCTCCGATCGGAAGATTAGGGGTTAATAATTGAAGTTAGGTGTCGGCGATGTTAGGGAGGGCAGATTAGGGGTTAATACTATTTATGATAGGGTTAGTGAGGCAGATTAGGGGTTAATAACTTTATTATAGTAGCGCTCAGGTCCGCTCGGCAGATTAGGGGTTAATAAGTGTAGGCAGGTGTCGGCGACGTTGTGGGGGGCAGGTTAGGGGTTAATAAATATAATATAGGGGTCGGCGGTGTTAGGGGTAGCAGATTAGGGGTACATAGGGATAACGTAGGTGGCGGCGGTTTACGGAGCGGCAGATTAGGGGTTTAAAAAAATATGCAGGGGTCAGCGATAGCGGGGGCGGCAGATTAGGGGTTAATAAGTGTAAGGTTAGGGGTGTTTAGACTCGGGGTACATGTTAGAGTGTTAGGTGCAGACGTAGGAAGTGTTTCCCCATAGGAAACAATGGGGCTGCGTTAGGAGCTGAACGCTGCTTTTTTGCAGGTGTTAGGTTTTTTTTCAGCTCAAACAGCCCCATTGTTTCCTATGGGGGAATCGTGCACGAGCACGTTTTTGAGGCCGGCCGCGTCCGTAAGCAACTCTGGTATCGAGAGTTGTATTTGCGGTAAAAATGCTCTACGCTCCTTTTTTGGAGCCTAACGCAGCATTTGTTTGAACTCTCGATACCAGAGTTAATTTTATGGTGCGGCCAGAAAAAAGCCCGCGGAGCGTTAACAGCCCTTTTACCGCCGAACTCCAAATCTAGGCCTTGGTGTTTCAAACACAGAAGTCAAACATTTATTCCAGGTTTGGAGTCGCTATACAAACATACCAACACAGGAAGCGAGAAAAGGGGCGTGTCCTTATGCGTTTCGTGCCGTGCAGAATTTAGTCATAGGATAACAGGTAAGTATGAACAAGGTAAGTTTATACCCCAACACCACCAACACCACCAATCACAGTTCAGAAAACAAAAATGGGAACAGGTAAGTGAGGGGATACTAAAAAACATATGAAAAGGATTACAAGGAGAATTAGATTACACAGCAAAAACTGACAAAAAACTCACAAGGTTAAGCGGAAAGTGACATTACTCACAATATATGAGCCAAACGAGCTATGGTATACTCAGATATGCTGCATTCATAACATCTCTTATTCTATTTCATTTGAGAGAGAACGGATCAAAATACATCGATAACTTCTAAAAATTAGTAACTATCTGTATAAACACATAAAACTGCATATTGTGAGCTATCATTCTACAAATACTATAACAATATTTAGTAACAAAGCATGTTACAAAAGAGCAGATCCTTATGTATTTATGGCATTAAAATAGTTATAAGCCAATTAAATACCTGAACAGAAAGTAAAGAATCAAAAAATTGTAATATGGCCCTTCTAAACTAATGACACAATTTTAAGTAACATGTATGAATTGTGATAACATAATATCAATTCACAATCTGGGAAACAATAATAGTCTTAAAAGGAGAATGATACATTTACGTTAAGAATTATTCAAAGGATTCGTCCATAGCGAGGCACTTTAATGGTTATCACCTCACGCATTTACCTAATTTCAATGTGAAAGTAATTGATATTGTAACTCGGCCACCTAGAGGTGGCGATAAATATAAGATACTTAGAAAAAAGGAGAACCGTATGGTTTAAATAAAGAATGGGACATCAGTATCTTTATTGAATGATATAAATACAATTTGAGCTTCTTCTTGAAGCCTGTGCTGCTAGGAATTTACATACGCACTATGAATGGTGAAAAAGGGGTTTCACTCATTTTGGGTGTGTATCTGTTTAGCAGTATAAATTTTGATAAATAATAAAATAAAAATGTATCATTCTCCTTTTAAGACTATTCCCTTTTTGGGATTATTGTTTCCCAGATTGTGAATTGATATTATGTTATCACAATTCATACATGTTACTTAAAATTGTGTCATTAGTTTGGAAGGGCCATATTACAATTTTTTGAGTCTTTACTTTCTGTTCAGGTATTTAATTGGCTTATAACTATTTTAATGCCATAAATACATAAGGATCTGCTCTCTTGTAACATGCTTTGTTACGGAATATTGTTATAGTATTTGTAGAATGACAGCTCACAATTTGCAGTTTTATGTGTTTATACAGATAGTTACTAATTTTTAGAAGTTATCAATGTATTTTGATCCGTTCTCTCTCAAATGAAATAGAATAAGAGATGTTATGAATGCAGCATATCTGAGTATACCATAGCTTGATTGGGGCATATATTGTGAGTAATGTCACTTTCCGCTTAACCTTGTGAGTTTTTTGCCAGTCCACCGTCTTTCATAAGATTTCATTTTCATTGCTGTGTAATCTAATTCTCCTTGTAATCCTTTTCATATGTTTTTTAGAATCCTATGACTAAGTTCTGCACGGCACGAAACGCGTAAGGACCCGCCCCTTTTCTCGCTTCCTGTGTTGGTATGTTTGTATAGCGACTCCAAACCTGAAATAAATTTTTGACTTCTGTGTTTGAAACACCAAGTGTGCTGCCTCTTTCTTTCTCTGTGATTTACCAGATCGACTCTTCCTTTTACATGGTGAGCACCTCTTGATACCAGCTGCCTTTTGAAGATTTTTGTCGTTTTCTTTGGGAGTTCGCCGCTGATCCTGGGGGTTGTCTTGGAGCCACACTGCTTTCTTTCTCTCTAGGCTGTGGTGTTTAAATTATGTTCAGTTGGTACCAAAGTGTGCCAAAGAAATATCCCCCACACCATTACACCACCACCACCAGCCTGAACCGTTTATAAAAGGCAGGATAGATCTATGCTTTCATGTTGTTTACGCCAAATTCTGACCCTACCATCTGAATGTCGTAGCTGAAATTGAGACTCATCAGATCAGGCAACGATTTTTCCAATCTTCTAATGTCCAATTTTGGTGAGCCTGTGCGAATGGTAGTCTCATTTTCCTGTTCTTAGCTGACAGGAATGGCACCCGGTGTGGTCTTCTGCTGCTGTAACCCAACTCTTCAAGGTTTGATGTGTTGTGTGTTCAGAGATGGTATTCTGCATACATTGGTTGTAACGAGTGGTTATTTGAGGTACTGTTGCCTTTCTATCATCTCAAACTAGTCTACCCATAGTCTACCTAATTATCTTTGCTAAGTAAAAAATATTTTGATAAAAGTCCAGTGAGTGCAAGTTCTTTTTTGTTTATATATATATATATATATATATATACTTATACATACTGTACATAACTAGTATAACCATAGCTAAGTTTACATTATGTATATATTTACACATTTTTAAGAATTCTTTTTTGAAATTAACTAAGTGAATGACATAACTGAGAGAATACTTCCAAATGACAGATGAAGGGTGAGTGCCAACTTTTGAGCTGGAAACAGAGAGGGAGAAAGTGGGGAAAAAATAATTTGTTTAAAAGGACCACAAGACTTCCAAGTCACCTCCCCAGTTAGAAATTATTCAAAACTACTTATGATCAGGGACAGACATTGGAGTCATAAATTAAGTTTATATCAGAAAGCTATCAATATGGACGTGAACTAACCATGACTGATGCTACTGGCAATTACTATAATACTGGTGGGATATGACTGATCTGCTGGATGGCAATTACTGTAATTTAGCTGGAATAAAATTATTAGAATTAAAAATAATTAATATTTAATAAAAAAAGAAGATGGAGGGGAGGAAGACAAACAGTGATGTAAGTCTAACTGAAGGAATTAGGAAAACTACTACAAAGAAACAGGTAAAGGGAAGAAAATAAATGAAATATGAGAATTTTTGTTTAAGATTTTCTTTTTTATATACTTTAATTCCACTATTTCAAGCCAAGACTATACCAACCTCTGCTGGCTTTAGAATGGAAGCATCTTCCTCTGAGCAGCGCGCCGGGCGGGAGGAGTTAAAAATACAATATAGCTACGCAAGTTGCGCAGTACTAAGCAACGTGCGTAGGGAGACTGTAATTTAACTCCTCCTTCGTCGGTTTTCACTGATGTCCAGCCAGGCACTGCAGGGAGTTGCGGCGCTACGGGGCTGACACCATCAGAGGAGATTAATTCCTGCTTGATGATGTCAAGGACCACCAACATCTTCTCGTGGACCACCAGTGGTCCATGGACCACTGGTTGGCGACCGCTGCCTTAGCAGCCCTACTTTTATGCTTTGTCTAAATATTTCAAAAGTAATATACAACATGATAACTGCAATTTTTGGCAAAGTGACTAAAATGTGTGTGTGTACTTTATTCCTGGTTGTAGTCAAACATGAAAGTGTTGTAAAAGATAATTACACACACACTGTCATACAACACACACAGCACACACTTTTATACAACACACACACCACATACTCTTATACAACACACACACTCTTATCTAACACACACACCACATACTGTCATACAACACACACACCACACACTCTTATACAACACACACACCACACACACTCTCATACAACACACACACACACACACACACTAATATGACACACACACACCACACACTCTCATACAACACACACACACCACACACTCTTATACAACACACATACCACACACACTCTCATACAACACACACACACTAATATGACACACACACACCACACACTCTCATACAGCACACACACAAGTTGTGGCCCAGTAAACATGGTGATGATACCAAGTAATTGGTCCCGACCCGTGGTTTAAAGAACCCTGACCTAGCTTGTTTTGTTCTTTTGCTTTCATTTGTTGAAAATCATACCTAAGTAGTTTCAGGAGCAGCAGTGTTCTACTCAGAGCTAACTGGTGATTGGTGGCTGGACATATATGCCTCTTGTCATAGGCGTACCCGATGTGTTCAGCTAGCTCCCAGTAGTGCAGTGCTGCTCCTTCATCAAAGGATACCAAGGGAATAAAGTAAATTTGATCAAATAAGTTAATTGAACAGTTATTTAAAATTGTATACTCTATCTGAATCATAAAAGGAAACGTTTGGATTTTACGTCCCTTTAAGCAATAACTGTTACCCTTCTATATATATATATATATAGATTTGTGAATAGTATAATAAGAGCAATATAAACTAGTACAAGCACAAACCTCGGTTACCACTTTATTTTACTATTAGGTTTCAGTTCTCCTAAACCCGATTGCAGCAGTAGATTGTAATAGAGTTGTATTAGTAATTAGTCTGTACTGACAAGACTTGCTTCAGAAACTCGTGTTTGAACATATCTAATTCTTAAAGGGACAGTCTAGACCAAAATAAACTTTCATGATTCAGATAGATAATGTTATTTTAAACAATTTTTCAATTTACTTTTATCCCCAATTTTGCTTTGTTCTCTTAGTATTCTTAGTTGAAAGCTAAACCTAGGAGGTTCATGTGCTAATTTATTAGCCCTTGAAGGCCGCCTCTTCTCTCAGGGCATTTTGACAGTTTTTCCCCACTAGAGGGTGTTAGCTCATGTGTGTCATATAGATAACACTGTGTTCACACACGTGGAGTTCAGGTGAGCCAGCTCTGATTGGCTAAAATGGATTTCTGTCAAAAGAACTGAAATAAGGGGGCAGTTTGCAGAAGCTTAGATACAAGGTAATCACAGAGGTGGAAAGTATATTAATATAACAGTGATGGTTATGCAAAACTAGGGAATGGGTAATAAAGAAAATTATCCATCTTTTTAAACAATAACAATTCTGGTGTAGACTGTCCCTTTAACTATATATGTATGTTTTTTTTGTTTTTTTTTTAAGTTTTTATTGAAACTAATGAAACAACAATACAGGTTACAGTATACGTAGTAGAATACAAAATAATACAATAAAAATAATAGTATATAGTACGGGGAGTGATTCCGTATAAGGTGGAGTCAATCACAATACAATCTAGTCCCCTTAATTATATCCACAGTACATGACATAATATATTCCTTTTGATCATTAGGTCAAATCTTGTATATTGGTAGGTCTATTTCTCCCTCTGTCTGGTGTGTTGTGTGCGCTACTTTGTGTAGAGTGACAATATTCTTCCCACAGGAAGTTCATTGCTAAGAAATCATCCAATCTTTTTGTAATATGGTAGTGAAATTTTTCCATTGCTAACGTGTGAGTAACTAATGAGCGCCATTCCTGAATTGAGGGGGGTACTGTCGATTTCCATTTTCTTGGTATTAACCTTCTGGCACAATTAAGTAGTATGATTATAAGTCGCTGTCTCAATTTACATTTAATTGTTGGTATGTTATTAAATAAAAATATGATAGGGTCTAAGGGTATCTCGATATGAATTACCTTTGTGATGGCCCTGTGAATGTCATTCCAAAATTGGCCAAGGTGTGGGCATGACCACCAGATATGCCGGTAATTTCCCTCTCCTCCACATGTCTCCATACTACATATTGACTCGAAGGGAGATAATGGTCTGTTAAAGTGGGTGCGTTTGATATGAGTGGTAAGATAGTGATTTAGTTGGAAATATCTGAACCATGCATCAAAATAATGTCCAAATGCTTCTTGCAAAACATTCCTAGGTTTGAGGGATTTGTTGTCCATTGCAAAACTACATGGTATGGTGTCTCTTAATTTTAAGTCCCTTATGTATTGATTGGGTTGATACCCCTGAGCTTCAGGATTATATTTCAGAGGTGTTAGAGGGGAGGGTGTGCTCGAAATCAGTGGGAAGTTGATAAGACATGTGTCCCAAGTTTTAAATGTGAGCCTGGTGATTTCCGATGTATTGGAACTTATGGGTCTGTGAATGTGTGGTATCCAACAGCTTGCTCCTAGTTGTGCATTTTGTGCTAAGTCGTGTTCTAGACCTACCCATTCCTTGTGAGTGCTATGTTTACACCAGTCTATTATTCGTGTTAATGTACATGCTATAAAATAGTAGTGTATATTTGGCATACCCAACCCTCCTTGGGATTTAGTACGATAAATGACGTTTTTTGCAATTCTAGGGCGCTTGTTAAGCCACAAATAGGCGTTTAGCAAGTTTTGAAGTTTGTTTAGAAATGTTTTGGATAGCGCTAGTGGGATAGTCTGGAAGGTATATAAAATTTTAGGTAGGATAGTCATTTTTATGGCGTGTAACCTACCTAACCATGATAAAGTCTTGTTGTGCCAGGATTGTAGCTCTTTTTGTATATTGTTTAGAAAGGGGGTATAATTTGCTTTAAACATTTGTTGGGGATCGCTCGTAATATTGATTCCCAAATACTTTAAAGAATATTTCTGGAATTTGTATTGGTACATGGACGTTATGTAGTTTAAGTCAGATTGTGGGGTCCCTATTCCTATAAACTCAGATTTTGAGGCATTAATCTTAAAGTTTGATAATTTACCATATGTGTGGAGTTCACTGTGAAGTACAGGCATGGAAGTAAGCGGGTCAGTAATGGATAACAGGATATCATCCGCATACATTGAGATTTTATAATTTTTTTCATGGATAGTTATGCCAGTGATACCCTTATTGTTCCTTATTCGTGCTGCCAGGGCTTCCATGGTTAGGGCAAACAATAGTGGGGACAGGGGGCATCCCTGTCGGGTGCCGTTATGTATAGTAAAAGATTGGGATATGGAGTCGTTTAGTTTAATTTTTGCATTTGGGGAGCTGTATAGGGACATAATCTTAGATATAAATTCATCGGGGAAAGCGAATTTGACTAATATTTGCTTAAGAAAGGCCCAATTTAGACGGTCAAAAGCTTTCTCCGCGTCCAAGGACGCGAAGATTGCAGAGATTTTTGTCTTTGAGGAGTAGTCGATCAGGGTTTGTATTTTGATAGTATTATCTCTAGCCTCACGATATGGGGTAAAACCGACCTGATTATAATGGATTAGTTGGGGAAGTAATTTGTTCAACCTATTTGCTATTATTTTGGCATATATTTTGGTATCGATATTAAGTAGGGAGATAGGGCGAAAATTAGCTGGTGAGTCGGGGGGTTTGCCCGGTTTTGGCAAGACTATAATATATGCTGCTAACATTGAGGGGGGAGGAGGATTAATAAGTGACATGTTATTGAACAAATTGTGCAAAGCGGGGGTTAGGATAGGGGCAAATGTCTGGTAGTATTTGGCGGAAAAACCGTCCGGGCCTGGGCTTTTGCCCGGTGCCAAGTCTTTAATGGCTGCTAGAATTTCATTGGAGGTAATTGTTGATTTTAACTCTTCTCGTTGTTCTGATGAGATTGAGGGGAGTTGGCAGGAGTCTAAATATGTTTGTATGTCTTCCACAAATAACTATATATGTATGTTAATATTAGATTTTATTAATGGCTGCAAACTAGATTATTATTTTATCCCTCATTTGTTGAACTAGAATTATAATCTACTGAATGAGCACTTTCTGGCCTTTTATGGAATATGTGGTATTGATGTTCCAAGGTCTTAATAGCTACTTACTCTCACAAAGGAAAAGTAGCTACAAGTAGTTAATTTATTTTAACTTTATTAAAGCAATATCATAAGGAGTTGATCTCAATCCTTTAGAAAAACGTTTCAAATGATTTTCAACCAAAAACACCATTAAAATCTATAGTGATTTTTTGTAAATAAACGATTTGATAAGTATTTCTAAAGGATTGTTGTCGACCCCTAAATTGTATAGTACTGAAAAACCTCTTCAGTATTTTTTCCATATCTCCTCTACTGTGAGCAGTTAGAGACAGATACAAATTAGGTTCTACACTGATCAGACAGTCACTGTGTAGAATGTAGCTGGGTCAGAGTTATCAAGTCTGGAGCATGCACTGTCAAACTTATAATACAGGTACAAGTACATAGCAAAGCATTTTACAATACACAAACATTTTTATGGTGAATTCAATTTAAGTTGTGTGTCCCTTTTTAATGGACGTTGCCCAAATGCTGTATCACTTGAAAGTAATGCAGCATATATGTAAAAAGAAAATATCACATGAAAAAATAAAGATATTTTACCTGAATATTTCCTCAGTAGTCACATCGTATCATAAAGGGAATTTAAGCAGCCAGTTAGGATGCTTGTCCCAGGACTTGCAAGGGAGCACATATCTGACAGGTGCAGACACAGTCACTTTATTTTCCTCCTCAGTTTAAGGAAGTTTACTATGACGTTTTGTAAGACTATGGTGAAATCCCACAAGATCATAGTAACACAGTAGCACTGATGATGCTGTTTGGCTGTTTTTCCACTGTGCAGATGACAATTAAAGAGTAGCTGATGAAAAACTGCTCACAGAGCACTTACTCTGGTGAGATGAAGACATTTTGAAGTAAAATATCTTCCTTATATACATAGAGATCTTCAATGGGTGTTTTCTAGTCAGCTTTTTACAGATGTGCTGCATCACTGCAATTTATCATATGAGTAACATGTTCCTTTAAAGGGGCAATAAACATTAAATCTCCCCCATAATTGTGCACAGATAATATTTACAATGGGGCTTTTACCTTGTGCCAATACTATTTTCTGTACATTCATAGGGCTCCATTTATCAAAGGTTCAACTGTTAAATTGCTGAAAATGGGCGAGATTACAAATGCAGCAAAGGTTTCAGCACAACTGCTGAAACCCGCACCGCCCGTAAGTTAATTTCGTTCCAACATCCCCCCACATTGCAACTAATAATAAAGTGTATTAACCTCTAAACCGCCATCCCCCCACATTGCAACTACTAAAAAAAGTATTACATCACAATCTACCTAATACAGTTATTAACCACTAAACCGCCAAGCCTCCACATCACAATCTACCTAATAAAGTGATTAACCCCTAATCCGCCCACAATGCAAATTAACCCCTAAACCGCCAACCCCCCACAAAGCCAACTACCTAATTACACTATTAACCCCTAAACAACCAACCCCCCACAGCGCAAAGTACCAATCAAATCACTAAGCCCTCTAACCTAACACCCCCTAACTTAAAGGTACACTGCACCCAAAAAAATTCTTTCATGATTCAGATAGAGCATGAAATTATAAGCAGCTTTCTAATTTACTCCTATTATCAAGTTTTCTTCGTTCTCTTGTTATCTTTATTTTAAAAGCAGGAATGTAAATCTTAGCAGCCAGCCCATTTTAGGTTCAGCACCATGGATAGTGCTTGCTTATTGGAGGCTTACATTTACCCACCAATAAGCAAGCATAATCCAGGCTCTCAACCTAAAATGGACCGGCTCCTATGCATCACATTCCTGCTTTTTAAATAAAGATAGCAAGACAATAAAGAAAAAATGATAATAGGAGTAAATTAGAAAGTTACTTAAAATTGCATGCTCTATCTGAATCATGAAATAAAAAATGTGGGTTTAGTGTCCCTTTAACCCCAAATAAACTACCATTACCAAAAATAAAAAAAGACTATCTCCCTAAAAAAAACAATTAGCAAAATAAAAATATCATAACTTCCTATTACAATAAAAAAACTAACATTAAAGTAAAATTTAAAAAAGAAACCTAAGAAAATCTAAAATTACCAAAAATAAAAAAGCTAAGATTGCAAAAAATAATAAACCAAATTATCCAAAATAAAAAATTAAACCTAATACACTTATAAAAAACAAAAAAGTCACTCCAAAATAAAAACACTAAACTACCAATAGCCCTTAAAAGGACATTTTGTAGGGCATTGCCCTAAAGTGATCAGCTCTTTTACTTTAAAAAATTACAAATTACCCCCTAAATGTAAAACCCCCAACCCCCAAAATAAAAATAAAACTAACTCTAAAATATCCTAAGCTAACCATTGCCCATAAAGGGGCATTTGTATGGGCAATAAGCTCTGTTGCTGCCCATTAAAATAAAAAAGCCTTAATCTTAAAATAAAACCACCCAAAACCCCCCCAAAAAAACTAACTCTAACCCCGAAATAGGTACTCGCCATTCCTGAAGTACGGTGGTGAAGGTCTTCTTCCAGGCGGCTCCATCTTTATCCAGCGCGGTGACATCTTCTTTCTTCACCCGGAGCAAAGACGGCACGGAGATGGAACGGCAGCCGCGGAGACATCCAGCGTGGAGGATCTTCTTCATGCGATTGTCGCCGCACACTGAAGATTGAATGCAAGGTACCGGTTTATATTGGGGTATCTTGTATTCCTATTGGCTGAAATTTTGAAATCAGCCAATAGGATGAGAGCTGCTTAAATCTTATTGGCTGATTTGAACATTTATATGCAGCGCCGTATATGTGATAGCAACATCTGACTAAGAAAAGCCGTCGCCAGCTTTTGCCGCGACGCCATATATGTAATCTCCCCCAATATGCATCAAATTACACGGAAAATTGACACCCCTAAGTTATCATTGTGTCAACATTGTCATATGTAGCTCAAATCATGGCAAAATACACTCAAGCGATATACATTTAGTGTAATTCGATGGCAACGTTATTTGAGCACAATGATGCTAATCCATCCTTACATACGACTTCATTCAACCAAATTAAAATTTATGAAACAGGGGCGTATTATGGCCTAGGCCAACAAGGCCGGTGTCTAGGTCAGCAGATTTGGGAGGGGCAGCACATCTATCCCTATCCTCTAAAGCCAGCATACAGTACAGTGAGCAATAAAGTGCAGGCTTTTACAGAGAAGACAAGGCACATGTGCTGATTCACTCTTTACAGGCAGTGCTCCTTTAAACCGTTGCTTCATTTAGAGCCGCAGTCATTTTTGCAGTGGAAGCGTTCTTGGTGAGAAACTTGCCCGGGGATATGTTTGCAAGGTGAGGCTGGAGGAGAACCCTCAACTCGCTCCCTTCCTCAACTCCCTCCCTTCTTTCTTCCCCCCCCCTTCTTTCCCTCCCTCCCTTCTTTCTCTCAACTCCCTCCCTTGCTCCCTTCTTTTACTCCTTTCTTTCCCTCCCCCTTTTCCCCTCTCCCCCCCTTTTCTCTTCTCTCTCTCTCTCCCTCCCTTCTTTCCTTTCCCTCCCTTTTCTCCCATCCCCTTCTTTTCTCTCGCTTCTCTCAGGGAGAAAATGGGTTGAGATGCATGCAATTCAACCCACCTGTATGCAAGTGTTTTGCTAGCCCATTTTCTTTTGAATTGTTATAAAAAAAAAACAAAAAAAAAAAACACTGACCCAAAAATATATTACGGGGAAAAAAGGCCCATTGGGGGGAGCAGAATTTTGAGTGCCTAGGGCAGCACAAAACCTAAATACGCCATTTCAACTGATACATTTGAGTCTTGATTGACTCAGCGATTCTGATTGTCAATCCACCACCTTTGAGTTTGTGAATATCATTAAAAATCAAATACGTAGTAGACTATTTTTTAAATCTAATGAAAAAATGTACTAGAGATTATCATATTATAAAGCAGATAAATAGATACAAGTATATAATAAGGTAATGTAATAAATATTAGTGACGCTTCATGGTAATATATATATATATATACATTTATATATATATAAGCTAATATAATACATTTCTTGGACATTGATTGTTCGAATTTTAAAAATAATATATTTTAAGGACAGAACAAATGCATGAAATTAAAAATACTTTTTAGAACAGTACTTATTCATGAACAAGAATGAAATGGATGTTTGAAAATGCCGACCATTTTTAAAAACTGTATGGTAGATTAAATGATAAATACTAAAATACGTGCTATCGAGGATTCGCTCGCTCGCTAGTTACAACCTTTTTTTATAAATAAGGACGCTGAATTAAGATTCGTGGCAGCAATGTACAGCGATTGCACTTAACCCAGCGAATGTTACCAGGTTGACACTTTAATCAATGGAGTCCATAGTCTTAAAGAGTCCTCTGCTGTGGGTTGCAAAACCTTCCTTCCTGGCTTTTTTTAAAACTGCGTCAAAGGGTTGTTCTTCAATTGATTTTGATAGGATCTAATCTGAACAGCAATGAGAAATAAATAATTTTTGTAAAGTTATTTTCTCGCTAGAGTCAATAAATGGATGGTGCTACAGTACCTCTTGTTACAGGTCTCTTTTGTTAGCTAGGCGACAGATGTCTGAACCTTTTCCAAGTGATGGATCATATTGAAAAGCATGTCATGGATATCATGATTTAAAACAAAAACAAAACAACACAAGTGTAGCAAGTAAGCTGTTATAAAAATGACATTTGTGCCTTTTTAGAGCTTTTTATTTGTGTCTCCTGGAAGCACAGATGTCGCAGAGGTTGGTTGATCCTTTCTTGTTCACATGGGACATTTGTCTCTATGTAAAGTGATTCTATAAACAGTCCAGAGAGCAGAAGGCAGCAATAAGGAAATAACGTGCGTATTACAAGTTAAAAGTGAATGCATTTGCATGAGCGCAATTGAATTTAATGTGCGTCGGGTAAGTGTGACTTCAGAGCTCTGGTTAACTGTTATGCTCGACTAAAAGGTGCACAAAACACATCAAAAATACATTGTACAGTGCAGTTACACTCATAATAGCACTCTTTAATAAAAAAAAGTTATAAGGACTCAAACATATGAGGTATCAGGTATTAGAAAAAAAGGGCTGCAAAGGGCTTCAACAGATACATACAGGTCTAAATATGTGTATATATATTTATATATACAGTGTCCTCCACTAATATTTGCACCCTTGGTAAATAAGGCTGTGAACAATCTGTCTTTATTGTTTAACCTTTTGATCTTTTGTTAAAAAATACACAAAAATACTCTGCTCTCATGGATATCAAACAATTGTAAAAACAATCAAACCCTATTATTGTATACTCTGCTTCTAGAGGTTTTGTTAAAAAAAAAATCCTTGTTAAATATATGTGTGGCACAGTTATTGGCACTCCTATGTATTCATATGAGAAAAATATATTTGAAGTATATTCTCATTGATATTTTAATTTTAAAATGTATTTAAGTTTAAGTACTCCTGGTTGACTAGGAACAGGAAATTGTTAAACCATGACTTCCTATTTCACAGGGGTATAAATATGAGGTAACACATAGGCCAAATTCCCATAGTCATTCATCACAAGTAATATAGCTGTGATCTGCGACAGAAGGTTGTTGAGCTTCACAAAAGGGGAAGTGGCTATAAGAAAATAGCAAAGGCATTAAAAATGCCTATTTCCACCATCAGGGCAATAATTAAGAAGTTCCAGTCAACTGAAAAGGTTATGAATCAACCTGGAAGAGGACTTGTCTATATTCTCTCAACGCACTGTGAAGAGGATGATGCGAGTGGGCAAAATATCTCCAAGGATCACAGCTAGAGAAATGCAGAAGTTAGTTGCGTCTTAGGGTCAGCAAGTCACAATCAGACATCACCTACATCACCACAAGTTGTTTGGAAGGGTTTTAAGAAAAAAAACCTCTACTATCATCCAAAAACAAACTCATGTGTCTTCAGTTTGCCAGACACTACTGGAACTTCAAATGGGCTCGGGTTCTATGGTCAGATGAATCCACAATAGAGCCTTTTTGTCAATTAACACCAGAGGTGGGTTTGGTGCACGCCGCACACAGAGAGGTAGCCACATGGAAAAGTACCTCATGCCCATAGTTAAATATAGTGGTGGCTCTTTCATGTTTTGGAGCTGTTTTTCTGCCAGAGGAACTGGACATTTTGCTATGATATATGGCATCATGTATCAAACATCAACAGATATGGAATGAACACCTGACTGTCTCTACTAGAAAGCTTAAAATGGGCCGTGGTTGAATCTTCCAGCAGGACAATGATCCAAAACATACATCAAAATCAACCCAAAAAGGGTTTACTGACCACAAAATCAAGGTCCTGCCTTGGCCATCCCAGACCCTTGAATTGAACCCCATAGAAAACCTGTAGGGTGAACTGAAGAGGTGAGTCCACCAGCACCAACTTTGAAATTTGAATGATCTGAAGAGATTCTGTATGGAGGAATGGTCTCAGGTCCCTTGCCATGTATTCTCCAACCTCATCAGGCATTTTAGGAGAAGACTCAGAGCTGTTATCTTGGCAAAGGGAGGTAGCACAAAGTATTGACTAGAAGGGTGCCAATAGTTGCGCCACACATATATTTAACAAAGTTTTTTGTTTGTTGGATAAACCTGTGTTGTGTTTGCAATTGTTTGATATCGATGATATCCATATTTACCAAGGGTGCCAATATTAGTGGAGGGCCGTATATATATATATATATATATATATATATATATATATATATTATTTATATATATATGTTTATATGTGCGTACATATGTATTTATATGTGTAAATATGTGTATTTACAACGGGTATCGCATGCTAACCAAACAGGAGTTATTAATATTTCACATTCCAATGTTCTTCACATACAGGAAAATTTTATTTTTATTTTAAATAAATATATATATATATATATATATATATATATATATATATATACTGTATATACACTCACTGGCCACTTTATTAGGTACACCTTGCTAGTACCGGTTTGGACCCCCTTTGCCTTAATTCTTTGTGGCATAGATTCAACAAGGTGTTGGAAACATTCCTCAGAGATTTTGGTCCATATTGACATGATAGGATCACGTAGTTGCTGCAGATTTGTCGGCTGCACATCTATGATGCAAATCTCCCGTTCCACCACATCCCAAAGGGGATCTATTGGATTGAGATCAGGTGACGGTGGAGGCCATTGGAGTACAGTGAACTCATTGTCATGTTCAAGGCACCAGTTCGAGATGATTTTAGCTTTGTGACATGGTGCATTATCCTACTGGAGGTAGCCATCAGAAGATAGGTACACTGTAGTCATAAAGAGATGGACATTGTCAGCAACAATACTAGGCCAGGGCGTTTAAACGATGCTCAATTGGTGATAAGGGGCCCAAAGTGTGCCAAGAAAATATCACCCACACCATTACACCACCACCAGCCTGAAACGTTGATACAAGGCAGGATGGATCCATGCTTTCATGTTGTTTACGCCAAATTCTGACCCTACCATCTGAATGTCGCAGCTGAAATTGAGACTCATCCTAACAGGCAACGTTTTTCAAATCTTCTATTGTCCAATTTTGGTGAACCTGTGTGATTTGTAGCCTCAGTTTCCTTTCTTAGCTTACAGGAGTGGCACCCGATGTGGTCTTCTGCTGCTATAGCCTATCTGCTTCAAGGTTTGACGTGTTGTGCGTTCAGAGATGGTATTCTACATACCTTGGTTGTAACAAGTGGTTATTTGAGTTACTGTTGCCTTTCTATCATCTTGAACCAGTTTGCCCATTCTCCTCTGACCTCTGACATCAACAAGGCATTGTTATCCACATAACTGCTGCTCACTGGATATTTTCTCTTTTTCAGACCATTCTCTGTAAACCCTAGAGATGATTGTGCGTGAAAATCCCAGTAGATCAACAGTTTTTGAAATACTCAGACCAGCCCGTGGCACCAACAACCATGCCACCTTCAAAGTCACTTAAATCACCTTTCTTCCCCATTCTGATGCTCGGCTTGAACTTCAGCAAGTCGTCTTCACCACGCCTAGATGCCTAAATGCATTGGGTTGCTGCCATGTGATAGGCTGATTAGCAATTTGTGTTACCAAGCAATTGAACAAAAGTACCTAATAAAGTGGCCGGTGAGTGTATATCTGTATATAACTATACCTATATATATCTATTCCTATAGATATATATGTATAGATAATGGATATATATATTAGATTAACATTATCATTTATATATATATATATATATATATATATATATATATATATATATATATATAGCGGACCCATTGCTGTGATGTACCTGTGTGATCTCTGGAGTGTTTCTACTTTTAACTATGTTTAAATAAAGACTGTGATTTTTATACTACAACCGCTGTCTGCAACAACTTTGTCTCTTTGCTGATATATATATATATATATATATATATATATAAAATATATATTTAATAATTACATTGTTTTCTATGTGAAGTACATATGAATGTATATGTGTATATATATGTATGTATATACATACATACACATATAATTACATGTGTACGCACATATATACATATATATTTAGACATGTATATGGTTGTATATATACTTAAAAGCCCTTTGAAGTCAAACACCCTGTCATATACCATATACCTTTGAGCCCTTATAATTTTTTTTAAATATTTATATGAATAATTTTTATCAGATAGTGTTTATATGAGTTTAACTGTAATTGTAAGTGTATTTATGTTGTGTTTGATGTAACTTGTTTTAAACTCACTACCCTTTACACAAGGTTTTCAGCCGCTTAAACCGAAGAGCGTAAAATGCGATTGTGCTTTTGCAGTTGCATTTACTTTCAAATTGTAATATGAGCAGGCTTTAACTTGCACGGAAAAACCCGATATCTCTTGTGGGCAAACATTAGCGCGCCCTTTAAATAGCAGTTATGATCTATTTTGCAGAGGTCAGTACTGTTATTAATATCTTACCGTGTTTATTGTCCCTTTAAACACTTTTGAGAATTGAAGAACCAAATACAAATGGAGCCGGTGCATTGTGGATCCTGCTAGTTGACTGGACGGTCCTGTTATTATATCCTTACTATGTGAACTTCATCTAACACAGATAATGTGAATCTCAACAAAGTTATAAACACCCAGGCCCAGCAGACTAAGAATGAGGAAACTGAAAATAAAAAGAGAAGAAGTGAAAGTCTTCAGAGAACAAAATTCAGGGTTAGAATAAAACATGGTTTTGAAACGCACCGTCACTGTACTGTACAAAATGTCACATAGAATAAGTATAACTAAACCAGGAATAGGAGAGCTAATACAACTAAATGATTTAGAATTATATTTTCTTATATCTGCTATATATAAAACCAGTCTGTAATTAAAGGGCCATTCCAGGCACAATTGGAATCCACATGAATGCATTTCAGTTTTGAATAAAAACATTTATGTGATATACATGTATTAGCAAAAATGATTCTATAAAAGCTATAGCTGTTTCAAAAGTGTATTGAAGTATGCCCTGTGCATCAGCATTTTAAACACAGCACTTTCTCAGGGTGCCTAAGGTTTTGTTAATTGCTGATATGATACAACCCCACTTGCAGTTTGAGCAGCTGTAGTATTTACAATGCTGGGGCACTGAGAATATCTGAGTCACATGCATGTACAGAAAAACATGATAACTCTAAAACAGTGATAATATTTACTAGAAGCATTTTTGCTAATGCATGTGTATTGCAAATATGTTTTGTATTCAAAGATGTAATAAATATATGTGCATTTAAATTTTGACCAGAATGTCCCTTTAAAGGAATAAAAAAAAACCAACAAATAAAACCAATATGTGTGAAAATGAAACTTAAAGAGACATGATGCCCTAATGTTACAAACTTGACTACAAAATATCAAATTAAAAGGACAGTATACTGTAAAATTGTTTTTACCTTAATTTGTTGCCAATTACTTTGTTTACCAGTTGTAGAGTATAAAATGTATGAGAATTTACTTTTGAAGGTTTATTTGTGTATATGAATTAGCTGGTTTTGTGTTTTGAAGCCACAACCTAATAAAATGGGTTGAGCTTGTAGGTATAATCAGATGTCATTACTTTATCACATTGTGTACATATACCTGCGTCTTTATCTTATATCTGTCCGTAAACCAATCACCAATACTTGGAGAGAACAATGGAAAATAACATTTATTACCTTATCTCTTCTATACCCCACTGTTTGCGTTAAAGGGACACTGTACCCAAAAAATTAATTTTGTGATTCAGATTGAGCATGAAATTTCAATCAAATTTCGAATTTACTCCTATTATCAAATTATCTTCATTCTCTTGGTATCTTTATTTGAAATGCAAGAATGTAAGTTTAGATGCCGGCCAATTTTTGTTGAACAACCTGGGTTGTCCTTGCTGATTGGTGGATAAATTCATCCACCAATAAAAAAGTGCTGTCCAGAGTACTGAAACCAAAACAAAGCTTAGATGCCTTCTTTTTAAAAAAATGATAGCAAGAGAACGAAGAAAAAATGATAATAGGAGTAAATTAGAAAGTTGATTAAAATTGCATGCTCTTTCAGAATTACAAATGAACAAATTTGGGTTCAGTGTCCCTTTAACACAGCTTATTTATAGCTTGGCCCTAAGGCCAAATACTTTCAGAATAAGTGGGGATACCACAGACTAATTCAACTATTTCAAATGCCAATATAAGTGTAAAGGAAATACTTGTAAACAATTTAATACAATCCAGCAGGTAAAGTGGATCATTGGGAACAAATTTAAGGGGAGAAATGTTTTGAGTAAACTGTCCCTTTACAACTCTATGTAAAAAAGGAAGATATTTTACCTCAATATTTTCTCAGTAGGCACAACTCCAATACTTGGAGAGAACAATGGAAAATTAACATTTTATTACCTTATCTCTTCTATACCCCACTGGGAGTGTAATTTATTCTGCTGTTTGCGTTAACACAGCTTATTTATAGCTTGGCCCTAAGGCCAAATACTTTCAGAATAAGTGGGGATACTATAGACTAATTCAACTATTTCAAATGCCAATATAAGTGTAAAGGAAATACTTGTAAACAATGTAATACAATCCAGCAGGTAAAGTGGATCTTTGGGAACAAATTTAAGGGGAGAAATGCTTTGAGTAAACTGTCCCTTTACAACTCTATGTAAAAAAGGAAGATATTTTACCTCAATATTTTCTCAGTAGGCACATCCCACTGTAAAGTGTCTTTAAGCCTCCAATCTGGATGCTTGTCCTAGGACAAGGAAGTGTGCATCTTTCTTTATTTCTCTCCTCAGTTTAAGGAAGTCTACTATAAAATCTCATGAGATTTTGGTGAAATTCCACAAGATCACACTTAAACAAAGTGTTAACTCAGCACTGATTAAGCTGTTTTGGCTATTTTATTTCACAGTGCAGCAGGGGTGTATTATGGCCTAGGCCAACAAGGCCGGTGCCTAGGGCAGCAGATTTGGGAGGGGCAGCACATCTGCCCTATCATCTCTCTAAAAGCCAGCACACAGTACAGTGAGCGATAAAGTGCAGGCTTTTACAGAGAAGACAAGGAACGTGCACTGATTAAGATCACTCTTTACAGGCAGTGCTCCTTTAAACCGTTGCTTCATTTAGAGCTGCATTTTTGCAGTGGAAGCGTTCTTGGTGAGAAACTTGCCCGGAATATGCTTACAAGGTGAGGCTGGAGAAGACCTTGTGCCGATATGCTGCCTCCCCTTGTCAGCTGTGGTGGATCAGGGAGCGCAGTGCTTATTGCAGGTCTTAGTAACTAACAGACTGAATGCATCTGTGCACTGCTTAGATCAGCTTGTGATGTCTAATCATAAACTCTCAGCACTAATGTATGTTAGCTACTAATAGCTAGCTTTCTCTGCATTCATGAACCCACTAAGTAAATAGTAAACGGACACTTAAAACGTTTCATTACTTGAATGATGGTAATTACTGTATGTTGTTGCATGTAAAGGGCAGTGATAGTTTTCAAAGTGTATTCTTTCTCTCCCTTCTTTCCCTTTCTCCCTCCCTTCCTCAACTCACTCCTTCTCTCAACTCCCTCCCTTATTTCTTTCCCTCCCTTCCTTCCTCCCTTCTTTCTCTCAACTCCCTCCCTTGCTCCCTTCTATCACTTTCTTTCCCTCCCCCATTTTCTCCTCTCCATACCTACTTTTCTCTTCTCCCTTCCCTCCCTTCCTTCTTTTCTTTCCCTCCCTTTTCTCCCCTCCCCTTCTTCTCTCTCCCTTCTCTCAGGGAGAAAATGGTATGAGATGCTTGCAATTCAACCCACCTGTATGCAAGTGTTTTGCTAGCCATTTTCTTTTGAATTGTTATGAAAAAAAAAAAACATTTTGCACACTGACCCAAAAAATGTGAAGGGGAAAAAGGCCTAATATATATATATTTTTTTTTTGGGGGGCAGCAGAATTATGAGTGCCTAGGGCAGCACAAAACCTAAATACGCCCCTGCAGTGCAGATGACTTTAAAAAGACTAGCTGCAGAGCACAGATAAAATATCTTCCTTGTTCACACAGAGATGACATTTTCTTGGCAGATTTTTTAAGTTATGATATACAAAAGTATATGTTGTTATAATGCAATCCCTTCCCACATCCCCAATACATTGTAAAGTACAGTTACACTTATAATAACACCATCTAATAAATATATATATATATATATATATATATATATATATATATAAAGCATTGCACAAAAAAAGTTATAAGAGCTCAAAGATATGAGGTAAAGAGCTTTAACATAGACATACATACATATATATACGTCTAAAAATGTATATGTATGTATATAGATGTTTATATGTGTGTACAAATGTATTTATGTATATATGTATTTACAGACATATAAATACATAAATACATATGTACACATTACTTCTATAGGGGAATACGTTATCGCGTGCTCGTTATTGTAAGTTCAGCTTTTTATGCGCAATCAATAACTTTTAACTTTCAACTTGTAATACGAGCACAACCGAAAGTGTGCAAAAAGTTTACTTCTAGTGCAGGTAATGTTCGAGCGGGAGAGTTAATTAGAGCTCCACTTGCATTCAAAGAAAGAATTTTGATTAGCAGTTTAAATATAGATTACATAATTGTACAGTTTTAGTGCCTATAAAACAATGGGAGCTGCCATGTTGTAACTTAGGTTACCTTCTCTGCTGTGGCCATTTAGGAACAGTTATAAATAGGTCACTAGAGTGTACAGCCAATGACTGTGTGGAATATAACAGTGTTCTGCACTTCCATTTCTAACAGGAACTGAAAAGCTCACAATTTCAGAATGGAATTACAGGAAAGGGGGACAAAATAAATAATGAAAGTATATTGCAGAGTTTTTTTTATATATATGATTTATCATTTTATATTACCATCTCAAAGTGTTTTTTGTCCCTTTAAATGGACACTAAACACATTTTTTTTCTATCATTATTCAGATAGAGAATACAATTTTAAACAACATTCCAATTTATTTCTATTATCTAATTTGCTTCATTCTTAAGATATCCTTTGTTTAAGAAATAGCAATGCACATCAGTGAGCCAATCACACGAGGCATCTATGTGTAGCCACCAATCAGCAGCTATTGAGCCTATCTAGATATGCTTTTCAACAAAGATTATCACAAGAATGAAGCAAATTACATTATAGAAGTAAATTAGAAAGTTGTTTAAAATTACATGCTCTTTCAAAATCATCAAATAATTTTTTTGGGGTTTCTACTGATTATTTGAAATTCAGAGTAAGTGTTATTGCATTTTCTTTTATTGCACATTTGTGGATTATTACATTTTTGGTCAATAAACGCTATATGGTCAAAAGTATGTGGTTATCCCTCATTATTGAGCTCAGGTGTTTCAGCTACACCTATTGCTAACAGGTGCATACAATATATCAGATAGCCATGAAACCTTCATAGACAAACAATGGTACTACAATGGTTTGTACTGAGGAGCTCAGTGACATTAAATATGGCACTGTCATAGGATTCCACCTTTGCCACAAGTCAGTTTATTAAATTTCTGCTGTACTAGATCTTTCCCCACTCAACTGTATGCATCTAGGAGCAACAACAGCTCAGTCACTAAGTGGCAGACCACGCAAACTCACAAAATGGACCACCAAGTGCTGAAGTGCCTAGCACGTTAAAATATATTGTGCCAGATTACAAGTGGAGTGCTAAATAACTTTTTCGCTTTCGCGCTTACTGAGCTAAAAGCAAACATTTATTACGGCTGGGTTAGCGTGCATATTGAAACTGAACCTCCAGCATCAGAAACTCTTCAGTGTAACCTGCAAACGCAAGGGGATTTCAGAGGTTCAGTGAGCTGGTTCACTGTAAGACCAGTCTACACTTATTAGCACATGAGAGTGCTATGAAGCTTGTGAGTATGAATATTTCTCCCCTTCTACCCATTGAATATATGTGGATTTAGACCATGTTGCGCCTTCTTACTGTTTTACAGGAGCAGTAGAAATGTGTTCTCTTCAGCTATGAATTTCGCTTCACTTTAGTGAAGTCTGATGGAAGAAGCTGGGTTTGGCAGATGGCAGGAGAACACTACCTACCTACTGGAATGCGTGGTGCCCACTATAAAGTTTGGTGGATGAAGGATATGGGTGTGGGGCTATTTTTCAGGGTTTGGGCTTAGGCCGCTTAGTTCTAGAGAAGGATCCTCTTAAATGTATATGAAACCCAAGAATAAGATAGAGCATGCAATTTAAAACAACTATCTAATTTACTTCTATTATCAACTTCTCTTGGTATAGTTTGTTGAAAAGCATGGGTGTTAGCTCAGGAGCACATGTCTGAAGCACTAGATGACAGCAGTTTTGTAAGAGTACTAGATAGCAGCACTATTTTCTGCCATGTAGTGCTCCAGACACTTACCTAGGTATATCTTCAAGAAGGAATACCATGGGAATGAAGCACATTTCATAAGTAAATTGGATTTTTTTTAAAATTGTTTGCTCCGTCTCAATCACAAAATATTTTTTTTGAGGTCCATATCCGTCTGATTTACCCTTGTGTGCTGTGAAAGATTGGACTGGTACCTGGTTTCCAGACTTCTGGTTTGAACCTGGACTTTGCTTTGGGACTCTGTTAGGCATACATGTGCAGCTACCATTCACCAGCAAGCTCCCATCTGCTATGCCTCAACCTACCTTGGTATGCTCTTTATCAAATTATATTAAGAGAACAAAACACATTTGATAATAGATGTAAATTGAGAAGTTTGAAATCCCATACCCCTTTAAATTTGAAAATGGATGACTAAACTGTGTAAATGTATATGCACAGATCTTGTAAAGAGCTATACAATCTAGGTCTTTGGTGGCAACGATGGAATGGAATAAACTTCCATTAGAGGTCTTAAGGATAAACACTGTGGGGCAATTCAAGAATGCATGGGATAAACATGAGGCTATCCAACAAACTAGATAAGTTTACACTGTTAGGAAATTTTGGACAGACTTGTTGGGCCTAGGGTTCGTATCTGCTGTCAAAATCTATGTTTCTATGATCATCTAGCTAGGGGCACCTAGCTTTATTGATTTCCCTATGTGACACTTAAAAAGAAGTTGTTGACTCATTCTGCCCGTGGGCTACTGTAATGTTTACAAGATTATTTTTTTAGAAGATCTCTAATTTGGGCGGCGTATGCGCTTAAAAATGTCTGCCAACCACTCCTTGGGAATCACAGTACAAAAGGAAATTTTCCACTCCTTAAGGACTGTAACCAAAAAACAAACATACAAACAAGCAA
The DNA here is from genome assembly GCF_027579735.1 of Bombina bombina. Classification (NCBI taxonomy): domain Eukaryota; kingdom Metazoa; phylum Chordata; class Amphibia; order Anura; family Bombinatoridae; genus Bombina; species Bombina bombina. The sequence goes on along the minus strand of NC_069502.1, from coordinate 1,118,377,966 downwards.
AAAAACATTCTTTCTAGATTTAAACTAAATGTTCTAGAAATGTACTCTCTCTATCTTGTGATAATACTACCGAATGTGATAAAATGTGATATATAGTGATTATTGTATATTCATATCAAAACTGGGCAAAACCATATAACTTCAATTTGTTATGGCTGGCAAAGAGACCCAACAGTTTATGATGATTGTACTTTCTTCTTGGCTAACAATACTTCATTCTATTTTTTTATTAACATATATCAGTAGCCAGCATTTATACTACCATTAAATAACTTTTGACCAACATAATTGTAAATATCATGCCAGATCTCCCAGTTCCTCTAAGCATAGATTACTGTCTCTACCAGACAGTTCTTACTTTCTTGTTTATTTTTATTTCAACACTTTACTCAGGAAGCTACAAAACCAAAAACTGTTTTGCTCACACACCATTTGTTAAAATACAAATATAACTCTATGTAGATGAGCTAAACAGAATGTACAAAACAGTGCACTATGTGACCTAAAACTATCTACCACCTGGTAAATGCCCCTAAGACATCCTGGGGGAGAGAAACTGTGCTCCAGCAAAATATGAACCTCCAAACCTGCTCCCCCATTTTTGGCCAAATTACAAGTGGAGCATTATTTAACGCTCCCGCTCGAGCGTTACCTGCGCTAGAAGTAAGCTTTTTGTACTTGTCGGGTTGCGCTCATATTATGAGTTGAAAGTAAACTGTTTTCGCTCTCGCGCTAACCCAATGAGCACAAAAAGCCGGTTAGAATATTTTGTGCACGTTCACATATTCCCCCATAGAAGACAATGGAGCAAAAAAATGTAACACCCAACTCGAGCACAAACCCAATCGCATATTCTCATGTGTGCTAACCCAACATGAAAATATTAATATTTCACATTCCAATGTTCTTCACATAGAAGAATATGTTCTATTTATTAATTTGCGCAAATATATATTTATACCTATATATAATTATATACATGTATATATAGATAAATATATATAGGCATATCTATTTATAAACACATAGAACAGATTCTGCTATTTGAAGAACATTGGAATGTCAAATATTTACAGTAAATACACTATAACACTTTATTAAATATGAATATTGCATAAATATGTTCTTATATGTTTTCATCTCCACTGCACTTATATATGTCTATTTGTGTATACATATGTATTTATGTGTTTATATATGATATATGTCTGTAAATACTCCTAAACATATATAGACATATAAATATACATACATATACATCTACAGACATGTATTTGTATGTATGTCTACATTAAAGCCCCTTTCCTGCCTTTTTTGTTTTAGTACCTGAGACCTCAAATCTTTGAGGAACCCTTATAACGTTTGTGTGCAATATTTTTAATAATATTTATTATTAGAAGGTGTTATTATGAGTATAACTGTGCTTTGTAATGTATTTTTGATGTGTTTTGTGACACTTTTTTGTTTCGCGAAGCAGTTAACTAAAGCTCTGGGGACGCGGTTATCATTCTAGTGTAAATCGTGACTGAGCTCAAGTGATCGCGTTTAAGTTGAACTCGTAATACAAGCGGTAAACCCGACAAACACCTGCAATAAACCCTTATGGCTGGCACGTAACTGTTAGCACTCCACTTGTAATCTGGCCCTTTGTGTTGTGCACCTGTAGAACTACTTAGTTCAGCACTCCTTTTCTAAGCAAGGCAGTGATAGGAAGGCAGAGCGCCAAGCATGGACGACAGGCCATATATGGTACAAAGTAAGGGGATAGTCAATAAGCTTCTGAAAGTCTGTTCTACAGCAGTGATTTCACCCCTTGATTGTCAATGTATTTTTCATGCAGTCCTCATATTAACTGTATTAACTGCTATATTTGATTTTCTTTTAAGTGGTTAAAATACTCATATGAGTGTGTTATACAACTTAACCCCTTACTTGCCTGTTTAAGATTCTGAAAATCAAGTGGTAAGGCACTGTTGCACGTGTGTTATACTTTGCTAATTTAAAGGGCCAGTAAAGTCAAAATTAAACTTAAATGGATTGGACAGAGCATGCAGTTTTAAACTTTCCACTTTATTTTTATTATCAATTTTGCTTAGTCTCTTTGGAATCCTTTGTTAAAGAGTAATCCTAGGTGAGTTCAGGAGTATGCACGTGTCTTTAGCCATCTGGCCAGCAGTGTTTGAATCAATGTTTATAGCCATGTATACATAGTTACAAACACTGCTGCCGTAGAATACTGTCAATATGTGCATGCTCCTGAGCCCCTATCAGCATACCTAGGTTTACTCTTCAACAAAAGACACCAAGAGAACAAATCTGATAATAGAAGTAAATTGGAAAGTTGTTTAAAATTGCATGTTCTATCTGTATAATAAACGTTTAATTTTGACTTTACTGTCCCTTTATTCCCTCCCTGTATGTGCATATGTATATTTTGTTTTATTCCAGGGTATTTCGTAGTTTTTTTTATTTTTATGAAATCAGATTTATCAAAACTTTAATAAAACAAAGTCAAATGTTTATAAATTAGTCATTTAAGTTTCTATTAAAAGGAAAAAGGAAGCAATTGAAAATAGAAGTTAACAAACATAAATGCTAAATTAAAAAGAACAAGTCATAGTTAGTTTAATAGCTACTTCTCATTCCTTTTTAAAAATAAAAAAACAAACATTTGTCTAACAATTGTTTTATTATGTAGTGCGTAGAAGGATTGCATTGCATTTGCCCTCAGCCATAGCTAGCCCTATTGTTTTTACTGAAAATTTGCATGTGTTGTAAAATGCGTGCGATCGCCCGAGGGCGCGTCACCCATCTGTCACCGATGAATACATTTTGGGCTAGATTACAAGAGGAGCGCAAAAATATTAGCGCTATTCTATTCTAAGACTATTGTGCAATAAACCTTCACTCAAGTAGTGGAGTTCTTCACTGGTATACAGTATATACTATAGTGTTTCACTGAAATGTAAGTACATATGCACCTTTGAGCCGTTCCAAGCCTTATACCATATCCCATTAATCCTGTGTTAAAAGCTTTTTGTCAATAATAAACCTTTATTTTAGATATAATATTTCTAACTGCTTTATATCCATAGAATGTTCATGTGTTTTGTTATGGAAACAACCAGTGATAGGTCTCCAAAAGCAGAAAAACAATGCAGCTGTATTTTATATTGAGCTTGAGCACAACAAAGGGATATTAAATAGCCTGATTCATTGTTGTAATGAAAAAGCACTAAGCAGTGGTATATACCTAATAGAAATGATTGCAATATGTATTATTCATCTATTTACATGGATTTTACATTATTGTTTTTTTAAACTGCATTTGTGCAGAGTCCATTACTTACTGTCACAGCCATACATTTAGCTGTGGTCTCTACCGAAATCTAGCAGGATGTCATAAAACTTCCAGAGTTTGTTTAGTATTAAATGAATAGATAGACTAGATAAAAGGGAGTCCGATTTGTTAATGCTCAGAAATAGCAGAATGAAACTTAAGTTTCAAAAATGTTCCACTCTTATTACACTGAGGGCTGATGCTACAGTGAGAAATTTTAAGAGCTAATTTTGCTAAAAAAAAGACCAAGTTAGTTGTTTGCTGTTTTTTTTTACACAATCTGTTTAATTTTTACTTTGATTTAACGTTTGTTTTTACCAAAGGAGTAATATCCCTTTAACTCACCACTTGAAATATGAGTTCTAATTGTGTTCCCTGCAATGTCCATTAAAGGGAAATAATACTCATATGCTAAATCACTTGAGACTGATGCAGCATAACTGTAAAAAGCTGACAGGAAAATTTCACCTGAACATCTCTATGTAAAAAAAGAAGATATTTTACCTCACAATTCCCTCAGCTCAGCAGAGTAAGTTCTGTGTAAACAAATATACTTAGCTGTTGCTCAGCTGCAGGTAAAACAATAATAATGAAGAAATGAACAGCAGCCAATCAGCATCAGCAGTGCTGAGGTCATGAACTCTTTTACAGTGATCTCATGAGATTTCATAGTAAACTTCCTTAAACTGAATAGAGAAATAAGATTAGTGTGCACGTAAGCTCACCCCCTTAGCTGTCCTGGAACAGACATACTGATTTGTTGCTTAGAAGTCCTTTACAATGGGATGTGGCTACTGAGGAATTTTTGAGGTAAAATATCTTTCTTTTTTACATAGAGATGTTCAGGTGATATTTTCTAGTCAGCTTTTTACAGCTATGCTGCATCACTTTCAAGTGTTTCAACATTTGGGTATCATGGCCCTTTAAAGGGACAGTCTAGGCCAAAATAAACTTTCATGATTCAGATAGTAATTTTAAACAATTTTCCAATTTACTTTTATCACCAATTTTGCTTTGTTCTCTTGGTATTTTTAGTTGAAAGCTTAACCTAGGAGGTTCATATGCTAATTTCTTAGACCTTGAAGCCCACCTCCTTCAGATTGCATTTTAACAGTTTTTCACCACTAGAGGCTGTTAGTTCACGTATTTCATATAGATTACACTGTGCTCGTGCACATGAAGTTATCTGGGAGCAGGCACTGATTGGCTAGACTGCAAGTCTGTCAAAAGAACTGAAAAAAGGGGCAGTTTGCAGAGGCTTAGATACAAGATAATCACAGAGGTTAAAAGTATATTATTATAACTGTGTTGGTTATGCAAAACTGGGAAATGGGTAATAAAGGGATTATCTATCTTTTAAAAGAATACCAATTCTGGTGTAGACTGTCCCTTTAAGAGTGTAGTACACACTAAAAAAATGTCACCTGCATTAATAATCTTGGTTAACCTTTGTTTGTGATCCACTTGTAATACCATATTGTGTGTTATTCTTAGCATAGGACCGAGCAAAAGATAACAAACCTTGCACATCAGTTGCACTCCACTTGTAATCTAGGGGCCTTTGTGAATTTTAACAATGTGGCTAATTATATAAGGTCTTAAACAACATTTTAAGGTATTTGTAAAGTTATCTTTCAAAACTTAAAGGGACAGTCTACTCCAGAATTTGTATTGTTTAAAAAGATAGATAATCCCTTTATTACCCATTCCCCAGTTTTGCATAACCAACAGTTATACTAATATACTCTTTGGGGCCTATCTATCATGCTCCGAATAGAGCTTGATGGCCCGTGTTTCTGGTGAGTCTTCAGACTCGCCAGAAACACAAGTTATGGAGCAGCGGTCACAAAGACCGCTGCTCCATAACCCTGTCCGCCTGCTCTGAGCAAGCGAACAGGAATCGCCACAATTCAACCCGATCGAGTACGATCTGGTTGATTGACACCTCCCTGCTGGCGGCCCATTGGCGTATTGTTCTCCGCATTCAACGATGTCTGTCCGACAGACATTTGTTAAATAGGCCTCATAACCTCTATGATTACGTTGTATCTAAGCCTCTGCAGACTGCCCCCTTTTTAAAGTTCTTTTGACAGAACGTTAGCCAATCAGTGCTGACTCTTTGAAGTTACAAATAACTTCATGGAAGTGAGCACAATGTTTATCTAATATGGAACACAAGCTCTGACTAGCTGTGGAAAACTCAAAATGCACTGAGACAAGTGGTGGCCTTCAATGGATTAGAAATTAGCATATGAGCTTACCTAGGTGTAGTTTTCAACAAAGAAGACCAAGGCAACAAAGCAAATTTGATGATAAAAGTAAACTGGAAAGTTGTTTAAAATTGCATGCCCTATCTGAATCACGAAAGTTTAATTTTGAATAGACTGCCCTTTAAAGTACCATTAAATACAGTAGCAATGCATAAGCAACAAGTACATAATAAAACACAATGCAATAACATTTACTCAGTTTGCCAGCCCCCTGTATCATGTGGCAGCCATCAGCCAACCACAGACTTATATACATATACACTGTGAACGATTGCACATGTTCAGTTTCACCTGGTGCTTCTGTAAATGTGTATTTAAAAAGACTATTAGATAATGTAAGTAAATTTGAAAGTCTCTTAAAATTGCATGCTCTATCTAAATCTTGACTTTAGTGTGCCTTTCAAGTAATTGCTGAATTGTATGTTTTAATAAAGACATTCTAAACCACTGTTCTGTATTTGTTACACTTCTGTAAATCTCCAGATTGGGCAAAACTCACTTTGATTTCATCCCTCCTGCTAATAGAAACATTGGTAAAGTTTTATCAACCCAGCCAGCAAACATGGCAATGACGTTCTAACCCAACTAGATGTGTTTTGGAGTGAGGAGAAAATTAGTAATCAAGGGGAATAAAGGTATTAATTTACAAAAAAATTGATGCAGGGCATAGTGGGTGAGTTGCACCATTGAGAGGTGTTCAGTGAGGCTCTGATGAGCAAAGATTCTCCTGCTTGGACAGAAATTGTAGTTCAGACTACATGATATGAGCTTTGTTACACTTATACTTTGTGCTTTGTATTTTATATTACTTTACAATACATTTTAGTATTATTTACATTTAAACATTACATTTCTCTTTTATATTTTAATGCATTTATATTTAGATCCAGCAGTTATTTTACAAATTCTGATTATGTTTTGAAGGTTTCTGTGTTACTGTAACAAATTAGGATCATACTTTGTATATTTCTGTGTATCTTTTACAAATTACATTGCACTTTGGATTTGCTCCATTGTAAACTAAAACTGACAGTTTTAGAAAGTGGGAGGGACAGGGCAGTTCCATGGACTGAACAGGGGAGTTCCCAGGGTATGTCTGAAGCTCTTTTACAATTATTGTGAAATTATGTAACCATTTTAAACAAACTGGTTTTACTGATTTATCTTGTTGTATGCAGGTGAAGTTTGCTCAAAATTCACAATACACTTATTTTAACTAACAGACAAGTAATATATGCTACAATATAGGCAAAAGTAAGTTCAATTGTAGTGAAAACATTTTAATTTAATTTGTAATTGATACAAACTGAGCCTTTATATCAACCCCATGTATTCTCCAGTTACCTTCTCTCTCCTTTGTCAAATTTTGTATTCCAGAGAGTTTCAATAAGTTTCATTACTGTCTTTTGAAGACATCTTTCATCTCTCTGGGAGTTCCAGGTCTCACCATTTTCTTATAAAATTCAGTGAGTTTAGCACCTGTGAAGCCTGCATGATAATTGCTCTCCAAACTAGAGAATGTTTGATTATCTGACCCATAGTAATGACGCTATCTGGGAAACTGAAGCTGACAGTTTTTTTCAGTTTTATTTTAAAAAGATGAAACTTAAAGGGACACTGTACCCAAATTTTTTCTTTCGTGATTCAAATTGAGCATGAAATTTTAAGCAACTTTCTAATTTACTCCTATTATCAAATTTTCTTCATTCTCTTGGTATCTTTATTTGAAGTGCAAGAATGTAAGTTTAGATGCCGGCCCATTTTTGGTGAACAACCTGGGTTGTCCTTGCTGATTGGTGGATAAATTCATCCACCAATAAAAAAGTGCTGTCCAGAGTACTGAAACCAAAAAAAAGCTTAGATGCCTTCTTTTTCAAATAATGATAGCAAGAGAACGAAGAAAAATTGAAAATGGGAGTAAATTAGAAAGTTGCTTAAAATTTCATGCTCAATCTGAATCACAAAAGAAAATTTTTGGTTACAGTGTCCCTTTAATGTGCAATGTAACTTGTAAAAGATACATATAAATATATAAAGTATATCCTAATTTGTTAAAGTTACTTAGAAACTGTGAAATCAGTGCTGGAGGATCATTTTAGATCATCTCAACTGAGCGGAGAGTTTTCAATGAACAGGCCCTGATCGAGATGATGCCTCTGTTGCACTTACATCAAGCCATCTCCCTCTTTCACTGCCTCCTAAATAAATGAGTGGATGCACCAAAACATTCTCATATTCCTTCCCATGACTGGGAGCCCAGTATCATATACATTTGGGTAATCGTATTTGGGTATTAGTTATATCTTCTTGTGGTCCAGCATAAATTCCTTCTAGGTGATGAAAAGAGTGCTGGAAATGTTTCTTCAATCGTTTTGCTATATAATTAAGTCAAAACTACCAACTTTGTGGTTGATCACAATCATTTAGAAAAACGTATCAAATTATTTATCTGCAAAATCCTGATAGACATTAATTGTGGTTTTCTGTATAAATACATTAGATACTTTCTTTTTAAAGGATTGTAGTTGACCCCATTGGGGCTGATTTATTAAGGACTGAATGGCCCCTGATGCCACTGTTTCCGCGTCTTAAGACCGCTGCTCCTTAACTGGTCCGCCGCCTCTGAGGCTGCAGACATCAATCCACCCAATCACATATGATTAGGTGGATTGGCACCCCCTGCTAGCGGCCGCGAATCTGCAGGGGGCGGCATTGCACAAGCAGTTCACCAGAACTGTTTGTGCAATGTTAAATTGTCAGCATTTAGCGATGTCTGTCGGACATGATCCGCTGAGCAGATCATATTGGACAGACATTTGATAAATCGACCCCTTTGTGTTTTTTTTGGTGTCTACATTACTGTAAAGTCAAAAATACCAACTTTGTGACTTATCTTGAAGCCTCCATCAAAGTCTCTAATACCAATTTTGTGGCTTGTGTTGGTGACTCCATCAGTTACAAAATAATCTTACATGATGCCAGAGGTAGCTCTAGGGGGTACTGCCCAGTGCTATGTGCCCCCACCCCATTTGTTACTGTAGCACCCCCAAACCTAAAGGATGACAGCGGTGCTAAACTTGTAGTTAAGTTTATTTCTCTTGTAAGATGTATCGAATCCACGGATTCATCCTTACTTGTGGGATATTCTCCTCCCCTACAGGAAGTGGCAGAGAGAGCACCCACAGCAGAGCTGCCTATATAGCTCCACCCTTAGCTCCACCCCCAGGCATTCTCTCTGCCTGCTTAACTGCTAGGAAGGGCAAAGAGGAGTGTGGTGACAAAAATGTTAGGTTTTTATTTTCTCAAGCAAAAGTTTGTTATTTTTAAATGGTACCGGTGTGTACTATTTACTCTCTGCAGAAAAAGGGATGAAGATTTCTGCAAGGAGGATGATGATCTTAGCACTTTGTAACTAAGATCTACTGCTGTTCTCACAAGGGCTGAAGAGTACAGGAAAACTTCAGTTTGGGGGAACAGTTTGCAGGCTAAAGTGCATTAAGGTATGTTCAGTCTATTTTTTTCTAGACAGACTATGTTATTTCTAGAAAAGGCTGGCAATATCCCCATGAGGGAAGGGTAAGCTGTATTCAGAAACTTGGATAGGAATTTCAGCTTGCATAAAGGGCTCATTAGTTACTGGTGACACTGTTTGGTAAAAACGTTTTTGTTTATTCAGTAAATGATGCAATTATAACGTTTTTTTGAAGGGACTAAAGGTGTAATTGTGGCTTGTTTTTGAGTTTTCTAACCCACATGGTTAATTTAGAGACACTCTAGTGTTTGTCTGTTAGGCCTCAAAACTCGAGTGAGGTGGGAGGGGCCTATTTTTGGGCCTCAGTTGTGCAGTTTCTTTTCCTCTGAGACTTCTAACTGCTTCTCCAGAGGTTCCTGCCGTGTTTTGAGGGCTGTAAAAGAAGTTTTTTTCCCCCCACAAATTGTTCTGAAGGGCAGGTAGGAGCCACAGCAGAGCTGTGGCAAAGTGCTGAAAGTCTTTTTTATTGGTTTTGATGTTTTTTCAATCCGGTTTTGCCATTAAGGGGTTAATTGTTTATTTGCATAGCTGTGCAAAGTTACTAAGGCTAAATGATACTACTGTAAAAATTTCGTTATGTTTACTGCTTTTTTACACTGTTTTGCAGAATTTGTGCAGCTTTTTTTCTCTTAAAGGCACAGTTTTATTATAAGAATATCAATCAAGAGATTGTTGTTCCTTCACTGTGTCCTAATCCTTCTTCAAAGAAGCAACGTCTGTTGCACAATCTTGATGTGGTTCGTGCTTTAAAGTTCTTCTTGCAAGCAACTAAAGATTTCCGTCAAACATCTTCATTGTTTGTTGTTTATTCTGGTAAGCGGAGAGGTCAGAAGGCTACGGCTACCTCTCTTTCCTTTTGGCTGAAAAGCATCATCCATTTGGCTTATGAGACTGCTGGCCAACAGTCTCCTGAAAGAATTACTGCTCATTCTACTAGAGCTGTGGCTTCCACATGGCTTTTAAAATATGAGGCTTCTGTTGAACAGATTTGTAATGCGGTGACTTGGTCTTCGTTTCATACTTTTTCCAAATTTTACAAATTTGATACTTTTGCTTCTTCGGAGGCTATTTTTGGGAGAAAGGTTCTACAAGCAGTGGTGCCTTCCGTTTAAGGTCCCTGTCTTGTCCCTCCCTTAATCCGTGTCCTAAAGCTTTGGTATTGGTATCCCACAAGTAAGGATGAATCCGTGGACTCGATACATCTTACAAGAGAAAACATAATTTATGCTTACCTGATACATTTATTTCTCTTGTGATGTATCGAGTCCACGGCCCGCCCTGTTTATTAAGACAGGCATATATATTTTTATTTTTAAACTTTCAGTCACCACTGCACCCTATAGTTTCTTCTTTTTCTTCCTAGCCTTCGGTCGAATGACTGGGGGGTGGAGCTAAGGGGGGAGCTATATAGGCAGCTCTGCTGTGGGTGCTCTCTCTACCACTTCCTGTAGGGGAGGAGAATATCCCACAAGTAAGGATGAATCCGTGGACTCGATACATCACAAGAGAAATAAATTTATCAGGTAAGCATAAATTATGTTTTTTTAACAATTTAATTGCTCCACACAGAGCAAGGAAGAACTAAAGAAGGGAGAAGATTAAAAAAAAATAAGAAAATAGGAATGGGCTGTAGGAGATCAGATCATATATCTGCACCACCTGCACCCTTGATAATTAGATTTGTGGTCAAATTTTTGTATTCACAAATTTTATGATCTACAATTACTCCTGTATGATTCTTCCTGGTACTAAAAAAATAATAATGTAGGAGCAAGTTTAAGGCGGCTTGACCAGGGTAGTCCTGGGCTGTACTCGGGTTGGTCTGGTGATAGACACTATTTGCCTTGGGGGTGTCTGCACTGGGGTGGGCAAGTCCATGTAGATCTCTGAATCAGATTTAGGTGAGAGGAGGCAGTTTGGGTGCATTGTTGTAGGGTTTAAGTGGTGCCAACTTTGTTAAAGAGAAACAATGCATTAAATAGGGTGTGAAAGGGCTGCAGAATTGGCCTCCCAATTTGAGGCTATCCTGCAAATTGTGCGAAGATTTGGAGTTCTGTTACACTACTAAATCTTAAACGCTAGGATTGACCATTGAAACAAATTTAGGGGACTTTCATTCATGAAGTATGATGTTTCCACCTCTTGGCAAATAGCGTGCGGGAAATCCGGCGCCACAGGGAGACAAGCCGGATTTACCGCACGGCTATTGGCTAAGAGGTGAAACAGAATGAATGAATGTCCCCTTTATTTGTTTCAATGGTAGACTTTCACTTTAAAGGGACAGTATACACTCATTTTCATATAACTGCATGTAATAGACACTACTATAAAGAATAAGATGCACAGATACTGATATAAAAATCTAGTATAAAACTGTTTAAAAACTTACTTAGAAGCTTTCAGTTTAGCTCTGTTGAAAAGGTAGCTGGAAAGCCCACTGCAAGTGGGAAATAAGACAATCCCCCCTCCCCCTTCTTTTGCATATGAAAAGACCCTTTACACAAACAGGAGCAAGCTGGAGTAGGTATCTGTCAGTATTCTCATAAAACTTTGGGGCTTGGTTAGGAGTCTGGAAATCAGAGCAATGTTATTTAAAAATAAGCAAAACTATACATTTTTTTAAATAAAAAACTTTATGGGCTATATAAATAGATCATCTACAAAACATTTATGCAAAGAAAAAATGAGTGTATAATGTCCCTTTAAGTCACTGCTAGAGGAAAAATGCACTCAGGGTTCTAGCTGAACACATCTGTAAGCTAATGACATGAATCATATGTGTAGCCACCAATCACCAGCTAGGTCCCAGTAATGTTTTGCTGCTCCTGAGCTTACCTCGGTATGCTTTTCAACAAAGGATATATCGTGAAATAAGTACATTTTAACAGCAATAAATTGAAAAACCTCTTAAAATGAACCTAACTATGAAAGTTTAATTCTGATTTTCTATTCCCAGAAAGATCCATTTGCAAAGAACATTAATAAGACCTTATATTCAGGTCCTGCCTGGTCTAAACATGCGATTTCACTCTGCAATGAGTTGTTATTGTTAAACGTTTTATATTTATATTTATCTCCCTTTCTAATACTAAGTACAGAGCATTGTTACTATTACAATAGCTGACCTGTATACATCTTATAACAAACTTCACAAAACCATGACATCTGTGTTCCTGTTTTTTAGGGCTCAGATATAAGTGACAGAAAAGTGCGGAGGAGAGAAAAGAACAGAGTAGCAGCACAAAGAAGTCGAAAAAAACAGACGCAGAAAGCAGACAAACTACATGAGGTAAACATTAGTTTGTGGCCTTTGTATATGTAGTATGTTGTTTTTTTCTGTAATTGTTTGCATTCAATAAAGGGACACTAGACACCTTGTAATTGCAAGACATTTCTGTTGCCTTGCTATAGGAAAATGTGATTTTTTTTTTTAAAGCAAATGAACAACTTGTTTGCTGTAGTTGTTTTTCAACATTTAAACTTAAAGGTATACTAAACCCAATGTTTTTTTTTCATGATTCAGATAGAGCATGCAGTTTTAACAACTTTCATATGTAGTCCTATTATCAATTTTTCTTTGTCCTATTTATATCTTTATTTGAAAATGCAGGAATGAAAGCTTAGGAGCCGGCCTATTTTTGGTTTAGCACCCTGGTTAGCACTTGCTGATTGGTGACTACATTTAGCCATCAATTAGCAAGCGCTACCCAGGTGCTGAACCTAATCTATCCGAATCATGAAATAAAAAAATTGGGGTTAGTATCCCTTTAGTCCACCAATCTGAGAGAATTTGGAGCTTCTTCTTAGGCTGGGTGAAACCATCCACCATCCAAGATGTACTGGAACTTAAAGGGCTAGGAAAGTCAAAATTAAACTTGCTTGATTCAGATACAGCATGTAATTTTAAGACCCTTTTAAATTCACTTCTTTTTTCAAAATGTATCTCTTGGTATCCATTGTTGAAAAAGAATATGTACATATCCTACATTAGTTGGAACAAGCTTGTGATTGGTGGCTACACACATTTGTCTCTTGTCATTGGCTGACTAGCTAGCTCCCAGTAGTGCATTGCTACTCCTTCAGCAAAGGATACCAAGAGATGAATCACATTTTCTAATACAAGTAAATCACAAAGTTGTTTACAAATGCATTCTCTTTCAAAATCATGAAAGAAAAAAAAATGGGTTTCATGTAACTTTAAAACTTTTCTTGATAACCGCAAATATAAAATAGTAGTAAATAGTAATACAACATATTTACAGTAAAATAAACTTATACATGGGATTAAAATTCCTAAACATCTGGTACAGAGTTTATTAAACTTCTTTATTAACAATGGAGCTCAATCGAAAGCACAGTGTGCGACTTCACACAAGGAAGAATGCTCAGTCTGGTTTTAGAATTTGGCAACATTCTAATTTACTCCTATTATCAATTTTTCTTCGTTCTCTTGCTATCTTTATTTAAAAAGCAGGAATGTAAAGCTTCGGGACCTGTGTTATGCTTGCTTATTGGTGGCTAAATGTGGCCACCAATAACCAAGAGCTATCCAGGGTGTTTTATTTTGCAAAAAAGGAGTAAATTAGAAAGTTGCTTAAAAATTGGCTTTAGTATCCCTTTAATATTTGAAATGAACAGTAGAATATTTTCTGTAAAATGTCAAAGTTAATTCACTGTTACCTCCCCCTGTATCATATGACAGCGATCAGCCAATCACAAAATGCATATACGGTGAACAGAAATAAAGTCACAGAGTTTTGTTTTGTAACATGATTGATGCTTTAGTTTTTTACCCCTTGAAGACGTTGATGAAGTTAGGAGATACCTTAAACTGTCTTTCCACAATATCTACCTGAAGCCGAGGATTTGCTCATGTATTTTGATCATACTTATGTCAGTGGTTCATTTCAACTAATTCAGGAGCCAGTTATATCTATTTGTGCCCTGATGCCTTTGAGCGTGCGTCATGTCTCCCCTTTGTTCGCCCCTCACATATGGAATGTACATGATGCCCCCTTGAACAACAGCGCTCATACCAACATCTGTGAAAGGGGAATAATAAATTCTTTAACCTTGTTGGTCACTATCACCCCTCAATTTGGCGCATCACTGAATGGTTTCAGCCTGAACAAGCGACAGTGAGCACAATTGTCAAACAGGATGATGTTGGCAACCTACCTTAAAAGAGAGTTTGTCGATGCTTTGTGCAGCTACAAGAACACCTGCATAACTTGTGTGTTGCTCGACAGCAACAAGCGATTGTATACATAGGATATGTTGCAAGTATTTAGTCATGCTGAAGTGGGATGGGTTTACTAGAGCCAGTGTGATTGGTTGGAATTCCCTTTAAATATTGATGTAATTTAGTTTTAATTTATCTTTGACTAAGCCCTCCTTGTAATTGTCTACTTTACATTCCAAGCACTCTAAGCATTACAGTTTATAAAAAGGACAGTAAAGTCAAAATTAAAGTTTCATGATTCAAATAAAGCATTCAATTAAAAAAAAATATTTACAATATAATTGGCTGATTGGCTGATGACTGTCACGTGATAAAGGGGGAGGGAAAACTGGAGCAACTTTGAAATTTGCCAGAAAATATTTTACTGCTTATATCAAATTCAAAGTAAGTGCTGTTGTATTTTTTTCCATTAGGTATTTGTCAAGTATTCAATTTTACTGAATTTAGTGGTCCTTTCATATGGGTTTAGTCAGGGTCTGTTTTACAGTCCTGGAGCCTGTAGGCACTAAAATCTGAACTGCCCACTGTGCTCCCTACTCACTACTGTGCCGGTGACTTTAACTAAGATAGCCGCTGTCAGTGAAATAAAAGCACTGCGTATGTGCGGTGGCCATATTTGTTAAGGTCACGCGAGCATTGTGCATGCACTGGGGAAGCCGGATGCTGCACATGCATAATACCCACGGCAACCTTAATAAAGATGGCAGTCGTGCATGCTCAGTGCTGTTATTTCACTGCCGGTATTTATAATAGGCAGGGACAGTCGCCCCTCTATGGAGGGTGCCTGTAGGCAAATGCCTACGCTATGTTATTATAAATCCGTCCCTGGTTTCAGTCCCAGTCAAACAATTTTCAAGCAGTTTGTGAAAGAATGGAGAATTCCCTGTGCAGTCACTCCCTCTTTACAGAATTCTGCAAATGAGGAAGCTGTGCTTCCTCTTTGTCAGTTTTGTGGAAAAAAACATTGATACAGAGGTACCGGCTGTAGGTGTAGGCAGCCTCTGGTCATTATCAAGCAGCTTGAAAACTGGTGACCAATCTCAGAAGGATGGCAGCCTTATTGGAGGGATTCATGTCCCTTTAAATGTCCAAGAAACAAAGGAAAAAATAAAATTAAAAAAAGCATCAGCAGAGTAAGTAGAAACATGTTAGGCTTCTGAGCTACATATACATCTTGCAGCACAAGAATAAAACTATTCCGTGCATGTGAAACTCTTAACATGGAAACATATTTTATATTTTCTTTTAAAGTGAAGGTAAATCCTAGCTTTTCGAAAACACTGGAATTTACCATCACCAAAAATAAATGTACGTTAAAGCAGGGTTGGCTCCAGAACAAATGAAATGGGGGGGGGGGCATTTTTTTTCACGAGGGGGCACGCATTTAAAAAGCATGTATGAGAGTCAAAATAAGAGCAGACCTACTGTGGAGGTCCAGGGGTTACATTTATCAGATCTCTGGCTGTGCAGGAGTAAGAGTTATATTTCTGGAAGTGCAGTGGTTACATGTGTCATATCTCAAGGAGTATAGGGGTTACATTTATAAGATGTATGGCAGTGCCGCAGCAGTTACATTTACCAGATTTATGGCAGTGCAGGGGTTACATTTGTCATATCTCAGGAATGTCTCACACATATGACACAGCCAGTGGACACTGTTTGCATGTACAGCTCTACCAATGACCCTACTAATGATCAAATAAGCTTTTATGTGACAATAGGTTTGAGTGCCAAGCAGTACATTACTTGTAAAGATATTATTAATGATATTTACCAGCACACACACAGTATATACAGTATGTATATACACACAAATTATATATTTATATATATATATATATATATATATATACACACACACAAACAATATATATATATACACACAGTGTGTGTATTGTGTGTATGTATGTATGTATGTGTGTGTGTGTGTATGTATATATATATATATATATATATATATATATATAGGGCATTGCAAGCCCTAGGTTAACTGTGAGAGCGCTAGCAGGGAAATGCAACTTTATTTGTTATCTGGTTGTAAATAGAGGAGAGTAAAGAGATTATCTGGGCCCTCCTAAGTGGCGGATCTCCAGGGTCCAGTGGCCGCAAATGGTTTATGCCACATTTGGGACCCTGGGGGACCCGTCAATTTTAAAATGTAAAAAAAAAATTAAATCACTTTTTTTTTTTGCTCTGGGGGGCACAGCATACCATTTGGGTGGGCATTGCCCCCAATGCCCCCCTTGGAGCCGACCCTGTGTTAAAGTAACTTTTCTTTGCTGCGGCATCCTTGCTAAACTAATAGCCATGCTATTTAGCACTGCCAAATCTGTTGGCACTTTACAAATACCTGATAATAATAATGCTAGCCATCGGCACAGTGCCGTATGGCTAGCACTGCTATTGGCTGAGAGGTGGAAACGTCACCACATAAAAAAAAAAAAAGTTATGCCGTGGGAGCCGGAGGCACTTAGTTTAGCAAAATGCCTTTTTTGAAACTTATGACTGAAGGTCTCATTTATTTTTAGTGCTGGTGCTTGTGTGGAGCAGAATTTAGCTCTCGCGCTGCTGCGCTAGAGTATAAACTACGCTAGATGGAGGCTTTTTGCACGCATTGCACTCGTATTATGAGTTTAAAGTAAAAAGTTAGCGCGTGTGAATACCTGACACATGGAAAAGTGGAACATAGAATATTGTGACTACTTTAACCCATTCTCCCATAGACCTCAATGGAGAGCAAAACTGCAAGCAAACTAACATCTATACTTGCTCACTAACCCGATCGAGTTTATTCAAGTGCGTTAAACCCAACATGAAATATGAATATTTCACATTCCAATGTTCTTCACATATAAGAATATGTTCTATTTATTCTTAAATATATATATATATATATATAATGCTATTGATAACATGTATATCTATCTATCTATATACAGTGATTCAAACCTTCTCCCAGCTGATGAGTAGCAATAACTACAATCAGTCTGTCCTGGGATGGTTATGAATTACTGCACTAACCCTAGCTAAGCTTATAAGCTGTGTGAACAGCGATGCTTTGGCGTTAAGGGAATCTGCTGAAAAGCAGATTTGAAGTAAAAAGGTGTGTCATTGTGAACCTAATTTGCATATCTTACCCAGAATCCTTTGCTGCATTGGAAACAATGTATTCCAGAGGTTTTCTGTGGGAAAAACAAGCCTTTTGGTCTGTTTAGATTTGTTAATGAACTACACAATGAGTTATTTTCTCTATATTTTGTGCGTAGTGGAGGATTTTAAACTCACCTTTTACCTCCCCCTAATTTTAAATGTTGTTGTATTTTGCCCGGAATCAACTTCACCCAGCAGTGATTCAAACCTTCTCCCAGCTGATGAGTAGCAATAACTACGAAACAGTCTGTCCTGGGATGGTTATGAATCACTGCACTAACCCTAGCTAAGCTTATAAGCTGTGTGAACAGCGATGCTTTGGCGTTAAGGGAATCTGCTGAAAAGCAGACTTGAAGTAAAAAGGTGTGTCATTGTGAACCTAATTTGCATATATTACCCAGAATCATTTTCTGCATTGGAAACAATGTATTCCAGAGGTTTTCTGTGGGAAAAACAAGCCTTCTGGCTTGTCTAGATTTGTTAACGAACTACACAATGGGGCCTAGTTATCAAACCGTCAACCTCAAATACGCTGGAATTCCGCAGCGTATTTGTGGCGAGGCTGATACGCCTTAGTTATCAAAGGCTCGAGACCGGCAAAAGTAGAATTTTGTGACGTAAGCATCGATCCGCCGGACTCCGTCCGACACAGATCGATTCTTACGTCACTCCAGATGTTCCGCACACAAGTGCGGCACATTCTCACTACTTTTGCTAGTTATCAAAAAACTAGCAGGTACGCTCGCCACTTTTACGGCCCAGCGTACCTGGTTTTCAATCCGCCACCCCTGGAGGCGGCGGATCCCATAGGAATCAATGGGAGTCTGACCATAGCGAAAGTACAAGTTCGCTGCTGACAGACATCCCATTGATTCCTATGGGAGCTGTCTACACCTAACACCCTAACATGTACCCCGAGTCTAAACACCGCTAATCTGACCCCCCCTACACCGCCACAACTAAATAAAGTTATTACCCCCTAAACCGCCGCTCCCGGAGCCCACCGCAAGCTACTCTATACATATTAACCCCTAAACCGCCGCTCCCGGAGCCCACCGCAACTATAATAAATGTATTAACCCCTAAACCGCCGCTCCCTGAACCCGCCGCAACCTATATTAAATGTATTAACCCCTATCCTGCCCCCCTACACCGTCGCCACCTATAATAAATTTATTAACCCCTAATCTGCCCCCCTACACCGTCGCCACCTATAATAAATTTATTAACCCCTATCCTGCCCCCCACTATGCCGCCGCCACTGTAATAAAATTATTAACCCCTAAACCTAAGTCTAACCCTAACCCTAACGCCCCCCTAACTTAAATATTAATTAAATAAATCTAAATAAATGAACTCTTATTAACTAAATGAATAATATTTAAAACTAAATACTTACCTTTAAAATAAACCCTAATATAGCTACAATATAAATAATAATTATATTCTAGCTATCTTAGGATTTATATTTTTTTTACAGGTAACTTTCAATTTATTTTAACCATGTACAATAACTATTAAATAGTTATTAACTATTTAATAGCTTACCTAGCTAAAATAAAGAGAAATGTACCTGTGAAATAAATCCTAACCTAAGTTACAATTACACCTAACACTACACTATACTTTAATAAATTATTCCTATTTAAAAATAAATACTTACCTGTAAAATAAACCCTAAGATAGCTACAATATAATTAATAATTATATTATAGCTATCTTAGGATTTATATTTATTTTACAGGTAACTTTGTATTTATTTTAGCTAGTTAGAATAGTTATTAAATAGTTATTAACTATTTAATAACTACCTAGCTAAAAGAAATACAAAATTACCTGTAAAATAAATCCTAACCTAAGTTACAATTAAACCTAATACTACACTATCATTAAATTAATTAAATAAACTACCTACAAATAACTACAATTAAATAAAATTAAATAAACTAACTAAAGTACAAAAAATAAAAAAAGCTAAGTTAAAAAAAAAAAAAAAAGTTACAAACATGTTAAAAATATTACAACAATTTTAAGCTACTTACACCTAATCTAAGCCCCCTAATAAAATAACAAACCCCCCCAAAATAAAAAAAATCCCTACCCTATTCTAAAATAAATAAATTTCAAAGCTCTTTTACCTTACCAGCCCTTAAAAGCCCTTAATAAGAGTTAATTTATTTAGATTTATTTAATTAATATTTAAGTTAGGGGGGCGTTAGGGTTAGGGTTAGACTTAGGTTTAGGGGTTAATAATTTTATTACAGTGGCGGCGGCGTAGTGGGGGGCAGGATAGGGGTTAATAAATTTATTATAGGTGGCGACGGTGTAGGGGGGGCAGATTAGGGGTTAATAAATTTATTATAGGTGGCGACGGTGTAGGGGGGCAGGATAGGGGTTAATAGGTTTAATATAGGTTGCGGCGGGTTCATGGAGCGGCGGTTTAGGGGTTAAACTATTTATTTAGTTGCGGAGAGATGCGGGATCAGCAGGATAGGGGTTAATAATTTTATAATAGAGGGCGACGGTGTAGGGGGGGCAGGATAGGGGTTACTAGGTATACTGTAGGTGGCAGCGGTGTCCGGGAGCGGCGGTTTAGGGGTTAATACATTTATAAGAGTTGCGGCGGGGTCTAGGAGCGGCGGTTTAGGGGTTAGTAACTTTTATTTAGTTGCGGGGGGCTCCGGGGGGCGCCGGTATAGGGGGTAGAACAGTGCAGTTTAGTGTGAGTGCTTAGTGACAGGCTAGCAATAAAGCTGGGAAAAAGCCGAAGGGCAGCGAGATCGGATGAGTGATAACTGTCACAGTCCGCTGCTCATCGCCCCGCGGCTTTTTGACAGCTTTATTTGATAACTTAGGCGTATTTTTTCAGGTCCGCGGCAGCGAAGGTAGGCGAGCTTAGGCGGGCGTATTGGGCCGGCGAAGCCAGAAAAGTAGACGGCTTGATAACTACCCCCCAATGAGTTATTTTTTCTATATTTTGTGCGTAGTGGAGGATTTTAAACTCACCTTTTACCTCCTTAATGTTGTTGTTGTATGTATGTATGTGTATATATATATATATATATATATATATTTATATATATATATATATGAATATCTATTTAAAAATAATTAGAAAATTTTCCCCTATGTGAAGATTATTGGATTGTGAAATATTTACAGTAAATACACAGTGAAATACTTTATTAAAGGATTACTTTCTGTTATAATTTTTAAGCTAAACAACTAACATATTAAAGTTAATAAACATTAATTAAAACCTACTGACCTATATTTTCATAACGTTCTAAAAGTTATATCTTTTATTAGCTGATGATGTCACGTTATCCTGCCCACTATGTTCAAAATACTTAAACCAATAACTTTGTGTTTAAAGCGCCATTTTGAAACCTAGGTATTGTAAACGGATTGGTACAGAGCAAAGGATACCCACGGAGTGGGTTTGGAAAACAATTAAAATTGCAGACAAGATTTCTGATATACGGTAGAGATATGTTAATGAAATGCTATTGATAAAAAGCGTATTTGGGGTAGTTAGTTAGTAACAGGCATAGAAAATATTTACTTACAGTGGCCCTTTAAATATGAATATTGCATAATTATTATTTTTCTTGTTTTCAGCTACTCAACTGCAAAGTTGTCCAATGCACTTTTATATATGTCTATCTATGTAAACATTTGTATTTATGTTTTTATATGTGTATATATGACAGTAGACATACATATATACATATAAATACATATATACAGACATATAAACATATGTACACACATACATATACATATTTAGACATGTGTATGTATGTATCTCTATGTTAAAGCCCTTTGTAGCCATTTTTTTCTAACACATGAGACCTCATATCTTTGAGCCCTTATATCGCTTTAATGCAATTTTTAAAATATTTTTTATCAGAGTTATGCGTGTAACTGTACTTTTAAATGTATTTTAGATATTTTTTGTGCCACTTTTTGTCTTGAGTAGCAGTTAACAAGAGCTCTGAAGTTTTGCTAACCTTGATGCACAGTAAATTTGGTTGCGCTTAAGCGTACGTGTTTACTTTTAACTCATAATACGTGCACTAAATCTGTTAATCACAGAAAGTTGAAAAAAACCAATATTGTTTGCGAGCAACAGCACTCATAATCTAGCCCCTAATGGAAATCCTAAACAGACTATCAAAACCAAAAGTCAACTTTGGCCAATCATACTAAAGGATCCTATTTTTAAGGAAATAATAGGAGATAGACTCATGTATGTGTGCACCTCACCTTAAAATTTCTTGACACCCAGTACAATTAAAGAGAAATGAAAGAAAAAGTCAGAAGAGGTCACAGGAATTTTTATTTTAAGAAGATAATTTATTAAATAAAAGGTGATCCTTTAAATGTGGAACTAGGAGCTGCAATATGTATATTCATGTTCAGCATATTATGTGAATTGTTTAAATCTAGAAGTACGGAGGAGATATTTCCCATATGTTCTCATTTGATATGTAATATGTCATATGTCATTTACATAATACAAAGTTACAGTTGTGGATCACAATACGGTGGGAGAACATAGAGAAAGTACCTAGTGGGAAGAGCAATGAAATAATATTAAAGGACATGAAATCCAAAATTAAATTTTCATGGTTTAGATAGAGCATGAAATTAATTTATTTGTTTTCTTAGTATCCTTTATTGAACAGCATACATAGGTAGGCTCAGAAGCAGCAATACACTACTGGTAGCTAGCTGCTTCTTGGTGGGTATGCTATGCCTCTTGTAATTGGATCACAAGATGTGTTCAGGTAGCTCCCAGCAATGCATTGCTACTCTGGAACTGTCCTTAGATATGTGTGTAACCCCTTTGCAGGAGTAAACACAAGAAACAGTGCAGTAATAAAATGCTCTAACATATTATATTAATTTTATTTCATTTGCAGTTTTATGTCTCTTTAAGAACATTTTTTAAACACAGTTGATGAAGGTATCAGTTAGACAAACACAGAGGATTATAAAAAAGATAAAATGCTAATGTTCCTATAGAATGCATTCTGTCAACATATTATGGTAGGTGTGTTGTCCAGCTGTATGATGTACTGAAATGATCCACAAGTTTCTTTTAAATAAACTTCTTTATTATATCTGCGCCCTGACACTTCCTGGGGCATCAGATCCCTTCCTGTTATCTGACCCTTATGTATCTGCATTACAGGTAGGGTTGACACCTTTTGCCCAGAAAATTCCTGGACACTTTTTAAGTGGGCGTGGAGAGGGTGTGGCTTGAGGCGTGACTTGGGGCGTGGCTTGGGGCATGGCTTCGCGTGGCCTCAAATTAATTACGAAATATATATATATTATATATATATATATATAGATATAATATATATATATATATATATATATATATATATATATATACACAGTATATATATATATATAATATATATATAAATATATAATATATAATTAATGTAATATAAAATATAATTAATGTAGACATACTAAGTGCACAATTGTAAAGCAAGAAAACATTATTTAGAAAAGTGTTTTTAGAATACTGCAACAACGACTGCTTAAAGACAGAGATGCACACACAGAATACAGAATAGTTTATTTGAGCTAACGAAGCCGGATAATATAGTGATAGCACATTTATCAACATATTCTGACATCGATCGGTGTCTGCTATAGACAGATCCCCCAAGGACCTCGAATTCCACAGCTGCTGTTTTAGTGATCGACCCTAAGTTCTGACTAGGAGAAAGCTTCCTCTCCAATTAAAAACAAACCCAACGGTGTTCCTAGTAGCTAGAACCCTCAGCAGAGCTTTGAGTTTAGGCTGTCAATTAGGTAAATAAGACACGGAACAAACACAGCAGTCAAGCTTCACGCTCGCCACCCAGGGAGCATATGTAAATACATGGTCGGGTAAATGGTTTGTACATTGTACGTACCTCGTCCTGACCTCTGTGCTGTAACCTAACGGGACCGGCATCGGCTGCCTGCGCCTGCACCTCTGCTGTGTTTGACCGCGCTAATAAATTTGCGCACAAGTTTATGAGCATCACAGACAGCTGCGCAGCCACAGGACTTGCCGAATCCCCTCCAGCCTGTTAGCCCACCAATACCGAATCTCGACCCTCTTCCCCCTCCCATACACACTCCAGGCTCCATATCTCCTCTCCGTATCTCCTCCTGGGCTAAGAGCTCCCCTTGGCAACTAATTTTTTTTAATCTGTGCTTAGCTTACTCCTGCTTGCTGCGCCAGGGGAACTCTTAGCCCGGGGCATTTAAGGGTATTTCCGGGACACGGGACACAGAGCGCCCGACCGGGACTGTCCCGGTGAAACTGGGGCGGGTGGCAACCCTAATAACAGGCTCAGCTCAGCAGAGTAGGTAATCTTAAAGGAGAGACACTATGGATTTAAAAATGGTCTGCTCTGAATCCAGAAGGTCTCAATGAAAATCTGCAGTTACTGTATTTTATATTTTTATATCACATTCATAATAACTTTAATAGGATCATTTTTAGTGGTTTATGAAAAACTTTGGTACATTGTGAGTATATAAGTTGCCTATTTTCATACATTATTTAGCAGAGTTTATTATTGTCACGCTATTATCTGCTAAAGTAGGGTTGATTTTAGTAGCATATTGTCATTGTAGTGTTTTATTGTGCAGGTATTATTATAATTGTTTGGAAATATTCTGTAGACTAAAGTATTAAACCATTTACGAAGCTGTATGAGACTGCTGCTTGCTAACCTTTATGCCAGCTCTTAGCTTGTGGATTGAAATCACCTCAGACACGTTCGCCCGGGAAATTGACAGCTCCCACTCATGTGCCATCGGGCTAGCGTGAGCAGGGGCGGCATTGTACAAGCAATGATAAACGCGGGCAGCGTATTGCTTTGTTAATCGGCCCCTTCGAGGTTAGATCTTTTATGATGAAGTGTTTAGAGATTGGAGCCTGTTTAGTGAGCCGGTCATATATAGATAGATATATTTGTATGATGAATAGTGGGGGTGCTTATGGGAGTGTCTGGACAGATGGTAAGCATGTCTGGGTTGTTTGGGTGGTCTATGGGTGGGTCTAAGGGAAATTCTGCAAATAGGGACAGTTGGGAGGTCTGTAAAAAGGGACTTTTCAGCTTTTTTTTCAGCCATGTTTATTTGTAGCTTTTAAGAAATGTTCCAGTTAAACCGGACGTTTGTGGTTTATATCAGCCACTTCTCTGGCCATCTTTTTGGTAGTTTTTAGATATACTTTGGTTTAAAGGGACAGTATAGTCAAAATAAAACTTTTATGGTTCAGAGAGAGCAGAGTTTTAAACAACTTTTCATTTTAATTCAGTTATCAAATTTACTTTGTTCTCTTTGTATCATTTGTTTAAAAAGCATACCTAGGTAGGCACTGGTGCAACAATGCACTATTGGGAGCTAGCTGGTGTCACATATTTGCCTCTTGCCATTGATGTGTTCAGCTAGGACCTATGTATGGAAGGCAACAAGTTGTCCCTGAATATGAGCCAGATTACAAGTGACTCATTTTTTTTGCTCACTGGCTAACTGCACTCAAAGTAAAAAATTAGGCGCACTAACTCCAGGACTTCGGATACTGCACCCGCACTAACTTCTTCTCCCCTAGACTTCTACAAAACAAAAACTATTAGTTACCACTTGTGCACTAACCTGGCACTACTAGACCAACTGTGATAAACCCTAAGGTGTTAGGAATACTTTCAATGTTCTTCACATAGCAGAAAATTGTCTTTTTATTTTTAAATACACTGGGGTCACTTAGCCATTTCCTTAATTTCCATGAAAACATACATGAAATGAGTTTGAATAGGAAATATAGTCATTTACAAGGTTAGAAATAATACATTTTAAGTGAAAAAATAATTGTGTCCTTCAAACTTTGCTTTCGCAAAAGAATCCACCATGTGCAGCAATTACAGCCTTGCAGACATTTGGCATACTAGTTGTCAATTTGTTGAGGTAATCTGAAGAGATTTCACCCCATGCTTCGTGAAGCACCACCCATAAGTTGGATTGGCTTGATGGGCACTTCTTACATGCTCCCGGACCCCACTGCAACTAAATAAATGTATTAACCCTATCCCGCTACTCCCAGACCCAGCCGCCACTAAATAAATGTATTAACCCCTATTCCGCCGCTCCCAGAGCCCACCGCAACTAAATAAAGGTATTAACCCATAAACCCAATGGCCTCCTACATCACTACCACTTACTAAACCTATTAACCGCCAAACCCGCCAGCCCCCCACATCGCCATAAACTAAATTAGCCTATTAACCCCTAAACCTAACAACCCGCTAACTGTACATTAAAATTACATCATCACTATCTTATAATAAATGTAAACTTACCTGTAGAATTAAATTAAACTATATTAAACTATTAATTAATCTACCCTAACTGTTATACTAAAATTACATTAAACTATATGAAACTATTAATTAACCTACCCTAACTGTTATACTAAAATTACATTAAACTATATTAAACTATTAATTAACCTACCCTAACTGTTATACTAAAATTACATTACGCTATATTAAACTATTAATTTACCTACCCTAACTGTTATACTAAAATTACATTAAACTACAAATTAAATTAACTATATTAAATATTTAAAAACCTCACCCTACTCAAGTTATTTAAATCTACTAAATTACAAAGTTACAAAAAACTAACAACTAAGTTACACAAATTAGAAAACACTAAGTTACATAAAATAACAAACACTAACCGCTAGATTTAGAGTTTTGTCGGTAACGACCCGCGTAGCTAACGCTGGCTTTTTTCTGGCCGCACCTTTAAAATAACTCTGATATTGAGAGTCCACAGAATGGCTGCGTTAGGCTCCAAAAAAGGAGCGTACAGCATATTTAACGCCACTGCAACTCTCGATACCAGAGTTGCTTACGGACGCGGCCAGCCTCAAAAACGTGCTCGTGCACGATTCCCCCATAGGAAACAATGGGGCTGTTTGAGCTGAAAAAAAACCTAACACCTGCAAAAAAGCTGCGTTCAGCTCCTAACGCAGCCCCATTATTTCCTATGGGGAAACACTTCCTACGTCTGCACCTAACACTCTAACATGTACCCCGAGTCTAAACACCCCTAACCTTACACTTAATAACCCCTATTCTGCCGCCCCCGCTATCGCTGACCCCTGTATATTATTTTTAACCCCTAATCTGCCGCTCCGTAAACCGCCGCTACTTACATTATCCCTATGTACCCCTAATCTGATGCCCCTAACACCGCCGACCCCTATATTATATATATTAACCCCTAATCTGCCCCCCACAACGTCGCCTCCACCTGCCTACACTTATTAACCCCTAATCTGCCGAGCGGACCGCACCGCTATTATTATAAAGTTATTAACCCCTAATCCGCCTCACTAACCCTATAATAAATAGTATTAACCCCTAATCTGCCCTCCCTAACATCGCCGACACCTAACTTCAATTATTAACCCCTAATCTGCCGACCGGAGCTCACCGCTATTCTAATAAATGTATTAACCCATAAAGCTAAGTGTAACCCTAACACTAACACCCCCCTAAGTTAAAAATAATTTAAATCTAACGAAATTAATTAACTCTTATTAAATAAATTATTCCTATTTAAAGCTAAATACTTACCTGTAAAATAAATCATAATATAGCTACAATATAAATTATAATTATATTATAGCTATTTTAGGATTAATATTTATTTTACAGGTAACTTTGTATTTATTTTAACCAGGTACAATAGCTATTAAATAGTTAAGAACTATTTAATAGCTAAAATAGTTAAAATAATTACAAATTTACCTGTAAAATAAATCCTAACCTAAGTTACAATTAAACCTAACACTACACTATCAATAAATAAATTAAATAAAATACCTACAATTACCTACAATTAAACCTAACACTACACTATCAATAAATAAATTAAATACAATTCCTCCAAATAACTACAATGAAATAAACTAACTAAAGTACAAAAAATAAAAAAGAACTAAGTTACAAAAAATAAAAAAATATTTACAAACATAAGAAAAATATTACAACAATTTTAAACTAATTACACCTACTCTAAGCCCCCTAATAAAATAACAAAGCCCCCCAAAATAAAAAAATGCCCTACCCTATTCTAAATTACTAAAGTTCAAAGCTCTTTTACCTTACCAGCCCTGAACAGGGCCCTTTGCGGGGCATGCCCCAAGAAATTCAGCTCTTTTGCCTGTAAAAAAAAAACATACAATACCCCCCCCAACATTACAACCCACCACCCACATACCCCTAATCTAACCCAAACCCCCCTTAAATAAACCTAACACTAAGCCCCTGAAGATCTTCCTACCTTATCTTCACCATACCAGGTTCACCGATCGATCCAGAAGAGCTCCTCCGATGTCCTGATCCAAGCCCAAGCGGGGGGCTGAAGAGGTCCATGATCCGGCTGAAGTCTTCATCCAAGCGGGAGCTGAAGAGGTCCATGATCCGGATAAAGTCTTCTATCAATGGCATCTTCAATCTTCTTTCTTCGGGAGCCATCATCTTCCATCCGACGCGGAACATCCTCTTCTCCCGATGCCTACTAGCCGAATGACGGTTCCTTTAAATGACGTCATCCAAGATGGCGTCCCTCGAATTCTGATTGGCTGATAGGATTCTATCAGCCAATCGGAATTAAGGTAGGAATATTCTGATTGGCTGATGGAATCAGCCAATCAGTATCAAGTTCAATCCGATTGGCTGATTTAATCAGCCAATCAGATTGAGCTCGCATTCTATTGGCTGTTCAGATCAGCCAATAGAATGCGAGCTCAATCTGATTGGCTGATCAGATCAGCCAATCGGATTGAACTTGATTCTGATTGGCTGATTCCATCAGCCAATTAGAATATTCCTACCTTAATTCCGATTGGCTGATAGAATCCTATCAGCCAATCGGAATTCGAGGGACGCCATCTTGGATGACGTCATTTAAAGGAACCGTCATTCGGCTAGTAGGCGTCGGGAGAAGAGGATGTTCCGCGTCGGATGGAAGATGATGGCTCCCGAAGAAAGAAGATTGAAGATGCCGTTGATAGAAGACTTCATCCGGATCATGGAACTCTTCAGCTCCCGCTTGGATGAAGACTTCAGCCGGATCATGGACCTCTTCAGCTCCCGCTTGGATGATGACTTCAGCCGGATCATGGACCTCTTCAGCCCCCCGCTTGGGCTTGGATCAGGACATCGGAGGAGCTCTTCTGGATCGATCGGTGAACCTGGTCTGGTGAAGATAAGGTAGGAAGATCTTCAGGGGCTTAGTGTTAGGTTTATTTAAGGGGGGTTTGGGTTAGATTAGGGGTATGTGGGTGGTGGGTTGTAATGTTGGGGGGGGGGTATTGTATGTTTTTTTTTACAGGCAAAAGAGCTGAAATTCTTGGGGCATGCCCCGCAAAGGGCCCTGTTCAGGGCTGGTAAGGTAAAAGAGCTTTGAACTTTAGTAATTTAGAATAGGGTAGGGCATTTTTTTATTTTGGGGGGCTTTGTTATTTTATTAGGGGGCTTAGAGTAGGTGTAATTAGTTTAAAATTGTTGTAATATTTTTCTTATGTTTGTAAATATTTTTTTATTTTTTGTAACTTAGTTCTTTTTTATTTTTTGTACTTTAGTTAGTTTATTTAATTGTAATTATTTGTAGGAATTGCATTTAATTTATTTATTGATAGTGTAGTGTTAGGTTTAATTGCAGGTAATTGTAGGTATTTTATTTAATTTATTTATTGATAGTGTAGTGTTAGGTTTAATTGTAACTTAGGTTAGGATTTATTTTACAGGTAAATTTGTAATTATTTTAACTAGGTAGCTATTAAACAGTTCTTATCTATTTAATAGCTATTGTACCTGGTTAAAATAAATACAAAGTTACCTGTAAAATAAATATAAATCCTAAAATAGCTATAATATAATTATAATTTATATTGTAGCTATATTAGGATTTATTTTACAGGTAAGTATTTAGCTTTAAATACGAATAATTTATTTAATAAGAGTTAATTTATTTCGTTAGATTTAAATTATATTTAATTTAGGGGGGTGTTAGTGTTAGGGTTAGACTTAGCTTTAGGGGTTAATACATTTATTAGAATAGCGGTGAGCTCCGGTCGGCAGATTAGGGGTTAATGTTTGAAGGTAGGTGTCGGCGATGTTAGGGAGGGCAGATTAGGGGTTAATACTATTTATTATAGGGTTAGTGAGGCGGATTAAGGGTTAATAACTTTATTATAATAGCGGTGCGGTCCGGTCGGCAGATTAGGGGTTAATAAGTGTAGGCAGGTGGAGGCGACGTTGAGGGCGGCAGATTAGGGGTTAATAAATATAATATAGGGGTCGGCGGTGTTAGGGGCAGCAGATTAGGGGTACATAGCTATAATGTAGGTGGCGGCGCTTTGCGGTCGGCAGATTAGGGGTTAATTATCGTAGGCAGGTGGAGGCGACGTTGAGGGCGGCAGATTAGGGGTTATTAAATATAATATAGGGGTCGGCGGTGTTAGGGGCAGCAGATTAGGGGTACATAGCTATAATGTAGGTGGCGGCGCTTTGCGGTCGGCAGATTAGGGGTTAATTATTGTAGGTAGCTGGCGGCAACGTTGTGGGGGGCAGGTTAGGGGTTAATAAATATAATACAGGGGTCGGCGGTGTTAGGGGCAGCAGATTAGGGGTACATAAGTATAACGTAGGTGGCGGTCGGCAGATTAGGGGTTAAAAAAAATTAATCGAGTGGCGGCGATGTGGGGGGACCTCGGTTTAGGGGTACATAGGTAGTTTATGGGTGTTAGTGTACTTTAGAGCACAGTAGTTAAGAGCTTTATAAACCGGCGTTAGCCCAGAAAGCTCTTAACTACTGACTTTTTTCTGCGGCTGGAGTTTTGTCGTTAGATTTCTAACGCTCACTTCAGACACGACTCTAAATACCGGAGTTAGAAAGATCCCATTGAAAAGGATGTAAGGGGATCTGCGGTATGGAAAAGTCGCGGCTGAAAAGTGAGCGTTAGACCCTTTTTTGAGTGACTCCAAATACCGGCGGTAGCCTAAAACCAGCGTTAGGAGCCTCTAACGCTGGTTTTCACGGCTAACGCCAAACTCCAAATCTAGGCCTAAGTTACACAAAATAAAAAATTAATTATCAAATATTTAAACTAATTACACCTAATCTAATAGCCTTATGAAAATAAAAAAGTCCCCCCAAAATAAAAAAAAACCTAGCCTACAATACACTACCAATGGCCCTTAAAGGGGCCTTTGGTGGGGCATTGCCCCAAAGAAATCAGCTCTTTTACCTGTAAAAAAAATTACAAATACCCCCCAACAGTAAAACCCACCACATACACAACTAACCCCCCCAAATAAAAACCTAATCTAAAAAACCTAAGCTCCCCATTGCCCTGAAAAGGGCATTTGGATGGACATTGCCCTTAAAAGGGCATTAAGCTCTTTTTCAGCCCAAACCCCTAATCTAAAATTAAAACCCACCCAATAAACCCTTAAAAAAACCTAACACTAACCCCCGAAGATACACTTACAGTTTTGAAGACCGGACATCCATCCTCAACGAAGCGGCAGAAGTCTTCATCGAAGCCAGCAGAAGTCTTCATCCAGACAGCATCTTCTATCTTCATCCAGCGCAGAGCGGCTCCATCTTCAAGACATCCGGCGCGGAGCATCCTCTTCAATCTACGTCTTCTTCCGAATGAAGTTTCCCTTTAAATGACGTCATCCAAGATGGCATCCCTTAGAATTCTATCAGCCAATCGGAATTAAGGTTGAAAAAATCCTATTGGCTGTTGCAATCAGCCAATAGGATTGAGCTTTCATCCTATTGGCTGATCCAATCAGCCAATAGGATTGAGCTTGCATTCTATTGGCTGATTGAATCAGCCAATAGGATTGGGGTTAATAACGACGTGATAGAGGTTAATAATTTTAGTAGAGTTGTGGTGGGCTCCAGGAGCAGCGGGATAGGGGTTAATAACTTTATTTAGGTGGTGGAGGGCTCAGGGAGCGGCGAGATAGGGGTTAATAACTTTATTTAGTTGCGGTGGGCTCCGGGAGCAGCGGGATGGGGGTTAGTAACTTTATTTAGTTGGGTCCAGGAGCGGCGGGATAGGGGTTAAACATTTTAGTATAGTGGTGGCGTTTAGTGACAGGGTATAAATAAAGTTGGGAAAAAGCCGAATAGCAGCGAGATCAATGACTGTTAGTTAACAACAGTCCGCTGCTCATCGCCCCGTACTTGGTGTGCGGCTTTTTGACAGCTTTCTTTATAAATATGGAGAGCGTATTCAGGTCCGCAGCCGCGATGTTAGGCGAGCGTATTGGTGCCGTCGAATGCAGCATAGTTGACGGATTGATAAGTAGGCCTCTATGTCTCAAGTCTCCCTAAATATTCTAGTGCAGTTTCGCCTTTTGCTCGCGTGCAACCTATAACTTGCAGTTTGTAATATGAGCGCAAGTTAGTGTGTTTGCGATATACATTGAAATTATAGTACTGGGCCATTTATCACAACTAGTTATGTTAAAGGCAGTTCATGTCTTTAACATAACTGGTTGTGTTAAATGGCCCACTGGGGATTAGCTAATAAAGAAAGGTTAAGTGAATATGAAGCTTGATTTTGCCTGAACAATAAGATCCATCAGCAGCCTAATGAGCCTCAGTTAATCTAACTCATTGTACTACAATCATTTTATTTGATGCATTCTGTTTCCTACTGATTTAATAAATGGTATCTTATAATTATAATAACTAATATTTAAAGATAGAGGGGCCAATTTATTAAGCCCCGTATGGCCCCGTATTCACCTGTATCCGCGCAAGCTTTCAGGCTCTCCAGAAACAGGAGTTAAGAAGCAGCGGTCTTAAGACCGCTGCTCCTTAACTCGTCCGCCACCAGTGAGGCGGCGGTCAGCAACCTGCCCGATCGCATACCATCGGGTTGATTGACACCCCTTGCTAGAGGCCGATTGGCCAAGAATGAGCAGGGGGCGGCATTGCACAAACATTTCTAATGAAATGCTTGTGCAATGATAAATTTATCGATGTTGGGGCGGACATGATCCCCTACAGCTAATTCGGCATCATAGACTCTAATGTTTCTGCTCTTTAATGTACAGTTTCACTTCCCTGGTAACCAGATCTATCCTATGTACAAATTGCCATGAAAGTGCAAAAAGAAAATGCTCAGATATGTGCTTCACCCTTGCAAATGGATTAAACACATAGTTAAAGTCAGCTCCAGATCAGCAATGCATTACTGTAAGCTAGCTGAATATATCTCCAATGACATCTGGCATATGTGTGTAGCCACCAACTAACTCCTAGTAGTGCATTGCTGCTGCTGAGCATATGTTCATATGCATTTTTAACAAAGGTTACCAAAAGAACAATGTAAATATGATAATAGAAGTGAATTTAAGCGTCTTAAAATGACATGCTGTTTAATTTTGACGTTTATGTCTCTTTAACCTGATCATCTTGGTGTACTTGCTTACAAAGCCTGTGGTAAGTTTCTGCATGGAAGATGTGTGCGTGTTTGCATTAATGTGATGTAGTCGTTTCACAAATCAAACCACAACTGCTGAATTTTCTCATTCCCCGTGTGAAATGTCTTTGTGGATCAGAAATAGTAAAAACCCTAAAAGCAGAAACTGGGAACTCCCTATTCCAATATGTTTCGCACTATATCAAAGCTTTTACACTATATGAGCTATGGTTGTTTGTTTTTATTATATATTAGGACATTTCCATGAGCTGAGAAAGGATTAATATTAACAAAAAAAAATCTATGGACCCAGAAGATAGGCAGCAGGGACTACTATTCCATAGGTGCAACTATAGGATCATCACATCTCATTCTGACAAAAATCGAATTGTTCATTTAAGTGGTAGATACCTTAAGTGCAAAGAACATGCTGTAACTTTAGATTTGTATTTTTAGTGACCATGTAATCAGATTGTGAGGTCTTAATTGTATGTGTGTAGAGTCTTGCAATATTTCGTATAGATGTCAGTTTCAGTTGTCAAAAATAACTTGTTCAAAAGACAAAATAAAGGTAAAGGTGCTATTTGGAAACAATGTATTATACTCCATTAGGTAAAATTGTTAACTGGGAACACATTAAAACATTTACAGTACACTCTCCCTTAAACTTTAGGCTGTGGCTGCCCATGTTAGTGTATTACTTCCTGCTATTTGTCTTATTCCAAATAAACAGACTGCCGTTATTAACGAACAAGCTAACACTATTTATAACTTAACTGCATTTGTGACATTTTTAACTAACACTATTTTTAACTTCACTGCATTTATGATCTTTTTTTTATTGACTTTACAGGAATATGAATGTCTTGAGCAGGAAAATTCATCTTTGAAAAAGGAGATAGGGAAACTGACTGATGAACTGAAACATCTGAGTCAGGTGCTAAAAGATCACGAGCTGATATGTCCTTACTTACACTGTCCGGTAAACTTTGTGACTGTTCCCAGGGTGACAGATGCGATTTCTAGCTGCTTGCCTCGATGACATCAGCAAACCCCACTTACGTGTCAGCCAGTCACAAATCTCCCAGAGACGCTTGCAAAGAAACTTGAATTTTCTAGGACAATACAAACATTTTGCTGTGACTTTTTTGTTGCTGCCATCACCAGATACTTCACTGTGAAATGTCCATTCACTGTCATCAATTTTGAACGTTTCATGGATCAGATAGAACTTGCAATTTTGAGAGACTTTTCAAGTGACTAATATGACATTTACTTTATTTAGTATCATTTGTTGAAAAGGATTCCCAGATAAGCACAGGAGTACTACTGGGAGCTAACTGGTGATTGGTGGCTGCACACATGCCTCTTGTCAATGGCTCACCAGATGTGTGCAACAACTAGCTCCAAGTAGTGCATTGCTGCTCTGTAACTAACTTTAACTATGTGTTTAACCTATTTGCAGGGGTTAAACAAACAAATTAGGCATTCAATTTTTGCAGTCCCTTTAAAACTGGAATAACAAATACGTATGTATTAAACGGGACAGCTAAAGAGATCCCATACAAGCTAAATATACAATATTGCATTGTACAAAATGACAACCAGTGGTGGGATTCAGAAATTTTAGCAACAGGTCCTAGAAGGATTGAGAAATTTTAGCAACAGGTTCTAGAGGGATTCAGAAATTTTAGCAACAGGTTCTAGAGGGATTCAGAAATTTTAGCAACAGGTTCTAGAGGGATTCAGAAATTTTAGCAACAGGTTCTAGAGGGATTCAGACATTTTAGCAACAGGTTCTCTGGCTTCTCTATAATACAAAAAGCTAGGAAATGACCATGCTGCGATATTAGAACCTTTACACTTTCTAAACTTTAGGAACTGGTGAGAACTGACTGAACCCCACCACTGATGACAACCTACAGTATATATGTAATAGCTGAACAAACAGCAGTTAGTACCTTGTCCTCTATTAAATTTGTATTATCACTTCTATATATTGGGGCCGAATTGTCATTGTATGGCGGACATGATACGCTGTAGCATTTAACATTGCACAAGCAGTTCTAGTGAACTGCTTGTGCAATGCTGCCCCCTACAGATTCACGCCCAATCGGCAGGGGTGTCAATCAGCCCGATCGTATAGGATTGGGAGGATTGATGTCCGCAGCCTCAGAGGCAGCGGATCAGTTATGGAGCAGCGGTTTTAAGACCACTGCTTCATAACTGCTGTTTCCGGCGAGCCTGAAGGCTTGCGCGGAAACAGGGGCATCAGGAGCCGTTTGGCCCTTGATAAATCGGCCCCATTGCCCTTCACCTGAGAACAAAGACACATCTTGAAAGAAGAAAAAAAAAATCCCCCCCTAACATAGTCTATTTAATTTTTGTCCTGCTCTAGGCACTGGGACATTTTAGTTATATTTTACCCACAGATTTCTCACAACCAGGGCACAAAGGCCAGGGAAACATGGTGCACTCTCACTAGACAACCAAGCATCATTAACATGTAATACAATTAATAAATAACAGATCTACCCCTCAAAATTACAATTTCCCAAATTCTGTTGCTCTAGGTGCCAAGTGCCAAGAAGGTCTAGGTCAAACATAACCCTTGTATTTATTGAATAAATGTATTAATTAAAACCATTGCAAACACACTTACTCACGTTCTTTAAATCTGTCCATCTGATAAGTCAGCACAAGGTACAGTCTATCATGGCTCAGGTATCAGAGAACTAAAATGTTCTCTGATTTATGTGTAAATCTCAGTATTATTTTGACTTTTGGAAAGTCACTTTATGGTCCTGTGTTTTGGACATCAAAAGCAGATTAAGGTTGCTAGTACGAGGATTTCCTCACAAGTTGTATTGTATTCTTAATACTTCTACCAACAGGGTAGTTCTATGTTATGTAATTCCAGTGACCCCTAAATGCCAGAATATGTTTATCATTTAGATGCAAAGCTCAACATGTTAGATGTGTTTTGTGGAATTTATAATACTTTTGTTTACAAAATGTTAATGAAGTGCACTTATTAAATATACTTTTTACCTCAGAGTTGATTTATTTGGTGTCTGTGTTTTAAAATGTTTGGTGTTTGTCTGTAAGAACATGACATGGGCCATGACAAGGGACATTAATGGCAAAATCTAACTTCTCATACAAGGTTTAATTGTAAATGTTTACATTATACAGACTATTTCTTTTTCCCCTGCAATGGGTAGTTTAGGTTTTTTAGTGTTAGGTTCTTTTATTGGCTATTTAAATCAGCAAATAGGATTTCAGTAGCCCTCATCCTATTGGCTGATTTGAATTTGAAGAATCAAATCAGCCAATAGGAATTCAAGGGACGCCATCTTTAATCGCGTACCTTGAATTCACTATTCAGTGTACGGCGACGATCGAACGAAGAGGATCCTCCACACTCCATGGCTCTGCGGTCGCTGGTCTTGAGTTCCAGGGTCGCCGGTCTTCATTTCCAGGATCGCCGGTCATCGGTTCCAGGGTCGCATGTCTTCAGCTCCGCGGTCATCGGTCTTCAGCTCCGCTCCACGCCAGATCTTCCTGGAAAAAGAAAGAAGAGGTCGCCGCTTGAAAGTTGACTTCACCGCCTGGAACAGGACCTTCTCCGCTGGACTTCAGGAACGGTGAGTACCAACCTGGGGGGTTAGACTTAGGTTTTTTTAAGGGTTTTTTGGGGGTGTTTGTTTTATTTAGATTAGGGATGGACAGTAAAAGAGCTAAATGACCTTTTCAGGGCAATGGGTAGTTTAGGTTTTTTAGTGTTAGGTTCTTTTATTTTGGGGGGTTTGTGGGGGGGGAGGTTACTGTTAGGGGGACTTTTTTTCTGTAAAAGAGCTGTTTATCTTAGGGCAATGCCCTGCAAAAAGCCCTTTTAAGGGCTACTGGCAGTTTATTCTTAGATTAGGGGGTGTTTTTATTTTGGGGGGGGCTTTTTTATTTTCATAGGGATTAAGTTTAATTTTGTAAACTTTGGTAATTTTTTTTTTTATTTTCTGTAATGTTAGCCTTTTTTATTTTTTGTAATCTTAGCTTTTTTATTTTTAACTTTAGTATTTGTTAGTTTAGTTAATTTTGGTTAATTTAGGGGTTGTTAGGTTAGGGGTGTTAGATTAGGGGGGTTAGTAATTTAATTAGTTATTTGTGTTGTGGGTTTTCGCGGTTAATTAGGTTTATTGGGATGTGGTTTTTTTGCTGTTTATGGGTTTATAGTGTAAATAGGTGTATTGTGATGAGTGTGTTTTGCGGTTTCAGGGTTAATAGGTTAATTATGATTATTGCGATGGGGTTTTGCTGTTTAGGGGTTAATAGGGTAATTAGGTTTATTGCGATGTGTGGGTTTTACGGTTTAGAGGTTAGTAGGTCAATTATGTTTATTGCCATGTAGGGGTTTTGCAGTTTAGGGGTTAATAGGGTAATTAGGTTTATTGCGATGTGGGTGGTTGATGGTTACGGGATTAAGGGGTTAATTACTTTATTATTTTGCAATGTGTGGGTTTGCGGTGTAGTTGTTAATACTTCATATGAGAGTTGTTTTTTTTTTTGTTATACTTCGTGCGGGCGGTGTTTTTTTTTGTAATGCTCCGTTTGCCTTCGCGGCATCCCGGTGTGAATTCTGTTGGCTGCCTCGTGCTGCCAACATTCCATTGAGGATGCGTGCGCAACTGCAGACGGCGATGGACATTACAAATGCAATTATAGTATAGATTTGTGTACAAATTGTGTTCAAAACTTTAAATGTACAGAATATCGGCCCTGTTTTCAGTTATCGGCCTGAAAGGTGGCCAATAATCTGTATCGGCCCTGAAAAAACGATATCGCTCTATTCCTAAATTTAACTATGCAAATTGTGTTTTTTTCCACTGCTTCTGAGAGACTGGAATATATCCTGCACATTGCAAATAGCTGACCCTGCTACATTCTCCAATGATTGCATAATCAGTAATGGAACTGGCTTTACCTGTTCCTAATAGTCCACAATAATGAAGAAAAGATAAACATATGCATGGCTGGGTTTTCAGTGCGTTAGGCTCCAAAAAGGGAGCGTAGAGCATAAGTTAACGCCACTGCAACTCTAGATACCAGCGGTGCTTACGGACGCGGCCAGCTTCAAAAACGTGCTCGTGCACGATATCCCCATAGAAAACAATGGGGCTGTTTGAGCTGAAAAAAAACCTAACACCTGCAAAAAAGCAGCGTTCAGCTCTTAACGCAGCCTTATTGTTTGCTATGGGGAAACACTTCCTACGTCTGCACCTAACACTCTAACATGTACCCCGAGTCTAAACACCCCTAACCTTACACTTATTAACCCCTAATCTGCCGCCCCCGCTATCGCTGACACCTGCATATTTTTTTTAACCCCTAATCTGCCGCTCCGTAAACCGCCGCTACCTACATTATCCCTGTGTACCCCTAATCTGCTGCCCCTAACACCGCCAACCCCTATATTATATTTATTAACCCCTAATCTGCCCCCCACAACGTCGCCTCCACCTGCCTACACTTATTAACCCCTAATCTGCCGAGCGGACCGCACCGCTACTATAATAAAGTTATTAACCCCTAATCTGCCCTCCCTAACATCGCCGACACCTAACTTCAATTATTAACCCCTAATCTGCCGACCGAATCTCGCCGCTACTGTAATAAACGGATTAACCCCTAAAGCTAAGTCTAACCCTAACACTAACACCCCCCTAAGTTAAATATAATTTTATTCTAACGAAATAAATTAACTCTTATTAAATAAATTATTCCTATTTCAAACTAAATACTTACCTGTAAAATAAACCCTAATATAGCTACAATATAAATTATAATTATATTGTAGCTATTTTAGGATTAATATCTATTTTACAGGCAACTTTGTAATTATTTTAACCAGGTACAATAGCTATTAAATAGTTAATAACTATTTAATAGCTAAAATAGTTAAAATAATTACAAAATTACCTGTAAAATAAATCCTAACCTAAGTTACAATTAAACCTAACACTACACTATCAATAAATTAATGAAATAAAATACCTACAATTACCTACAATTAAACCTAACACTACACTATCAATAAATTAATTAAATAAACTACCTACAATTAACTACAATTAAATAAACTAACTAAAGTTCAAAAAATAAAAAAGAACTAAGTTACAAAAAATAAAAAAATATTTACCAACATTAGAAAAATATTACAACAATTTTAAACTAATTACACCTACTCTAAGCCCCCTAATAAAATAACAAAAAAAAAAACAAAATAAAAAAATGC
Organism: Bombina bombina; assembly: GCF_027579735.1. Taxonomy (NCBI): domain Eukaryota; kingdom Metazoa; phylum Chordata; class Amphibia; order Anura; family Bombinatoridae; genus Bombina; species Bombina bombina. The sequence continues at coordinate 1,118,338,590 of NC_069502.1, read as the reverse complement.
CCTACCCTATTCTAAATTTAAAAAGTTCAAAGCTCTTTTACCTTACCAGCCCTAAAAAGGGCCCTTTGCGGGGCATGCCCCAAAGAATTCAGCTCTTTTGCCTGTAAAAAAAACACATACAATACCCCCCCAACATTACAACCCACCACCCACATACCCCTAATGTAACCCAAACCCCCCTTAAATAAACCTAACACTAAGCCCCTGAAGATCTCTCTACCTTGTCTTCACCATGCCAGGTTCACCGATCGGTCCAGAAGAGGGTCCGAAGTGTTGATCCAAGCCCAACCGGGGGGCTGAAGAGTGAAGTCCATCCTCGGGCTGAAGTCTGGATCCAAGCGGCGGCTGAAGAAATCCATCATTGGGCTGAAGTCTGGATCCAAGCGGCGGCTGAAGAAGTCCATCATCGGGATGAAGTCTTCTATGAAGCAGCATCTTCAATCTTCTTTCTTCCGGAGCCATCATCTTCCAGCCGACGCAGAGCCATCCTTCTTCACCGACGGACTAACGACGAATGACGGTTCCTTTAAATGACGTCATCCAAGATGGCGTCCCTCGAATTCCGATTGGCTGATAGGTTTCTATCAGCCAATCGGAATTAAGGTAGGAAAATTCTGATTGGCTGATGGAATCAGCCAATCAGATTCAAGTTCAATCCGATTGGCTGATCCAATCAGCCAATCATATTGAGCTCGCATTCTATTGGCTGTTCTGATCAGCCAATATAATGCGAGCTCAATCTGATTGGCTGATTGGATCAGCCAATCGGATTGAACTTGAATCTGATTGGCTGATTCCATCAGCCAATCAGAATTTTCCTACCTTAATTCCGATTGGCTGATAGAATCCTATCAGCCAATCGGAATTCGAGGGACGCCATCTTGGATGACGTCATTTAAAGGAACCGTCATTCGTCGTTAGTCCGTCGGTGAAGAAGGATGGCTCTGCGTCGGCTGGAAGATGATGGCTCCGGAAGAAAGAAGATTGAAGATGCTGCTTCATAGAAGACTTCATCCCGATGATGGATTTCTTCAGCCGCCGCTTGGATCCAGACTTCAGCCCGAGGATGGACTTCACTCTTCAGCCCCCCGGTTGGGCTTGGATCAACACTTCGGACCCTCTTCTGGACCGATCGGTGAACCTGGCATGGTGAAGACAAGGTAGAGAGATCTTCAGGGGCTTAGTGTTAGGTTTATTTAAGGGGGGTTTGGGTTACATTAGGGGTATGTGGGTGGTGGGTTGTAATGTTGGGGGGGGTATTGTATGTGTTTTTTTTACAGGCAAAAGAGCTGAATTCTTTGGGGCATGCCCCGCAAAGGGCCCTTTTTAGGGCTGGTAAGGTAAAAGAGCTTTGAACTTTTTAAATTTAGAATAGGGTAGGGCATTTTTTTATTTTGTTTTTTTTTTTTGTTATTTTATTAGGGGGCTTAGAGTAGGTGTAATTAGTTTAAAATTGTTGTAATATTTTTCTAATGTTGGTAAATATTTTTTTATTTTTTGTAACTTAGTTCTTTTTTATTTTTTGAACTTTAGTTAGTTTATTTCATTGTAGTTAATTGTAGGTAGTTTATTTAATTAATTTATTGATAGTGTATGATTCCATCAGCCAATCAGAATTTTCCTACCTTAATTCCGATTGGCTGATAGAATCCTATCAGCCAATCGGAATTCGAGGGACGCCATCTTGGATGACGTCATTTAAAGGAACCGTCATTCGTCGTTAGTCCCTCGGTGAATAAGGATGGCTCTGCGTCGGCTGGAAGATGATGGCTCCGGAAGAAAGAAGATTGAAGATGCTGCTTCATAGAAGACTTCATCCCGATGATGGACTTCTTCAGCCGCCGCTTGGATCCAGACTTCAGCCCGATGATGGATTTCTTCAGCCGCCGCTTGGATCCAGACTTCAGCCCGAGGATGGACGTCACTCTTCAGCCCCCCGCTTGGGCTTGGATCAAGACATCGGAGGCTCTTCTGGACAGATCGGGACCCGGTGAGGTAAAGACAAGGTAGAGAGATCTTCAGGGGCTTAGTGTTAGGTTTATTTAAGGGGGGTTTGGGTTAGATTAGGGGTATGTGGGTGGTGGGTTGTAATGTTGGGGGGGTATTGTATGTGTTTTTTTTTACAGGCAAAAGAGCTGAATTCTTTGGGGCATGCCCCGCAAAGGGCCCTTTTTAGGGCTGGTAAGGTAAAAGAGCTTTGAACTTTTTAAATTTAGAATAGGGTAGGGCATTTTTTTATTTTGGTTTTTTTTTGTTATTTTATTAGGGGGCTTAGAGTAGGTGTAATTAGTTTAAAATTGTTGTAATATTTTTCTAATGTTGGTAAATATTTTTTTATTTTTTGTAACTTAGTTCTTTTTTATTTTTTGAACTTTAGTTAGTTTATTTCATTGTAGTTATTTGTAGGTATTTGTATTTAATTAATTTATTGATAGTGTAGTGTTAGGTTTAATTGTAGATAATTGTAGGTAGTTTATTTAATTAATTTATTGATAGTGTAGTGTTAGGTTTAATTGTAACATAGGTTAGGATTTATTTTACAGGTAATTTTGTAATTATTTTAACTAGGTAACTATTAAATAGTTCTTAACTATTTAATAGCTATTGTACCTGGTTAAAATAAATACAAAGTTGCCTGTAAAATAAATATTAATCCTAAAATAGCTACAATATAATTATAATTTATATTGTAGCTATAATAGGGTTTATTTTACAGGTAAGTATTTAGATTTAAATAGGAATAATTTATTTAATAAGAGTTAATTTATTTAGTTAGAATAAAATTATATTTAATTTAGGGGGGTGTTAGGGTTAGAATTAGCTTTAGGGGTTAAAAAATTTATTAGAGTAGCGGTGAGCTCCGATCGGCAGATTAGGGGTTAATACTTGAAGTTAGGTGTCGGCGATGTTAGGGAGGGCAGATTAGGGGTTAATACTATTTATTATAGGGTTATTGAGGCGGGAGTGAGGCGGATTAGGGATTAATAACTTTATTATAGTAGCAGTGCGGTCCGCTCGGCAGATTAGGGGTTAATAAGTGTAGGCAGGTGGAGGCGACGTTGAGGGGGGCAGATTAGGGGTTAATAAATATAATATAGGGGTCGGCGGTGTTAGGCGCAGCAGATTAGGGGTACATAGCTATAATGTAGGTGGCAGCGGTGTACGGAGCGGCAGATTAGGGGTTAATAATAATATGCAGGGGTCAGCGATAGCGGGGGCGGCAGATTAGGGGTTAATAAATATAATATAGGGGACGGCGGTGTTAGGGGCAGCAGATTAGGGGTTCATAGGGATAATGTAGGTGGCAGCGGTGTGGGATCGGCAGATTAGGGGTTAAAAATTTTTAATAGAGTGGCGGCGATGTGGGGGGACCTCGGTTTAGGGGTACATAGGTAGTTTATGGGTGTTAGTGTACTTTAGAGCACACTAGTTAAGAGCTTTATAAACCGGCGTTAGCCCAGAAAGCTCTCAACTACTGACTTTTTTCTGCGGCTGGAGTTTTGTCGTTAGATTTCTAACGCTCACTTCCGACACGACTCTAAATACCGGCGTTAGAAAGATCCCATTGAAAATATAGGATACGCAATTGACGTAAGGGGATCTGCGGTATGGAAAAGTCGCGGCTGGAAAGTGAGCGTTAGACCCTTTCCTGACTGACTCTAAATACCAGCGGTAGCCCAAAACCAGCGTTAGGAGCCTCTAACGCTGGTTTTGATGGCTACCGCCCAACTCTAAATCTAGGCCTTGGAAAGTAAAAGTGTTAATGCTTCAATATATGCATAACAAACAAATGTATAATATTTTAATGTAAAGTATTTCACACATATTTATACATATTAAATACAAAATAAATGTTTATTATTGAAATAAATGTTTTAACAGTGATTCAAATGTACGGAGCCCCAGAGGTGTCACACAAGATTTTTTTTATAAATCGTGAGCACATTTTGCTAAATCGTGAGCACATTTTGTTAAATTAAATTGTTAAATATATTGTGCGCACGATTAAGCTATATCGTGCACACGATTAAGTTAAATTGTACGTAGCACAAAGTCACAGTTCCATTGCAAAAATAGGCAGGGAGAGATATTAAAGTTAAAAGTACATCTTTATTATACTTGCATTAAAAGTAGTAATTCAGGCACAGCACACTGACAGACACCACGCTGACGCATTTCCTGCCTCACTGGCAGTTCATCAGAGCTTGGATTTGCATGTTACACACAGCTGTTATAACCAAGGTAAGTTTCAACATTGACCAATCGTAATAGAGTTGAACAAACGTATTAACCATTTCACTACCTTGTCCTACAACCAGCCATAATAAGTAAGTAAATACTATACAGTATTACAAAAATATCAATATATACACGTAACACTACAGTTTAAAAACAATCATGTGAATGATAATAAAAAATAGAAACATAATTAAAAATAGCAATACCCTTATAAATAATCACTACATTGTACAAGCGCAAGCTGGAACTATCTGTCTATTTGCTTGGTATTAGCCACATTAGTATACAAATGCAATTATATATAGAAAAAAGGCTGTACTTCCACAAATAGTTCAGAACGCAAACTACTAAAGCTGTACAATGTGGTACACTGAATATAAAATTAAAGGTCTGTTTTGTGACTGGATTAAGAGATTCTGACAGAAAAGTTGATATAATCCCTACAGAATATATTACTTATAGGTATAATTTACAAAAATAATCCCAACGGACATAAACCTATAGAAACTAATATTTATCGTTCAATGACAAACTCTACCTGTCAATGTATAATTTAATATCACTGATCTTATTAATCCCCATCGGACTCCCCGTTCTTATTGTGTAGATCCAGTAAATTTATCTCTTACTGAGTGCTTTGTATCTATCTCCACCCCTTAATCCTAGGTTAACTTGTTCAATTCCTTGAAATTTGAAAAAATTTAATTTATTGTCATGATTGAAAAAATGCTTAGCTACTGGTGCTCTCGGTTCTTCAGCCTCCAGGGACAGCAGATGTTCTCTGATCCTATCCTTAAGACCCCTGGAGGTGAGCCCCACATACTGAAAATTACAGAAGGTGCATGTAATAAGATAAACTATGAAAGTAGAGTTACAGTTAATACGTTCTCGGATTTTATAAGTTAACCCTGTATTACTAGATGAAAAAGTGTCACCAACACATGCATATTCACAACTCTTGCAGGGTCTCCCCCCACATTTGTAGAAGCCCATTTTACCAGTAAGCTAAGTGTTAGTCCCCTTATTCATATTCCTATTATAGTAGGATTGTTTAGAACTAAAACTCTTAGTAATCTTATCCCCAATTGTGTCAGATCTAGCGGAAATGAACTTTCAATTTCTGGAAATTAGTTTGAGATCTTCATCTCTCTCTAATAATGGCAATCTCTTTTTGATGATACCACAAATATCATCAAATTGTCTGCTAAATTTTGTAATGAAATTTAGACCTCTCTGATCAGAACCTCTTTTATTGGAATCTCGCACCTTATCTTTTAGCAATAATTCTCTGTTAAATCCTGACACTAAAGTAGATGATTCAATTCTTTCTGGTCATAACCTCTATCTATAAGTCGTGTGGTAAGGTTATTAGCATGTTTCCAGTAATTATTTAAGCTGGTACAATTGCGTCTTAGCCTGATGTATTGGCCCTTTGGTATACCTTTTTTCAAGTGTCTTGGATGTAAAGAGTCGGCTCTCAAAATGGTATTACCTGAAATTTCTTTCCTAAAGACTTCAGTTCTTATTTCCTTATCATTATGGCCCAACAAAACATCCAAATAGGGTATATTGTTGGTTGAGGCACTGTAAGTGAACCCAAGATTAGCAGTATTGCTATTAAGATAGTTAACAAAAGTACTCAGTTCACTCTTAGTGCCCCCCCACACTACCAGAATATCGTCTATATACCGAGTATATAGTTTGATGTAATTCTTGAAAACATTATCCTCACCAAAATTTTTAAAAATTTCAAAATCAGCAAGAAACAAATTTGCGTAAGAGGGGGCAAATTTTGCCCCCATTGCTGTTCCTCTTAATTGTAAAAAAATTTCTCCATTGAAAACAAAATAATTGTGATTAAGTAAAAAAGTAATGGCCAGTAAAATCAATTCCACTAATTTATCATCATAACCAGAGTACCTTTTTAACATTCTTTCGACAGACCCAACACCCAACTCATGGGGAATACAAGAGTATATGACACCGCGTCAATAGTCGCGAAAGTGTAACCATCTTTCCATTCAAAATTATGTATTAACCTGAGTAGGTGTTTGGTGTCCCGGAGAAAGCCAGGTAAAGACTGCACAATGGGCTGTAGTTGAGCATCAACCCATTCACCTAACCTCTCCCCCAGGGAGCCAATAGCTGATATAATTGGTCTCCCCGGGGGATTGGTGAGGGATTTGTGTACCTTAGGTAGATATTTGAAAACAGGCACTCTTGGATGGTCAACAAAAATATAATCACTGGTTTTAACAGTAAGTATTGCATTTTCAGTCCCTAGATCTAATAAATGTTTTAATTCTCTTTGAAATTTAGCTGTGGGATTAAAGGTTAGTTTCCTGTAGGTAAAAATATCCTCAAGCTGTCTATAGGATTCTTTAATATAGTCTGTCTTATCAAGAACAACAATAGAGCCTCCTTTATCAGAATCGACTATCACTATATCTGGGATATTCCTTAATTTATTAAGAGCTGAGATTTCTTTTTTATTCAGATTATTAAACTGAGTTTTACCATTAGATTTACTTTTATTGGTTTTTTCAAACAATTCAATCAGATCTTGTTCCAGTATAGAATGGAACAATTCAATTACATCGTTTCTTGCATGGACTGGATAGAAAGTACTAGGTGCAGACTTTTTCACAGATTGTTGTTTACCTATTACACTGGAGTGGGCACTCTCATCCTGTATTTCGCAAAGGGACACTATGTCACATAGATCCTTAAAGTCACAATTATCACTCAGAATCTGTATGTCCCCTTGCTCAACACAGGACGCAACTGACCCTGTGACATTCTTAAAATGCTTAGTTAAAGTGACCTTGCGTATAAATTTATTGATATCTAGAATAGTATCAAACAAGCTGAAATCCCTAGTGGGAGAAAAACCTAGGCCCTTAGACAATACAGCAATCTCACAAGGTTCCAGTGCTACGGATGATAAATTTATTATTTGTTGTCTTTGTGGTTCTTTTTCTTCCATTGAGTTCTGCGACTCCGGTATCGTGGAGTAAGTTGCGCAGCCTCTGTGGCTTCTCCTGATGCTGGTTTCTCTTTTTCTTTTGCATGATCCATGAGGACTGTCCCGTTTTTTGGCCTCACCCCCAATTCAGCATAATTTACCACAGTTGCTCTAATAGGAGTAGAAGTTGCAGGCAAAGTTACAGTTGGAGTATCCTGAGTCGTGGTCAATATAGAATTGGTATCACTACCACCAGTTGTATTTTCAAAGCTAGAGAATGTTACTTTTCTCTGATTCTTATTCTTATTCTTATTACTATTAGCAGCTTTATTAAACTTGTGTTTATTTCTCTGGGTTCTCCTCTCGATGTTCCAGCTGTATACTACTCCTAACTCGTAATCCTTCGAGTCTCTCTCATATTTCTTGAATTTATTATCCGATAATTCTGTACTTAATTTGTCTAAGGTATCTTCTAGTTGCTTCTGATAAGGGGAAAATTTCTCATCTTCCTTAAACTGCTCCAGTTGTTTGTCCAGACTATCAATTTCAAGCAGTATATCCTCTCTCTGTTCCTTTTTAAACTTAACCAATTTTTCCATCAGTATTAAAGAACAGTCTGTAAGGGATTGGTTCCAGAACACCATAAAATCTGGAAATTCCTTATAGAATGCAGGAAATTTCTTAAGCCTCAATCCCCAAGGGATCTTTTTCTCCTCTAAGTAATGTTCTAGGAACTCAATGTCCCACCATAGTTTCAATTATTTTATGTGTAGTTTTTCTTTTTTGACAAAAAGGGTTCCCAATTCTATTTTAACTTCATCAGTTGCTGTGCCTTTAAATAATTTCTCTAACCTCTCCCTCCTATGTGTATCATTAATTGCAGCCATTTTGTAATAAACAAGTTCGTAGGGTTAACACAATTATATCTGCTGTTCCAAACTTCCACTGGAGACAAGAAACAAATGCGTAAAATGTCCAAAGAGTTTAAAGGTGGTTTGTTAGCAGTATATCAAAAAACAGTGAATGCTTAAAAGCGTTACCTTGGTGCAGACAACTCCAAGCAGGAGTCCCACTGTAGCGGATCTCACCAATTTTAGCTAATGCAAGTATATAACCCAATAATGTTGATAGAGGACTTACCACACCTGTCGGTAGTCGTACGGTGCAAGAAAGGACATCTCCATACACGCTACCTCTGTCTTGTAACTGGCGTGTTCCTTGCTGTACAAAATTTTATTTTCCGTATTACTCACAGCGTGCAGCCTCTATAGATCACATGTTTGTTAACACAGGTAAAAGCTGCTACTCGCTCCGGAGCTGCTAGGGCTCTCCAGACCCTTAAATTCCAATAAATGAACGTAGCACAAAGTCACAGTTCCATTGCAAAAATAGGCAGGGAGAGATATTAAAGTTAAAAGTACATCTTTATTATACTTGCATTAAAGTAGTAATTCAGGCACATAAATTGTACTCACGATATAGCTAAATTCTGAGCACGTTTTATAATAAATTACAATCATGCTATTCCACCTTAAGCATGAATCCTCCCACTTACAGATCAGGCGCACCAGCTAATATTACTTTCAGTTTCAGTTCAGTCAGTGTTTTGTTAGGGTCAATACAGACAGACTGGTAAGTGTGCACCTCAGCTTCAGTCACATGGACTTCTAAAAGCCCAATGTTAGCATTATGTTATGTGACAAACAGTACATTTAGTATTGCAATGCTGCTCACAAAGTATATTTAACCTTTCACAGTACAATGCAATTATATTCAAATTATTGGAGGGGAAATAGGTGTAAATTATATTATATTTAAAGTATATATTGAACAGACATTAGTTAATTATTCATGTTAAAAACTAGTTTCTCAAAACAAAATAGTTGTGCACCCTGTAAAAAATTGTACAATTTCAAATACATAATTTCCTGTCATTTCTTTATAAAATATTGTCACATTCTTCTGTCTTTTTTTAAGCAGGCAATTTGTTTTTTATTAATACTATGGAAACATCTAATTTGATTCCACTACCTAAAGAAAAAAATGTCAGTGAGAACTGTACACATTTTCATAATGCTCTGTGCACAATAGAATCATGGAAGCCTGTGTTATTGTACACACAATGCTGTACATTGCAAAATGTATCCAAAATATAGGGTTGTAATGTGTTGTTTACATTGAGATATCTGTCTGAGTGCAATGTAAAGTTTAAATGGACAGTCTACGTCAAATGTTTTATTGTGCAAAAAGATAGATAGCGCCTTTACTACCCATTCCCCAGCTTTGCACAACCAACATTGTTATCTTAATATAATTTATAAGAACTAAAATCAATAGCATTTTATAAGTTTTTCACATTAAGACCAAAGCTAGTTAATGTGTACCATATAGATCAGGGTTCTTCAAACCACGGGTCGGGACCCATTAGTGGGTCACAACACCATGTGTACTGGGTTGCGACTTGTGTGTGTGTTGTGTATTGTATGAGATTGTGTGTGTGCTGTGTGTGTGATGTGTATGAGAGTGTGTGGGGTGTGTTTTGTATGAGAGTGTGTTTGTGTTTTATGAGTGTGTGTGGTGTGTATGTTATATGAGTGTGTGTGTTATGTGTGTTGTATGAGTGTGTGTGCGGTATGCATGTAATATGAAAGTGTGTGTTATATGAAAGTGTGTATGTGTTGTATGAGAGAGTGTGTGTGTTAAATGAAAATGTAAGGATGTGTGTGTTGTAAGAAAGTGTATGGGGTGAGTGTGTGTTATATGAAAGTGTGTGTGTTGTATGAGAGTTTGTGTGGTATGTGTGTTACCTGAAAATATGTGTTGTATGAGAGTGTGTTTGTGTGTGTTTTATGATTGTGTGTGTGTGTTGTAAGATTATGTGTTGTGTGTGTTGTAATATTGTGTGTGTGTGTTGTATGAGAGTGTTTTTGTGTGTGTTGTATGATTGTGTGGGTTGTATTAGAGTATGTGTGTGTTATTACGTTTTACAACACTTTCAAATTTGACTACAATCAGCAATAAAGCATGCACATATTTTAGACTCTTTGCCAAAAATTGCAGCTATCATGTTGTTTATTTTTTAAGAAATTTTCAGACCAAGGGGCATATTTAACAATGTGCGAGCAGACATGATACGAAGTAGTGTATCATGTCCGCTGCACATCGCTGCCCATTGATAAATGCAGACAGCATATATCATTGCACCAGCAGTTCTGAAGGCTTGCCGGAAACAAGGGGCCTCAAGCTCCATACAGAGCTTGATAAATATGCCACCAATTATAAAAATAGGGTCCCAAAGGTATGTGGCATCACTGGGTCTTGGGGGAAAAAGTTTGAAGAACCCTGATATAGATAACACTGAGCTGACTCTCGTTGAATCGTGAGTGATCACTGATTGCCTAAATTCAAGTATGCACACACCTCTGAGATACAGGGGATTGGTGCAAAGCCTTAGAAACAAGGTAATCACAGTTTATTAAAGGGACATGAAACCCAAATTTTTTCTTTCATGATTCAGATAGGGCATAAAATTTTAAACATCTTTTCAATTTACTTCAATTATTTAATTTGCTTCCTTCTCTTGTTCTCCTTTGCTGAAAAGTTTATCTTGCAAATCTCAGCAGCAGCAAAGAACCTAGGTTCTAGCTGCTGATTGTTTGCTGCATATAAATACTGATTCTCATTGGCTCACCAATGTGTTCAGTCAGCAAACAGTAGTGCATTGCTGCTCATTCAACAAAGCATACCAAGAGAACAAAGAAAAATTGATAATAGTAGTAAATTAGAAAATTGCTTAAGATTGCATGCTCTATCTGAATCATGAAAGAAAAAAATTGGGTTTCATATTCCTTTAAGCATTGTATTGTGAAAGGATAAATATGCTTTGTGAGCATTGCGATACTAATTGTACTGTTTGTCACATAACACAATGCTAGCATTGGGCTTTTAGAAATCCATGTGACTGAAGCTGAGGTGCACAGTTACTTACAAAAAAGAAATTATTCACTGGCACTATGTGGGTAATTAGAAGATCATGCTATGTGGACAAGACGGCATGATTTGTTTGTATGAGTGGAATCAGTGCTGCAATTATGGTATCCATTGATTTGGGAGTCCAACTTCATTGCAGTTTAATCTCTCATTCCTTATCTTGTTCCTCCTTATCTCTTTTTCTTCTATATTTCCTTTTATCTGTTGAATTTGATAAGTGCACAGTTACTTACCAGTTTGTACTGATCCTCACTGACATATAGGGCTCAATTTATCAATCAAGGGGCAGACAGGGGCGTACATATTCGCCCCTGTCCACCCCAGCCCTCCTCTGGTGGGCTGCAATCTGCTGCCAGAATTTAACATTGCACATGAGCGCTATTTTGCACTCGCCTGCGATTCCACTACCTACACACACACAGCCAATCATGCGCGGGCAGGAGCTGTCAATCTCCCTGCTCGGAAGAGGAGAGGAGGGTAGGAAAGCAGCGGTCTCATGGCCGCTGCTTGATAAATCGTGACTGTAGGTTCTCTTGTGAGAATCTGCAGTCATAGGGAGGGGAAGGGCTTCATAAATTGAGCCAATAGTGATGTCCAGTTCATGAACGAGGCAGTAGAATTATATCATTAATAAGAGCATAATAAAAAGACAAAGCAAAAACACTTACTATGAATTTCAAATTAGCAGCAGATGTTTTTCTGGCAAATTAATTTTTTCTCTCATATTCCAGCCCCTGTATCATGTAACAGCTTGTGCACATGCTCAGTAGGATTTTGTTCCTCAGAAAGTGTGAATATAAAAAGACTGTGCACAATTTGATAATGGAAGTAAATTGAAAAGTGTCTTAAAACTGCTGCTCTGTGTGAATCATAAAAGGTTATTTTGACTTGAGAGTCCCATTTAACTAACTTCTTTGCAATGAAACACTCAGTTAACAGTGCACTGATTCAAATATAAGGTCACAGCAGTTCTCAATAGACCCCTGCCTTACCCCTAACTGCACCTTACATTATCGCTTACTGTCCCTTACTATAAATACTCCTCACCATAACTTAACCCTAAGGACCCCTGTTAACCCTAACTGCCCCTAAATTAACCCATTAATATTGCTGTGGAGCTCTGGAATAATAGTTATTGTGTTAATGTGAATTTATTATAATACCTATTAGGTAAATAAAGTGGGTATCTCTTTTCTCTGTGTATGATCATGGATAAGCAGTCTTTTGTAAGATATGCAACTATTAGGCAAATACAACAGTACAAAACGCGGCATACTCTGTTCTATGCACTGTGTTGGAACCCACACAATATATGCAGCATACTCTGTTCTATGCACCTTGTTGTATGTATTTGCCTTGGTTTTTCATATACAACAAAAGACTGGTTATCCATCTGATATGAGTAAGAAATAGATGTAATGTTGCATTGTGTGTCAGGACGAGTCTGACAGTAATTCAGGAGTGAGGAATCGGATTGGTGGAGCATCCGTAATAGGAGAATCTGAGGCTTGTCCCTCGTACATCACATGCCCAACAAGTGAACTGATTAATTGGTTCATGAACTGGTTCAGTTAAACGAACCGTCCGAAATGAGCTGATTCATCAAGATGAATCAGACTTCCCATCTCTACTGACACACTGAACTGTGAACTGAAAGTACTAGTAGCTGGTGGGCGGGAGCTCCTCCTCCTGTAGATAGGTCATCAAAACATGACTAGCGAGGGGAGGAGCAGGCTGATCTGTAAGGGGGGAAAATCATGCTTAAAGGGATACTTTAATAGTGTCTCACAGGTTGTCCACATTTCCTGCCATAACATTCCTTGATACCCCTAAGCAGGTGCTGTAAAACACCAGTGTGTCCACACAAGCTGGTTGAGATTACCTGTTGATACTTATCATGCAGTAATTTAGGAAATGTGATGTGTCACAGAATCACTATACAACAAGCAGTATTATCCCACATAAATGTACACAAATATGTCTCATGCCCAAATAAGGAATATGAGATTATTATTTATGCAATGTGAGACTTGTCAGTATTCCCACTGCTGTCTTCTAAATACATTAGCTTATAAATTCACAGTTTCACACTCATATTAAAAAAAAGTACAAAAAATAAACAGTTCTGTGAATTTTAATTCTGACTACTAATATTTTAAAATTAATCTACATCATATATTTATTTACAGAAATAAATATATCTGGTTCCTAAAATGGCTTTTGTTTATCTTTGCTTGCTGCTAGATTTGTAACAAATTTGTTAATCCTTGCATGCTTTCAGTACTATCTGCCATTCCTTTATTTATTTTGCAGCATGTTTGAACTTTGAATTATTTAGAACAGTACACCAACAGTTTCAAAACACAGTGCTGTGCCACTTTACTTGAGAGATTATAAGGGGGGGGGGGGGCGAATTAGTATAGGGAGATAGATAGTACAATTTAATGAGCTACTATATAAGTATTTAGGCAAATAAAAAATATGAAAATCACAAAATAAAGATTACACAAATAAAAACACACAGTTAAAAACACACACAGAAGATGATGATGATACGTTAAAATATGTGAGCCACTTAACAATTCCTGAGATTCTTATAATATAGCATTTGACTGTGTGTTTTTAATTCTGTAATCTTTATTTTGTGATTTTCATATTTTTCATTTGCCTAAATAATATATAGTAGCTCATTAAATTGTACTATCTCCCTATACTAATTCGCCATATTTATTAGCTTTTTGGATCACTTGGTGGTTGATTTCAATAGCGCAAATCCTTTTGTGCCTCGTTTTTATTGCACTAGTCTTGTTGCAATATAAACAGAAAATGGAGGCAAACTCAGCAGCACCACAGTAAAACTGCACTTAAACTTAAACAAATGATTACAGTAATACAGAAAGAATAGTAGTGAAAGACAGCACCTTTTTTATGTCTGGGGCACAGGAATGGGTTAGCCAAACCCCAAAGTAAAATTCAAAGAAGTAATTTTCCAGCCTCCAGTAAGATTTAAAAGACCGTTATTATTCTCTTGCAGGGTCCATCATATAAACAACGTTTCAAACCTTAACTCGGTTCTTAATCATGTCTCTTGATTAAGAACCGAGTTAAGGTTTGAAACGTTGTTTATATGATGGACCCTGCAAGAGAATAATAAAGGTCTTTTAAATCTTACTGGAGGCTGGAAAATTACTTCTTTGAATTTTACAGTAATACAGAGTCAGACAGAGTGATTGCTAGTCTACCCCATACACACATGTGAACTTCAACTGACAGGTTTTGTGTTGTTGTCGCCGTTGAAGGCAGCAGAAGACTTCTGAGAATGGTGCGGTGGTGAATGCCTTGCATTCAGAAGTCTCCTGCTGCCTGCAACGGCGATGACAACACAAAACCTGTCAGTTGAAGTTCACATGTGCTAACTGCTAAGGCTACGAGTCGGCTAAGGTAATGGGGACACTGTGAGTGTCAGTTTTACAAATAATTACCCTGCCAGACTGCCAGCATCTCCTTGCGGTGTTGAAGACTCTTCTGACTCTAAGACACTGTTGGCTCTTTCCCGCCCGGTGCCCAGACCTACCAGCTAGCTCGTCTGATGATCTGAAAAGAGAGTGGGGCGCTGATTGGCTGTGCTTATGCTGAGGCTGGATAATAATATAGCCTCTATTGAGTAGTATGAGCCGTGCGAACTTAGAGACTTAATCCATAAGTGCTACTGGGTGGCAGTCTCTAGCGGCTCATTTGCTCTAATGCATACATATTGCGCAAAGGGAGGGGAGCTGAACGGCTCACAGCCTCTCCTTCCTTGTACAATATGGATGGATGGATGGAATCGGCGCTAATTAAGTTTTATGAAATTGCACAGTGGTGTCGGCAGGGGTGGAGGGATAGGGGGGGTCCATTGGAATTACAAAAAAAAATATTTAAACATTTAAAAAAAACTTTTTTTATTTTTTATCAAAATTATTAAAAAAGTGTAATTACACACACGATGCCCCACCTGCCTCCTACGACTGCACGTCACCCTGCTGTACCCTTTAAAATGGTACCCTTGCAGATTGTACCTTTCAAAGGCAAATATGTACCTTTGGTGACTAGATTGGGCCTCAGTCCTATGGTACCATATTGTACCCTTAAAAAATGGTGCAAATGTGGCCTTTTAAGGGTACTGCCCCAGTGACGACAAGCCCTTTGTGCCTCATGATGGCAAATTTGTACTCAACACAGCATATTGCAAATGTTGTTCCATTAAATTTTTTATATAACATTCAAATATACATTCATTTAATGTGTATGTTTTCAGGCAGAACCACCTGATTAAGCCAGGCTAAACAACCAGTTCCAAAAAGAGCTACTTGATGTGTTTTATATCACTCTGTACTAGACTCTAAAGATACCCCATTTAATTTAGGGTGACATGCCACATAAAACATAAATATATAGAAAACATATAGAAAACAATATAATAATAAAATATAACTCTAACGAAAAGAAGGGGGATTTGGGCGAGGGATAAACAATAAAACTCACAACCATACATTGAATTGTCACCCTATGCAAAATATATGCAAATGAGTATATTTCCCCAGTACACATTTTGGTGATGAACCTGCTACCAGTAGATGGAGCTGTGGTACACATGTCAAGGAACTTTCAACCAACAGATGGCGCTATGGCATGTTACACAATGTCCATGTATGTGACTGGGGAACGGTTACAATTTTTTTTTTTTTTTTTTAAAAACAGGTTCTTAAACAGCTCTTGTTTATTTTATAGAGATTAAAACATTTTTTTTCTTTGTAATTTTAGTTAATACATTTGCTTTATGTTTAAGAGTTACCATCTTGATGCTCTAAATATAAACATTAAAATGTTAAGTGCTTGTTTGCTATTTAGAACCAGCAACACAGTATCATTGAACATATGGGTTATTAAAGCGACAGTCTAGTCAAAATTAAACATGAAAAATTAAACAACTTTACAATTGACTTTTATCACTAAATTTGCTTTGTTCCCTTGGTGGTATTTTTCAAAAGCTAAACCTAGGTAGGCTCAAACTGATTTCTAAACCGTTGAAAACCGCCTCTTAGCTCAGGGCATTTTAAAAGTTTTTCACAGTTAGACAGTACTAGTTCATGTGTGTCATATAGATAACAATATGCTCACACCCATGTAGTTATTTAGGAGTCTGCACTAATTGGCTAAACTGCATGCCTGTCAAAAGCACTGAGATAAGGGGGAAGTCTGCAGAGGCTTAGATACAAGGTAAACACAGAGGTAAAACATATATTAATATAACTGTGTTGGTTATGCAAAACTGGGGAATGGTTAATATAGGGATTATCCATCTTTTTAAACAAAAACAATTCTGGTGTAGACTGTCCCTTTAAGTATTTTTTTTTTTTTGCTTTGCCCACTTCTTGCATATTACCAACAACAATTGAACATAATTATTTTGCTGTACAACATGTATGTTGTATTCATGATGGGTGACTGACAGTTATGTATATATGAATAATTGAGCTGTACAAATGATATGGACTTGCAGGGTTTGGCAGCCTTGAACCACCCACCCCCCTTAACCTTTTAGTCACACAAGTACCTTTTTGGGGGGATTAAATGGTACAGACATGGACCCTGACAGTTGGAAACATATTTGTACCTTATTTACCGCTAAATGGTACATATTAGTTCCTTAAGGTGTAATTATGATCCATTGAGAGTGCAACCACAGCAGTTGTACCCTAAGTGTTCACAATCAGACCCCAACCGTACCCTTTTTTTCTGACAGTGTAGAATAATAAGTGCCCTTGGCATATTAAAAGGGGTCCTACCTGGGGGCGTGTCCAAGCCACAGCCATGTTCAGTCGTGCCTCATAGCTGCTCCGGTACAAATTTGAACATTTAGATAATTATCTTCAATTTTCATAACTTTCATCTCAACATTTTTATTATGTATCTGCCGGAGAAGAAGATAGGTCCTTAATAAGGCTACTTTTGCTTTTTACTGCACCTACGACGATCCTAAAAGGCTGTGATTATCGGCTGTGGCCTATACCATTATCTTACCATCTCACCCCCCCCGGCCTCATACTTAGCTGGGTAGCACGGTTGTAGCGACACTCGAAGCAGCTACCATATGGAGGAAGGATTCACAGCATTGCCGTAAACCTAGAAAGCTAGCAAGAATGAGCTATCCCAAGATGGAGGACGCTATAGCGGCATCTATACAATTACTACTGCACAAGATGGACGGACACCACACCTCCCTCATGACGACATTGAGATCTGAGAGAATCGGTGATGCTATGGATGTAACTCATAGCTCAGAGTGCGGCTTGCCTACTGTACAGATAGAGATGGAAGCTGACTACCATAGCGATTACTACTATTACCCAGGTGTTACAGCTCAAATAGCCAGCCCAGATGCAGATATAAAGGAGACATATGGCGATGCATCTCCAGATCCTGCTCTCCCCACACGCTCACATATAGACATTTTTCATGGCAACCCTGAGCCGAAGCTAGACCCGCTGGAGATGTGGCCTGTCGACAGGGGGTATTGGCTAGGCTTCACTAGGACACATACTACCACAGACTTGCCGTGCCTTGTTGGGGACGCGCCAGAATGCGGTCCTCCGCCGCACCGAGATAACTCTTTGTTTGTTATGGGACTCCATCAGCGGAAATTTCTGCATATTGAGACTGCGATCATGAGAGTTGGCGGCCCATGCCCCTGCCTTCACAAACCGATTGGTATAGGATAATACAACATAGTCGCTAATTTTGTTAGGGACTCATACTCGCAGCTCAGGGTCTGTTTAGTCCTAAATCTCTTGTTCTATATTTTCAATCACCTGATAGCAGTTTCATAGGGGTGATGATATATTTTTATTTTTTTTCTCGTTAAAAATGTTTGAAATGTTCCTGCTTAAGTTGCTCCTGCAAACCTATTGGGGTATCTTCCTCCTTTAACATTGTTTAAATCTAGGGTTTCTATTTGTGGTAAACATATGTAGGTCTTGTGCATATAACTATAACCATCACATGTTTAGATAACTTAAGCTTTATGCAGTAATCCAACTCACATATGCGCTCCAA
The DNA here is from genome assembly GCF_027579735.1 of Bombina bombina. Classification (NCBI taxonomy): domain Eukaryota; kingdom Metazoa; phylum Chordata; class Amphibia; order Anura; family Bombinatoridae; genus Bombina; species Bombina bombina. Next base: position 1,118,320,301 of record NC_069502.1, on the reverse strand, counting down.
ATGGGGAAATTTGAATTGCCCAATGATTAACTATATTATGAAGGGTGTATGAAGCTTGGTCTGGGTACTAAATGTTCTGTAAATAGATCATATATGACTTATAGCGCAGATAGCCGATTGTTCAGGGGCTTGAGTTCAGATATATTAGTATGAATAGATTGTATGCACCTTGAGTTTTGATTATTGCAGAATACTGTTTTCTCTGTATATATTGAACACCCATTTTCTGCCCCCTAGTTATACAACTGTACAATGATCTACTCCACTACCCTTTTGTCTACAATCCCTATAGCAATTATTTGCCCTACCTACCCCCATATTGTTACGCCTATTGGTATACTTTGTTGTAGAAACTGTTTGCCTACTTGCTGTTTAGACCTTAATCACTAACCAGTCATATGACATAACCAACAGGTTGGGGACCATAGGACAGTCTCCTTTATGACCCATGCCCACAAAACTACATACAACCTCAGTTCAGTATTTGATATGGGACTCCCTTAGTTACTTGTCTCTATGTACATTACAATATACTTGGCCTGCTCATTTAGGATTTTCGCTCCCTTAACATATAATAGCTTTCCACCTTTTTTTTTTTTTTCCATAATTTATAAGGTCTAGGGTAGCTAATTGATCCCAACTGACATCTCTGGTCCCATGGGTCTTACTCCTGCCCCCAAACATTGAGGACCTACCCTCACCATTCTGTAATTTATAATAACATATCCCCCCCTCTTTACCTTACCCTACATGGATTAGATGTGTTTATAGAGCCCATCAAATGTTTTATACCAAGAAGGTCCCCCTCTTACCCCCCGAATAACAATTTTCACTTCCTCTTGGATCCCCTTGCCTCCACTTAGCAAACCCTTCATACGTATATTCCTTTGTTAAAAATCCCTAGATGCAACCTCTACCCTTTACAATATACTTTAAGAGGGCCGGTTTATATTACTGGAATACCCCTCACCCCTTTTTGAGCGGCTCTTGCCCGCTGCACCCCCCCCCCCCTCCACCTATTACTCATCTCACTAACTAGGCTCACCATATACATGTCCCGAATTCCATATGAAACTCTATATTATTTACTTCTCCCTAAAAGGACATCTTAGACCGCTACTAACCCTCTCATACGCACTTTTTGGATCATTAATCCGCCATATCCCTGAGTCTAGTTACCATTATATAACCCATATTAAAAATTGAGGTAATTCTTATCTTATCTCAGCATTCCATAACATATTTTTCTTATGGTATTGGTGTTTAACGGTACTAATAGAATACTGTCTTTTGGTCAGGTTTTCCAGGTACCATGTAATCCTCTATTTCTTATACCACTTTGTGATTTCTACTATTTGTAACTAGAGCTACAGCTCCTGGTATTGCTCCAAATGTCACTATTTGCTGGAATGTTGAATCTTGCTGATTTCTGTATGTATATTTGAAACCTCAATAAAACCAGTTTTAATAAAAAAAAAAAAAAAAAGGGGTCCTACCTAACACTATTAAATGGTCAGATCATAATTGTAACTTAGGTTAGGTTTTATTTTACAGGTACTTTTGTATTTATTTTAGCTAGGTAGTTAGTAAATAGTTAATAACTATTTAATAACTATTGTACCTAGTTAAAATAAATACAAACTTGCCTGTAAAATAAAAATAAACCCTAAGCTAGCTACAATGTAACTATTAGTTATATTGTAGCTAGCTTAGGGTTTATTTTATAGGTAAGTATTTAGTTTTAAATAGGAATAATATAGTTAATGATAGTAATTTTATTTAGATTTATTTAAATTATATTTAAGGGGGTGTTAGGGTTAGGGCTAGACTTAGGTTTAGGGGTTAATAAATTTAATATAGTGGCGGCGACGTTGGGGGCGGCAGATTATGGGTTAATAAATGTAGGTAGGTGGCGGCAATGTGGGGGGGGCAGATTAGGGGTTAATAAGTATAATGTAGGTGGCGGCAATGTAGGGGGGGCAGATTAGTGGTTAATAAGTATAGTGTAGTTGGTGGCGGTGTAGAGGGGCAGATTAGGGGTTAATAAGTATAATGTAGGTGGCGGCGATGTAGTGGGGGGCAGATTAGGGGTTAATAAATATAATGTAGGTGGCGGTGGGCTCCGGGGGCGGCGGTTTAGGGGTTAAACACTTTATTTAGTTGCGGCGGGGTCCGTGAGCGGCAGTATAGGGATAAAACAGTATAGTATACTGTGGGTATTTAGTGACAGGGTACCAATAAAGCTGGGAAAAAGCTGAAGAGCAGCGAGATCGATGACTGTTAGTTAACAACAGTCCGCTGCTCATCGCCCCATACTTGGTGCGCAGCTTTTTGACAGCTTTTTGGTAACTTTGGATAGCGTATTCAGGTCCGCGGCAGCGATGTTAGGCGATCTTAGGCAAGCGTACTGGTGCCGTAGAATGCAAGTAAGTTGACGGCTTGATAAGTAGATGCCAAAGTGTTTACTGTTCAATTTGCCATTTATTAGACCATCTCACCATATAGAACCTTTTTTTCTGTAATGTTAGATAGAATGATGCATTCAAAGAAAAGATTAGTCTGAGAATAGCATGTGGATGTGTTTTTTAAAGTTTCATTAACTGTTTAAATATTGGCAAAATAAGTGTAAAATTTTAGTATCTATAAAACATGGGAGTGTCACGCCACTCCTTGCGGCTCTCTGGCTGTTGCCACGGACACGGTAGCTGCTGTAAGCGTGCAGCGATGATGTCATCACCACATGTCTATTCCCCTCTCAAGCTGTATCCTTTGAACTTATCCTTGGTGCGAATCAGCTCCTATGTAAGTACCTACATAACTTACATTCACTGCCCAAGTATAGGTGTTACTGTGTGTGCTCCTAGGTGCTTTATTTCTTGAATTGCTGGATTGCCTTATCATTGCTGAACTCTGCCTGTCTGACTACTCTGCCTGTTTAACCTTTGAATTGCTGGACTGCCTTATTATTGCTGAACTCTGCCTTGAAGGACTACCCTGTCTACTGTGAGTACTGCTTACCTCATTTCTTACACTCGCTTTGTTCTGGGATATTTCCTTATCCTTCCACTTAAGGAATAAGAAGACTACTGGCCAAGTTTGGTTTGATAGGGAAATATCCCACAAGCATTACATTATACTTGGGCCATGGACCCGAGTGAGGAAGTAAGAGCAGTCTCTCTTTAGAGACAGACCATGGGAACCCACGCCATACACTTGCAGAATGTGAATTCTAAACTTGAGGCTATATCAGCTATGCTCTCCTCACTGGTTGCAGAAAAAAACGCTGTTACTGTTGTTACACAGCCGGCCCCTGCTGCTAGTGCTGCAACTCCCCTCACTGTTATTGGAAGTATACCCCGGATACCGTTGCCTGAGAAATACGATGGTACTACCGACTGTAGGGGTTTTCTCAACCAGTGCAGACTACACTTGCGCAATGATCCTCACACCTTGCAGTCTCATCAGCCCTAACCTGGGTCTCTACCCTTTTGGAACAGAGTGCTCAACTCCTGAACGATGGTGATGCCTTCATTTCTGAATTATCTTACATTTATGGCACCTCCGGCCGCACTTCTGCTGCAGAGTATTCTCTCTTGGATCTCCTCTAGAGCAATAGATCTGTGGCACTATACGCCATCAAGTTTCGCACCTTGGTACATGAGACCAGTTGGAATGGCAGTGCTCTCAAAGCGGCCTTCAGGAAAGGCCTGCATGAGCGTATAAAGGATGAGCTCACTTATCGTGATTTTCCATCTTCCTTGGATGACTTCATAACACTTTGTATCAGTCTGGATTCTCACTTTCAGGAGAGACAATCTGAGAGAGAGAGAGAACACGTCCCTCTCGTCCTTCTACTCATCCAGTCTCTAGACTATCCTCTACCCCTTCAGCACCTCTAGTTACCTCTGTTACCTTCCCTCTTGTCCTCCTACTTGTCCAGTATCTAGACTATCCTCTACCCCTAGTTACCTCGTGGCGAGTGTAGTAGTAGCCATAAATCCTGATAAGCGCTATAGCGTGTATATGACAGTTGATATAATTAATCTAAGGTACCATTATTCAGAAAAATATAAGTGCAACATCTTAAACTGGTGCAATAATGGTGTAGAGTCTCAGTGTAAGATTACCTAACACAATATAGGGGTGTATGCATGCATCTAGATTTTGACACAAATTAATGTATATAAAATTGTGTATATTAAAGTGCAAATTGAATTGCACTATGCTGATGCATAAAAAAAATAAAAAATAAAACATATGATAAAGATAAAGACCTAGTGATGTAGTATACAAATGTTTGCAACCTAATGTGTTATAAGACAAGCTAAAATCAGGAAGGAATATACTATATACTAATATAAAAAATCCTGTGAACCAATGTCACATATAAAATATAGCTGCAAGCAGCGATAGAGGTGGCCATGCGCATCGACTTTGCTATGGCATACAAGCTGCTAAGTCCCAATATATAGCTATACAGCAAATTTCAAAGATTTAACATAAGCGGTTGCAACAAAATCACATTTTCAAAATTTTCACGTAAATCAATATGGCTGCCACAGCTTGTAACTAATTCCATCAACATGAACAACTGTGTATCTAGGTCACAATATAAGGCTATACAGCAAGTTTCACAGTTCTAACATAAGTGGTTGCAGAGAAAATAGATTTTTGAAATTTTCGCGTAAAACAAAATGGCTGCCAGATCATATAATATAAAGCCTCCATATTATGCACAATAGTTCTCAATATAGATGGCAATACACATGGCAAAAATAAAGCATTTTTGTAAAACGGTTGTTGTTTTATTAATAATTTAAAAATATCGTTAAGCGTGTTTGAACAATTCAAAATAGCTGCCAAACCACATGACCTATCAACTTCTCTTGAACAAATCTGAATGTTAGTCATAAGATAACTCTGTAAACAAAATTTCAAGTCTGTGCCATAAGCGGTTTAGGAGAAGAAGATTTTTGTAGCTTTTAAAAACAGTGCATACGAAACAAAATGGCCGCCAAGCTATGCAATGTATGGCTTTCAAATTGCACATACTAATGCTCACTATAGACCTCTACAATTTGCAGAAGTTTCATGAAAATTTGCAAATGTTTTATTTCACGAAGGCGATTGCGCAATGCAAATTTTAACTGCAATATTGTCTTTAAGGGTTATGACTATGTGTAATCATGTGTCTATTACACTGTAATATTGTTAAACATTGTAAAACTAATGTATAAAGTGCAAAATTACGCAATTAAATGGCGATAAAAAGGTTAATATCTCACAGCAGCCATTTTGATTATGGAAAAATCGCAATTTTAACAAACTTGGTAGAGGACCTTACAAGGAGCATATGTGAAAAATTGCGCTTTATTGCACTAAGCGGTTTAAGAGAAGAAGATGTTTAAAGATTTTCGCAAAATGCAAGATGGCTGCTACATCATGTGACCAAGGCACTTTTGTTGAGCAATGGAAAATCTAGGTCATAGCATCACTAAGCTCAGCAAGTTTCAAAGTTGCAACATAAGCAGTTCCAGATCTAAAGATTATTAAGCAGTTCTCGAAATTTGTCGCAAAAAACAATATGGCTGCGTAACCTTATGACCTATGAGTTCAATACTGCATGAGATGTAGCAGAGCAATAGGCTGTACCAGCATACCTGATTTCAAGAGTTTAGCATAAGTAATTTGTGTTTTGTGAGCAATTGACTCAAAAGAGGAAGTATTGAATTACAAATAATTACGATAAACATAAAACCGATATTGCTGCCGCATCATGTGACTGATTCTCTCCTAATGAGCAATTATGAATCTAGGTAAAAATATAAGACTGTACAGCAAATTTCACAGTTCTTACATAAGCGGTTGCAGAGAAAATAGACTTTCGAAATTTTCACGTAAACCAAGATGGCTGCCCGATCGTAAGATATACAGCCTCCATATTACGCACAATAGTGCTCACTATAGATGTCAATAAACATGGCAAAAATAAAGCATTTTTGTAAAACGGTTTTTGTTTTATTATTAATTTAAATATATCGTTAAGCAATTTTGAACAATTCAAAATGGCTGCCAAACCACATGACGTATCAACTTCTCTTGAACAAATCTGAATGTTAGTCATAAGATAACTCTATAAACAAAATTTCAAGTCTGTCCCATAAGCGGTTTCGGAGAACAAGATTTTTATAGTTTTTAAAAATGGCGCATACAAAACAAAATGGCCGCCAAGCTATGCAATGTATGGCTTTCAAATTGCACATACTAATGCTCACTATAGGCCTCTACAATTTGCAGAAGTTTCATGAAAATTTGCAAATGTTTTATTTCACGAAGGCGATTGCGCAATGCGAATTTTAACTGCAATATTGTCTTTAAGGGTTATAACTATGTGTAATCATGTGTCTATTACACTGTAATATTGTTAAATATTGTAAAACTAATGTATAAAGTGCAAAATTACGCAATTAAATGGCGATAAAAAAGTTAATGTCTCACAGCAGCCATGTTAATTATTGAAAAATCGCAGTTTGAACAAACTTGGTAGAGGACCTTGCAAGGAGCATATGTGCAAAATTGCGCGTCATTGCACTAAGCGGTTTAGGAGAAGAAGATGTTTGAATATTTTCGCAAAATGCAAGATGGCTGCCACATCATGTGACCAAGGCACTTCTCTTGAGCAATAGTAATTTCAGGTCATAGTAGCACTAAGCACTGCGAGTTTAAAAGTTGTAACATAAGCAGTTCCAGAGCTAAAGATTTTTAAGCGTTTGTCAAAATTTGTCGCAAAAAGCAATATGGCTGCCAGAGCATGTGACCTATGAGTTCAATTTTGCATGAGATGTAGCACAGCAATAGGCTGTACCAGCATACTTGATTTTAAGAGCTTTGCAAAAACAGTTAAGCAGTTATGGGCAATTGAATACAAAGCTTGGCGGAATAAAAAGAATAATAATAATAATAATAATAATAATAATAATAATAATCCGAACAATAACAATAGGTTGTCCTGCAACTTTGTTGCTGGCCACCTAATAACATATAATCTTATAGTGCTAGCGTGAGACTGACACTCACTGATGAACTGTGATATTTAATCTAAGCTAGTGTGGTGTATTTATATTATAGTGTTCATAATAATAATTATGATAAAGGGAGAGAATATACTAATACAATAACCCTGTAAAACAGTGCCGCATATAAATTGAACATATTCTATTAGTGATTTTGTGTTACTAATACTCACTAATACAGTGATGTAGTCTTTAATCTAAGCTAGTGCAGTGTGCTAGTGTAATTGTGTCCATGATAATATTTAAAAAAATATATTCTAGTTTAAGATCTATATAGCATCATATAAATACTATACTCAATAACTGAAGCTCAGTTTTCTCGGGCCACCTCCGCATAGGTTTTCTTTTTAGACTCCAAATTGAGGGGGCTAGGTGACACTCTAGTTTCTGCCACAATTTTGGGTTTTGATTCCCTTTTAACCTCCTGTTCACCGGACTGCTGAATAGAGTATAACTTTGTACTCTCTTTGATCAGCCATTCCAATGAGCAGTTCTCATCAAAATCTCTAGCTAAATTAAATTTGATGGGCGCGGGCAGTGACTCAAAAATATAAATTCACTGGGAGGGGTGGAGCTAACCGCTGAACAGAGAAGACGTGTAGGCAGAGAGCTCCTGTCTCACGACTTTATTTTAGCATATAAAATACTTTTAGCAATAGTAAAATTGGGCACATTCATTGACCCTCAGAGGCATTTCATATAGGTGCACTATTAGAGCTCACAGATTTCTCTGCACGGAGACTTTTGGAGGTGCTATTAGCGATCTGAAGAGCTGCCTGTTTTCCCAGCTGCTAACAGTCTAGCCCAAACCTATGGCCTTCTGAGCTCCGGAGGGTCGGGGATCCGCTCCGGAGCAGTTGTGGGCTGCAGACATTGAGAGGCAACCAGGCTTACTCGAGCTCAAACATCAGCCTCGCAAACGAAACAGACCTGATCTCTCCCGCAGACAAGCTAATTACCTTTGGCTTTGAGGTGGCATTGGAGGTGAGCCGGGACCTGTGCGCGGACCGGAGGGGGAGAGAGAGTGGCTGCGGAGGACCTAGCAGTAGACCTGCTGGGTGCCGACATCGGAGCTGGTGTTGGCGCCAACGGCAGCCATCTTGCGGCCTGTGGAAGTGTCGCTGAGGATAAACGTGAGGCAATAGAGAGAGCACTGGGCTATCCTGACCCCACTCAGACTGACTACGGAGACCTGTAAACCTTGCCGCGGCAGGGCCCTGCTCTTCTCTTGAAGAACCGGGTACGTGTGAGCCTCAGAATTTGTGGCAGAGGGGGCCATATCTCAGCCTGTATTAGAGACGCAGGATCCAAAACCCGCAAGGATTACAACAGCTCCATACAGACTCAGCGCGGCTGAGTATCTTTACCGGGAACCACTCAGAGACTGTTGATCCGCAGGAGCAGTGGAGCAGGGGCTCCGGGTAAGATGTTTTTCCTGCACCTCATACTGGGCCGGTCCTACTTGCAGGCCTTGGGTTTATATTTTGTGGCCCCACATGTTAGACTTGTTCCAGGTCCCCCCCTCTGTTGCAAAAGCTCACAAAAATGTTTAACATCTAAGGATGTCCCATTGAGCCCTAAGTACATTATGTTTGATCTGGGCTGACAGCCATAAACCTATCACATATCAAACTCAGGGCTCAGCTGGTAATACCCTTTTCACCCAGACTCTCTTCAGATAAACCCTGTGCAGTGGGGAAGTCATAAAGGACACTTTATTACTCACTGGAAGGACCCTTGGGACTTACTATAATATCATAAACTGCTGCGCCAGCTCAGTTGTCCCTGAATTTTTTAATTCATGGTGTAGTGTTCTTATATTAACCGGTACTTTTTCTTTACAGGACCCACCTAGCTCAGTTAACATCCATAACACTAGACCTAAGGTTTGCCCTTACCTTCCACTCCACAGGCACTATATTATACTTTGAGCCATTTTCTAACTAACATCTGTCCACCATCACCTTTATTGGTGATTTATTAAAGGCTTAGTAGGGAAAGTAATGACCTTTCATCTAGGTCTTCAGTGCAGATGCTCTTTTTGCCTACTCCAGCATTGTAACCCTTTCTCAACCACCTCTTTGGGTCTCTGTGCTGTATTATTGATGTGTTATAACCCTGCCACCTATCTACCTTAGCTGCTACAGCACTAGTTCTCTAACATTGTTAGCCACCACCACACACCTGTATCCCTCACTAGGGGTCCCAGAATTCATAGTGTCCTACAAGAAATTGGTTGTCTCTTCTGTGATATAAATTAGGTCTTGACACTTAACTACTCAGACCCAAAACTTCCACACACACCATAGCATTTCACACCCCTCGCCATATACCTTTAGGTATACCCGCACGTTTTTTCTAAATTTAGAGTTACATTTTGACTGTCTCCTCTACTTACAGAACATAGAGGATACTTTTGATTTTTGGGCATATCACTAACTAGGACCTAGATCTGCCCTTTTGACATCACACTGCTTTCCTGCACACCCTAACGGGAGGGCTAATCATTGGTGTTAATTCAGTGCCTCTCAGACCTAAACAGGTTCCAGAAGACCCCCTTGTACCTCCTCCTTTCCGGTCCAGCTAGTCTGGGCTGGTCACTTCCCCTTTCCTTTTCCCCTTCTGAATAAGTCGTATCCCCTGTACCTGAGGTGCGAGGGGGCCCACAAATTAAGCCTACCCCCTATTGGCGAGAAAAGTTATTTTAACAAAAATGTCTTAGTTTATTTAGGGTGATAACCAACCCTGCTCCGCAGCTAGAACAAATGTAAGAAGGGCTCGCAAATAACCCTTGATTTGCAGCTTAGCCTTTCAGTCTCTCCACCATGCCTCACGGGTCCAGGAGACAAGGGAAGACCCCCATTATCACCAAAAAAACTGTCTATGACCATTTTTCTCAGTCCGGAAAAGAACCTAACTTGGTTCCCAATGAGGAGTTAAGCGATCCTGAATCGTTAGATGCTGAATCTCACTCGAGTATGCGCTCAGAAGCGCCATCACACCACTATATTACAAAGTCAACTCTACAACAGATGCTGGCCAACCAGACACGCTCTATTACTCAGGAAATCCAACGCTCCTGTTACGGTTGCCTCCAGGCTGGCTGGAAGTTGGACCGTAGAAAAGGATGCTCCTAGCGCTCACCAAAGGAGCAGCAGCACCGTAGACTCTATAACTGCTGCGTAGCCACCATAAGTAATGCAGACTCTATGAACCACCGCTGCTGGGCTGGTATCTCGCCGTCTGCTCTGCGCCCTGGACCTATGACCAGGCTCCAGTAGGTGAACCTCTTCCTTCTGTAGCAATCCCTGTAGCTAAGGGAGTATGAAGAGCATAGCAATCCCTGTAGTGATTATAAGCTGTATCCTACAAACATGAGTCAAAGCTTCAAGTTAGAGGGTCAACATAGGTCTGAAGTGCTGGAGCACACAGCCTGATTTTTATTGAGGTTACATGCAAACAGGACACTCTCAGGGGGAGGCATAAAATCCCCCATCACACATTTGATATTAGATAGAGAGACACTCCCTTTGACAGGCCACAACATTACTTCAGCAGATAACATTTTACACACAATAAAACAATGCAGTCCACCTTATCACTACTAGAAGTCTGATTAGACAATGGGAAAGTTTATCACTAAACTTAATTAGAGCTGATCCCAGCAAACTTGTATTTAGAATGCTTCTTGAAGCTGAACAAAGTTATCTCTGTAGTTCTGACCGAAGGGTCTGTCACATAGCACTTAATGGCACACAATGAAACTGAACCAAGTGGGAGAAAGCCAGGGACAAGTCATTTCACAGGTCTGGGGACATAGTCTTAAAGGGGCATTGTTCACCAAAGTCACAATATGTCCCCAGACGGTTCTTAAAGGGCCACACACACCCAACAAAAGTCAATATGTCCTCAGGGGCACAATCTTCCAGGGGCCATAGTCATGTGGAAGGAGGCTGGCAAATAGGCTTCTCCAAAATCCAGGGAAGCAGGGCAATTTTCCATTTAAAGGGCCAGTTACAAACAGCAGTTTGTAACATATCTCCCCTTTTGGAGGGAGACTAACCAGGCACCTGACCTTCTGCCGGTCAGTGCCTAAGTTAGTCTCGCAACCCACCCACAAATAATCGTTAGCAGCAAAGTAGCCCCCCCACAATACGTAGTACTGGCCTGTAAGTTCCAGGTTGTAGGATGAAAGTGTAGCATCCTCAGCCTTCCTGGCGCAGCTGGGCAAATAGCTGATGGTACTTGGGGGGCAGAGGCCAGCGGCACTCTGCCCTGGTGCCAGCGCTTCTGCTGGGGTGAGGGGTTTGCAGGCCAGTTCTGTAACAAGGACAAGGTCTGTAGGGCAGAGGCCAGCAGCGCTCTGTCCTGATGCCAGCTCTTCTGCTGGGGGAATTGGGGCATAGTCCTGCCCGGTGGCAAAGGGAACGTGGGGGTCAGTGGGGGTTAACATCTCCACTGTTAACCCTGGGCCCAAGTTAGGAGTTAGCTGGGGAGGGGGAGATTGGCTTACCTCCTCCTCCTGATACTCCGGCGGCCGTTGGGAAGGGAGGTCGATGCTCTCCGCTTCCTGTGGAACATGCTGCGGCTGGGGAGAGAGACCGGTTGTCTCCTCTCCCTGGAAGGCACACTCCGGCTGGGGAGGGAGGTCGATGCTCTCCCCTCCCTGTAGCTGGGTCTGTCGCTGGGGATCTGGGCCGCCTGCCCAGCATCCCTATAGGGCCGGTAGAGAGACTGCGGTCCCATCTCCACCTGCCTGCTGGGGGTCCTCCCAGGACCAGTCTATGAGGCCTGCTGCCTCTGGTATCTCTGGTTGAGGTTGGGGAAGGAGACCGGTTGTCTCTTCCCTCTGCTCAGTATACTGCCGCTGGGGAGGGAGGTCGCTGCTCTCCTCTCCCTGTGGAACATGCTGCGGCTGGGGAGAGAGACCAGGTGTCCATACCCTCAAACTCCACAGTTGGCGCTCAAAGGCTCGTGCCGCTTCGTTCTCAGTAGCCAATTCCCGGATGAGGCGACTGACTACCTCCTGTGCAGGGTCTGGACCATATCGGACTAGCCGCCTCTTTACCTCTGGAACGAAATCAGCGCCCTCATAGCGACGGATCAGGTTGAGGTGCTCTTCACAGGGTTCTGACCAGTGTCTTGTCAGCTCCATGCTGCTGTAGGTAGGGATGCTGCGCAGTGGCTAGCGTTGCCCTCAATTACTCTCCTACGATACCAGTGCTGTTGTGGTGCTGCTCCTTGCGCTAGGATCCCACTGCTGCCGCCAAATGTTACGGTTGCCTCCAGGCTGGCTGGAAGTTGGACCGTAGAAAAGGATGCTCCTAGCGCTCACCAAAGGAGCAGCAGCACCGTAGACTCTATAACTGCTGCGTAGCCACCATAAGTAATGCAGACTCTATGAACCATCCGCTGCTGGGCTGGTATCTCGCCGTCTGCTCTGCGCCCTGGACCTATGACCAGGCTCCAGTAGGTGAACCTCTTCCTTCTGTAGCAATCCCTGTAGCTAAGGGAGTATGAAGAGCATAGCAATCCCTGTAGTGATTATAAGCTGTATCCTACAAACATGAGTCAAAGCTTCAAGTTAGAGGGTCAACATAGGTCTGAAGTGCTGGAGCACACAGCCTGATTTTTATTGAGGTTACATGCAAACAGGACACTCTCAGGGGGAGGCATAAAATCCCCCATCACACATTTGATATTAGATAGAGAGACACTCCCTTTGACAGGCCACAACATTACTTCAGCAGATAACATTTTACACACAATAAAACAATGCAGTCCACCTTATCACTACTAGAAGTCTGATTAGACAATGGGAAAGTTTATCACTAAACTTAATTAGAGCTGATCCCAGCAAACTTGTATTTTGAATGCTTCTTGAAGCTGAACAGTTATCTCTGTAGTTCTGACCGAAGGGTCTGTCACATAGCACTTAATGGCACACAATGAAACTGAACCAAGTGGGAGAAAGCCAGGGACAAGTCATTTCACAGGTCTGGGGACATAGTCTTAAAGGGGCATTGTTCACCAAAGTCACAATATGTCCCCAGACGGTTCTTAAAGGGCCACACACACCCAACAAAAGTCAATATGTCCTCAGGGGCACAATCTTCCAGGGGCCATAGTCATGTGGAAGGAGGCTGGCAAATAGGCTTCTCCAAAATCCAGGGAAGCAGGGCAATTTTCCATTTAAAGGGCCAGTTACAAACAGCAGTTTGTAACAGCTCCTCTGCGGAACTGAAAAAGGAGATCTCAGAGATCGGTGACAGGGTCGAAGCACTTGATCGAAAACAAGATGATCTGGCAATAGACCAGACTAATCTGCTAACCTACTCCGAAACCCTGGCAGACCAGATGACTCAACTTGAATTCAAAATGGCGGACATAGAAGACAGATCCCGCAGAAATAACATTAGGTTTAGAGGCATCCCGGAGGCCGTAGAGATCACTAATCTACAGTCTTTTCTGAGGGAGCTGTTTGCGGAACTCGTGGGCTCCCCGGAAGGGTTAATTGATACAATGGAAAGGGCCCACAGAGCTTTAAGATCGCGATCTGTTCCTGCTGAAAAACCACGAGACGTAATTGTTTGCTTCCATAGCTACATCTACAAAGATAAACTGATGCAAGCAGCCTTCAAAAGACCAGTTTTGTCAGAGAAATTCAAGGACATACAACTCCTGCCTGATCTTTCAGCTCATACACTACAATACCGCAAAACTTTCCAACAAATCACTTTAGCTCTCAGGAAAGCTAACATTAAATATCGATGGGGGCACCCCACATACCTGGTGGTTACTAGAAATAATCAAAGTCACACAATATCCACCATCCCACAGGGCATGGCTCTTCTCACCACCTGGGGTCTCCATTCAGACCAACCCCCAACTTTGCAGCCTACCTACCCAAAATTGAGAGCTTCAGCACCTGAATGGTCCATCAAGGAGCAAAGATCCAAGAGACCTAAAACTAACCCACCTTAAATTCAGGATTGGCTGCTTTCCACTACAGTCCTCCCTTCTTCTCTTATTGTCAAGTTGACATTAAACCTGGACAATTAACCTGCCTTAAGTTATGTACGGATGAGGCTAAGGTTAAAGCTTATATTATTGTGAGTAATCTGAGAAATACACTTTACATTTGTTCATCACTTTAAATGTTAATTCTTTGTTATATGTTATACACAATGTTGATATAATTTAGGTTAAACTGTTACTGCAGAGCAGGGTTAACCCTGCTGATTTTTGCTTGTGTTCACTCTTCTCCCCCCCCCACAGGTAGCCCACACTAGGGCTTCATCAAAGCGGACTATTTTCGCTACCCCCCCCTTTACCTAATACATAGCTTTTCCTACCACCCACCCTTTCATACCCAACTTTTCTTATCTGACTTGGACTATCCCTTACAGTTCCCTATGCCCTCCCTTAAAATCTTGACTCATAATGTCAGGGGTTTAAACTCCCCACATAAGCGTAGCCTCTTGGCTAGATCGCTCAAATTTCATAATCCCGATGTAGCTTTCCTTCAAGAGACACATTGGTCTTTAGACAATCCTCCCTACTCAATATCTAAGGATTACACGGTTCTTGAATACACCTCTTTCCCAAAGAAAGCCAGAGGTACAGCAATCTTAATCCATAAAAGAATAGCTTATGAACAAACTCAAGTCTTAAAAGACCCTCAATCTAGATTTCTAATTCTAACATGTAAACTGGACCATATTGACCACACTTTAGTTTCCATTTACCTTCCTAACTCACACCAACCCAGATACCTCAAACGGGTTCTACTCACAGTAGACCGGGTGAAAATAGGTAGAGTCCTCCTGGCGGGGGATTTTAATATGACCTGGGACCCAACATTAGATAGGAAAAAAACTACCCACACAAAGCTGCCCACCCCTTCTGCACAACTTTCCCTCAAATTTAGACAAATCATTGGCCAATTTCACTATTACGATATATGGAGATCACTTCACCCTAGAAACAGAGATTACACTCACTTCTCACATCCTCATAAAACCTATTCTAGACTTGAATGACTATGTCTTTTGCTCAGCAGAAACCCTTGATCAAGTAAACAAGCTAACATTTCTCTATGCCCATGGTCTGACCATGATCTGGTTACAGTGACTTTTCGTTCAATAGAACAAATTAACACGAAACCCTCCTGGCGTCTTCCACACCACGTCCTCCATGACGCTTCTTTCAAAGAAACTCTCAGAACAGATATCATATTTTACTCCCAATCTAACGACAACAAACAGGTTAGGGATGATACTCTATGGGGTGCAGCAAAAGCCACCTTTAGGGGCCTTATAATCAAGAGACAAGCTTACTTAAAAAAACTTTCGGGCCTTCCCCTCTCTAGATCTCATATTGAGCTACGCCGCTTAGAACTCCTCAATAGAAACTCACCCTCGGATATTATCACAGACCAAATCTCAAAGATCAAAAACCATATTAATCAGTTGGAACTAAAGCGTACCCAAGCCAACCTATTTAAGTTAAAGCAGATTTCCTACCACAAGAGTAATAAAGCTGACACACTTTTAGCTAATAAGCTTAAAAACAGAGCGAGTTCGTCTAGAATTCAATATATTCAATCTGGTAATCAGATTTATCGAAAACCCTCAGAGATAGGTGCAGGCTTTGAAAAATTTTACTCAAAATTATATAACTTGGAAAACAACCCAGGATACTCCCTAGCCACTACTGCTAATATTCGTTCCTTCTTAGATAACTTAAATCTCCCTTCACTGTCATTAGATGATCAGGAAGCACTCTCATCCCCTTTTACACTCAAAGAAATCAAACATGTAATAACACATATGAAAACTTTTAAAACCCCGGGTCCAGATGGCTACTCGGCATCTTTCTATAAAACATACATAAACGAACTAGCTCCACTACTCCTTAAATTTTTTACCCAGGCTAGGGAAGAAGGGAAATTTGCCAAAGAATTTCTAGAAGCTACAGTAATAACTATCCCCAAACCACAGAAAGACCCATCACTCTGCTCCAATTACAGACCAATATCTCTAATAAACTTGGACGTTAAAATTTACGCTAAATTGTTTGCTATCCGTATATCCAAATTCTTACCACAACTCATAAACCTAGACCAAGTCGGGTTCATCCCAAACCGCGAGGGACCTGACAACACTAGAAGACTGCTAAACATCTGCACTGAGTCTGCTAGACTTAACAAGCCATTCTCTGTAATCTCGTTAGATGCAGAGAAGGCTTTTGACTGCGTAAGGTGGTCCTATCTATGGGAGGTCCTTAGGACCTTTGGCTTACCGGACCAAACTGTTAAGGCGATCCAGGCACTCTACTCTGCTCCTTCAGCGATAGTTAAGGGACTAGGATTCCTTTCTCCTCCCTTTCCAATCTCCAACAGCACTAGACAGGGGTGTCCTCTTTCACCTCTGCTCTTTGCCCTTGCGATTGAACCACTTGCTGAACAAATTAGGCAAGACAAGAAAATAGATGGCGTTCGTTTACATGGTACTACTCACAAAATAGCGCTATTTGCCGATGATATAACAATATTCTCCTCAGATCCCCTATCCTCATTCCCGAGGCTGAGGGAAATCCTAGAATCTTTTGGCCATATGTCCCTATACAAATTAAACTTGGATAAAACTGAAATTTTCATCTGGGGATTCCCCCAAGACACAGCTGACACCCTTCAAGCCCAATATAGAGTCCACTGTACCAATAACTACATACCACATTTAGGAGTTAAGATATCCAACAATATCCCGCAGATGATTAAAGAAAACTATTTGCCGTTATTGTCTGAGCTGTGCACTCTAAAAGATAAATGGGACTACACCTACATATCGTGGATAGGTAGATTAACGGCCCTTAAAATGTCATTCTGGCCCAAAATTACTTATCTCTTTAGGTGCCTCACCTTTCGGATTCCAGGGTATATCCTACAACAATTTCAGAGCGAATTCACAAAATACATATGGCAACATAAACCCCCCAGAGTAGCACATAAAATCCTTCAAAGTGCCTCCCCCTCGATCCTACGATACTACGAAGGAGCGATGCTCACACATATAGCACAATGGGGCGCGAAAGAATCACCTAGTAAATGGAAAACCATAGAACAAGCCTCTCTACCGAACCATATATATTTATCAGACTTAATCTGGATCCCTTCCCACGTACGGCGAACCTCAGACATCGGTAATCCTATAATACGAGAGTGTCTCACATTGTAAGACAAACTGAGACATCACCCACATATTGCCCCACACCCCTCACCTATTACTCCTCTAACGGGTCTCCTCCAAGGCCTACCAGACTCTCATCCGCATGGCTGGGCCCAACTAGGAATTCAGACAGTGTCAGACCTCTGGATTACCTCCCCAACCCCACGCTTCCTAACACTTACAGAACTACAGACCGAACTAACTCTACCCAGACACATGACTTTTGAATACACAAGGCTGAGAAGTTTCCTTCTTAGCTGGGGATTCAAACCTGAACAACATCGACCTCAAACACTCTGGGAAATAACCTGGCAATGGAGCAATAAGCTACGCAGACCCCTTTCAATCCATTATTTCCTATTAGGAAACTCATACCCGAGAATAAGCTTCCTCACCTACTTAAATGGGAATTATCTCTGAACATGACCATATCCCTTACCAAGAAAGCCTTACACTGCGTTACCCTTTTTGAAACGTATTATAAACTCCTAACTCACTGGTACCTCACCCCCATTAGACTTAACAAAATTTATGGATCTACTTCGCCTTTATGCTGGCGTAACTGCGGAAAAAAAGGGGACACCCTACACATATGGTGGGACTGCCCTATATTAAGGCCCTTATGGAATAGCTGTTTTCGAAAACTAGCTGGTTTGGGCATAAAGCTCCCCAAAATCCCTTCAAACGCCCTTCTTCACATTGGTATTCGTGACCTACCCAAACACCAAGCATACCTATGTATTTATTTATTAACAGCCACTAAAGCGGCAATAGCCAAATCGTGGAAAACCACGACTCCTCCGAAATGGTCCTATATTTTAAACTATATGTCATATATTTAGACTGGCAAACTCGCTATGAGACTACTTGGTCCCAGAATACTGTGACAAACACAAGTTAGATACTCCCACATAGACTAATCCTAAGACGGAAATCTTTTTTCTACCTCCTACATCTCACCTTACCCCACCCTCCCTTCTTTCTCCTCCCCCCCCCTCCCTTCCCCACCACCATACCCATTTTTTGAGAGTATTATATTATGTTTACTTTGCATAATTCGCATAAATTTCAACCTCAAATGTTTGAATGGTTTAGATTATCTACTTATATGTTATGGCGGAGCCTGCGTGCTCCAAATACAATTTCTATACTACTTTTGTACATGACGGTAATTTATCTCAATAAAATCATTTAAAACCAAAAAAAAATATATATATAAATTCGCTAAATTTCGCTGCAGTTTTAGTGCGATGTTGCCCGAATTCTTTTCTGCACTGTCGTTTTGTCTCATTCCAGGAATGAATATTCATATCCTTTAGTGAAGCAAAGAATTTGTGATATTTACCTTCAAATACCCAGGGCAGAAAGTAAATTTTTGACTGCTCACTTGTAACATTCATTATAGATAAAGCATTTTCAAAGGCCTCTAAGGGGTCAATTATAGAATTTGTTCCCTTGTTGGAGAACTTAGGTACTGCATGACTTAAAAATTTAATTATTTTATGGGTGTCATATACCATATTAGGCGTATCTCGGGATTTCCTAGGAGTCTTATTTCTGGTGCTGGAGTATCTGCCCTATTACTATGGGGAGACCCCCTACGTACATTAGTACTACGTGAGTTATTTGGGTAGTTAGCTTCGTCCTCTGACTCACTACTAGAGTTTCCCTCCCCCTCTTCAGCTGAGTTATAGCAGCTCCCTGAATTTATATCATGAGGTGACTGTCTATTTGGGAAACTTACTTCTGACTCAACAGGGCTCCTTTGTCTAAATTCTTCCCTAAATTTCTGCATTTCATCCCTGATGCATTCTCTAAGAGTTAGAATTATCTGCATTATTCTCATTGCTAATAGAGGGGTTTTTATTATGACGATACAACCTTTCTAAACCACTTAATTCTCTCTGGCTTTGTGTGATCTGTTTATTTAACTCTTGTATTTTTGCTAGTAAATTTAAGTTATGCTTATCTAAGGTGGCTATGTCTTGGGCAAACTCATCAATTTTATTTTTGGCTATTTTTAAACTCTCTTCGCATCTGCGTGAGGAGCGAATACTATTTTCTAGCCCCTGTATTTGCAATTCTTTCTCTATGAGATATAGGGGGGTAGTTATCAACGTGTCAACTTTCCTGCCTTCGCCGGCCCAATACGCCCGCCTAAGCTCGCCTCACATCGCCGCCGCGGACCTGAAAAAATTCGCCTAAGTTATCAAATAAAGCTGTCAAAAAGCTGCGGGGCGATGAGCAGCGGACTGTGAGAGTTATCACTCATCCGATCTCGCTGCTCTTCTGCTTTTTCCCAGCTTTATTGCTAGCCTGTCACTAAGCACTCACACTATACTATACTGTTCTACCCCCTATACCGGCGCCCCCCCGCAACTAAATAAAGTTACTAACCCCTAAACCACCGCTCCTAGACCCTGCCGCAACTCTGATAAATGTATTAACCCCTAAACCGCCGCTCCTAGACCCTGCCGGAACTCTGATAAATGTATTAACCCCTAAACCGCTGCTCCCGGACACCGCTGCCACCTACATTATACCTATTAACCCCTATCCTGCCCCCCCCTACACCGTCGCCACCTATAATAAATTTATTAACCCCTATCCTGCCCCCCCACTACACCGCCGCCACCTATAATAAATTTATTAACCCCTATCCTGCCCCCCCACTACACCGCCGCCACTGTAATAAATTTATTAACCCCTAAACCTAAGTCTAACACTAACCCTAACACCCCCCTAACTTAAATATTAATTAAATAAATCTAAATAATATTTCTGTTATGAACTAAGTTAATCCTATTTAAAACTAAATACTTACCTTTAAAATAAACCCTAATATAGCTACAATATAAATAATAATTATATTGTAGCTATCTTAGGATTTATTTTTATTTTACAGGTAACTTTCAATTTATTTTAACTAGGTACAATAGCTATTAAATAGTTATTAACTATTTAATAGCTTACCTAGCTAAAATAAAGAGAAATGTACCTGTAAACTAAAAACTAACCTAAGTTACAATTACACCTAACACTACACTATACTTTAATAAATTATTCCTATTTAAAACTAAATACTTACCTGTAAAATAAACCCTAAGATAGCTACAATGTAATTAATAATTACATTATAGCTATTTTAGGATTTATATTTATTTTACAGGTAACTTTGTATTTATTTTAGCTAGTTAGAATAGTTATTAAATAGTTATTAACTATTTAATAACTACCTAGCTAAAAGAAATACAAAATTACCTGTAAAATAAATCCTAACCTAAGTTACAATTAAACCTAACACTACACTATCATTAAATTAATTAAATAAATTACCTACAAATAACTACAATTAAATACAATTACATAAACTAACTAAAGTACAAAAAATAAAAAAGCTAAGTTACAAAAAAAAAAAAAAAATAGGTTACAAACATTTTAAAAATATTACAACAATTTTAAGATACTTACACCTAATCTAAGCCCCCTAATAAAATAACAAACCCCCCCAAAATAAAAAAATGCCCTACCCTATTCTACATTAAAAAAGTTCAAAGCTATTTTACCTTACCAGCCCTTAAAAGGGCCTTTTGTGGGGGCATGCCCCAAAGAGTTCAGTTCTTTTGCCTGTAAAAGAAAAATACAACCCCCCCAACATTAAAACCCACCACCCACATACCCCTAATCTAACCCAACCCCCCCTTAAAAAAACCTAACACTAATCCCCTGAAGATCATCCTACCTTTAGTCATCTTCACTCAGCCGAGCCACCGATGGAACTGAAGAGGAGACCCGGACCGGCAGAAGTGATCCTCCAAGCGGCGCTGAAGAATCAGCCAATAGAATGCGAGCTCAATCTGATTGGCTGATTGTTTCAGCCAATCGGATTGAACTTGAATCTGATTGGCTGATTCAATCAGCCAATCAGATTTTTCCTACCTTAATTCCGATTGGCTGATAGAATCCTATCAGCCAATCGGAATTGAAGGGACGCCATCTTGGATGACGTCCCTTAAAGGAGCCTTCATTCGTCGGTAGTCCGTTGGTAAAGAAGGATGTTCCGTGTCGGCGGGATGAAGATTCAAGACCCGGCTTGGAAGATGACATCCCCCGGATAGAAGGCTTCTTCAGCGCCGCTTGGAAGATGACATCGCCCGGATGGAAGAATTCTTCAGCGCCGCTTGGAGGATCACTTCTGCCGGTCCGGGTCTCCTCTTCAGTTCCATCGGTGGCTCAGCTGAGTGAAGACGACTAAAGGTAGGATGATCTTCAGGGGATTAGTGTTAGGTTTTTTTAAGGGGGGGTTGGGTTAGATTAGGGGTATGTGGGTGGTGGGTTTTAATGTTGGGGGGGTTGTATTTTTCTTTTACAGGCAAAAGAGCTGAACTCTTTGGGGCATGCCCCCACAAAAGGCCCTTTTAAGGGCTGGTAAGGTAAAAGAGCTTTGAACTTTTTTAATGTAGAATAGGGTAGGGCATTTTTTTTATTTTGGGGGGTTTGTTATTTTATTAGGGGGCTTAGATTAGGTGTAAGTAGCTTAAAATTGTTGTAATATTTTTAAAATGTTTGTAACCGATTTTTTTTATTTTTTGTAACTTAGCTTTTTTATTTTTTGTACTTTAGTTAGTTTATGTAATTGTATTTAATTGTAGTTATTTGTAGGTAATTTATTTAATTTTATTAGGGGGCTTAGATTAGGTGTAAGTAGCTTAAAATTGTTGTAATATTTTTAAAATGTTTGTAACCGATTTTTTTTATTTTTTGTAACTTAGCTTTTTTATTTTTTGTACTTTAGTTAGTTTATGTAATTGTATTTAATTGTAGTTATTTGTAGGTAATTTATTTAATTATTTAATGATAGTGTAGTGTTAGGCTTAATTGTAACTTAGGTTAGGATTTATTTTACAGGTAATTTTGTATTTCTTTTAGCTAGGTAGTTATTAAATAGTTACCTGTAAAATAAATATAAATCCTAAAATAGCTATAATGTAATTATTAATTACATTGTAGCTATCTTAGGGTTTATTTTACAGGTAAGTATTTAGTTTTAAATAGGAATAATTTATTAAAGTATAGTGTAGTGTTAGGTGTAATTGTAACTTAGGTTAGTTTTTAGTTTACAGGTACATTTCTCTTTATTTTAGCTAGGTAAGCTATTAAATAGTTAATAACTATTTAATAGCTATTGTACCTAGTTAAAATAAATTGAAAGTTACCTGTAAAATAAAAATAAATCCTAAGATAGCTACAATATAATTATTATTTATATTGTAGCTATATTAGGGTTTATTTTAAAGGTAAGTATTTAGTTTTAAATAGGATTAACTTAGTTAATAAGAGAAATATTATTTAGATTTATTTAATTAATATTTAAGTTAGGGGGGTGTTAGGGTTAGTGTTAGACTTAGGTTTAGGGGTTAATAATTTTATTACAGTGGCGGCGGTGTAGTGGGGGGCCAGGATAGGGGTTAATAAATTTATTATAGGTGGCGACGGTGTAGGGGGGGCAGATTAGGGGTTAATAAATTTAATATAGGTTGTGGCAGGGTCGGGGAGCAGAGGTTTAGGGGTTAATACATATATTATAGTTGCGGTGGGCTCCGGGAGCGGCGGTTTAGGGGTTAATACATTCATTATAGTTGCGGTGGGCTCCGGGAGCGGCGGTTTAGGGGTTAATATGTATAGAGTAGCTTGCGGTGGGCTCCGGGAGCGGCGGTTTAGGGGTTAATACATTTATTATAGTTGTGGTGGGCTCCGGGAGCGGCGGTTTAGGGGTTAATATGTATAGAGTAGCTTGCGGTGGGCTCCGGGAGCGGCGGTTTAGGGGGTAATAACTTTATTTAGTTGCGGCGGTGTAGGGGGGACAGATTAGTGGTGTTTAGACTCGGGGTACATGTTAGGGTGTTAGGTGCAGACATCTCCCATAGAAATCAATGGGATGTCTGTCAGCAGCGAACTTGTACTTTCGCTATGGTCAGACTCCCATTGATTCCTATGGGATCCGCCGCCTCCAGGGTGGCGGGTTGAAAACCAGGTACGCTGGGCCGTAAAAGTGCAGAGCGTACCTGCTAGTTTTTTGATAACTAGCAAAAGTAGTCAGATTGTGCCGCACTTGTGTGCGGAACATCTGGAGTGACGTAAGAATCGATCTGTGTCGGACTGAGTCCGGCGGATCGAAGTTTACGTCACAAAATTCTACTTTTGCCGGTCTCGAGCCTTTGATAACTAAGGCGAATCAGCCTCGCCACAAATACGCTGCGGAATTCCAGCGTATTTGAGGTTGACGGCTTGATAACTACCCCCCATAGCATTTTGTCAATAATGCATATTACAAGGGGCCAAGATTTTAGTATTAGTTCATCTCGCTTTATTAGATTCTTGCATTGATTAATTTTTAATAATTCTTGGAATAATTCACTTTTTTCATTCCACCTTCCATCATCAATAGCAATATTTTTTAGCCTTAAATTCAAGCATATCCATATAGTCATTTAATTCACCCGCAATATTAAACCTCTCTTTAATGTGGCCTATAATGTCCATCTTAAGGACATCACCTGGAGTAAGGGGTATTGTTGGGGAACAATTTTCAACGCTATGTACAGATTCAACTGATTCACCTCTGGTTACGGACATTATTATATTGGTTTAGTATTTAGTTAAATTAAAAAGCTAATACAATTTTGGCCAATAAGAGAAGAGAAAAAAAAATTTTCAAAACATTTTTTTAATATTTTTTCTTTTTTTTCAATAATAATTTCTATTTACTACAAATATATCATATCAATATGATAAATATTAATAATATCTCAGCAAGTGTCTCCAAATAATATGTCAGTATATGGCTGAGTTATAATACAATATGTTTAATAATTATCCTTTAAACTAAACCCCCAATAAAATGCATATACAAAACAATTAAAATTAATGTAAATTCCTCAATTCTTTATATTAGTTAAAATTTATAGACACATTGAAATATATTTGTAGGAAACCAGATATGAATCAAAACTATATACATTTACTCTAATATAATATGCTATGCAAAGATAATAAAAGTTACCTTATTTACTAACCTTCAGACAATACAATCAGCTATATAGCCACGATTTATCCTATCTAATTCCAATTTAAAAAATCAGAAATGGTATATATTATTTGTGCAAACAACCAACTCCTATGCCAATTTATCTAAGCTGAAATAAATTCTTAATTATCTACAATTAAGACAATTCTAATATATATATATATATATAAATATATATATATATATTTATATATGTTTGCATAGATAAATTACTTAACATACAAAAGAAAAGCTTAACACTCTATAGGACTATGAAACACAAGTTTAAAATACTGAGTGCCCCTTTAAATCTATTAACTACAATTTGACTATAGTCTTATCAATTACCTTTGTCTAAAATATTAAAGATAGAACAATCATACATCACCAGCTTGAACCAATAAATGTTTCAATCCTTTCCAAGTATTTTCTTGTTTCACCTCATATGAATATAAGGGTATTTGCAATGTGGATAAAAGAAGTAGCCCAATTTGCTTAAAAATGACTGTATTCCAATGCCACAAGTTTTTAGTCACCAGCCTTAGCAAAAAGTTTAGTCAACCCCCTTTCTCCTGTTGCATTCAGCTTATATTGTTTTAATCATTAGTGAAACAATATGGGAGGCCCTTCGGAGCTGAACATCTCATTGGTTCCCTGGGAATGCATGGTTACTAGGGAAACGCATCTTTGTTAACAACCAAATGACTTTTGGCTGTAATACTGGATTTAGGCCATCGGGGGCAGCAGACAGAGACAAGTAGTTTCATTCAGTTATTTCTATACAGTAAAAACATTTCTTTAAAAGGTTTATTTAAAATACTATAACTTCTTTATATTTCAGGTCACATGTTCCAAGTGTATTGGACTGTGTCACATTATTCATCCTGATTATTTTAATATGAAACATCAGTATTTTATCAATTTCTATGTTAAAATAGAAATTCCACATATATCTGTGTTTATGACTAATATGCATAGGATATCTTGTCTGAAAAATAAAGGGGCAGATATTATTTTGAAATTAGTCTAACATTTATACATTTATTATGCAGATACTTATTTAGAGATCTCATCTCCACATCAGTTCTTCCTGCAATTTTCACTAGATATCTGGAAAACAAAGAAAGTGTGTTCGTCTTGAAATAGATGGGTCAGTATTTGTATATACCAATGTAGTTATTATTCAATTTATTACAATCTGAATTGCATTTCCCCAGATACCTATGTAGACATTTAATACAGTGTTTGAAATTATATAGGCTGTATTTTAAAATGAATTTTAGTTGCAATGCTACATTTGTCTCTGCTTAGCCATTTTTCATCTAGACATGCCGTCTAGAATTTGTGGATTCAACCCACAGCAAGTATCAATTTAGCACCTATGTGCATAAAACTATTTCCTTTGAAAAAGTCTAAAAGAGACCCAGTGGTTTTTCAGACATTGTGTCTGTGTCACTGCATGAGGTCATTTATCTGATAATCTTTGTTTGAAAAGATCTAATGTCACCAAGTGGTGAGGTAAAAAATGTTTTGAAGTTTGTACTTGGCTAGGGAGCAAATGTTCTCTTTTGAAGTTTTTTTTTTTGGGGACATCTTGTTTGCATTGAGCTCTGAGATGTGTATTTAAATTATCTGGGTTTTAAGTACAATTTCTGACATCAGAATTGTAACCTTATAGTAATATCTGATAAAAACATGGCTTCATATATAAACAAATTATTTTGTTTTATTATATATATATATATGTTAGTACATATATATATATATATATATATATATATATATATATATATATATCATCCACCTGTACCCTGACAATTGATTAAGTAGTTAATTCTTAAATTTACAAACATTTTTTTAAAATATAGACTAGGCTTTGGCCTAGTCTTTGTCTAAGAAGGACACTGGATTGGTGTATGGTAGGACACACCTTAAGTGAATTAAGTATAGAATGGGAGCCAACAGTTACTATACACACTTTTTATCTTCCTTATCTCCTGGAAGCAACTGATGAGAGAGAGTACTGGAGGACTGAACTGGCTGAGTATATTAGCATTCTTGTGCATTTCCCTTGGGATAGATTCACTGGTTCACTATGTTTAGTTAATATTGCTTAATCTGGGTTTGTTTAAGATAAAGTTGTCCTGTATAATTTGGACTGGATGTTGTAGCTTTTGGTATTTCTTGAGACTTGTTTTATACTTTTGTAGCTTATAGATAATTGTTAATCTTCATACCTATATTATTTGTCTTCCAATAAAATAATTTTAAAAAGTGGACAACCCCTTTGGTTTAATATTCTGGTACTAAGTACCACCACAGATAATACCCCAACAAATTATCTTAGAATAAAACACAAATAAAAATCAACTATACTATGAATACGTCATAAACATTTTACATCCTGCCATATCGTTTCCAAGTAGAAATACTAGGAAACTAGGAGAACATATTCTAAAACAAGAAACATGGCAGTCAAGTTAGAAATTTTAACCAGTTATAGATATCCATAAGGAAGTAAATAATTATTAGATTTAGTTTAAAAACATGCAGGCTCTAGAAAAGTACTGACTGAAGAGATATGCCATACCCGTATCCAATACTATAATTAATGGTAGACTGAGGAGAGGTAAATAGATCAGCTAGTCTCATTGTGCCTAGAATTCCATGCCGTATGGGTAAAAAAGGGTAGAAATCAGCCAACACCCATAGCTAAACAGATCTTACACTGTCTCCACCATCGATGTTCCTTGTGGGACCGGCAACAAAATGATGTCTTTTCTGCAGGATTCATATACACAATGTCAAGCATGCCATCTCCAGGGCCGATGATAAAACGTGTAAGCATGGTTCCAATTTTATATGTATGATGAATATGCACATCTCCGTTTGTGGTGGTGTGTATATACTGTGAGTCGAAGGAAACCTTTGCCGCACTACAAAATTAGAAGTATTGTGAGCAGTATTCTCTTCCTCTCTAGTTTCAAGGTTGGATTCTGGGGCAGCCACCCGGGGGAGACAATGAAGGTATCAGTGCGCTCTCCATGAGATCAAGAGGTAATTCCGTAATGGGTTCTGACAGGATCAGGCAGCCGAGGGTTCCTCCCACCTCCGATATCGCTGTCGCTTCTTTCTTTAAAGGGATACTGAACCCAATTTTTTTCTTTCTAATTTACACCTATTATCAATTTTTCTTCGTTCTCTTGCTATCTTTATTTGAAAAAGAAAGTCCAGAACCCTGGACAGCACTTGTTTATTGGTGGATGAATTTATCCACAAATCAGCAAGAACAACCCAGGTCAAAAATGGGCCGGCATCTAAACTTACATTATTGCTTTTCAAATAAAAATACCAAGAGAATGTAGAATATTTGATAATAGGAGAAAATTAGAAAGTTGCTTAAAATTACACGTTCTATCTGAATCACAAAAGAAAAAATTTGGGTTCAGTGTCCCTTTAATGAGGGGATTAAGTTTCTGAGGCTGTCATCCGTCTCCCATGTGTAGGATGTGATATTGTATGCCATATTCTGTATAGTGGGGTCACGTTGATTGGACCCAGAGTTTTTTGATCGGGAGAACTGATCCTCCAACTGTACGAAGGTGTATAGGTCCATGCAGGACGATATGAGTCGGTCCAGCCTTGGCAAAAACATGACCCTTAGTTCAGTTAGAATGCGGGTGGCAGAACAGGGTTCTTTTGTCTTTAATAATTACATTACTGAGTCAAGGGTGACCAGCAATAGGAAAACAGTAGAACTATATACAACGTGGTGGCAGAAATTGCCCCACAATGCCAAACGGCCTGTTCAGTTTACACTACAGTCACTTCTCAGGGGCAAGGGCACGATGTAGGGCCCTTCACGCATAAGGTTTCGGCTGCAGCAAGTGCCCGCTTATGTTAGGGTGCCTACTCAGCAAGAAAAATAATGTGGACTAGCCGGTGGCAGCGAATAATTGCTTATTTTCCAGAGTTGTTATGCAAAGCTCCTTCCTCTTGATGCCATTCGGTTGCTCCGCCCACCGGAAGTCAATCACACTGTATACTACTGTATAATCACACTGTATACTACTATATAATCATATAATCAGACTGTATACTACTGTTTAATCACACTGTATCCTACTGTTTAATCACATTGTATACTACTTTTAATCACATTGTATACTACTGTTTAATCACATTGTATACTACTGTATAATCACACTGTATACTACTGTTTAATCACACTGTATACTACTGTATAATCACACTGTACATTACTGTATAATCACACTGTATACTACTCAGGGGCGTATTACCGGATAGGCCAGCAAGGCCAGTGCCTAGGGCTACATCTTTTGGGGGGTGGCACTTGTCCACACTCACGTGACCGGATTTTCACAGAGGGTCACATGACTGTCAGCCAACCGCACATCATGGCTTGAAGTTGAGGCCGGGAGTCACGCATGTGCACACGTGATCTCCCAGGCCAAGCGGCAACAGAGGTGAGAGAGTCACGAGGAGGAGAGTGGGAGACAGACTGAAGTCTGAATCTGGTCACTGATCCAGTGGAGCGGCGGCATGCGGAGACAGTGACTACTGTGAGGAGTGAGGACAGTGGACTGGAGCAACAAACTCAGGTAGGGATTATTTAGGAACCAAGTCCAACTCAGGCTGCCACAGAGAGTCACTACTTGTGATCATTCGATTTTCGAGTCGGTGCTAACTTGCTAACTGCTGCCTGAGTGACAGGACGGTGCCACTGCCCCTGCTGACAGTAGATGCTGGCTGGGCCGGCTGATAGTGCTAGTATATCATGACTGAGACTCATGAGACTGACTGATCTTAAATATGGTAGAGGGTGGCATAAGGGCTGAAAATAAATATTGATGGAGGATGGTGAAGGTGACAGTTACAGTACTACTTAATTTATTTTGATTATATTTTCCAGAATCTAGAGCAAAATACAGATCATAAATAATACTTGCAACACTTTTTCAAAGTATATCCTTGTGTCTGTGACTGTATAAACATATTGTATGTATAACCTGTTTTCTCTCATGGTCTTAATTGTGGTAATATAAACTGTCTTCCCTTGTTTTTTGTTAATACAGTGGATTCAGAATTCCATCTAGCTTTTCTACCCATAGTTAGAAGACAGGAGTAGGTGGTCATAAAGGATTAGTGTAAGACAACTGAGACTGTTGTCATTAACGACGTGCCTAGGCTAGAAACTTTGAAGTTGTTAAACAGTAAACAGCTGCTTATCATACTCACTGTCTGTGTCTGTATACTACTGTATAATCACACCGTATACTACTGTATAATCACACTGTATAATATGTATAATCACACACTGTGTACTACATATAATCACACTGTATACTACGTATAATCACACTCGGCCGGATTACGAGTTTTGCGTTATGAGCGGCTCGGTAATAACTTGCAAGTTATTTCCACCGCTCACCTTTAATAGCGCTGCTATTACAGGTTTGCAAAAACCCGGCGTTAGCGGGCAATATGGCAGCGTTGAGCTCCATACCGCACACAAATACCAGCGCTGCTTTGAGCTGATTTTACGTGCTCGTGCACGATTTGCCCATAGACATCAATGGGGAGAGCTGGCTAAAAAAAAGCCTAACACCTGCAATAACGGAGCGTAAAGCTCCATAACGCAGCCCCATTGATTCCTATGGGGAAAGAAAATTTATGTTTAAACCCTAACACCCTAACATAAACCCCGAGTCTAAACAACCCTAATCTGCTGCCCCTGACATCGCCGACACCTACATTACAATTATTAACCCCTAATCTGCCGCCCCCAATGTCGCCGCTTCCACTATACTAAAGTTATTAACCCCTAAACTTCTGGCCTCCCACATCACTAACACTAAATAAATATATTAACCCCTAAACCTAACCCTAAGTCTAAACCTAATCCTAACACCCCTAACTATAATATAATTAAAATAAATCTAAATAAAACCTATTAATACCTAAATAATTCCTATTTAAAACTAAATACTTACCTATAAAATAAACCCTAAGCTTGCTACAATATAGCTAATAGTTACATTGTAGCTATCTTACGGCTAGATTTAGAGTTTTGTCGGTAAAGACCCGTGTAGCTAACGCTGCTTTTTTTCCCAACGCACCTTTCCAACAACTCTGGTATTTAGAGTTGTCTGAGGGGCTGCGTTAGGCTCAAAAAAGGGTGCGTTGAGCCTAACTTAGCTTCACTTCAACTCTCAATACCAGCGTTGCTTACAGTAGCGGTAAGCTGGGAAAACGTGCTCATGCACGATATCCCCATAGGAAACAATGGGGCTGAGCTGGCTGAAAAAAAACCTAACACCTGCAAAAAAGCAGGGTTCAGCTCCTAACGCAGCCCCATTGTTTCCTATGGGGAAACAAAAGTTATGTCTACACCTAACACCCTAACATGAACCCCGAATCTAAACACCCCTAACCTTACACTTATTAACCCCTAATCTGCCGCCCCCGACATCGCTGACCCCTGCATATTATTATTAACCCCTAATCTTCCGCTACGGACACCGCCGCAACCTACATTATCCCTATGAACCCCTAATCTGTTGCCCCTAACACCGCCGACCCCTATATTATATGTATTACCCCTAATCTGCCCCCCCAACATCGCCGCTACCTAACTACACTTATTAACCCCTAATCTGCTGACCGGACCTCGCCGCCACTATAATAAATGTATTAACCCCTAAACCGTCGCACTCCTGCCTCGCAAACACTATAATAAATAGTATTAACCCCTAATCTGCCCTCCCTAACATCGCCGCCACCTACCTACAATTATTAACCCCTAATCTCCTGCCCACACCGTCGCCGCTACTATAATAAAGTTATTAACCCCTAAACATAACTCTAACCCTAACCCTAACACCCCCCTAACATAAATATAATTTATATTAAACGAAATAATATTCCTAAAATTAACTAAATTATTCCTATTTTAAAGTGTTAGGTTTATTTAAGGGGGGTTTGGGTGGGTTAGAGTAGGGGTATGTGGGTGGTGGGTTTTAATGTTTGGGGGGTTGTATTTTTTTTACAGGCAAAAGAGCTGATTACTTTGGGGCATGCCCCGCAAAAAGACCTTTTAAGGGCTGGTAAAATAGCTGATTACTTTTGTATTTTAGAATAGGGAAGGGAATTTTTTTATTTTGGGGGGCTTTTTTTATTTTATTAGGGGGCTTAGATTAGGTGTAATTAGTTTAAACTGCTTGTAATTCTTTTTTATTTTTTGTAATTTAGATATTTGTTTTTTTTTGTATTAAAGAATAGTTTATTTAATTGTATTTAATTGTAGGTAATTTATTTAATTAATTTAATGATAGTGTAGTGTTAGGTTTAATTGTAACTTAGGTTAGGATTTATTTTACAGGTAATTTTGTAATTATTTTAACTAGGTAGCTATTAAATAGTTAATAACTATTTAATAGCTATTGTACCTAGTTAAAATAAATACAAAGTTGCCTGTAAAATAAATATAAATCCTAAAATAGCTACAATATAATTATTCGTTATATTGTAGCTATATTAGGGTTTATTTTATAGGTAAGTATTTAGTTTTAAATAGGAATAATTTAGTTAATTTTAGGAATATTATTTCGTTTAATATAAATTATATTTATGTTAAGGGGGTGTTAGGGTTAGAGTTATGTTTAGGGGGAGATTAGGGGTTAATAATTGTAGGTAGGTGGCGGCGATGTTAGGGAGGGCAGATTAGGGGTTAATACTATTTATTATAGTGTTTGCGAAGCGGGAGTGCGGCGGTTTAGGGGTTAATAAGTGTAGTTAGGTAGCGGCGACGTTGAGGGGGGCAGATTAGGGGTTAATAAATATAATATAGGGGTCGGCGATGTTAGGGGCAGCAGATTAGGGGTTCATAAGTATAACGTAGGTGTCGGCAGATTAGGGGTTACATTTTTTTATTAGCGTGGCCGCAATGTGGGGGGGCCTCGGTTTAGGGGTACATAGGTAGTTTATGGGTGTTAGTGTACTTTAGAGCACAGTAGTTAGGAGCTTTATATTCCGGCGTTAGCCCATAAAGCTCTTAACTACTGTCTTTTTTTCTGCGGCTGGAGTCTTGTCAGTAGAGGGTCTACCGCTCACTTCTCCCAAGACTCCAAATACCAGCGTTAGGCAGATCCCCTTGAAAAGATAGGATACGCAATTGGCGTAAGGGGATCTGCGGTAGCCTGGAATCGCGGTAGGGAAGTGAGCGGTAGACCCTTTCCTGCCTTACTCTAAATACCAGCGGGCGGCCAAAAGCAGCGTTAGGACCCCTTAACACTGCTTTTGACGGCTAACTCAGAACTCTAAATCTAGGCGTTAGGTTTTATTTTTATTTTACAGGTAAGTTTTTATTTATTTTAACTAGGTAGAATAGTTAGTAAATAGTTATTAACTATTTACTATCTACCTAGTTAAAATAAATACAAATTTACCTGTAAAATAAAACCTAACCTGTCTTACACTAAAACCTAACATTACACTAAAATTAAATAAATTAAATTAACAAAATACATTTATATAAATTACAGAAAATAATAAACACTACATTACACAAAATAAAAAAGAAATTATCAAATATTTAAACTAATTACACCTGATCTAATAGCCCTATCAAAATTAAAAAGCCCCCTCCCAAATAAAAAAAAACCTAGCCTACAATAAACTGCCAATGGCCCTTAAAAGGGCCTTTTGTGGGGCTTGGCCCCAAAGAAATCAGCTCTTTTACCTGTAATAAAAAAATACAAACAACCCCCCAACAGTAAAACCCACCACCCACACAATCAACCCCCCCAAAAAAAACTACCTAAAAAACCTAAGCTCCCCATTGCCCTGAAAAGGGCATTTGGATGGGCATAGCCCTTAAAAGGGCATTTAGCTCTTTTACATTGCCCAAAGTCTCTAATCTAAAAATAAACCCCCCCCAATAAACCCTTAAAAAAACTAACACTAACCCCCGAAGATCCACTTACAGTTTTTTAAAGACTGGACATCCATCCTCAACGAAGCCGGGAGAAGTCTTCATCCAAGTGGCAAGATGTCGTCCTCCAGGTGCGCAGAAGTCTTCATCCAGACGGCATCTTCTATCGTCATCCTTCCGACGCGGAATGGCCAATAGAATGCAAGCTCAATCCTATTGGCTTATTGGATCAGCCAATAGGATTAAAGCTTAATCCTATTGGCTGATTGCATCAGCCAATAGGATTTTTTACCCTTTAATTCTGATTGGCTGATAGAATTCTATCAGCCAATCGGAATTCAAGGGAGGCCATCTTGGATGACGTCATTTAAAGGAACCTTCATTGTTCAAGAACCATTGAAAGAAGAGTATGCTCCGCGCCGGATGTCTTGAAGATGGAGCCGCTCCGCGTCAGAAGGATGAGGATAGAAGATGCCGTCTGGATGAAGACTTCTGCCCGCCTGGAGGAAGACTTCTCCCGGCTTCATTGAGGACTTCTTGCCGCTTAGATGAAGACTTCTACCGGCTTCGTTAAGGATGGATGTCCGGTCTTCAAAAACTGTAAGTTGATCTTTGGGGGTTAGTGTTAGTTTTTTTAAGGGTTTATTGGATGGGTTTTATTTTTAGATTAGGGACTTTGGGCAATGTAAAAGAGCTAAATGCCCTTTTAAGGGCAATGCCCATCCAAATGGGGAGCTTAGGTTTTTTAGGTAGTTTTTTTTGGGGGGGTTGGTTGTGTGGGTGGTGGGTTTTACTGTTGGGGAGTTGTTTGTATTTTTTTATTACAGGTAAAAGAACTGATTTCTTTGGGGCAATGCCCCACAAAAGGCCCTTTTAAGGGCCATTGGCAGTTTATTGTAGGTTAGTTTTTTTTTATTTTGATAGGGCTATTAGATTAGGTGTAATTAGTTTAAATATTTGATCATTTCTTTTTTATTTTGTGTAATTTAGTGTTTATTATTTTCTGTAATTTGTTAATTTAATATATTTAATTTTAGTGTAATGTTAGGTTTTAGTGTAAGACAGGTTAGGTTTTATTTTAAATTTGCATTTATTTTAACTAGGTAGCTAGTAAATAGTTAATAATTATTTAATAACTATTCTACCTAGTTAAAATAAATAAAAACTTACCTGTAAAATAAAAATAAAACGCCTAGATTACGAGTTTTGTCGGTAAAGACCCGCGGTGCTAACGAGCCTTTTTTTTCCAGCGCACCCTTAAGACAACGCTGGTATTACGAGTTGTCTGAATGGCTGCGTTAGCCTCAGAAAAGGGAGCGTTGAGCCAAATTTAGCTCCACTTCAACTCTCAATACCAGCGTTGCCTACAGTAGCGGTAAGCTGGAAAAACGTGCTTGTGCACGATTTCCCCATAGGATACAATGGGGCTGAGCTGGCTGAAAAAAAAACCTAACACCTGCAAAAAAGCAGCGTTCAGCTCCTAACGCAGCCCCATTGTTTCCTATGGGGAAACACTCTCTAAGTCTACACCTAACACCCTAACATGAACCCCCGAGTCTAAACACCCCTAACCTTACACTTATTAACCCCTAATCTGCCGCCCCCGCTATCACTGACACCTACATTATATTATTAACCCCTAATCTGCTGCTCCGGACACCGCAGCAACCTACATTATCGCTATGAACAACTAATCTGCTGTCCCTAACATCGCCGACACCTATATTATATTTATTACCCCCTAATCTGCACCCCCAACGTCGCCGCCACCTACCTACACTTATTAACCCCTAATCTGCCGACCGGACATCGCCGCCACTATAATAAATGTATTAACCCCTAAACCGCCGCACTCCCACCTCGCAAACACTATAATAAATTTTATTAACCCCTAATCTGCCCTCCCTAACATCGCCGCCACCTACCTACAATTATTAACCCCTTATCTCCCGCCCCCAATGTCGCCGCTACTATAATAAAGTTATTAACCCCTAAACCTAAGTCTAACCCTAACCCTAACATCCCCTAAATTAAATATAATTTAAATAAAACGAAATAAATTTACTATAATGAAATAAATTAATCCTATTTAAAACTAAATACTTACCTATAAAATAAACCCTAATATAGCTACAATATAACTAATAGTTACATTGTAGCGATTTTAGGATTTATATTTATTTTACAGGCAACTTTGTATTTATTTTAACTAGGTACAATAGCTATTACATAGTTAATAACTATTTAATAGCTACCTAGTTAAAAAAATTACAAAATTACCTGTAAAATAAATCCTAACCTAAGTTACAAATACACCTAACACTACACTATCAAAAAATTTATTAAATAAATTAGCTACAATTATCTAAACTAAAATACAATTAAATAAACTAAACTATAATACAACCCCCCCCCCCACTAAATTACAGAAAATAAAAAAAATTACAAGAAGTTTAAACTAATTACACCAAATCTAAGCCCCCTAATAAAATAAAAAAGCCCCCCAAAATAATAAAATGCCCTACCCTGAGGACTTCCGGTGGGCGGCTCACCAAGATGGCCACTGATTTACATTGCTCTGTGACTAATATCTGCAATCAAAAGATTTGTGGCCTGAATCTGAAGCCATCCAGACCTCCCTTGGCAATAAATGTGCCCGGAAACTACAAGGATCAGGACATTTCACCTCCTGGCTCCCGAGAAGGCATAAAATAAAATTAAGCCTGTAGGCTTGTCTACCGTGCTCATCCTGTAGCAAACAAGATGGAGCACATCACCTTTTGTCTCATTGAGGCTTTCATACCATTGTTTGACTCCCTGGCAGCAGCAATGGAAGAACTTCTGCAAGAGACAAGAAGGTTGCAAGTAACAGACTTCCCTAAAACTATGCCGGTTTGTTTGAAGACATGAACCTCACCCTCCACTTGCATACAGACTGTGGCCGCGGACCTAACATCTCCCTGTGCCGGGCCACCTAGAGGCTCTCTGATTCAGCACATGAGGGATGATCGTTTGATTCCCAGTGAAGCCTTCTGATGTCAGCAGCCATCAGAACGCCCTTTCTCCAGTGACACTATGGGGCTAGAAGATACACAGCTTGAGTCGGGCTGGGGCGGAGTGCCGCCTCGCATTGAGGACACCTACAATGACCCAGAGTTGGAAAGGAGAGAGAGCTCTACAGAAGCGTTACAAGATACCGACACTTTTTGCCTCCCGGCACAGGCAGTGGAACAGACCCTCATACGGCTCAAGCTTTGGTTGGGCACGTATGGCTCACACATGGGACAGGAACCTAACTGCAACCTGTCATCTCCTCTCAAGGGACACTCGCTGCTATAATCCGCTTGCTTTTTACAGAGGATGGTGGACTCCATTATCATTTGGCCAGCTTCTAAGAATCGTTTAGCTACGGGTGTCGGCTGATTCACAACAAGAATAACTAATTTGGGTATCTCCCACAAGTACACCGCTAATCATAGCAATGGTTATAGCTCAGTTAATTGATTAGTATTTTTTCTGGAGCCGGCATGTGTTTAATAACATTTATACCTTTATGTATCCAAATCTGTAGTGGTGACACTTTGCCATATACCACTGTGGAACGTTTGTGCTGTTTTAATTAACACGCTCTTTGATATCGCATTGGACAGCAGGCAGTGCTGTGCTGCACAAGTCGCTAAATCTCCACAGACTTTAAACTGAATCTATATCTGATATATTTGTGCTGGACAGCTTGTATTGCCTCTTTCTCCTTATTAACCGCTTTAATGTCCGGACACATTTTACTGGTCTACCATTTGCTCCGTTAATGACTGTTAATGTTTTGATGTTTGTTATTGACAACCTGTGCAGGAGTTAAATAGATTCCCAAGTCGAATTAACCCACCCCCAATGTTGCCGGGACTTAGAGAATCCTTGGAATAATAGTGAAATGATAGGGGTACAATCTGATAGATAGCTGGAGCATTGTAATAGCGGGCTAGTGCACTACTCTGGCAATCTGTTATCTTCATTACATGCCTGCTGCAGTATGTTATTTGCTTTTCTTGTTTTTTTTTGTTTTTTTTTACAGGGACATATTTCAGAGCTTGAACTATTGTGAGTTTGCCTCCACTATGTTTTAAATTCTAAACTAACTAAGTTCAACTAACACAATCGACTTTTGAGAGCTTGCTGTTTTGTGCCTTTATTATTCTATTGACTTTACTGTCTACACCTGTACTATTCTATTTAACTAGTGCCTAAGATACTGTAATACTGGAGTTTCTCTTGGTTCTGTGATGCGTGCAGTGCCTTGACACGCCTCTCTTAATATCTTCCATGGCAGTGGAATGTTATCTACCTGATTACTACGCTTATGGGTTCACCCCATTGGCAGCAGCCATTTTACTACTGACGATAACACGTGTAAGTTAAGTCATCACCACCCCACTTTGAGCATATCCATATATTTAAGGCTGCTAAAAGACTTTTCACCTATACAGTGCCCATGCAGTATTTTTACAGTACAGTTTCTAGCCCTAACAAAATCCCCTTTTGATCTGGCACAAAGCTCCTGGTCAGGGAACTGTCCTCACTGCTTCACCCTCCAAACCCGCATTAGAATTTGGTATGCATATACCTAGTTAACTCCTTCATAGACTCCATTTTTATCTCC
Organism: Bombina bombina; assembly: GCF_027579735.1. Taxonomy (NCBI): domain Eukaryota; kingdom Metazoa; phylum Chordata; class Amphibia; order Anura; family Bombinatoridae; genus Bombina; species Bombina bombina. Next base: position 1,118,282,323 of record NC_069502.1, on the reverse strand, counting down.
TTTATACCGTACTTATTACTACCAGTCCTGATTTTAGGCTCTACTCAAAAAGAGCTGGTTACCAAACAATATCTTTGCACAATATTTATGTATGCAAGCACTAGCACTAGCCCATCTAGATGTAATTTCTGGTTGCAACTATACAGGCTGCAGTGTATTTCAGGTCGACTAAAACTCGCGCAATATTATCAATTCTCCTTGGCACTGAAACTCTAATCATGAGGATATAATATCCACTCGCTTCATAAGGTGCTCTCTCTACATCCATGTTTTTAGTGGGAAAAGGTGGGGGTTTTGTTTTGTTTTGATTTATTTTAGTTTAGCTTGTTGTTGTTTTAGTTTAGTTTTGTTATGTTATGTTTTAAAAATAAAAAATCCCAACATTGTATGCAGTTATCCCGCAAAAGATAACCACTGAATCAGTAATTGAAAGCTGAAGACCCTGCATCAGCATAACTCTCATAATGTTAACATTGGTCTGTCAGGGTCTTATCCACCCTTTTGCACAATATACAATGCTTCGCCCTGCGTGGCGTAAAGATGTGAAATATGTATGACTGTATGCATTGTTGGATATAAATAAAATTTAAAAAAAAAAAAGCCCTACCCTATCCTAAATTACAAAGTAATCAGCTCTTTTACCAGCCCTTAAAAGGGCTTTTTGCGGGGCATTGCCCCAAAGTAATCAACTCTTTTACCTGTAAATAAAAATACAATACCCCCCCAACATTACAACCCACCACCCACATACCCCTACTCTAAAACCCACCCAAATCCCCCTTAAAAAAACCTAACACTAACCCCCTGAAGATCTCCCTACCTTGAGTCGTGTTCACCCAGCCGAATTCTTCATCCAAGCGGGTCAGAAGAGGTCCTCCATCTGGTTGAAGTCTCCATCCAATCGGGGCAGAAGAGGTCTTCCATCCGGTTGAAGTCTCCATCCAAGCGGGGCAGAAGAGGTCTTCCATCCATTTGAAGTCTTTATCCAAGCGGCATCTTCTATCTTCATCCATCTGGAGCGGAGCGGAAGCATCCTGAAGACCTCCGATGCGGAACATCCATCCTGGCTGACGACTTCCCGATGAATGACGGTTCCTTTAAATGACGTCATCCAAGATGCCGTCCCTCGAATTCCGATTGGCTGATAGGATTCTATCAGCCAATCGGAATTAAGGTAGGAAAAACCTGATTGGCTGATTCAATCAGCCAATCAGATTGAAGTTCAATCCGATTGGCTGATCCAATCAGCCAATTGGATTGACCTCGCATTCTATTGGCTGTTCCGTGTTTCAGTCTCGCCAGAAACACGGGGCATCAAGCTCCATTCAGAGCTTGATAAATATGCCCCATAGTGTGCAAAAAGAGACTGGACCCTGAGTGGCACTGGCCTTGTGGACAAGCACTGACGTTTTTCTAGCTATTGTTCTGTCTCAGTGAGTGCATCTATCTATTTTCTTGATTTTATGTATAATCACACTGTATGCTACTGTATACTCACTGTATACTACTGCAGTGATTTGCAACCTTTTTTTTGCCGTGGCACACTTTTTTACATTAAAAAATTCTGTGGCACACCACCATCCCCAAATTTTACAAAATCACACATTGTAGCCTAATACAGCATATATATATATATCTATATATCTTATACACATACATATACACACTGTACTGTGCTGTCATGCCATGCCTCCTACAAACTATACATGACATATTGACATTCATTCACAAAAAATCATAATGATTGACTGTGAATGAATGTCAATGTCATGGTTGTAAATGATACCTGATGAGCCTGTCACATACCTACCAATATTTCAAAATTTGAAAGAGGGACACCCCCGCACTGTTGTCAGTCTGCCGCGGCACACCTGAGGATCTCTCACGGCACACTAGTGTGCCACGGCACACTGGTTGAAAAACACTGTACTACTGTATACTCAGACTGTATACTACGTATAATCACACTGTATACTACGTATAATCACACTGTATACTACATATAATCACACTGTATACTACTGTATACTCACTGTATATATTATGTATAATCACACTGTATATTATGTATAATCACACTGTATACTACTGTTTAATCACACTGTATATTATGTATAATCGCACTGTATACTACTGTATAATCGCACTGTATATTATGTATAATCACACTGTATACTACTGTATAATCTCACTGTATACTCACACTGTATACTACTGTGAAGACGCTGTGAGTATCCCGCCATACACGGAGAACGCCGCTGGCTAGGAAACACAGCCAGGTAAGTCTGCCACACAGCAGATCAAAAAGCCGACAAGCATGAAACAGAGACCAGAGAATACACTTGACCGGTCAAGCATCATTAGCCTATGATCGTATAGGACACTGTTTTTCACTTGAAATTATTTTTCACTTGACACTATTATCATATGATTTAAAGATCACCTCTACTAACATAGAGACACTTTTACTCAACCCGTATGGAAGGATATAAAGACATGATTCTCTGAACCGTTCACTCACCTCAACTATTCTCCCTTGGTTTGATCCATTTGGGACTTAACTAAGGAGTTACAAGAAATATTGGATACATAGGCCTCTATTTATCAAGCCATCAACCACAAATACGCTGGAATTCCGCAGCATATTTGTGGCGAGGCTGATTCACCATAGTTATCAAGCCCTACAGACCAGCAAAAGTAGAATCTAGTGACGTAACATACGATCCGCCGGACTCAGTCCGACACAGATTGATGGTTACGTCACTCCAGATGTTCCGAACACAAGTTCGGCACAATCTGAATACTTTTGGAAGTTATCAAAGAACAACCAGGTACGCTCGCCACTATTCTGGCCCAGCGTACCTGGTTTTCAATCCGCCGCCTTGGAGGCGGCGGATCCCATAGGAATCAATGGGAGTCTGACAGCAGCGAAAGCTCATGTTTGCTGCTGCCCGATATCCCATTGATTTCTATGGGAAATGTCTACACCTAACACCCTAACATGTACCCCGAGTCTAAACACCCCTAATCTGCCCCCCCACACCGCCGCCACCTACATTATACTTATTAACCCCTAAACCGCCGCTCCCAGAGGCCACCACCACTCTAATAAAATGTTTAACCCCTAAACCGCCTCTCCCGGACCCACCACAACTAAATAAATTGTTTAACTCCTAAACCGTTGCTCACGGACCCCGCCGCCACCTACATTTTATTTTATAGGTAAGTATTTAGTTTTAAATAGGAATAATTTAGTTATTAATAGTAATTTTAGTTAATTTTATTTAATGTTAGGTAATTGTATTTAATTAATTTAATTAATTTAATTATAGTATAGTGTTAGGTGTAATTGTAACTTAGGTTAGGATTTATTTTACAGGTAATTTTGTATTTATTTTAGCTAGGGAGTTATTAAATAGTTAATAATTATTTAATAACTATTGTACCTAGTTAAAATAAATACAAAGTTGCCTGTAAAATAAAAATAAACCCTAAGCTAGCTACAATGTAACTATTAGTTATATTGTAGCTATCTTAGGGTTTATTTTACAGGTAAGTATTTAGTTTTAAATAGGAATAATTTAGTTATTAATAATAATTTTATTTAGATTTATTAAAATTATATTTAAGTTAGGGGGGGTTAGGGTTAGACTTAGGTTTAGGGTTTAATAACTTTAATATAGTTGCGGAGGTGTAGGGGGGCAGGATAGGGGTTAATAAGTTTAATGTTGGTGGCGGCAGTGTAGGGGGGCAGGATAGGGGTTAATATGTATAATGTAGGTGGCGGCAGGGTCCGTGAGCGGCGGTTTAGGGGTTAAACAATTTATTTAGTTGCGGCGGGGTCTGGGATCGGCAGGATAGGGGTTAATAACTTTATGTTGGTGGCAGCGGTATAGGGGGCGGCATATTAGGGCTTAATAGGTATAATGTAGGTTGGCGGGGTCCGGGAGCGGCGGTTTAGGGGTTAATATATTTATTAGAGTTGCGGTGGGGTCCGGGAGCGGCGGTTTAGGGCTTAATATATTTATTAGAGTTGCGTTAGGGTCCAGGAGCGGCGGTTTAGGGATTAATATATTTATTAGAGTTGCGGCGGGGTCCGGGAGTAGCAGTTTAGGGGTTAATAAGTTTAGTAGAGTTGCGGCGGGGTCCGGGAGCGGCAGTTTAGGGTTAATAAGTTTATTTAGTTGCGGGGGGCTCTGGGAGCGGCGATTTAGGGGGTATAACTGTATAGTATAGTGTGGGTGCTTAGTGACAGGCTAGCAAGAAAGCTGCGAAGAAGCCGATGAGAAGCGAGATCGATGACTGTTAGTTAACAACAGTCCGCTGCTCATCCCCCCGTACTTGGTGCGCAGCTTTTTGACAGCTTTCTTGATAAATTTGGCGAACGTATTCAGGTCTGCGGCGGCGATGTTAGGCGAGCGTATTGGTGCCGTCAAATGCAGGTAAGTAGACAGCTTGTTAAATAGAGGCCATAGTATCATTCCACTCAATGTTATTACATTTTACAATTGTTTTAGATATTTGGTATCATTTTAGATACTAGCACTTCATTTGTTACTATTTAATTTGTCACTCTTTTATTGCACTTAAACCATTTTGATCTACTAGGTACTGTGCGCAGTAGATTTCAACACACTGTGATTTTTTTAGAAAAGATTGTGTTACCTATTTTGGACACAGATTAAGTTCTATTTATAGTAATATTAGATCTATGTTTTATATGTTTTTTAGGATGTTTATGTAATGTAGTTGTGGCCACAACTTTTTATAAATTTGTGTCATTGTATATTTATTGCTCAGGTATTATAGTTAGGGTTAATAAATCCTTTTAACTTAGTTATTGTACATCGGTTTATTTATCATTCTAATATTAGGTTTATATAAGGTTACTTATATATCTACATCCTCAGCTTGTATTAGCGCCACACATACCACTTAATTTCTGTATACTACTGTATACTCACACTGTATACTCACACTGTATTTAACTGTATACTCACACTGTATACTACTGTATACTCACACTTTATACTACTGTATAATTCTCAAAACAAAAAGTCCTTAATCCAGCACACAACGGCCCATTGCACGCCACTCCAGAGCTCCACTCCAAACTCTGAACAAATGATAAAAGAATCCAAACAGAGTAGCAGCAAACCAAGTATTTATTGTTTAACAAAACAACAAATGCAGCAACGTTTCGGTATTGCTTGACTAAGGTAGCAATACCGAAACGTTGCTGCATTTGTTGTTGTGTTAAACAATAAATACTTGGTTTGCTGCTACTCTGTTTGGATTCTTTTACTACTGTATAATCACACTGTATACTACTGTATACTCACACTGTATACTACTGTACAATCACACTGTATACTAATGTTTAATCACACTGCATATTATCATTAATAACACTGTATACTACTGTATATTCTCACTGTATACTCACACTGTATACTACTGTATACTCACACTGTATACTACTGTATACTCACACTGTATACAACTGTATAATCACACTGTATACTACTGTATACTCACACTGTATACTACTGTATACTCACACTGTATACAACTGTATAATCACACTGTATACTACTGTATACTCACACTGTATACTACTGTATACTCACACTGTATACTACTGTATACTCACACTGTATACTACTGTATAATCACACTGTATACTACTGTATACTCACACTGTATACTACTGTATAATCACACTGTATATTAATGTTTAATCACACTGTATATTATGTATAATTACACTGTATAGTACTGTATAATCGCATTGTATACTTCTTTATAATCACACTGTATACTACTGTATACTCACACTGTATACTACTGTACAATCACACTGTATACTAATGTTTAATCACACTGCATATTATCATTAATAACACTGTATACTACTGTATATTCTCACTGTATACTCACACTGTATACTACTGTATAATCACACTGTATACTACTGTATACTCACACTGTATACAACTGTATAATCACACTGTATACTACTGTATACTCACACTGTATACTACTGTATACTCACACTGTATACAACTGTATACTCACACTGTATACTACTGAATACTCACACTGTATACTACTGTATACTCACACTGTATACTACTGTATAATCACACTGTATACTACTGTATAATCACACTGTATATTATGTATAATCACACTGTATACCAGTGATTTTTAACCTTTTTTTTGTCGTGGCACACTTTTTTACATTAAAAAATCCTGTGGCACACCACCATCCCAAATTTTTTTTAAAAAATCACACATTGTAGCCTAATACAGCATATGTATATATATATATATACAAATACACACAAACACACACATACTGTATGTATTGTGCTGTTATGCCATGCCTCCTACAAACTACCCCTGCACTGGGAGTAAAAAACAAGCAAAGTTTAAAAAATATGTCACACTGTTGTCAGTCTGCCGTGGCACACCTGAGGATCTCATTTACCGCACACTAGTGTGCCACGGCACACTGGTTGAAAAACACTGCTGTATACTACTGTATAATCACACTGTATACTACTGTATAATCACACTGTATACTACTGTATACTCAATGTATATATTATGTATAATCACTCTTTATATTATGTATAATCACACTGTATACTACTGTATAATCACACTGTATATTATGTATAATCACACTGTATACTACGATATAATCACACTGTATACTCACTGTATACTACTGTATACTCACACTGTATACTACTGTATAATCACACTGTATACTACTGTTTAATCGCACTGTATATTATGTATAATCGCACTGTATACTACTGTATAATCACACTGTATACTCACACTGTATAATCACACTGTATACTACTGTATAATCACACTGTATAATCACACTGTATGCTAATATATAATCACACTGTATACTACTGTATACTCCCACTGTATAATACTGTATCATCGCACTGTATACTACTGTATAATCACACCGTAAATTACTGTATAATCACACTGTATACTACTGTATACTCACTGTATACTACTGTATACTCAATGTATATATTATGTATAATCACTCTGTATATTATGTATAATCACACTGTATACTACTGTTTAATCACACTGTATATTATGTATAATCACACTGTATACTACTGTATAATCACACTGTATACTCACTGTATACTACTGTATACTTACACTGTATACTCACACTGCATAATCACACTGTATACTACTGTATAATCACACTGTATACTCCCACTGTATACTACTATATACTCACAGTGTATACTACTGTATAATCACATTGTATACTACTGTATAATCACACTGTATACTCACTGTATACTACTGTATACTCACACTGTATACTCACATTGTATAATCACACTGTATACTATTGTATAATCACACTGTATAGTCACACTCTATGCTAATGTATAATCACACTGTATACTACTGTATACTCACACTGTATACTCACACTGTATAATCACACTGTATACTACTGTATAATCACACTGTATACTCACAGTGTATACTACTGTATAATCACACTGTATACTACTGTATAATCACACTGTATAATACTGTATCATCGCACTGTATACTACTGTATTATCACACTGTATACTACTGTATAATCACACTGTATACTACTGTATACTCACACTGTATACTACTGTATACTACTGTATACGCACACTGTATACTACTGTATACTCACACTGTACAGGGAGTGCAGAATTATTAGGCAAATGAGTATTTTGACCACATCATCCTCTTTATGCATGTTGTCTTACTCCAAGCTGTATAGGCTCGAAAGCCTACTACCAATTAACCATATTAGGTGATGTGCATCTCTGTAATGAGAAGGGGTGTGGTCTAATGACATCAACACCCTATATCAGGTGTGCATAATTATTAGGCAACTTCCTTTCCTTTGGCAAAATGGGTCAAAAGAAGGACTTGACAGGCTCAGAAAAGTCAAAAATAGTGAGATATCTTGCAGAGGGATGCAGCACTCTTAAAATTGCAAAGCTTCTGAAGCGTGATCATCGAACAATCAAGCGTTTCATTCAAAATAGTCAACAGGGTTGCAAGAAGCGTGTGGAAAAACCAAGGCGCAAAATAACTGCCCATGAACTGAGAAAAGTCAAGCGTGCAGCTGCCAAGATGCCACTTGCCACCAGTTTAGCCATATTTCAGAGCTGCAACATCACTGGAGTGCCCGAAAGCACAAGGTGTGCAATACTCAGAGACATGGCCAAGGTAAGAAAGGCTGAAAGACGACCACCACTGAACAAGACACACAAGCTGAAACGTCAAGACTGGGCCAAGAAATATCTCAAGACTGATTTTTCTAAGGTTTTATGGACTGATGAAATGAGAGTGAGTTTTGATGGGCCAGATGGATGGGCCCGTGGCTGGATTGGTAAAGGGCAGAGAGCTCCAGTCCGACTCAGACGCCAGCAAGGTGGAGGTGGAGTACTGGTTTGGGCTGGTATCATCAAAGATGAGCTTGTGGGGTCTTTTCGGGTTGAGGATGGAGTCAAGCTCAACTCCCAGTCCTACTGCCAGTTTCTGGAAGACACCTTCTTCAAGCGGTGGTACAGGAAGAAGTCTGCATCCTTCAAGAAAAACATGATTTTCATGCAGGACAATGCTCCATCACACGCGTCCAAGTACTCCACAGCGTGGCTGGCAAGAAAGGGTATAAAAGAAGAAAATCTAATGACATGGCCTCCTTGTTCACCTGATCTGAACCCCATTGAGAACCTGTGGTCCATCATCAAATGTGAGATTTACAAGGAGGGAAAACAGTACACCTCTCTGAACAGTGTCTGGGAGGCTGTGGTTGCTGCTGCACGCAATGTTGATGGTGAACAGATCAAAACACTGACAGAATCCATGGATGGCAGGCTTTTGAGTGTCCTTGCAAAGAAAGGTGGCTATATTGGTCACTGATTTGTTTTTGTTTTGTTTTTGAATGTCAGAAATGTATATTTGCGAATGTTGAGATGTTATATTGGTTTCACTGGTAAAAATAAATAATTGAAATGGGTATATATTTGTTTTTTGTTAAGTTGCCTAATAATTATGCACAGTAATAGTCACCTGCACACACAGATATCCCCCTAAAATAGCTAAAACTAAAAACAAACTAAAAACTACTTCCAAAAATATTCAGCTTTGATATTAATGAGTTTTTTGGGTTCATTGAGAACATGGTTGTTGTTCAATAATAAAATTAATCCTCAAAAATACAACTTGCCTAATAATTCTGCACTCCCTGTATAATCACACTGTATAATCACACTGTATACTACTGTATAATCACACTGTATACTACTGTATAATCACACTATATACTACTGTATAATCACACTGTAGATTACTGTATAATCACACTGTATAATCACACTGTATACTACTGTATAATCACACTGTATACTCCCACTGTATACTACTGTATATTTACACTGTATACTCACACTGTATAATCACACTGTATACTACTGTATAATCACACTGTATAATACTGTATCATCGCACTGTATACTACTGTATTATCACACTGTATACTACTGTATAATCACACTGTATACTACTGTATACTCACACTGTATACTACTGTATACTACTGTATACGCACACTGTATACTACTGTATACTCACACTGTATAATCACACTGTATACTACTGTATAATCACACTGTATACTACTGTATAATCACACTATATACTACTGTATAATCACACTGTAGATTACTGTATAATCACACTGTATAATCACACTGTATACTACTGTATAATCACACTGTATACTCCCACTGTATACTACTGTATATTTACACTGTATACTCACACTGTATAATCACACTGTATACTACTGTATAATCACACTGTATACTACTTTATAATCACACTGTACATTACTGTATAATCACACTGTATACTACTTTATAATCACACTGTACATTACTGTATAATCACACTGTATGCTACTGTATAATCACACTGTATAATCACACTGTATAATCACACTGTGTACTACTGTATAATCACACTGTATACTACTTTATAATCACACTGTACATTACTGTATAATCACACTGTATGCTACTGTATAATCACACTGTATAATCACACTGTATAATCACACTGTATACTACTGTATAATCACACTGTATACTACTTTATAATCACACTGTACATTACTGTATAACACACTGTATGCTACTTTATAATCACACTGTACATTACTGTATAATCACACTGTATACTACTTTATAATCACACTGTACATTACTGTATAATCACACTGTATGCTACTGTATAATCACACTGTATAATCACACTGTATAATCACACTGTATACTACTGTATAATCACACTGTATACTACTTTATAATCACACTGTACATTACTGTATAATCACACTGTATGCTACTGTATAATCACACTGTATAATCACACTGTATACTACTGTATAATCACATTGTATACTACTTTATAATCACACTGTGCATTACTGTATAATCACACTGTATACTACTTTATAATCACACTGTACATTACTGTATAATCACACTGTATAATTACACTGTATACTACTGTATAATCACACTGTATAATCACACTGTATACTACTTTATAATCACACTGTACATTACTGTATAACACACTGTATGCTACTTTATAATCCCACTGCCTGTGAGCATATTCCTATGTGACCGATAGCCATGTGTTACATTTAATTCTTTTACCACAAGTGCGTGAGATGTTTCACTTTGCTGTGTCTGTTAGTAAAATTTAAATATGACTTTTATGTACCCTTTACTATCTAACAACTGTAGCATATAATTGAACCAAAAAGAGGAAATGGTCAGCGTTTTCCCATGATCAGCAGTGTGAAAGAGGACAAAACAAAACCAATTAATAAAAGACATTTATCTGAAATTATCCCTCAGTGTGACCTTGTGATTAAACTAGATGACGGGAACAATGACAGGCTTGAAATGCTCTAATAAAAACAGGAATTCTCTGTTCTGCTCAGACATCATTGTGTTTAAAAACATTATTAAAGCTCATTTGCTGGAGACTAAATATATCTCTGTTTTGTATAATTACCATAATAAGGCAAATATACATTTGATATCTGCATATAATCACCTCTAAGCACAGGTCAGGGGAGGTCTCTGACCCAGGCCTAGTGCAACCCCGTGGCCCAGGTAAAGCAACCCACCCCTTTTAAACTGTTATATTTGATATTGTATGAAAAAACTGCTGAAGTGAAACCCATGAGAAATCATAAATAAGGGACCTAAGATATCATGTGGCCTATTCTTTGGCACTCACACAGGGCAGCCTGCAGTTATAGTAACCCATGACTTCTGGGGGATATAGGAGGCAAACCAGTGCCAAGGTACACAGTAAATTGGGGATTGGTCTGTACCCACCAATTTATATGTATGAATGTTTATATACACATGCTGATAGTTACACTCATATATCTAGGTGCCTTAAAAAGTGATACTTTCTTCCTGTAATGTTTAAATCTCAAGTGCAGTGATTTTGATTACTGTGGGTACTTCTCAAAGCTAAAGTAGAAAGCTGACTGGATTGTGTACACTGAAAATGGGCTGTAATGCCCCAATTTCCATATGCGTGCCTTTTTGTTCTCTTGTGCTCAGCTCCAGATTTCCATACTACTGGATTGAATGCCAACATCCTGTTGAAGCATCTGCGGACCCTGCATTTTGTGATATCCTGTCAGTGCCTTGTACAGCTAGCTGGTTTGCTGTGAATACCAGCCCGCGCCTACAGGCACAATTGAGTGCCGTTCCACATTGTGAGTACCCTGCACTTGTTCTATTTTTTTATTTTGGTCGCTGCAGATTCACACATACGGCGCCTCTTTCCTTGTTCTTTTTTTCCAGTAATGCCCCAATATGGTGACTTACCTTGTACACCAGGCACAGCCCATGTGCACACCTATAAACAGTTTGTCTGGCACTACTCTTGAACTGGCCCTTATTCTACCACTAATAGTGGTCTGGGGGTAATTGCACCTTTATAAAACACTAACAGCATAGTTTAAAACTCTGTGAAAAGCTATTTCACCTTCGGCTTATCCTTAGAGCACCTTAGGGTTTGTGCTTAAATGATGGACCTGAGTTTTTCAGTGTGCCCCTTAGAAGCATATTATGTCAGAGATTTAGCGCACACGTACTATCCAACCTCCAGATGTTACTATGCCCTAGGCCAGTGATGGCGAATCTTGACACTCCAGATGTGTCAGAACTACATTTCCCATGATGCTTAGGTATTCTGAAGTCCAGTCAAGCATCATTGGACATGTAGTTCTGAAATATCTAGAGGGCCAAGGTTCGCCATCACTGCCCTAGGCTTTTACTTAAGTACTAATATTTTACTCTCAGCTTGTAATATGAGAGTAAAAATGGAAGCAATATGGATTTCTAATGATGTTAGGGCACCATAACGCTAAAAAACATTTTATGCTCCACTTGTAATCTAGGCCCTAATTTATTAAATAAAGTCAAAACTAAACTTTCATGATTCAGATAGGGCATGTCATTTTAAATAACTTTCCAATTTAATTATATTACCCAATTAGTTTTGTTTTTTTATGTCCTTTGTAGAAGAGTAAATATAGGTAAGCTCATAGTAGCTCAGGAGCATGCACGTATATTTAACACTCTTTGGGCTAGAATACAAGTGAGGTGCAAACGGTTTTGCGCTAGCACAATCATGTTTTTAATTGTGCTGATATTACAAGTGGTGTGAAATCATGATTGCTCTAGCGCAATTGCCCTTTACGCTTCAATCCTTACCGCAATCTCAGAGCTGTGGTTAACTGTTTTACGAAACAAAAGAGTGGCACAAAACACTTTAAAAATATTTTACAAAGTACAGTTACACTCATATTAACACTGTCTAATAATTTTTTTAAATAAAAATATTGCAGAAAAAAGTTATAAGGGCTCAAAGATTGGAGATCTCGGGTGTTAGAAAGAAAAAGGCAGGCAAATGGATTTAACATTGGCTTTAACATTGAGACATATACATAGCTAAAGATGTATTTATATACATACATTTATTATATATATATATATATATATATATATATATATATATATATATATATAAATCTAAGAGAAAACTATAAGTAAACCTAATCCCACATCCCCCCCCATTTTCAGCCAATCAAATACAAAATTCTGACACCTCTCTTTCTAGAACAAACCAGTGTATACATCCCACTGCAATTAAGATAAATCAAAATAATATTTATTAGGGCAATTAAAAAAAAATTCAACTGAGCCTATATCAGGGATCAAATAACACTGAAAAAAGTGAATTGCTCTATATGTTATATGAACCGTGCTTTGATAGAGGTTAATTATATTCAGTAAAACCCTCTCAAATATATAATTACATTAGGATATAATAGTTAGTATATCAGTTGGTTTTAATAGTTCACAAATTGTATCATCATAATAACAATTCTAATGAATTTTAGCTTTTAGGTAGTATTTTATTTTATTATTTCATTAGATTAGATTCATATTCTTTTGGTTTCACTATCTCATATCAGATTTTAGCGTTTATTCGTGATCAGTTATGAAGTAAATTATGAATTTTAGGATATTATTTAAATCACTCCAAAATATGAATAATTAAAAAACTTAATCTAATCATTAAGCACCAAATATGACAAAGTGCTATATCACTGGCATGTGCACTGTATCATAATGCCATAATCAAGTTAAATCCAACTGTTAGTTTATTCATACACATCAATATACGTTATATATTTTTTATTGATCTTAATTTCAACATAATATCAAATAAATTAGCAATTCATGAATACAAGCAATCAAATGCAAGATGTCAATAACGGAATTAGTATATTTATATCGTTTTTTAAAAAGCGACTAAGTGCATTTGTCGTATTATAAAGGTAGTGAATTGCATTAAACGAAAAAATCCTATTCTTAAACATTTTTTTATATAGTATGTTCATATACCAAATGTAATGTTTTTATGTATATTGTAGTAGTTTATTTTAACATTGAATGTAATGTTTTAATATGCATTGTATTAGTATATTCGTATTTTAAATAAAATATGATGTTTTTATGCTATTACTATTGTGTATCAACTGCTCCCTTTGTATCTGCAAATCAATGTTAACACATCATTTTTTAGCGCATTTGTTTGTTACAACCAGAGATCGTATATCAACAAAGGACTGTTGTCAAAACAAACTATCAGACACGCTTATGTATTTGAAGTCTATGATTGGTCACAGCCAACACACCCACTAGCTTTGATTGGTTCTCAGCCCTTTAAAAGCCAAGGGCGCTTAGGAACACGCTATCCATTGTTTTTTACCTTTGAAAAAGCCCGGCCGCTGACCTGGGGAAACGCTTCAGGTACCAGCTGATGCCATAGCCAAAGCACAAATTGTCCTCCTTCCCCGGCAAACGAGCAGACAGTCAGGGCATCCGGAAAGCCCTGTGTGGACGCTCTCTGTTGCAACACTTTGAGACACTGACATCCTAGGCTGCAGTGTGAGGCGGTTAAACGCTGAGGAATGAGCGTATCATCCTGAATGCTGTTTTAAACTTTTTATCTAGTAAGTGCAACATAAATTGTGTGCATATTGTATAAATAAAATTTACACTTGAGTCTTTCCGTGCGCTTGCTCTTTTTCTTCTCTTTGCATATGACTGTCTCTGAAACTGAGGTTTGGAATCACATGGTTTGATTGGAGCAGCATAGGAAAGTACTCTGGACTGAAAATTTAAAGTGACATTAACCAATATCATTCATTACCAGATATCAACATTTTGGGACATATTTGTGAACTTTTGCCCTATATAATTTGGAATGTGCCGTATGATCTATATGGCCAAAAGTAAAAAGTAAAAAGGTATCGTAAAATATAAGTGCCACATAATATCATAATATTGGTAAAGTATACACTATTGCAATCTTTTTATAATTTAGAATTTTAGATACTTGAATATTTTGTAGTATTACCTTTTCTTGCATTTAACAATATATTTTGGAAAAACATTTGACTATTAGCAGTGTACACAGTCAAGTAAGTGATCGTTACAGCCAGTATAAGGACTTTTTAATATATATATGCACACAAAGTTTATGTGTGTGTGTGTACCTGCACATATACACTCTATCAAAGCACGGTTCATATAACATATAGCGCAATTCACTTTTTTCAGTGTTATTTGATCCCTGATATAGGCTCAGTTGAATTGTTTTTATTGCCCTTATAAATATTATTTTGATTTATCTTAATTGGAGTGTGATGTATACACTGGTTTGTTCTAGAAAGAGAGGTGTCAGAATTTTGTATTTGATTGGTTGATTGGGGGATGCAGGATTAGGTTTATTTATAGTTTTCTCTTAGATTAATGTAATTAATTAAACTTCCTGCACCAGGACCACCACAGTTAACTATTTTGCGGTGCCCTGTCCCTAGCCACTAAAATCCTTACTAGCTGGTTGTAGATTAAATATATATACACTGTATATATTTATATGTGTACATATATATTAATGTATTTATATGTGTATATATCTATTTACAGTCATATATACACATATAAAACATTAATATATACTGTATGTACATATATATATAATTATATAAGTGTATTATATCCATATGCCATTAAGAAGAGGAAAACATGATAAAACACATACAGTATATGTAATATATATATTTAATAAAGATTTTAACTATGTATTTACTGTAAATATTCCACATTTGCTAATGTTCTTTAAGTACCTAAATAGCAAAAAAATCTAAGAAGGACAATATAGGTACATTAAAATGTGTGGAGGGTAGCATGATTAACAGTGACAGGGAGAAGGCTGAGGTACTAAACCAATTCTTTTCTTCAGTATACACAAGAGAGGAACCAATGGAGTATATTTTAGAACAAACTATAGCATTCCAGCCCATACCATTAACTGGGTTATGTCTAGAGGATATCAGGAAAAAACTGAATAATATTAAAGTAAATAAAACTCCAGGCCCAGATGGAATACACCCAAGGGTTTTATGGGCATTTAGCACTGTTATAGACAAACCTCTTCTCTTAGTTTTTCAAGACTCGTAATCCTCAGGCATAGAACCCCAGGATTGGCATAAAACTGATGTGGTGCTACTCTTCAAAAAGGGAAGCAGGTCTGATCCAGGAAGCTATAGACAAGTTAGTCTGACATCAATAGTGGGAATGATACTTGATGGGATTTTAAGGGATTATGTTGATGAGTATATTCATGTAAACAAGATTGTGAGTTCAAATCAGCATGGTTTTATGAAAAAAAGATCATGTCAAACTAATCTAATTAGATTCTATGAAGAAGTAAGTAAAAATACAGATAAAGGGGAATCAGTTGATGTGGTATACTTACATGCTGCAAAGGCATTTGATCATGTGCCACATGAGAGATTAATGTACAAAATTAAGGAACTGGGAATAGCTGAAAATGTTAGCTCATGGATAAGTAACTGGATAAAGTATAGGGAGCAACGAGTAGTAGTAAATGGATCATACTCAGATTGGACAAAGTTAATCAGTGGAGTCCCCCAGGGATCAGTACTGGTCTTACTGTTCTTTTTTATATTTTTATTAATGACTTAGAGCAAGAATTAAATAGCAACATCTCTATTTTTACAGATGATACATAGTTATGCAAGTCAAATAGTAAGGATAGGGAAGAGGAGTGGGGATAAAGAGGGGATTAGTAGCACTCTTATCCTAAATATTGTGACAAGCTGTTATACAACAGCATATATACACTGCTAGGAGGTGAGAAAAATATTTAAAACATCAAGTTTTTATTCCATTACTTAAAATCTAAAACAAGGTTTAGAAAATGCGATATACTAATCGCCAGAATAATACCCACAACAACTAAAGCAAAAAGCAACACTTTAAATCCAGTACAACTGCAAAGCTATTTAAATGTCACCCCCCTGTATTCCTGACCGATAACAGGAAACATTGGTGTCAGGGGTGACACAGGATAGCGTGTACAAGCAGTTTCTAGATAACCAAAAAAGTAGTTGCTATTGCTCAAATATTCTTAAAACCAGCACACAAATGCGTTTCGGCCGTTATAAGGACTTTCTCAATGTGTTATTGATTGGAAAAGTGACAAGCCGATTGACCGTCATGCAACCCTTATAAACCCTGCACCAAACAGTAAGAACCAATCAAAGCATAGCAGGCGGATGCGCCCCCCAGTGGCCAATCGCATTCATTTGCTTATGTGTTGGAGGCAAAACCGCAAGTTACCAGCGCAAGGATTGGCTGTTATGTAGTGAGCAAGGGTCCAATCATCTTCCAGCCTAATATTGAGCCTCTAATCCTAATGCTTATGTGACTCGCATATGTGACTCAAAATGTTCCCTACTTTTCAGGATTTAAAACCAGAACTTAAAAGTAAATGGGAAGGGGCTTTAACAGAACGTTCCTTGAAACTCATTAGTTATCTCATAGAACATGAAATGGAGAAACTACAAGAAATAACAGACCAAATTTCAGAAATCAGTGAGAAACTTAAACTGTATGAAGCCAGAGATGATTTTCAAAAATCATATATCAAAATAAAAGGGGATGTGGAAAAATTTGCCAAATTTATATCAGATAAAAAGGAAAGGAAAATTGACAGAGATGTTAATGATTATATTAATAACAAAGTTTACCTGTGGAATCAAAACAAAAACACAGGGAGTAACTCTGACATTTCTGATAGAGATGGGGAAACTGATATAGATGTATCCGATGATGAAACTAGATTAAGACCTATTTTGAGAAATAAAATAACGCCACATGGTAATACACAAAGTGTCCCTTTAGGCGGAGAGTCCGCAGAGGACAGAGAAAAAAGACCAAGGACAAGGAAACAAGTCAAATTTCACTCAAAACCCCAGAACAAAACGAACAAATCAAACAATCAGAAACAGAGTTAAACATAATTAATCTTACTGACAAAACACTCACTCATACTCAAATTTCAGTACTTAATAAGGGTCTTACATTTGTACCGACACCCACAACTGACAAGTTTGAAGTTATTAAAGATGTCCATCTATTTGCGTGAAAAATATTAATGAAGAAATACTTTTCTAAAAATACTGAAAGTGAATCTCTATACAAAGCAGATATGGCTGCTATTAAAGATTTAATTTCTTTATTAGAGGATGCTAATGTAGACAATACCCAGGCCACACAAAAGGACACAAATTGGAGAAATATACTTAAATCCAAGTCACAATTTGTACCACCTAGTAACATCTCTCACAACACTGTATCCTTTTTGGACTTAGTTTGCAAAGATATTTTAAGTCTCCCAGATAACAATAAGTCTTGTGCTTCTAACTTAATATTGGAAGAAAAACAAGCATTAAAATAACTAACACAGTGGACAGATACCCAGTGACAAAGGCGGTAATATAGTCCTTTGGCCTAATCACATGTACCTACAAGAAGCTAAAAGACAACTCAGTAATAATAAAAACTATAAGAGCCTCTTCGGCAATCCAACAGAGGGTTTCCTAGTGCAATACAATAAACTCATTAGTTTAGCACTGTCTAGTGGCATAATTGATCAGAAAGAGTTCAAATTTTTAGAAACTAAGCAACCAAAAGTAGCTACACTGTACTTGCTGCCTAAGGTACACAAGAATCTGTTATGCCCCCCGGGCAGACCCATTGTCTCGGGTATAGGATCTCTAACGGAAAAGGCTAGCAAGTACACTGACGCAAGACTTAGATATATTGTAGAGTCCCTGCCATCATATACGAGAGATACCATGCACGTTCTCAACAAAATTGATCAGATTCATTTAACATCTAACTCTATCTTAGTGACTTGTGACGTTGAATCGTTGTACACCAGTATTGACACTAAATGGGGTTGTAAGGCAGTATCACATTTTCTGCTTAAAAATGATTGCATGTCCAATATCACTAAGGAATTTCTAATAGAGTTATTGGAATTTGTATTGGGACACAGTTATTTTGTCTTCAATGACAAGTTTTATTTGCAAACGTAAGGGACGGCAATGGAAATGCAATGGAATGGAAATGCAAATATATACCTGGGCTGGTGGGAAGAAACTATAGTATTTCCTGATACTATGAGAAGGTTTACACAGCACATTACCCACTGGTCCAGGTATATAGACGACATATTATTTGTGTGGGAAGGGACTAATGAACTCTTATCTGAATTTATTTCCACTTTAAATACGAATCCTTTGGGCTTATTTCTTACCATGGTGACTGATAAGAATAAGGTAGAATTTTTGGATCTCACTATTAGGAGGGTTGATAATTATGTGGAGACGGATACATACAGAAAGCCTACATCCACTAACAACATCCTATGTGCTGATAGTCATCATCATCCGAATACTATTAAAAGTTTACTGATAGGTGAATACCTTAGGATTCGTAGGAATTGCTCTACTGTGGAATCCTTTAATTGTGCTGCTAAAGAGCTAAGGAATAGATTGCTCCAGAGAGGCTATTCTAGAAAAGCCTTAGCGAAAGCTTATAATAAAGCTTTAATGAGAGACAGATCTGAACTTTTGAGGCCTAAAAGTGTAGAAAATAACAACCCACTTCAACCCACCTCTGCAAATGAAACAGCAGCGCGAGGAACACAGCAGCGCGAGGCACACAGCAGTGCGAGGATCAGGCAAGTGAAAAGATCTTAGAAAGCGCACAGCTGATCGCAAGCGCACGCGCACCCACCCGACCTCGCATGCGCACCTCTGCAAGTGAACCACAGCAGCGCGAGGCTCAGGCAAGTGAACCACAGGGGGGGGGGGGGGGAGGAGAGAGAGATAGAGAGAGAAGGGGAGAGAGAGCAAAATAAGGGGGAGAGAGAGAGAAAGAGAAGGGGAGAGAGAGAAAGAGAAGGGGAGAGAGAGCAAAATAAGGGGGAGAGAGAGAGAAAAAGAGAAGGGGGAGAGAGAGAGAAGGGGGAGAGAGAGAGAGAAGGGGGAGAGAAAGAAGGGGGAGAGAGAGAGAAAAAGAGAAGGGGGAGAGTGCAAAATAAGGGGGAGAGAGAAGGGGGAGAGAGAGAAGGGGAAGAGACAGAGAAAAAGAGAAGGGGAGAAGGGGGGGAGAGAGAGAGAGGGGGGGGGAGAGAGAGAGATAGAGAGAGAGAAGAGGAGAGAGAAGGGGGGAGAGAGAGAGAGGGGGAGAAGGGGGAGAGAGAGAGAAAAAGAGAAGGGGGAGAGTGCAAAATAAGGGGGAGAGAGAAGGGGGAGAGAGAGAAGGGGAAGAGACAGAGAAAAAGAGAAGGGGTTGAGAGAAGGGGGAGAGAGAGAGAGGGGGAGAAGGGGGAGAGAGAAGGGGGAGAGAGAGAGAGAAGGGGGAGAGAGAGAGAGGGGGAGAGAGAGAGAGAGAAGGGGGAGAGAGAGAAGGGGGAGAGAGAGAGAGGGGGAGAAGGGGGAGAGAGAAGGGGGAGAGAGAGAGAGGGGGAGAAGGGGGAGAGAGAGAAGGGGGAGAGAGAGAGGGGGAGAAGGGAGAGAGAGAAGGGGGAGAGAGAGAGAGGGGGAGAAGGGGGAGAGAGAAGGGGAGAGAGGGGAGAAGGGGGAGAGAGAAGGGAGAGAGAGAGAGGGGGAGAAGGGGGAGAGAGGGGGAGAAGGGGGAGAGAGAAGGAGGAGAGAGAAGGGGGAGAGAGAGAAAAAGAGAAGGGGGAGAGAGAGAGAAAAAGAGAAGGGGGAGAGTGCAAAATAAGGGGGAGAGAGAAGGGGGAGAGAGAGAGAAAAAGAGAAGGGGGAGAGAGAGAGAAAAAGAGAAGGGGGAGAGAGCGCAAAAAAGAGGGGGGGAGAGAGAGGGAGCAAGGGTTGGAACCGCGGTACCTAAAAAATTGGCCCGTGTACACGGGCTTTAGGACTAATACTGGCATATTTTGCAAGCTGATGAACAAATGCAAACAAATCAAACATTACGCAAAATAATTACAAAACACTGGCACATAGTTAAAAAAGATCCCTTGATAGGAGATCTTCTAGCATACAAACCTAAAATTATTTTTAGAAAAGCCAGAAACCTAAAGCAAATTCTAGCTCCTAGTGTCCTAAAGAAAGACATTGTCACTATGGTAGATCAAGATCTCAGAGGGAATAATCTAAAGGGTTTCTTTCCCTGCATTTCATGTAGGGCCTGCAGGTATAGTAGCAAAATTAGCTCCATTCAGATAACAGGGACAAATATAGATTTTAAAATCAAAGATACCATAAGATGTTCTCACAAAGGCATTATATACCTTTTAAAATGTTCGTGTGATTTATTTTATATTGGAGAGACCACCAGATTTTTACGTGACAGGATCAGGGAACATCTCTGTAATATTGAAAAAGGGAATCTAGACACCCACTTATATAAACATTTTAGAGAGATCCACAAAAATAATTTACAACATCTAAAATATTGGGGAATATGTAAGGTCAGAGGAGATTGGAGAGGAGGGGACTTCGAAAACAAATTACTTAAAAAAGAAGCTGAACTAATTTATAAATTTGATACCCTTTTCCCCCGAGGTCTCAATTCAGAGATAGACCTATCCCCTTTTTTAGGAATTAAGATATAATATATTTATAAAGAAAATATCCTAAATCCTATAAAGAACCGGCTCTATAATGAACCTTTTTTAAAAATGTATAAAAGATAAATAATTTTTTAGAATTTTAGATTTTTAAAAAAGAATTTTACAATAGTTAGTAATTAATATAAGGTTTCATAGTTTGAAGAATTTATTACAAGACTGTATACAATAAAAATCATTCTTTATTCCCTAATACCATTTAATGCCCAACGATGATAAGCTGATGCCTAAAGAATTTTAATAGATAATTTCTATGACCATTTGTCTTCTTTATGTACTAGATGATTAAATTGTCCATTTCAATAAATATGAATCTCACTAATTTTTTACAAAATACCACCTTTGGATTTACCACCTTAATCGAATTCCACCACCTTAACTGAATATTCAAACATTTGTTACGATATTTCCAAGTTTGAGCGCGATAAATTTCTATAAACATTATGTGTATCAGCTTTTACGGATGACCTAATTTTAACGAAGATAATATACCACCTTAAGTATAAATAAGCTTGGTCATAATTCCACCTTTAATTGGAAAAACTCACAACCAATGAACACAATCCAATGATTATTTAAACCTTGCCCCGGGAACTAACCAGTATCTTGAAAAAGCCCTACCGGGTGAAACGCGTAGACTTACTTGTGTTGTTCCCAACAAAAGACTTTACTCTATTTTAAATCTAGGTACCTAGTTTTACTCTGGAGCCCGCGCGTGATTCACGCTAAGTGCGGGTCTGTGGACCGTCATTATCCTCCTGGAATCCTGAAATATTGGACACCTAGAGGCCTGAAAAAACAAGCTGAAAAAACAAGCTGTCTCCAATCACGCTGACCGGGTTCAGCCGATCCAAACATAGGAACTTTGGAGCAAAGAAAGCAGTTTCCAATCACGCTGACCTGGTTCAGCCGACTCAAGCAAGCAAGAAAAGTTACTAACACTTTGGAGATACTGTTCATTTTTGATAATCTCCTAAAGTGTAAACTATCAAGCCGTTATTAGAGTCATCTGGAAGAGTGTGAGTATAACCTGATAATAAGGTGATCAACATGATCGCTTAACTCTGATGAAAAATTCTATTATACCAACTCCACGCTGACATTATTTGCTGAACTGTAACACCTTTTTCGATTAGTTAACACAAGAAACTATGTTACAAATACTGTGAAGATCTGACTCAACAACGATATTAACATTGTAACAATTCTGCTACATCTTTTAAACGCTCAAGCATTTTAACGTTAAATATTCCTCTTTCCACATTTTTTACATTTTTTAAGGTGGTAATCCAATTTTATAAGGGAGACGTCCCTTCTATCTTATTATTCAATTTTTATGTGTAATGTTGTAATTGTATTTACTGTGAGTAAAGGTAATTATTTTCAATTTTTATTTGCATTCCTTGTTATTTGACTAAGTGTGGTGAGAACTTAGCTTTTAGCGCCCTCTTTTTTCTCCTTAATTTTGAACAAATGCAAACTGTCATCCCAGACAAACCTTTGTTTACATATAGAAGAGCCAACAATCTGGGTGACCACCTTACAAGCAGTCACTATAACAGAAATGCTAAAAAAAACTCCAATTTACAAAGGGTCAATTACCTGTGGCAGCTGTAAAGTCTGTCAACATATGATAAAGAAGAGAACTATAACAGACAGGTTCCGCAAGAAGTGGTTTATCAATAACCACATAAATTGCAAAAGCACAAATGTCATATATTGTTTATCATGTGATTGTGATTTATTCTATGTCGGAATGACGACTAGATGTCTTGGGACAAGAATGACCAAGCACTTAAGCAACATCAGATTAGCCAGTAAAGACTTGGAAAATGGCAAGAAAATAACAAGTGTAGCCAGACATTTTCTAACAAATCATAATGGCAAAACTCAGTCTTTAAAGTGCTGGGAATTGGAGAGGTTAAAACCTGGGATTAGAGGAGGTGACACTGAACAGGCCCTTCTCAAAAAGAGGCCAGATGGTTCTTTAGACTTAATTCCGTCATGCCCCATGGCATGAATGAGAATAATAATTTTTGGGTTTATTTATAGAAAAGCTAATTAACTTATGAGCAATCATATATTTAACCAGAGTTACTTACAACAATTTATCTTATAACTCAATAGTTATTTTTGATTGCAATAATGGCTATATATATACTATGGATAATGAGGGTATGCCTAGTTACAATCTATAAGTATCTATATGATACTTAATTCATAGTCTCTATTGACATATGATTAGCAATCTATTACCCATTAATATACAAGATGTGCACCCCGAATGGGTTACCATACTAAAATTAAAGGTGACATTACAGGTCATATCCTCAATATAAAGAAAAAAAAAATACTCTTTTGTTTCTTTTTTTTTTTTCTTAATGAATCAGTATTCAGAACCTGTATCACACCAGAATAGGTTTGGGCCCCTTTTGTAGCTCCTCGCAATATCACATCGTCATAAATATATTACAAGCATGTGATTGTGGCATATGCAAGTTATGACATTGTGCATGTGTTTTCTAAGGTCTACAATGTAAAATTAATCTAGTGCATGTCCTGTATAAAATTTAAATTCTGATATTTGTCAACCCGATTCTCCTGCCTGATCTTACAGTTAATATATGACGAGCTCTCTTAATAATTTTAACATGCAGCATTTGACAGGGTAGAAATAGAATTGTACATCGAGCACTGTCATTATTGGGTCATGTTATACATATATGGTCCAGAGCGATGATATGCTTGGCCCTGTATAGAATGATGGATAAATAGGAGTGGATCATACTAGCAAATATTCCGTCGTAATGAAGCCACTTTGTCACTAATGATTGCCGATCGTTTAAGTGACTTGCGAGTCACATAAGCATTAGGATTAGAGGCTCGATATTAGGCTGGAAGATGATTGGACCCTTGCTCACTACATAACATCCAATCCTTGCGCTGGTAACTTGAGTTTGTCTCCAACACATAAGCAAATGAATGCAATTGGCCACTGGGGGGGCGCGTCCGCCTGCTATGCTATGCTATGATTGGTTCTTACTGTTTGGTGCAGGGTTTAAAAGGGTTGCATGACAGTCAATTGGCTTGTCACTTTTCCGATCAATAACACATTGAGAAAGGCCTTATAACGGCCGAAACGCGTTTGTGTGCTGGTTTTAAGAATATTTGAGCAATAGCAACTACTTTTTTGGTTATCTAGAAACTGCTTGTATATGCTATCCTGTGTCACCCCTGACACCTGATGCCGATGTTTCCTGTTATCGGCCAGGAATACAGGGGGGGTGACATTTAAATAGCTTTGCAGTTGTACTGGATTTAAAGTGTTGATTTTTGCTTTATATGTGCTGTTGTATAACAGCTTGTCACAATATTTAGGATAAGAGTGCTACTAATCCCCTCTTTATCCCCACTCCTCTTCCCTATCCTTACTATTTGATTAACCATAAGGGGCAGCACCAAAGTTATTTACTCTTTTACTTCTAATATCCTATACACACATTAGACACAGTGCCAATATTAATTGTTATTTGTTGCAAAGTTATGTAAGGTCATTAAAAGTTATTCCTAATCTAATACCCCTTAAAAACAAAAAAGCTAAAAAAAAAAGCTTAAAAGGGCCTTTTGTAGGGCATTGTCCTAAAGAAATCAGCTCTTTTTCAACAAAAAATACAAAGTCCCCCCTAAAATTACAACCCTTCACCCACCAACCGCACAAAATAAAAAGCACCTATTTAAAAAAAAAAACTAATCTGCCTATTGGGGCATTTGTATGGGTATTGCAATCCGCTCTTTTACTGCCCATAACCCCCCACCCAAAAAAAAACTAACACTAACCCCAAGATAGGTACTCACCATAACTGAAGTCCGGCGATACATCTTCATCCAGGCGGCAAAAAGTCTTCATCCGGGCGAATCCATCTTCTTCCAATGAGGGCCATATTCTATCTTCTTGCCGGAGGTGCAGAGCGGTCTTCTGATGCACTGATCCGGAGCGGTGGTCCTCGGTGGTGGTCATCAGCGATGTGGAGGCTCCTCTTGATGCGATCATCTGCCACACACTGAAGATTGAATGCAAGGTTCCCCTTTCATATTGGGGTACCCTTGCATTCCTATTGGATAAAAAATTCAAATCAGCCAATAGGATGAGAGCTTCTTACATCCTATTGGCTGTTCAAATCATGGATTAGATAGAGCATGACATTTTAAACAACTTTACAATTTACTTTTTTTTTTTTTTTTTCAATTTTGCATAGTTCACATGGTATTGTTTTTTTAAAGAGTAATCCTAGAGCTCAGGAGCGTGCACATGTCTTTAGCCATCTTGCAACAGTGTTTACACCAGCAATATTATATATAATTACAGACACTCCTGCATTAGATTGCAAAAAAACACATGCACTCTCCTAGGCTCCTGTTAGCCCACCTAGGTTTACTCTTTAATAAAAAATATCAAGAGAACAAAGCCAATTTGATAATAGAAGTAAATTGGAAAGTTGTTTGCAACTGCACACTCTATCTGAATCATGATCGTTTCATTTTGATGTTACCGCCCATTAAAATTACATGCTCTATCTAAATTATGAATTTACCGTGACTTTAATGCCCTACATTTTGCACTATGTGCCTGGTTCTCTGTAGTTGGGGAACTTAAAAATGATTACTCATATGAGGTATGTTTATGTACAAGTATTTTACTTTATTTATTTTCTCCTCTGGTTCTGCAGGGGAAATATTTTTTTTTTCTTAAGGTTTAAAGTTACTCTATGGGGTCCATTTATCGTTGTGCGGACGGACATGATCCGCTATAGCGAACCATGTTCGCTGCACATTGATAAATGCCGACAGCATACGCTGGTGCAATGCTGCCCCCTGCAGATTTGCGGCCAATCGGCAGCTAGCAGGGGGTTTCAATCATACATGATCATACATGATCGGGCTTGCTATACGCCACCTCAGAGGCGCGGAAACAAGGGGAACAGGGGGCATTCGACCCTTGTTAAATAGACCCCTATACTTAATTTACATTAATTTGATTTCATGTAAATCCCAGATAATCATGTTAATTCATATTATACTGTCAACTTTTTTTTAGAGACTTTTTTTTTTAATCTAAAAGGGAGCTTTTTAAAATGCATTTGTGCTAATTGTTTAAAACTGATGCTTGTGTGCTGAATAAACATTATTTTTCTCTTTGCTAGTGGATTGGATATAGACCCCAGAGTATGAGATAGTGAGTTGCAAGACTAGTAACAAAATTAATGCGAAAAACAAGCAACTACATTTATTACAAATGTAAATTTTTTAGGGACATTTAGTTATACTGTACGCAATTTACTGTAATGTTACGCAGATTGAATGGAAATTCCCATAAAGCCACCTTCTTTTGAGACTTTCTTACAGTCACTGGATTTTCTGTGTCTTATGAGATTTTATGCAAAGGCTGAAATCATATAGGAAAGTTGTTGATTAAATTAAAAAAAAGTCTCTATGAACAAAATGTTTTAGTGATGGGGCAAACACCTGACTTTAATGGAAAGGAATTTTTTTCCAAAAAATATAAAAAAAAAAATTTTCAAACTCAAAATGTAATCCCCTGTGAAAAGTTTAATTAAGGAAAACAGAACGACATTGCAACATTTAATTATGTTTTTTTCTTTTGCCGTAAAATACATTTGAAACTTATGCTTGCTGATACTCCTCCAGGAAAATACACAACAGTTTTCTATCATGCATAGGAAAGAGCATCATTTACACGTTAGAAACATTTTTGGTTTGCAAAACATTAAAAGGACCACTCAATGCAGTAAAATGTCATAATTAACAAGTGCAAAATAAAAAGACAATGCAATAATACCTACTCTTAATTTCAAATAAGAAATTGATTTTTATTCTGACATTCTATGCCCCCTTGTATCATGTGACAGACATCAGCCAATCACAAACTAGTATACGTATAACCCTGTGAGCTTGCGCACATGCTCAGTAGGCTCTTGTTCCCCAGAAAGTGTGACTATAAAAAGACTGCAAAAATTGATAATGGAAGTAAATTGTAAAGTGTCTTAAAACTGAATGTTCTATCTGAATCATAAAAGTTTATTTTGACTTGAGTGTCCCTTTAAATGGACAGTCAACACCAGCATTTTTGTTGCTTAAAAAGATAGATAATCTGTTTATCACCCATTCCACAATTTTACACAACCAACACAGTTCTAATAATACACGTTTTACCTCTGTGATTACCTTGTATCTAAGCCTCTGCAGACTGCCCCCTTATCTCAGTTCTTTTGACAGACTTGCATTTTAGCCAATCAGTGCTCACTCCTAGGAACCTTCACATGCATGAACTCAATGTTATCTATATGAAACACATGAACTAATGTCCTCTAGTGGTGAAATGCTTTCAGATTAGAGGCGGCCTTCAAAGTCTAAGAAATTAACATATGAACCTCCTAGGTTTAGCTTTCAACTAAGAATACCAAGAGAACAAAGCAAAATTGGTGATAAAAGTAAATTTTTTTGGACTTGACTGTCCCTTTAAGTAAAAGTTGTTTAAATGTATGCCACTACATGTGAATGATGAGGAGGTGCTGGGTTTGAGAGCAAAAGTCTACAGGAAAGATGGTTTCATGGAAGATGGAACCACTGAAAAGCAAACCACATCCATTTGTTTATATAGACTGCTTTTACAGCCCTGTTACCTAATATTAGATATCACTTCAACAAAGAATAACATGAGAATGAAGCAAATTTGATAATAGCAGTAAATTGGAAACTTTTTTAAAATTGTATTCTCTATCTGAATAATGAAAGAAAAAAAAAAGGGTTTCCTGTTACTTTAATATTGAATATAAACTCAGGAGTGCGCCTACTACAGAGCACTTTTTGACCTGTTTTATATAAGTAGTGATTTGGCTGGCTTATACATATTATACTTTCATTATGAACTCAGTGCTCTCTGTCCATTGATAGCTACAAATTATAGTTATCAATGTGCACAATAATGTCAATTTTAATTTGCTAAATTTTGTTTTGAATTAATTTTTTATTTAATATGAAGATAAAGGCTGTTTAAAAAATAAGAAAATGTGAATTTAAGGGACAAGAAATCCAATTTTTTTCTTTTATGATTTAGAAAGAGCATGCAATTTTAAACAACATTTAAATTTACTTCTATTATCTAATTTGCTTAATTCTCTTGATATAGCTTGTTGAAATGCTTGATATAGCTTGTTGAAATGCTTGATATAGCTTGTTGAAATGCTTGATATAGCTTGTTGAAATGCTTGATATAGCTTGTTGAAATGCTTGATATAGCTTGTTGAAATGCTTGATATAGCTTGTTGAAAAGCTGCTGATTGGTGGCTGAACATAGATGCCTTGTGTGAAGCCATGTTTATTGCTATTTCTTCAAGAAAGGATATCTGAAGAATTAAGCAAATTAAATATTAGAAGTAAATTGGAATGTTGTTTAAAATTTAATTCTCTATCTGAATCATGAAAGAAAAATGTTGGGTTTCATGTCCCTTTAAATATGGTTTATGTGTAATAATAAATATTTATATGATATGAAGAGAAAATTAAAAAAATTTTTTTTTTTAATGCAAATATTGTCTAACGTTTATTTGTCTTAATTATTTTTAGAATAGAATAAAATAGAATAGACTAATTTATTTACCAAGTATTAAAAAAGAAAATTATACAATTAATTTTTCATGGATCAAATGTATCAGATGACAATGAACAAACAAATACAATCAGCAGTGTAAAATTCTAACCACCAAATATATTCACAAAGAGTGAGTAAAGTGTAATTTATCATACCAAAAGTGAAATAAGAGAAGTATTCGTGTTTGCTATTGTAGTAGCCTAAGGAAAAAAATATTCAGAAAAAGATTTGTCTGAGTTTGTAAAACTCTCAACCTTGGCCTACGATAAAAAGATAAATGATTAAAAAAACAATGGACAGGGTGAGATGAATCGGATAAAATGTTATTGACTTTTGCATTAAAACAGGCACAATGTCCCACATGTGGTGGTCCTGCGCTTAAATCGCCCCCTTATGGAAAAAAATAGCAGTAGAATCATCAAAAGTTATACAAAGACCACTCCCCCTTAATCCATGTCGATGGCTTTTCCATAAAACCCCCCAAAAATTCCCTACAGCCCAAAAAAATGTTTAAAATTTTAAGCAACAGTTTGAAATCTCTATTGGCTCAGAGGTGGAGCCGTGGAGGGCTCCAGACATACCAGATATAACCCAATGGATACACAAATGCAATGAGATATTACGATTAGAAGAATACTACTGCCTAAGATTAAGATGCCAACCTCTATATGCACAGATACAGATCCAATGGGACGCATATTTAGCACAAAGATTTCCTAAATAATAAGAGGGAGTATTGGGTTTTCTCTCCTTTGAGGTTGTTATATTAAATATGTCTTAGTAGGTTATCAAACTGAAGGCCATCATTATCTCATTATTTTCAAAGGCACTTATGGTGAATTATGGTTGATTATTGTATGTTAGATATTCCTTTGTTCCTAAAGTGTATGTAATATTCATTTTTAAACACAAAAACAAAGGTCTATATACAAAACGGTGAAATTACCAAGTAGGACCTTCTTATAGCAAGGAATATGAATGGGACTTATGTAGATTCCATTGTCTAACATCCACAGTGAAATGTCTGTCTATTGGTTATCATTTTATTTGTTTGTTCATTTTTGATTGTTTGTCTTGCAAAAAATTAATAATTTACCCAGTCGCATTTTTGAAATGTATCTAGTAAGATATTACTATTGGGATGTTTTCTTTATATGTGTACCTTGCTTTACATTTATGCTCATGTATTAATACTGGATAATAAATAAAAATATATAAAAACAATAAAAATGTTATTGACTCTGATTCCTCCTTGAAAAGTAAAGGTCCTTAAAGGGACACTGAACCCACATTTTTTCTTTCATGATTCAGATAGAGCATGAAACTTTATTTGAAAAGCAAGAATGTAAGTTTAGAAGCCGGCCAATTTTTGTTCACAACCTGGGTTGTGCTTGGTGATTGGTGGCTAAATGCACCCATCATTAAACAAGTGCTGTCCAGGTCTGAATCAACAATTGTCTGACTCTTTAGCTTAGATGCCTTCTTTTACAAATAAAGATAGCAAGAGAACGAAGAAAAAAATTATAATAGGAGTAAATTAGAAAGTTGCTTAAAATTGCTTGCTCTATCTGAATCATGAAAGAAAAAAAAATTGGGTATAATATCCCTTTAAGAGAAATAAGTTGACACCCAATTATTTTTTTTTTGCAAATCTCACAATTTGGTGTAGTTTCTCCTTTAATGGCAATGTAGCAGAACTATACCAGGATAAAATAGAGTTTTTTAGACAGGCCAAATCTTTTAAGTTGCCTTAAGAAGTACAAACATTGTTGAGACTTTTAATTATTTCATTATTAATTATAGTAAAATATTAATGTACCATTTTAAATCATGTTGAATTGTGCAAAGGAATTTGTACGATGTAACTCTGTCTACTATGAAATCTTTAATTTTCAGAGAAGAAGGTGATGTAGACTTTTTTTTTTTAAATCAATTACCATCTCTTTGGTTTTATAAACATTTAATTCTAAATAGTTTGTTTTACTTAATGTTACCAGCCTGTCTACTTCCATGTTATAGCTCAATTCATCTTCATCTGAGAAAAGACCAATCAAAGTGGTGTCTTCCGCAAATTTCAATAACTTTACAGATCAATTTGGTATATAAGGAATAGAGCAGCGGAGAAAGAACACAACCCTGTAGTATTGAAGAAGACAGGGTCGGAAATCAGCCCATTCTCTTTAACAAATTGTGTCCTATTAGTTTAAAAGCTATAAAGCCATTGGCATATGGAAAAGAGCACATTAAGTTGTTTTTATTTAACCAAAAGCAAATCAGGAACATAGATTTAAAAACAGAACTTAAATCCACAAATAAAACTCAGACATAGGTGCGAGGATTATCCAAATGATGTAAAATATAATATAAAAATAGATTAATCGCATCATCCACAGATCTATTAGATCTGTATGCAAACTGTAGTGTCAGTCAAGGCGTTTAGATGACACAGCATTGCATAATAACAGATGTAAGAGCAACAGGCCTTTAATCTTTCATGCTCAAAATCTCTTGTTTCTTTTGTAACCGGAACAATAATTGATGATTTAAAACAAGCTGGTGCATCACATTGTATTAAAGGGATAGTAAACCCCAAAATGTTCTTTTATGATTCAGATAGAACATACAATTTAAAACAACTTTCCAATTTAATTCTATTATCAAAGTTTCTTCATTCTCTTGTTATCTATTGCTGAAGGGACAGCATTGCACTACTGAAAAAAATCTATTTAGCCAATCACAAGAGACAAATGTGTGCAGGCACCAATTAGCAGCAGCTCCCACTAGTGTATGATATGTGCATATT
Source organism: Bombina bombina (assembly GCF_027579735.1). NCBI lineage: Eukaryota > Metazoa > Chordata > Amphibia > Anura > Bombinatoridae > Bombina > Bombina bombina. The sequence goes on along the minus strand of NC_069502.1, from coordinate 1,118,250,149 downwards.
CATTTTTTAACAAGGGATACTAAGAGAACAAAGCACATTTGAAACTAGAAGTGAATTTAAAAGTGTCTTAAAATGACATTCTCTATCTGAATCATGCAAGTTTAATTTTGACTTTCCTATCCCTTTAAGGACTGGTTAAAAAGATCAGTAAAAAATAGGTTCAAGTTGGTCAGCACAATGTTTCAATGTAGCAGGAGAAATATTGTCAGAGCTTGGTGCTTTCTTAGGCTTTCGGTCTTTTAAAAATAAATGTACTTGTTGTTTGATGACGGGTAAATATTTACTCTCTTCAGATTTGAAATCAGAGATAATTACAGAAGGCCTCTGCTTGTCAAATCTAGAGTATAATTTTTAGTTCCACTATATGAGGACAAATCAGTAAACCTTACCATGCTCCCATAAGTATTACTGTGCATTATAAGGGCCTCCCTAAGCCTACCTGTAAGGCTGCCTTTAGAGTCTGGGGTTATGATAAACCTCATGCTGTGAAAGCAGTGAAATCAGCTATTTTAAATGACAAAACAAAGGTAAAGGAACTATTTGTAAACAATTGAATACACTCCATAGGTAAACTGGATCATTTGGAACACATTAAAGGGGAGAAAAAATGACTGTACTTTTAAACAACCTATTGTATATTAATCTGACCTTCTTTGCTGTGGCCAATTAGGGCCCACTGCGCGTTATCTTCAATTGTTCTCAAGTGATCGTCTTTACTTTCAACTTGTAATACAAGCGAAAAACCCGACGTGTGCAGTCTCCCATGATAAACCCCTTTTCACTTGCGCGTAACTGTTAACGCTCCACTCGCAATTCGACCCATAGTCGTTTAAACACTGGGAGAAGGCTAAAAGAAAGGGATATTAAACACTAAATAAACCATTGCTTGACTGTTCAAAGAAAAGATTGGCCTGAGAATAATTTGTACATGTATTTTTAAAAATTACATTAGTTGTTTAAATATTGAAAAATTAAGGGAAACCATAAAGAAATGGGCACTGCCATATTGTAACTTAGGTTACCTTTCCTGCTGAGGCCAATTAGGAATGGTTATAAATGGCTTCCTAGAGTGTGCAACCAATGACTGTGTAGAATACAGCTGTGTCTTAACTTCCATGTTTAAAATGAATTTTGAAAGCCCACAATATTCAAAATTAAATTACAGGAAAGGAGAATAATATTTAAAGTTTTTTTAACTACATGTAATTAAACTATTTATATTAATATCTTGAGGCGTTTAATGTCCCTTTAAATGGTCCAGATGTGAAAATAAATGTATCAAATGTAATCTGTTTAATCCTTCACTAAAACATTACTTGTGGGATTGTCCTAAGATTAATAAATTATGGGCTAAAATTAGTTTTTGTGTTTCTAAAATATTAAAGATAAGAATTAATATTGACTTTATAAATAGAACATATTTGGTAGATACTAAGAGAACAAAGCAAATTACAAAAAAAAACGGAAGAGCTGCACAAAAGTTCAAATATCGTAAAGCAAATTTATTGCATACAGATGAACGAAACAAACATAGCAAAAAGGTGTCTGACGCGTTTCCCGCCCTCTAGTGGCGCTTCATCAGAGACATAATGAGCATGTACAAAACCTATCCTTATATCAGGTAATACCTGCCCACACTCTTGCCCACACATAACTACATTTAAAACATAAAAATAAAGTACAGTGAAAAACAAAAACAAGTGTGTATATAAAAACAGAACAAGATACATCTCATTTACAGTGCTGTCCCTGTACTAGTACACAACATTCTATTAAGGAATCCGGCCATTATAAGCAATGTTGTTCAAGAGTAAAGAAAAAAAAAAAAAAAAAGACTTTATAAGATCAAAGAGAAAGCATTATATGTATATATAACAAGAACAAAAGCAAAAAAAGATATTTCAGACAGTTCAGACAAATTAAACAATATAGCTATCTTGAGTTTTGCAATATACAAATATCATGGAAAAAGGAAAAGAGGAAATCCTCTCCTATATCAGATATAGCTATACGGTCAGATGCACCATGTACACAAACCAATTACTCACATATTGGATGAACATTTGTATATTGCAAAACTCAAGATAGCTATATTGTTTTGGGGACACCATTGGGCACAAGCCAATAGGTATTTTGGATATATTTAATCATTGTATGTGTTTTCACACTAACTTTTAGATTTTGTTATTTCCAGATACCATTAGAGTTGAACCTTGCAGGAGACCGTACCCAAAATGGTGTATTATATTATATTATATTGTGAGATCTAATAACTATGACACCAGGGTATACTATTATGACTGACTATGTGAATAGCCAGATAAATGCTGCACCTATTGTGGCACATAATATGGGACATATTGGACATATTGGTAGATGCTAGCGAATATATATTAGTGATGCGATATTGCTGTCACGATGAGAAGTTTGGATATGCTGATGAATGCTGGTGCATTACTGCACTATAACAAGTGCTGATAAGTGGAGAGAACTTTTATAAGCTCCTTGTACAACAGCTCATATATATGGAAAGTGTCTCTATTATAGTGGAGTGCTTTTTTGCACCAGCGTCTTTTAGCATATATAATAGGGGCCCTCTGAGTAAATTGGATAATAAACAACTTTTTGGAGTATCCCTTTAATGTTTAATTTGTCTGAACTGTCTGAATTATCTTTTTTTTGCTTTTGTTCTTGTTATATATACATATAATGTTTTCTCTTTGATCTTATAAAGTCTTTTTTTTTTTTTTTTTCTTTACTCTTGAAAACAACATTGCTCATAATGGCCGGATTCCTTAATAGAATGTTGTGTACTAGTACAGGGACAGCACTGTAAATGAGATGTATCTTGTTCTGTTTTTATATACACACTTGTTTTTGTTTTTCACTGTACTTTATTTTTATGTTTTAAATTTAGTTATGTGTGGGCAAGAGTGTGGGCAGGTATTACCTGATATAAGGATAGGTTGTGTACATGCTCATTATGTCTCTGATGAAGCGCCACTAGAGGGCGGGAAACGCGTCAGACACCTTTTTGCTATGTTTGTTTCGTTCATCTGTATGCAATAAATTTGCTTTATGATATTTGAACTTTTGTGCAGCTCTTCCGTTATTTTTGTACTAGTATGTGCGGTTGGTTCCCGCACCTTTGAGCTTTGCACCTTTTCCTGAATCGAAGACTTACCACGGAGACATTCGCGTCCGCTACAGCGGGTGACGTCATATACCCGGGACAGACTTCGGCAGAGAACTCCGGGAGCTGTGCAGCCGCAACTATCTCCTTTGAAAACAAAGCAAATTAGTTGATAGAAGTAAATTGGAAAGTTGTTTATAATTGAATGCTCTATCTGAACCATGACAGAAAAAAAGGCCTTTCAAGTCCTTTTAACACAATCTGCTTCTTTTTATGTTTACTTTGATTAAAAAAAATATTATTTACTTAAGGAGCACTGTTTCATAATATCTCTCTAATGTCCTTTTGACAAATTACCTGATTGCCATTAGTTTTAGGCCATTTAGAAGATTTGTGAAATTGCCCAGATCAGTATCTTTATAGAAGCACTTGTAAGCCACGAGAAAATTGTAATTTAATTTTAAAAGAGGTCACATCTCTCGGTATTCATAATAGAGAAATATTTTTTTACAGCCATGCAAAAGCAAACCTCAACTGTCTGCCACTAGTAGTTTCACTCTCGCTATCTGCAATTCTTTTCACTGGTTCCAACTGACAAGTATAGTAAAGTGATGAGGATAAGGTGGTTTGTTGTAAATCAGTTCACTTTACTTTTTAGTTTGTCATAACGACTTCACTTCATAAGGGATCTAATATCACAGAGCAATTAATGAAATGCAGAAATCTGCTTACTCATTTGTAACTTGCAACAGTTATGAAAACTTTGGCTATTCAACTATTTCCGACTATGTTTGAATAATTTTATTGTTTTAAGTGCAATTTACCAAAGTATTGCAACTCATTATTGGAAAACAAATGTTTTTATTTTTAATTACATTACACAAACTGAGCATTATTTCTTCTTCCTTTGCTTTTTCAGTATAATATCCTGTTACACTGTATTATTGATGTGCAAATATGAACTGGGCTTTATATTTTATTATATATTAGATCATGTACACATACTGATGAAAGAAAACCTTGGAAGAAAATGCTTTAAACAGACCCCTTTATGTTACTCAGAGGTGTAAACATAAAGAACAAAATGGAAAAATGAAATGAACAACGACAATATCTTATTTGATGGATTATAATCTCTTAACATACACCTAGATTACGAGTTTTGCGTTAGAGGCTGTGCGGTGCTAACGAGCAGTTTCCCTCACCGCTCACTTACATGCAGCGCTGGTATTACGGGTTTTTACAAACCCATCCGTAAAAGACAAGAAGTGAGCGTTGAGCAAAATTTTGCCCATTACCGCACTCCAATACCAGCGATGCTTAAGTCAGCGGTGAGCTGGTGTAACGTGCTCATGCACGATTTCCCCATAGGAATCAACGGGGAGAGCCAGCAGAAAAAAAGTCTAACACCTGCAAAAAAGCAGCGTAAAACTCCTTAACGCAGCCCCATTGATTCCTATGGGGAAATAAAAGTTATGTCTACACCTAACACCCTAACATGAACCCTGAGTCTAAACACCCTTAATCTTACACTTATTAACCCTAATCTGCCACTCCCAACATCGTCGACACCTACATTATAATTATTAACCCCTAACCTGCCGCTCCGGACACCGCCGCCCAGAGGCGTAACTAGAAACCACAGGGCCCAGGTGCAAGAATCTAAGAAGGCCCCCCCCCCCAAAAAAAAAAGTGAATTTGATATATATCTTTTTTTTTTTTTTTTTTTTTTGAATCAGCTTTATTTAATAGTTATAATCATAAAGATACAAGTTGTGGAGGCGCAGCTCCAAGGTAATACATATCAGGTAAGGTATAACATGTTATATTCTGAGCGGATTCAATTTTAAGAACTTTAACCTTGGTCTGGGACAACCAACACACATCAATATAAGGTCAATTACAGTAGAAATTGTAATAAGTATTCATAGCCTCCGTATCCCTATGTGGTATATTATTTAGAGGAATAACCCAGTAAGGGGATATGCCTAGTTCCTCACGTAGTTGTTCATAACCCATCTAACTATCTTTAAGATATGTCTCCCATGTTGTTAGGATCTCTGCGTATATCTCCATCCTGTCCGTTTTTAAGTAGTATAACTCTTCAAGGTGAATTTGTTCAGATACCCTTTGTACCCACATTTCTATAGTGGGAGGATCTTTTGATCTCCAGTTTTTGGCTATCAAAAATTTTATACTATTTGACATTATGAAAAATAGCTTGAGAGAGGGTCTATGTTTTATTTTAGGGGGTTTGTTTAATAACCATAGTAGGGGATCTAAAGGGAATTGTGTCTCAAGTATGTCCTCTATTTTGGATATAACAGACCTCCATAAGTTTTGGAAGACCGTGCACCACCACATGTGTGCCATGCCACTATTAAAGTGGCCGCAGCGCCAGCATTTGTTTTTAGTTTTATGAAAGAGACGGTGTAGTTTTTGAGGTGTATAATACCACCTGTGGAGCAACTTTAAGTTTATTTCCATAGTGGTTGTGGAGATAGAAGTTTTTAGTGTTGTGTGAATTATCTTCAACCTTAAGTGCTGTGGGATTACCAATCCTAGATCTTTTTCCCAGCTTTCTAAGTATGGGATGGGGTATCCTGGGAAAGGTGTGATTAATATTTTGTATATTAATGATAAAGTGTGACGAATTGGTGGTGTTCTGATGCATAATTGTTCGTATGTAGTCAGTGGTCTGGTCATATTTAGGGATTGCTTATGATAAAATTGCTTGTAATAAAATTATGGATTTGCCGGTATATAAACCAATTATTCAAACAAGAAAAGCCTTGCTGTACTAGTTCTGCTTGTGTTTTAATTTGTTCATTTTGAACGACCCAACAGATTGGGAAGTCATGTAGATGAGATGGGTAGGAGTGTTTACTTATTCTAGGTCCTATGTCGAGTTCTCCATTTGTTATGAGAGATGTTAATGGGGAGGGTCTGGAAGAGAGGTTTGGAAAAAGGATTAATATCTTATGCCATGATTTGTAAGTTTCTGATATGGTGACACTCGACCAGGAAGGTGTGTTTTTTGGTGATTTGAGGGACCAACATGATCTGCAGAGGTTCTGTGATCGGGCTATCCCGTGTTCCATATCCACCCATCGTTTATACTTTTTATGGATATTCCAGTCTACAATTCTTTGTAAGAATACTGCATATCTATAATAGATCAAATTGGGAAGGCCCAACCCACCCTGTGCTTTAGGCATTGACATAATGGTTTTATTGATTCTAGGGTGTTTTTTATGCCATGTAAAGTCACTGAGGGCTTGTTGTAGGGAGTTTAAATATTTTTTTGGTAAAGGAATTGGTAGGGTCTGAAGAATATATAATATTCTGGGAAATATGTTCATTTTTATCAGGTTGATACGACCTAACCAAGACAATTTTTTGGATCTCCAGTTTGATAGGTCTCTTATTACCTCAAATTTAATCTTTTCATAATTGAGTTGAACTAGTGCCTCTACGGATGTGGCTAGATATATTCCTAGATATTTAAGGCATTTTTTGTTCCATTTAAACGGTGTAAGTTTTTCTAATGCCTCCCTTTTGTGGGGATCAAATGAGACGTTTAGTATTTCGGACTTGGTAATATTGACCAGGAAATTTGACATGACATGAAAATCATGGAATATCCCGACCAACAAGGGCAGAGATATTTCGGGGTTAGTTAAAGTAAATAGTAAGTCATCAGCAAACAGGGATATGGTGTATTGTTGGTTGTCTATTGAGATTCCTGTAATATTTGGATGGGATCTAACTTTGGCTGCTAGCGTCTCGATTACACAGGTAAATAACAAGGGGGATAATGGGCATCCTTGACATGTCCCGTTAGAGATTTTAAACGAATCCGAAAGGGTCCCATTTATTAGTACTTTAGCGCTAGGATTAGCGTACAAGGCGAATATTCTATGTGTCACCTCCTCCCCAAATCCCATGGCTTGGAGTGTGAGTTGTAAATAATCCCATGCGACCCGGTCAAAAGCCTTGTCAGCATCAATAGACAGTGTTATCATCGGCAGTTTCTGGTTTTGTGCATAAAAGATTGTATTAAGGGCTCTGACTGTGTTATCTTTAGCTTCCCTTCCCACCACGAAGCCTACCTGATCGGGATGAATAAGATCAGGCAACAGGGCACTGATTCTGTTAGCTAATAGTTTCGAGTACATTTTGATATCTGTATTTAATAAAGAGATTGGGCAGTAGCTAGTGGTGTCTTCTGAAGGTTTATGGGGTTTTAGTAGTATGGATATATGAGCTTCAAGTGCTGATTCCGGGAAGGGGTGGTTAGCATCTATGGAATTGAAGTATTGTAAGAGATGTATAGACAATTGTTCAGCGAATGTTGAGAAATATTTGTACGTGTAACCGTCAGGTCCTGGGGCTTTGCTATTGGGGAGATTTTTAATTACTATTTGTAATTCTTCTAGTGAAAAAGGTTAATCTAGTGCTTCCCTTTGTAGTTGAGTTATTTTGGGGAGGTTTAGGCTGGATATGTATTCTGTGATAAGTTGTTGTCTTGTTGGGGTGTTTATGCGGTCCCCTTGAGAAGAGGTTGGCAAGTTGTATAAGTTTTGGTAGTATCTCCTAAATGTCTCTGCTATTGCTTGTGTTGTCTGGTGTGATTTACCCTTGCTGTCCTTTATGTGGAGAATATAATTAGATTTTGATTTTTTTTTAATGTATCTAGCTAGTGCACGCCCTTGTTTATTAAAATCCATGTGTGAGTATTGCCTAATCAATAAAGTTTTCCTATTCTGTTCCTTTCCTATGATGGAAGCGAGATTGAAACGTTTAGTTTGGAGGAGTTGTAGGGTGGATGTGTCCTTGGGGTTTGCTTTGTGGGTACTCTCTAGTTGTGATATTTCTTTAATAAGGTTGGTAGTTGCCTCTCTCTTTAGTTTAGAAAGATATGCTTTGCATGCTATTAACTCGCCTCTAATAGTGCATTTGTGAGCTTCCCAGTTGTTTTTTGGGGATGTGTCCGTGTGTACGTTATGTAGGAAAAAGTCGTCTATCTTATTTTGTATTTTCAACTTAATGGCGGGGTCCGTTAGTAGACTGTCATCTAGTTTCCAGATATAGTTTTTTATAGGTTTAGAGGGCCATTCTAGAGCACAGCTAACTCCCGCATGGTCAGACCATGTTATCGCTGAAATGTTAGCAGACCTTACAAGGCTCATGCTAGTTATATCTGTGAATATGTAATCAAGTCTGCTGTATGTTTTATGGGGGAAGGAGTAGAATGTGTAATCTGTAGTATCTGGATGTACTGTTCTCCAGACGTCTAGGCAGCCCATTTGTCTTAGTATATTGTTCGATTTCCTGATATAGGTTTTGGAAGTGGATGTAGTGTGAGTGGAACTATCTAGTTTGGGGTTTAATGGTAGATTGAGATCTCCACCTATTATTAACGTCCCTTTTTGGAGCTCTATCACTGCATTCGATACTTTATTAAGGAAGGAATGTTGTTTTGTGTGTGGTGCATTAATTGAGACTATTGTGATGGGGATGCCGTACAAGAGGCCTGTTAAAATAATATATCTGCCCTCTTTATCTCTATTGACCGAGATTTCCTGAAATGGGATTCCCGTTTTAATCAGGATGCCCACTCCTTGTATTTTTTTAAGTGGGTGGGATGCATAATAACTTTTACCGAATTTATAATGGAATGTTTTGGGTTCTTTTCCTTTTAGGAAGTGGGTTTCCTGGAGGAGGATTATATCTCCCTTTTTCCTCTTAAAGTCGCTTATTGCTGTTGTTCTTTTTCGGGGAGAGTTTAGACCTTTTGTATTTATGGTTAAAAAGTTTATGTTTCTACTAGCCCTATTGTTAGATTGGAAGGCCATGTGTAGGAAATTTTAATTCGCTAGATTTTATCTTAGTTAATATATCTTTTTTTTTTATATAATTAAAACACAGAAAAAAAATGTGAATCAGATTACATGTATGCAAAAGAGGTACTCTGTGCCCACAGTCTGTGAGATGATCTGACCCCCTATTACTGTATATAGTGACACTGTTTGACCCACCAGTACTGTATATAGTGAGTCAGTGATACAGTCTGTAATCTGCCGGTGAGATGGCTGGCCTGACCCTACCCGCCCCAGTACTTACTATACAGTGACCACAGTAGTCTGTGACATGGTCTAGCCACCCCGTACTGTATATAGTGGTACTGTATAGACTGACACTGTTTACCCCCCGCCTCCCCCATGCTGTAGTAACAAGGTCTGTAATTTGCTGGTTCCACCAACATACACACACACATACATGCATAAACACACAGTCACATACATACATACACACATACACACACACATAAACACCAATGGGTAAAACAGAAACACTAACCCCTGTATTCAGAGACAAAAGACAAATAAATACAAATTTACCTGTAAAATAAAACCTAAACTAATATTAGACAAGGCCGGCGTTTTGTAATAGGCAGCATAGGCATCCGCCTTAGGGCGCACCAGCAGGGGGCGCTGAGAGCGGTGCCGACTGCTGCTTATGATGATAAAAAAAATGCATTTTAATTTTTTTTAAATTTGATCCACCATCATCTGCGCGCCTGTGACTGTCGCAACTAAACTGTTTGTGTTTATACTTTACACCAAATTCCAATTCCATTTCCATACAAGTTCTTATAACTTCTAATCCTGATCCTGAGCTGAGCTGATCTGAGATGGGAGACCAAACCTAACACTAACCCCCCTGAAGATCGACTTACCGGGAGACGTCTTCATCCAAGCCGGGCGAACTGGTCGTCCAGATGGGCAGAAGTCTTCATCCAAGCCGGGTAGAAGTGGTCCGCCAGACGGGCAGAAGTTTTCATCCAGACGGCATCTTCTATCTTCATCCATCCAGCGCGGAGCGGGTCCATCTTTAAGACAACCGACGCGGAGCATCCTCTTCATCCGACGACTAACACAGAATGAAGGTACCTTTAAGTGACGTCATCCAAGATGGCGTCCCTTAGATTCCGATTGGCTGATAGAATTCTATCAGCCAATCGGAATTAAGGTAGAAAAAATCCTAATGGCTGATCCAATCAGCCAATAGGATTGAGCTAGCATTCTATTGGCTGATTGGATCAGCCAATAGGATTGAAGATGGACCTGCTCCGCGCCGGATGGATGAAGATAGAAGATGCCATCTGGATGAAGACTTCTGCCCGTCTGGAGGACCACTTCTGCCCGGCTTGGATGAAGACTTCTGCCCGTCTGGAGGACCACGTCACCCGGCTTGGATGAAGACGTCTCCCGGTAAGTCGATCTTCAGGGGGTTAGTGTTAGTTTTTTTTAAGGGTGTATTGGGTGGGTTTTATTTTAAGGTTAGGGACTTTGGGCGGCAAAAGAGCTAACTGCCCTTTTAAGGGCAATGTCCATCCAAATGCCCTTTTCAGGGCAATGGGGAGCTTAGGTTTTTTAGATAGTATTTTATTTGTGGGGTTGGTTGTGTGGGTGGTGGGTTTTACTGTTGGGGGGGTTGTTTGTATTTTTTTTTACAGGTAAAAGAGCTGATTACTTTGGGGCAATGCCCCGCAAAAGGCCCTTTTAAGGGCTATTGGTAGTTTAGTTTAGGTTAGGGTTTTTTTTTTATTTGGGGGGGACTTATTTTGATAGGGCTATTAAATTAGGTGTAATTAGTTTAAATATCTGTAATTTGTTTATTATTTTCTGAAATTTAGTGTTTGTTTTTATACTTTAGATAATTTAATTTAATTTAGCTAAGTGTATTTAATTTAGTTAATTTATTTAATTATAGTGTAGTGTTAGATGTAATTGTAACTTTTTTATTTATTTTAGCTAGATGGTTATTAAATAGTTAATGTAATAGCCTGTAAACTAAAAATAAATCCTAAGCTAGCTACAATGTAACTATTAGTTATATTGTAGCTATCTTAGGGTTTATTTTATAGTTAGGTTTAAGTTAGGGGGGTTAGGGTTAGGGTTAGACTTAGGTTTAGGGGTTAATAACTTTAATATAGTGGCGGCGACGTTGGGGGCGGCAGATTAGGGGTTAATAAATGTAGGTACCTGTCGGCGATGTTAGGGATGGCAGAGTAGGGGTTAATAATATTTAACTAGTATTTGCGAGGCGGGAGTGAGGCGGTTTAGGTGTTAATATATTTATTATAGTGGTGGCGATGTCCGGTTCGGCAGAATAGGGGTTACAATTTTTCTTTTAGTGTTTGCGATGTGGGAGGGCCTCGGTTTAGGGGTTAATATGTAGTTTATGGGTGTTAGTGTACTTTTAGCACTTTAGTTAAGAGTTTTATGCTACGGCTTTGTAGTGTAAAACTCTTAACTACTGACTTTAAAATGCGGTACCAGTCTTGACAGGAGAGGGTCTAACGCTCACTTTTTGTCAGACTCGTAATACCGGCGCTATGCAAGTCCCATTGAAAAAAGAGGATACGCAATTTACGTAAGTGGATTTGTGGTATTTATGAGTCTGGCCAAAAAAGTGAGCGGTACACCTGTACCTGCAAGACTCGTAATACCAGTGGGCATGAAAAAACAAGCGTTAGGACTGGCTAACGCTGCTTTTTAAGCCTAAAGCTGTACTCGCTACGCCACAGTGTAGTCAAAATTAAACTTTCATCCTTCAGCTTTCCAATTTACGTTTACTATCAAACTTGCGCTGTTCTTTTGGTATCCTTTGTTGAAGAGTAAATCTAGGTAGGCTAATTGGAGCTCAGGAGTGGGCACGTGTATTTAGCAGGCTATGGCAACAGTGTTTGCAACTATGTATAATATGAATATAAACAATGTTGCAAACACTGCTGCCAGATGACTAAAACATGTGCACGCTCCTAAACTTACCTAGGATTATCCTTTAATAAAGGATTCCAAGAGAACTAAGCAAAATTGATAATAGACGTAAATTGGAAAGTTTTTTAAAACGTCATGATCTATCAAATCCATATAAGCTTAATTTGGACTTTACTGTCCCTTTAACAGCAACTAGGCAGTAAGTTGCCCGGGGGAGCAGCAGCTGAAGGGCACACAGTTGGGTATATTCACTCACAGCTACTCCAGTTCTCCAAAGTTATATCCATTCCTATGTCACTAGCTAAAGAATGAAGCGCATATTTTTCTGGGAATATATATGATTCATAGAATATCATTCAAATATTGTGAATACTAAACAAACTGGAGAGGGTGGGGAGGCTGGTGATGAACCTACCCTGGGTGCAGAAGAGCTGTTCATTATTATACTGCTCCAAGCAAGGCAGAAGCATATTGAAGTAAATTAAACAATTGAATATGCTAGACTAGATGATGGGACTTACTGATGATTTTTACGGTGGTTAGAAAGAGAAAGCGCTCTACCAGGAATGGACAGCTGCTCAGTTACTCTATGGCGAGTTGCGACCTAGGAGCAGCCTCTTTTAGCCCAATTGTGCTTTTCACTGTTGAGAACTTTCCTGCCAATACCCACTAACCTATTAACCCCTATACCACACAACAACAAAAAACAATGCAAACTATCCTACACTACTTAACTAGCTAAAACCCACTGTGTTACAAAAAATAAAAAATTAATTATTTACAAAAAATAACAAAACCTAACATTACAGAAAACAAAAAAAACACTAGTGAAAATAAAAAACCCACAGTTATGCCTATACTAAAAGTCTCTCTTTAACCCCCCCCCCCCCCCAAAAAAAATAATTTTTTTTTGCTATTTTAAGCATAATAACAAAAAAGATAACTGCATTTCAAATTAAACACTTCAAATAATATGGATTATACATGACAATGCATATTATTTTAACATTGGATATAAATGTAGTGACATAGCTCATGTAGTTATAATAGGGAGTTTTTGTATACTTTATTAGTCAGGTAGATTGCAGACATTATGTAGGTGTAGGCATTCTGTGGCCTGGGAATTCCAGGCGGAGTATAGGGAAAACATTACGTAGGTATAGGCAGTATTAGGGAGTTAGCTGGGTGTTTCAGGGGAGTGTATCTAAGACATGCTGTTCGTGTAGGTGGTATTAGACAAGGCCGGCGTTTTGTAATAGGCAGCATAGGCATCCGCCTTAGGGCGCACCAGCAGGGGGCGCTGAGAGCGGTGCCGACTGCTGCTTATGATGATAAAAAAAATGCATTTTAATTTTTTTTAAATTTGATCCACCATCATCTGCGCGCCTGTGACTGTCGCAACTAAACTGTTTGTGTTTATACTTTACACCAAATTCCAATTCCATTTCCATACAAGTTCTTATAACTTCTAATCCTGATCCTGAGCTGAGCTGATCTGAGATGGGAGACCAAACCTGAGTGATGACCTGTGTGACGCACTGCCGCTCTGTCCCTCCCACAGTGGGCTGTGTTGTGACCATGTTGGTGTTTGTCAGATGAGATCTCTCAGAGTTCAGTGGAGGACTGGTGACAAGGCGCGTGGAGGCGGAGCTCACTTCACTCTCACTTCCCTTGTGTCACTCACTCTGAGAGGGAGAAAGCAGCGGGATAACAGCCACGGCTGCCTAATGTCTCCACGGGACAGGCTCACAAGTCACACACTGTCTGGCTCCATCTGAGCCACGTGAGGTGAGCCCGCTGCCCGCAGTCGCAGAGTCAGACGCCCAGTCCAGGTCCAGTGAAGTCAACCGTCGACTAGGAGTGACTGTGAGGAGAGGACTGTAGCAGGTAGGAAAATCTGGAATGGCTGTGGTCCTGGGGGTGGGGGTGGGGCACACTTGATTGATAGTGGTGGGCCGTGGGGGTCTCTTAAGGGTGAGGGTCTGGTGCCATCTATAATTTACTGATTAACCAGACCCATAATAAGCAGTAGACAGGCCAGCCTCTAAATCTATGGAATAATTGTATTTTAACGTCCATGCCTGGCCAGGTCTGTGTGTGCACTATTTGTTTCATATATAACTGTCTTATCAGTACAGCACACCAATTTATAACTCGTTGTTATTTGCACCTTTATATCATCTGTTATAGCAACACAGTATTATTTTACATTGCTTTTTATAGCCCTCCCACTTGGAAATACTGTACTTGAAACGGATGTAGCCACAATTATAATAGTGGTGTATCTGTTTTATGTGACTCTTTTTGGTGCTTTTTTATGTGACTCTTATATATTATTTATTCTAAAATCATTGTATTTAAAGTTGATATACATACTTCATATAGTTGACTCTTATGCGCTGTAGTCAAAATTGACCATTTCTTGCAAAATATATATATTTTTATATATATATATATATATATATATATATATATATATATATATATATATATAGTGTGTGTGTGTGTATATATATATATATATATATATATACATAGTGTGTATATATAGTGCATATATATATAGTGTGTGTGTGTATATATATATAGTGTGTGTGTATATATAGTGTGTGTATATATATATATGGTGTGTGTGTATATATATATATATATATATATATATATATATATATATATATATATAAATAAAAATTAAGGCGTGATGGGAAATTATTTTTCTTTTTTTAGTACATCTTTGTAAAAATTTTTAAAAACCAGCAATGGTATGGTATGTAATGGGGGGACACAAAATTTGTCCTCGCCTATGTGGCCAAAAATCCTAGCACCGGCCCTGGTATTAGAGAGTCACCGGGCGTTCCAGGGGGAGTAACCTCCCCATCAGTGCGATATATTCCAATCTTTGAAGCACAGGTGGCGAGTAGGGTGTCAGCCATGTTTATCTCATGTGGCAAGACTTTTCAATGTGAGGCAGGTAGTGTAGGTGTAGTTAGAGTTAGGTCACACAGGCATTATTTGACTTGTTAAGACACCATGAAACCGTGTTTGGTTTCAGTGAGCACACTGTCTGTGCTTTGTAGGAACACTTCAAATACGCCCCCCACCTGCAGAATGTGCTGACAAATGGCGATGTCGGTGATGTTTAGCTGACGTAGTGATCCTAATAATATCGGGGGCCTTAGGGAGACTTCCCTAGGGTAACATTGCAAAAGAAAGAGAAGCGTTTTACCAGGAACGAACAGCAGCTCAGTAGCTTGTTCTATGGCTAGTTACCACACAAGAGCAGCCTCTTTTAGCCCAATTGTGCTTTTAACAAAGGAGAACTTTCCTGAAGTATATCAGTCTGATCCCGCCTAACAAGGTCAGTCCAGCAGTGAAATATCAGGCAGTACCCCCTCTGAACAAGGTAGATGGCAACGTGGGACAATCATTTAAGTCTTCTTAGGGCCTCGCAAGGGAGGTGCAGTCATATTCATTTAAGCACATTAGGCAAAGAGTCCACATCAGGTTTCCCCCATCAACCTTAGGGAGACCTTTCCCAGGGTCATATTGCAAATACATGCAGAAAGAGAAACGCTCTACCAGGAATAAACAACAGCTCAGTGTCTTGTTCTTTGGCAAGTTACCACATAGGAATGGTCTTTTTTAACCTAATTGTGCTTTTTACAGAGGGGAACTTTAGTGAAGTATATCAGTGTGATTCCATCTAACAAGGTCAGTCCATCCCCAAAATACCAGGTAATCTTCTTCTGAACAAGGAACATGGCAACCCCAGACAATCGTCTCGGCCCGTTGTTGGCCTTTTCAGTGAGGTGCAACCATATTCTTTTAAACACATTGGGCAAGGAGTCCACGTCAGGTTTACCCCATCACCAATGTGCTTAGCGGGATATGACTGCACCTAGGTGGTAACTCACCATAGAACAAGCTACTGAGCTGTTGTTCAGTCCTAGTACAGAGCTTCTCTTTCTATTTGTATTATGACCCTGGTAAAGTCTCCCTAAGGGTAATGAGGGAAACCAGACGTGGAGTCTAACAAGGCCTAATGTTCTTAGAGGGATATGGCTTCATCTCACTGATGAGGCCCACAGAAGGCTGACACATTCATCTGGGGTTGCCATGTTCCTTGTTCAGAGGAGGATTGCCTGGTATTTCGAAGCTAGACTGATCTTTCTAGGCGTCATCAGACTGACACACTTTTGGGCTAAAAGAGGCTGCTCCTAGGTGGTAACGAGCCATAGAACAAGTTACTGAGCTATTGCACATTCTTGGTAGATCACTTCTCTTTCTGTATGCATTTGGGTTAGAGGGACAGCCTAATAGTATGCAGGGGATATAGAGTTTCAAAAGGTGTTTATTATTAAAAAATTAATATATATACTGTATATATATATATATATATATATATATATATATATATCTCAACACCATGTGCACATGATCAATACCAATCTCAGAGCTTACATTAGTGGATATGTATGTCTATTAATTAACACCGAGATTATGAGTTTTGCGGTAACAGGGATGCGTTGCTAATGAGCCTTCTTTTAACGCTACCTTAAGACAACGCTGGTATAACAGGTTTTTTTAAACCTGGCATTAGCCGCAAAAAGGTGAGCATAGAGCAAAATTTAGCTCCACATCTCACCTCAATACCAGCGTTTCTTACGATAGCGGTAAGCTGGCTAAACGTGCTTGTGCACAATTTCCCCATAGGAAACAATGGGGCTGAGCCGGCTGAAAAAAAAACTAACACCTACAAAAAAGCAGCGTTCAGCTCCTAACGCAGCCCCATTGATTCCTATGGGGAAAGGAATTTTATGTCTACACCTAACACCCTAACATGAACCCCAAGTCTAAACACCCCTAATCTTACACTTATTAACCCCTAATCTGCCGGCCCCGACATCATCGCCACCTACATTATAATTATTAACCCCTACTCTGCCGCTCCTGACACCGCCACCACCTACATTATCCCTATGAACCCCTAATCTGCTGCCCCTAACATCGCCAAACCCTACATTATATTTATTAACCCCTAATCTGCCCCCCAACGTTGCCACAACCTAACTACACTTATTAACCCCTAATCTGCCGTCGCCAACGTCGCCAGTCGCCACCACTATAATAAAGTTATTAACCCCTAAACCTAAGTCTTACCCTAACCCTAACACCCCCTAACTTAAATATAATTTAAATAAAGCTAAATAAAATTACTACAATTACCTAAATTAATCCTATTTAAAACTAAATACTTACCTATAAAATAAACCCTAAGCTAGATACAATATAACTAATAGTTACATTGTAGCTAGCTTAGGGTTTATATTTATTTTACAGGCAACTTTGTATTTATTTTAACTAGGTAGAATAGTTATTAAATAGTTATTAACTATTTAATAGCTACCTAGTTAAAATAAGTACAAATTTACCTGTAAAGTAAATCCTAACCTAAATTACAATTACACCTAACACTACACTATCATTAAATTAATTACATAAACTAACTACAATTAACTACAATTAAATTAAATAAAGTATGAAAAACAACAAACACTAAATTACAGAAAATAAAAAAATAATTACAATTTTTTTAAACTAATTACACCTAATCTAATCCCCCTAATAAAATAAAAAAGCCCCCCAAAATAATAAAATTCTCTACCCTATACTAAATAACAAATAGCCCTTAAAAGGGCCTTTTGCAGGGCATTGCCCCAAAGTAATCAGCTCTTTTACCTGTAAAAAAAAGACAATACCCCCCACCCCCAAGTCTTCATCCGATCGGGCAGAAGAGGACCTCCAGATGGGCAGAAGGCTTCATCCAGGCGGCATCTTCTATCTTCATCCATCCGGAGCGGAGCGGGTCCATCTTCAATCCATCCAACGTGGAGCATCCTCTTCAAACAAAGTCCAAACGAAGAATGAAGGTTCCTTTAAATGACGTCATCCAAGGTGGCGTCCCTTGAATTCCGATTGGCTAATAGGATTCTATCAGCCAATCGGAATTAAGGTAGGAAAAATCCTGTTCCAATCAGACAATAGAATGCGACCTCAATCCTATTGGCTGATTGGATCAGCCAATAGGATTTTTCCTACCTTAATTCCGATTGGCTGATAGAATCCTATCAGCCAATCGGAATTCAAGGGACGCCATCTTGGATGACGTAATTTAAAGGAACCTTCATTCTTCGTTTGGACTTCATTTGTAGACGATGCTCCACGTCGGCTGGATTCAAGATGGACCCGCTCCACTCCGGATGGATGAAGATAGAAGATGCCGTCTGGAGGAAGACTTCTGCCGCTTGGAGAACCTCTTCTGCCCGGATCGGATAAAGACTTCTGCCCCTCTGGAGGTCCAATTGTGCCCGGCTGGGTGAAGACGTCTCAAGGTAGGGTGATCTTCAAGGGGTTAGTGTTAGGTTTTATTAAGGGGGGATTGGGTGGGTTTTTGAGTAGGGTTGGGTGTGTGGGTGGTGGGTTTTAATGTTGGGGGGCTGTTATTGTATTTTTTTTTCAGGTAAAAGAGCTGATTACTTTGGGGCAATGCCCCGCAAAAGGCCCTTTTAAGGGCTATTTGTAATTTAGTATAGGGTAGGGAATTTTATTATTTTGGGGGACTTTTTTATTTTATTAGGGAGATTGGAGTAGGTGTAATTAGCTTAAAAATTTTTTTAATTATTTTTTTATTTTCTGTAATGTAGTGTTTTTTTTTGTACTTTAGTTTATTTTATTTAATTGTAGTTAATTGTAGTTAGTTTATTTAATTAATTTAATGATAGTGTAGTGTTAGGTGTAATTGTAATTTAGGTTAGGATTTATTTTTCAGGTAAATTTGTACTTATTTTAACTTGGTAGCTATTAAATAGTTAATAACTATTTAATACCTATTCTACCTAGTTAAAATAAATACAAAGTTGCCTGTAAAATAAATATAAACCCTAAGCTAGCTACAATTTAACTATTGGTTATATTGTATCTAACTTAGGGTTTATTTTATAGGTAAGTATTTAGTTTTAAATAGGATTAATTTAGGTAATTGTAGTAATTTTATTTAGCTTTATTTAAATTATATTTAAGTTAGGGGGGTGTTAGGGTTAGGGTTAGACTTAGGTTTAGGGGTTAATAACTTTATATTATAGCGGTGGCGACGTTTGCAGCGGCAGATTAGGGGTTAATAAGTGTAGTTAGGTTGCGGCGACGTTGGGGAGGCAGATTAGGGGTTAATAAATATAATGTAGGGTTCGGCGATTTTAGGGGCTTCAGATTAGGGGTTCATAGGGATAATGGGATAATGTAGGTGGCGGCGGTGTCCGGAGTGGCAGAGTAGGGGTTAATAATTATAATGTAGGTGGCGATGATGTCAGGGCCGACAGATTAGGGGTTATTAAGTGTAAGATTAGGAGTTTTTAGACTCGGGGTTCATGTTAGGGTGTTAGGTGTAGACATAAAATTCCTTTCCCCATATGAATCATTGGGCCGCGTTAGGAGCTGAACGCTGCTTTTTTTACAGGTGTTAGTTTTTTTTTCAGCCGGCTCAGCCCCATTGTTTCCTATGGGGAAATTGTGCACAAGCACAAATATAAACCTTAAGCTAGCTACAATGTAACTATTAGTTATATTGTAGCTATCTTAGGGTTTATTTTATCGGTAAGTATTTAGTTTTAAATAGGATTAATTAATTTAATTTTAGTTATTTTATTTCGTTTTATTTAAATTATATTTAAGTTAGGGGGGTTAGACTTAGGGTTAGACTTAGGTTTAGGGGTTAATACATTTTATATAGTAGCGGCGACGTTGGGGGCGGCAGATTAGGGGTTAATAAATGTAGGTAGGTGTTGGCGATGTTAGGGACGGCAGATTAGGGGTTAATAAAATTTAACTAGTGTTCTCGAGGCGGGAGTGTGGTGGTTTAGGGGTTAATATATTTATTACAGTGGCGGCAATGTTACATTTTTTATTTAAGTGTTTCCGATGTGGGGGGGGGGCTCGGTTTAGGGGTTAATAGGTAGTTTATGGGTGTTAGTGTACTTTGTAGCACTTTAGTCAAGAGTTTTATGTTACGGCGTTAGCCCGTAAAACTCTTAACTACTGACTTTTAAATGTGGTAGGAGTCTTGACAGGAGAGGGTCTACCGCTCACTTCTTCCAAGACTTGTAATACCGGCATTAGGCAAATCCCATTAAAAAGATAGGATACGGTAAGCTCGAGTCGCGGAATAAAAGTGAGCTGTACACCTGTACCTGCCAGACTCGTAATACCAGCGGGCGTTAAAAATCAGCGTTGGGACCTCTCAACGCTGCTTTTTAAGGCTAACGCAAGACTCGTAATTTAGCCGTAAGATAGTACAAAAAGAGCATATATATTTCAGAAAAGTTCTCCTCTGTAAAAAGCACAACTGGGCTAAAAGAGGCTGCACCTAGGTGGTAACTCACCATAGAGCAAGCTACTGAGCTGTTGTCCATTCCTGGTAGATTGATTCTCCTTCTGTATGCATTTGTAGTATGAGCCTGGGGAAGTCTCCCTAAGGGTTATGTGAAAACCAGACATGGATTCCTTGCCCAATGTGCTTAGAGGGGTATGGCTGCATCTCACTGAAAAGGCACACAGAAGGCCAAGGCAATCATCTGTGGTTGCTATGTTTCTATCACACCGCGCCGCTCTAACCATTGCTAGGGGTGCGGCGTCTCCTTCCCTGCTTGTTACCAGGGGCAGTGTCGGCTCAGAAGCGTTCAGTGCTTACGTCATCGCCACACGCTCCTGATGCCGGTCGGACCTCTGTGGCGCTAATCCTGTGCCTATTTGAACTTTCCACAAATGATCTGTCACAGCCCAAGTATAGGTGTTACTTTGTGTACTCCTTGGTGTGACAGATCGTTCTTTCTAAGTTCCTAAATACTGTTACTGAACTTGCCTGCCTGACTACTCTCCTGCCTTAACCCTTAAACTGCTGGATTGATTACTATTGCTAATCCTGCCTGTCTGACTACTCTACCTGCCTTAACCCTTAACTGCTGGATTGATTACTATTGCTGAACCTGCCTGTCTGACTACTCTACCTGCCTTAACCCTCAATCTGCTGGACTGCTTTACTGTTGCCAAACCCTGCCTGCCTGATCATTCTAGTGGTTTATCCTTGGACTGCTTTGCTGGTGCCAAACCCTGCCTGCCAGACTATTCTAGTGGTTCATCCTTGGACTGCTCTGCTGTTGCCGCATGGGACTGTCCTGCCTGTGGTGAGTGCCGCCTTCCTCATCTCACTAACTTTCTCTGCTCTGGGATATTCCCTATCATTCCGACTCGACGCCGGGATAACAAGACTACTGGCTGAGTTCGGTCTGATAGAGGAGTATCTTACAAGCGTTACAGTTTCTTGTTTAGAGGAGGATTGCCTGGTATTTTAGGGTGGACTCACCTTTCTACAATTGGGCTAAAAATGACTGCTCCTAGGTGATAACTCGCCATAGAACAAGCTACTGAGCTGTTGTTTGTTCTTGGTAGAGTGCTTCTGTTTCTGTATGCACACAAAAAGAGCGTACTTACCAGTCACTGGCTATGTATATTGGTACCTGAGGGCATTTTAGAGGTGAAGTTCTTGTGTTAAAGTGATGGCAAACAATCTGTTATTTTATACTGCCTATTGATTCAATCTGATTCTGTAAACTGCAACCGCTTGTTAAAAAAAAATCTAAATTTAAGAAAATCTAAATATGTTTTAAAAGTATTAAGTGGGCAATCATTTTTTTTTAATCTTCCTCTGCATCCGAGTGATGTATTTTTTTAATTTTGCCCTGCATCCGAGTGATGCATATAGCAGTACAACCCAGTATATATATGTGACCGTTCTTGCGCACTCCCAAGAAGTAGTTAATCAATGCGCATGCTCCAATTCTAAATTTCTATAGCTACAAGTAAACGGTGAATCAAGAACAAAATTCTGATTCACTGTTTACCCCTACGTCACTCAGTCTCCGCTTCAGAGTCAATACGCATGCGCAACTATATTGTGAACGCGCACAAAGACTGAAGAGGAGATCCGAAGGAAAGACAGAATTGCGCAACTACACGCATGCTCATTAATAAATTCTTGTCACTAAAGTAGGCCAGTTGGGCAGGATGATGATTGGCTACAGATTCAGATTTTCAAAATATTTTTTTTTTTTTTATGGATGTATTTAAAGATTGACAGACAGCAATGTTCTATTAGGAAGCATACACATGCCTGAAGACCAGAAAACAGTAGATCAGAGCATTTTATAATAGTTAAGAAGTAAAACTTCTGGCTTTAACAAAAGTTTTTTTTTGCCAATAAATTTGCCAATGAATTTAAAACAAATATAATATAATTACATATATGTTTAGAATAAAAAAAAAAAAAGACTTTTCAAAAATGTATTTCCTCCTAAAATTTACAAAAATAACAAACACTTTTATTTGGCAAGAAGTAAGTAACACTAACACAGTATATTTTATTATATTATTTCATATTAAATATGGATGTAGGTTTGTCGGAGCAAAAGGCAGACCTAAGCTGCTTCACTATTGTGCCTCAACTCAGACTGGAACCAACAAAAGAAGAAGGGACAAGGGAGTTCCTGCGTCCCTGGGTGTGCCTGAAGCTCTCTCTGAAAAATGTATTATATTCTCTAAGCTTGATACACCTGCAGGTCTCACCGATGTATATAATCTGCTGTATGCAGATAATGTTTGTTCAAAGTTCACAATACATTTATTTAAAGAGCCAATAAACCTAGAAAATAATGTTATATAATTCTGCACATAGTGCAGAATTATATAACATTATATTAGTGCTAGCTTTATGCAACATAATATTGCGGTTACATTTTTATTAAAAAAGAGGGGTTTTCAGACCCGCCCTCTGTGCTCTACTAGCGGGTCTGTTTTTTTCACTGAGCGCATCTGGACAGCTGTCTAGTTACAGCCCGGCCTGATAGTGCCATTACACTCAATGTAGCTCGCTCCTGCTCTGTCTGAAAAACCCTCTTTTTTAATAAAAATGTAACCGCAATATTATGTTGCATAAAGCTAGCACTAATATGTTATATAATTCTGTACTATGGGCAGAATTATATAACATTATTTTCTAGGTTTACTGGCCCTTTAACTGACAGAAAGTAAACTAGAGACAAATACAAGTTAAATTGTAGTGAAAACATTTCTGTTTAAGTTGTATTTGTATCAAATTGAGGATTTATAACCCTCTGTGATCTTTAGAGATATTTTGGCCACTCAAACCATCCTCTTCTCAGTGCGTTAAGACATATAGACACACGTTTTCCAGGCTGATTCACAAAATTTTCAGTTAAAAAAGAGTGTTTTTCAGACCCGCCCTCTGTGCTCTTCTGAGCGGGTCTGTTTTTTTCACTGAGCGCATCTGGGCAGCTGTCTAGTCACAGCCCAGCCTGATCGCGCCATTACACTCAATGTAGCTTGCTCCCGCTGTCAGATGGATCAGGAGCGAGCTACATTGAGTGTAATAGCGTGATCGGGCCAGGCTGTGACTAGACAGCTGCCCAGATGTGCTCAGTGAAAAAAACAGACCCGCTCAGTAGAGCACAGAGGGCGGGTCTGAAAAACCTTCTTTTTTAATAAAAATGTAACCGCAATATTATGTTGCATAAAGCTAGCACTAATATAATGTTATATAATTCTGCACTATGTGCAGAATTATATAACACTATTTTCTAGGTTTACTGGCCCTTTAACTGACAGAAAGTAAACTAGAGACAAATACAAGTTAAATTGTAGTGAAAACATTTCTGTTTAAGTTGTATATTTAGCAAATTGAGAATTTATAACCCTCTGTGATCTTTAGAGATATTTTGGCCACTCAAACCATCCTCTTCTCAGTGCGTTAAGACAATATAGACACACGTCTTCCAGGCTGATTTACAAAATTTTCAGTTGACTGGAACTTCTTAATTATTGCTTTTGCTATTTTCTTATAGCGACTTCCCCTTGTCTGAAGCTCAACAACCATTTGCCGCATATCACAGCTATAAATTGGTCTTACCCACTGTGATGAATGACTAAGGGAATTTGGCCTATGTGTTACCTCATATTTATTCCCCTGTTAAACAACCAGGTGTGCTAAAAAAAATTAATTATCAACGGGAATATATTTCAAATATATTTTTCTCATATGAATTCATAGGGGTGCCAATAATTGTGCCACACATATATCTAACAAATATAGCCTTCTTTGCTCATATTCAACAAGGGTGCCAATATTAGTGAAGGTCACTGTATATATATATATATATATATATATATATAATCCTGCAGTAAGAAAGCGCTCTCCAAAGGACTTGTACAAGAATCCACTTTTAATTTGTGAACGTTTTCGAGCTTAACAAGCTCATCCTCAGACAGACAAAGTATCAACAGTTACACTTACCACCACCGTGACTTTATACCCAATACACCATGCCGTCACGCTCTACATGTAGGACACGCCCCCTGAGGGGAAGGGTCAGCTGTGTCAACGTAACGGAGTGGTGCAAACACCCAAAGTGACATGTAAATCATTATAAGCCTAATAAACTTAACCCTAATGCGGATATTTGACAAATTCAAGAAAAAGACACAAGCGGAGGCAATAGGAATATATGTATCAAGCTAGACAGTTCTAAAACCTAGTCATAACATGTATCCATGGAGACTGACAACAGGAGCCACGATTGGCTGGAGTACATGGCCAATCGAGGCACTAAAATACTCTATCACCGGTGGCTAACAGAACATAATATGAATCAGAAAAGCCTGTCTCTATGCTAATAGGTTTAAAGAACACCTGCATCTGAATGTTTAAAAAATGGCAGATCTCCAACCCGTTAGTGTGAGTGAGACCGTGATCAGGCAATCCGGGCAAAAATCACCCTTCTACTGCACAACCAATCAGATGGTTGAGGTGTCACACACAACAGCGTAAGTGGAGTATCAACAAACATACGGCTAAAAGCAGCTATGTATAACACATTCAAGAAATAGACACAAGCGGAGGCAACAAGAATATATATATCAAGCTAGACGGTTCTAAACCCTAGTCATAATGTGTATCCATGGTGACTGACAACAGAAGCCATGATTGGCCAGAATAGATGGCCAATTGAGGCACTGAAATCCTCTATCAGCGGTGGCTAACAGAACACAATATTAATCAGAAAAGCCTGTCTCCATACTATTAGAGCAGTTGAGTTCCATTTATCCAGAACTCCCTATATAGGGCCACCACCTGAAATTTTACTCCATATATTGGAAATTTGTCTGACTACAAACTACTTTAGGTTCGAGCAAATGTTTTATTTGCAACTTACCGGAAGAGCGATGGGGTCAAATGTTGCCCCTTCATACGCCAATTTGTTTATGGCGTGGTTCGAGGAATTCGGAACCAAACTTTTCAGATATTAAAAAAATCCATTTTTTTCAGAAGATATATTGACGACCTACTTCTATTCTGGTCAGGGTCACAGACAGAGTTGGACGAATGGTTGGAACATCTCAATAAGGCCAATCAAGCCTTGAATTTAAAATCCATTATGACAAGGTTCAAGTGGATTTTCTGGACGTCCGCCTGTACAAAAAACAAGACAAGATACATTCTACCCTGTTCCGGAAGAGTACGGATAGGAACTCGCTGCTACATTTCACGAGTTGTCACCCCCCTGCGACAAAAAGATCATTGCCGAAATCGCAATTACTGAGGGTTGCAAGGAACAACACAGAGGAGGAGAACAAAGCAAAACAACTTGAGGAGATGTCACTGAGGTTCCGCATGAGGGATTATCCCCAGGACCTAATATCTGCACAGAGATTAACTCTAGACCTGACTGATATACCTCAAAAGGAAAGGACAGACCAGCGCATGACTTTTGTCACTACGTTCACGGGTGACAAAAATGCTATTTCAGGGGTATTCCAAAAACATTGGAATATCGTTATGTCTGATAAATCTCTTCCATTTACTCAAATGTCAGCACCAAGCACGGCATTTTGTGGACTGCCAACACAAGGTTGCTGATCTAAAATATACAATCATAGACCATGTTCCCCCTTTAACTATAGGGGGTGATCGCAACAGAATATTGCTTCAAAGAGAGGCGCGATGGATAATTCAGTTGGAAACGGTTACACCTAAGGGACTTAATGCATTCCTTGACTGGCAGGTGTTCCTATAAATTCATTACAGTACCATGTTGAGAGCCATAATCCATTCAACAGAGGCCTCTAGTTGCCTTTTTATTCATAGCCTTTACTCTTTGAATTAGTATATCAGGTAGCATTATAGCTATAGTCTTCTTGTCTCTTCCTTTTAATTATCACACAGATAGGGACATTTTGTTTTAGATTTGGCTTCTATTGTTCTCATTCTTTTCCTGCTAAACTGTGCCCAGTATGTCTCTTAGTCTTGTCTCACTTATTTTTTGGTTACATTAAGTACTATAGGGTTTACAGATGCATATTCTAGCGTTGAATGTGTTATCCATAGCTGCTTTTAGCTGTATGCTTTTTGATACTCCACTTACGCTGCTGTGTGTGACTCCTCGACCATTTGATTGGTTGTGCAGTACAAGGGTGATCTTTGCCCGGATTGTGTGATCGCGGTCTCACTCACACTAACAGGTTGGAGATCTGTTATATTTCTTATACAGTCTGATACAGGTTTTCTTTAAATCTAATAGTATGGAGACAGGCTTTTCTGATTAATATTGTGTTCTGTTAGCCACCGCTGATAGAGGATTTCAGTGCCTCGATTGGCCATCTACTCTGGCCAATCGTGGCTTCTGTTGTCAGTCACCATGGATACACGTTATGACTAGGGTTTAGAACCGTCTAGCTTGATATATATATTCTTGTTTCCTCCGCTTGTGTCTATTTCTTGAATGTGTTATACATAGCTGGTTTTAGCCGTATGTTTGTTGATACTCCACTTACGCTGTTGTGTGTGACACCTCGACCATCTGATTGGTTGTGCAGTAGAAGGGTGATTTTTGCCCGGATTGCCTGATCGCGGTCCCACTCACACTAACGGGTTGGAGATCTGTCATTTTTTAAACATTCAGATGCAGGTGTTCTTTAAACCTATTAGCATAGAGACAGGCTTTTCTGATTCATATTATGTTCTGTTAGCAACCGGTGATAGAGTATTTTAGTGCCTCGATTGGCCATGTACTCCAGCCAATCGTGGCTCCTGTTGTCAGTCTCCATGGATACATGTTATGACTAGGTTTTAGAACCGTCTAGCATGATACATATATTCCTATTGCCTCCGCTTGTGTCTTTTTCTTGAATTTGTCAAATATCCGCATTAGAGTTGTTAAGTTTATTAGGCTTATAATGATTTACATGTCACTTTGGGGTGTTTGCACCACTCCGTTACGTTGACACGGCTGACCCTTCCCCTCTGGGACGTGTCCTACGTGTAGAGCGTGACGGCATGGTGTATTGGGTATAAAGTCACGGTGGTGGTAAGTGAAACTGTTGATACTTTGTCTGTCTGAGGACGAGCTTGTTAAGCTTGAAAACGTTCACAAATTAAAAGTGGATTCTTGTACAAGTCCTTTGGAGTGCGCTTTCTTACTGCAGGATTGGATACTTTGTTTGCTGCACCCAAGGCCATATTGGTGAAGTTTGGAGTTCACTTTGTCTATTATATATATATATATATATATATATATATACATACATACACACAGTATTGTGCAAAAGTCATTTGTTGTTTTAGCAATGGTATAATGAACATATATGATTATTTCTCAGTCTCTTTATTAGAATACAACCAGAAAATATAAGATATGTGTAAGCAGTATTGAAAAACAGATTTTATTTTAGAAAAAACTGCTTTGTAGGCAAAAGTGGCAATTATTTAGTGTGACCTCCCCTTACATTTTAGCAATAGTAGGAACCTGGTTCTTTAACCTAAATGGAATTGAACCCTAAGTAATTCCATTGCTAACACCTGTATATGTCTTACTATTCCATGTCAAAATGACTGCTGTGAAAAAGGTCTATTACACCAGGTTTGAGGTGGTATAAGT
This sequence comes from Bombina bombina, assembly GCF_027579735.1. NCBI lineage: Eukaryota > Metazoa > Chordata > Amphibia > Anura > Bombinatoridae > Bombina > Bombina bombina. The sequence goes on along the minus strand of NC_069502.1, from coordinate 1,118,222,169 downwards.
TTAATTAATTGGAAGCTTGCTTTCAATAACATCATTCCATTCAAAATCCCAAAGATCACAGAATTTGACAGAAAAAAAAATCATACTTTTGCATCTGGAAGGACACTCTCAAAGGGAAATCAGCAAACAAACTGGATACTCAAGATGGTATTCAAGATGTTATTAAGAAATTTGAAGAATTCATAGAAAAACAAGAAAAAATGTCAAAATCTGTTGAGAATTTTCTCAGAGTTTCTTCTTTGAGAGACCGGAAGACGCCCAGCAAGGACCTGGCTCAGCATCTGCCAGCTTCATCGGGATGCCAAGTTGACCCTTCTAAAATCCTGAAGAAGCTTGATCAGGATTGGTCTTTGTGGAAGGGTAGCAGCCAAGAAACCTCTTTTTCAGAAGAGAACAGGGAGAAAATGCTAAGATATGCTAAAGCTCACAAAGATTAAAATGAAGATCAATGGGACAGAGTATTATGGAGTGGCAAATCTAAGTTTGAAATTTTGGCTCCAATCTTCGACAATATGTGAGAAGATTTGGAGAGAGTTGGAAGAATGAGTGCTTGTGGCCTTCAGTGAAACATGGTGGAGGGTCTGACCTGGTTTGGGACTGCATTTCTGCCATTGGGGTTAGCAATATTGTCCGAATTGTTGGGATCATGAATGCTGAAGAGTACAGACAGGTTTTAATTCATCATGCAATTCCTTCTGAAAAGTGCCTGATTGGGAATCATTTTATTTTTCAGCATGCCAACGATCCTAAGCACACTGCTAATGCAGTGAAATCATATTTGGAAAGAAAACAAACACTGACAGTCATGGACTGGCCTCCACAGAGTCCAGACCTAAATATTATAGAGGCAGTATGGGATCAACTGGACAGACAAATAAATAAAAGACAACCTAAATCTAAGGAAGAACTCTGGGAAGTGCAGAAAGAAGCCAGGTATAATATACCAGAAGTTTACTTCAGAAAAAGAGAGTCTCCCCAAAAGAGTTCAAGATGTGCTTAGTGCCAAGGGAGGTCACACTAAATACTGACTTTTGCCTAAAGAAGCCATTTTGTTATAACATTTTTATTTTTTTATATTTTGTGTACATATTTCATCTATTTTCTGTTTGTATCTTAATAAAGATATAAAAAATAAATATGGATGGTCATTAAAACTTTGTTAAAACAACAAATCTAATGGTGGCCTAAGACTTTTGCATAGTACTGTATATATGTGTGGGTTTCTGTGTGTGTGTGGTTGTATGAGTGTGTGTTTGCATGTGTGCGTTTGTGCGTTTGTGTGTGTTAGGGTGAGGGTGTGCTTTTGTGTATTTGTGCGTGGGTGTATGTGTGTGTGTATGTATGTGTGGGTGTATGTGTTTGTGTATGTGTGTGTTTGTCTATATGTGTGTATTTGTGTGTATGTATGTATATGCATGTGTGTGTGTGTATGTATCAAATACAAAAAGTTCAAGCAGCACCTCCACTTGTACAAAATATTCAATTTTATTGTACCAAGGCACACAAAATCATGACGTTTCGGGCTCAAATGCCCTTAATCATATGATTAAGGGCATTTGAGCCCGAAACGTCATGATTTTGTGTGCCTTGGTACAATAAAATTGAATATTTTGTACAAGTGGAGGTGCTGCTTGAACTTTTTGTATTTGATCTATTTGTTTGGGGCTTTGGCAGGAGCTCTTCAAGCTTGCACTCCAATCACTAGTGCTGGAAGATATCATTCTGTTTTATGTGTGTGTATGTATGTGTGTGTGTGTACATTTGTATGTTTGTGTGTGTATAAGTTTATGGGTTTGTGTATGTGTGTGAGATTGTGTATGTGTGTATGTATGTGTGTGTTTGTTTGTGTATATGTGTGTGTATGTATGTGTGTGTGTGTGTGTGATTGTGTATGTGTGTGTGTATGTCTGTATGTATGTGTGCATATATGTGTGTGTGAGTGGGTGTATGTGTGTGTATGAGTTTATGAGTGTGTGTGTGTGTGTGTGTAGATTGTGTATGTGTGTGTATGTGTATATGTGTGTATGTATGTGTGTTTTTGTATGTGTGTGTTTGTATGTGTGCGTGTGTGATTGTGTATGTGTGTGTGTGTATATCTGTATGTATGTGCGCATATATGTGTGTATAAGTGGGTATGTGTGTGTGAGTGGGTGTATGTGTGTGTTTGTATGTGTGCGTGTGTGATTGTGTATGTGTGTGTGTGTATATCTGTATGTATGTGCGCATATATGTGTGTATAAGTGGGTATGTGTGTGTGAGTGGGTGTATGTGTGTGTTTGTATGTGTGCGTGTGTGATTGTGTATGTGTGTGTGTGTATATCTGTATGTATGTGTGCATATATGTGTGTATAAGTGGGTATGTGTGTGTGAGTGGGTGTATGTGTGTGTTTGTTTCTGTTCGTGTACTTTTTTAATTTAGTCTCTTGAGCACCAGTTATAGATTACATCATTTCCAACCCCATTTGTCTCATGATTTTGTGAAACCTTCAGTCATCACGTTTCAGTGATTTTGTTTTTGTTAAAAAAAATCCCTTGCTCTTCTGTGATTCCCACTTGCTCATGTATTAAAAATATCATATGAATATATTCTGTAAATGCAGTAAAGGATTTCTATGGAATTGTTGGTAATAGTAAGTTAGTTTTTTTTTAATGTCAGTGATTCTACGTCTCAATACAAGTAAATCATATTTTTGGATAGGAGGATAATTAGAGTTGAAAAGCACAAGAGAAATTTTTTATAATCATTATGAGTTTAGTAAATGCAACAAACTAAACAGTCTATTCACTGTCTTTCTTATTGGTTAAAGGGACAATAAAGTAAAAATTAAATGATCATAATTTAGATAGAACAAACGATTTTAAACAACTTTTATATTTTCTTCTATTGTCAAATTTGCTTTGTTATGTTTTTGAAGAGTAAATATAGGTAGGATGATAGGAGCTTAGAAATGTGCAGATGTTTAGCATTCTATGACAGCAGTCTTTGTAACAATGTATAACATTGCTCTAAACATTGTTGAAAACACTGCTGCCAGATAAAGAAATATGCACGTTCCTGAGCTCACCAATAATTATTCTTTAGCAAAGGAATTGATAATAAAAGCAAACTGGAAAGTTGTATAACATGTCACACTGTATCAGAATCATGTGTTTGTTACGACAGCTAAAGAGGTAAAATAATTTGGGATTTCTGGCAACTATAAAGATACCCTTATCATCTCTCAGCACACAAATATAGTGCAAGATTCATGATTTCAAAGAGTTGCGTCCTACTATTCAAAATATGAGTTTTCAATCCTTAAAGGGGCATTTTTTTTCTTTCATGATTCAAACAGAGCATGTGATTTTAAACAACTTTCCAATTTAGATCAGTAAGTCCAAGAAGCACCCACTGCTAGTTACCAATTAAATGGATTCTCACAAAACATTCGGCACACTGTAGTGCTAATGAAGCAAGCTGGGTATATTGTAGTGGCCCAGCGCACATAAATACCAAGGCTGTATTCTGTTCCAAAAGCTGGTATACCATGAATGAAGGACAGGAGACTCCAGTATAAAAATAATTGCTTTATGATCCAAAGTATTAAAAACAATTCATAGATAAAATATACAATGAAATATACTCAGTAAAACACGCTACGCGTTTCTCAGCGCTAACCACGCTGTTTCCTCAGGCAGGTAGTACTGGTATCTGACTGAAGTCTCCTATTTATGTAACCACTATCCAATGTTGTAGCCGGCTACGCCCTAATTCAGCCCTATTCAACAAGTGTTAAAATAATTAAAACAATTGTGTTACACAGTTTCTAAACAGCAATGAATACATAATATTTATAAGATACAACAATGAAAAACAAAGCAGCAGCAAATTACTATATTATAAATAAACAACAAATATATATTGTAAACAGATTTTAGCATGAACTTATAACTAACATAGAAATAAATACATTTATTGAATCGTGCAGGATGACACTTATATTATTGTTACCTTGCAGATTGTAACACCTGTTTGTTCAATGTATTGTACTAAAGTTACTATTTTCATTAGATCGCTGTTGGAGGCTTTAACTCAAATCTATTAACACAGTATTTAAACGGCATTTCAATGTGAAAGTTTGTGCCGTAATTGAACCAATCCCAATATCCCTACTGCAAATGTATGTATCTCTAAAGTTTGTGCAGTCGAACTGCCAATGAAAATATTCCTACTGGGGGTGTGTTTGTTTATAACCAATAGCTATGTGTTTATTGAAACTTGCTGTTGCAGTATAAGCCCAATGACAAATGTACTTTTTTTCAAACATCTGTATTAGCGCAATCAGGCAACAATTGTAATAAATATCGTAAAGTGAAGAAATCATATATAAGGGTGTAAAATGATAATAACAATACATAGTGCCGTTGTAATACAAGGCTGAAAGTAATGTGTCAGTCTAGACCAGTGGTGTCGCATAATAGAATCACCACTCGATAATAACACTAAGAAAAAAAGGGGGTTTGTCTATATCAACCAATGGTAGGATGTTCCTTAAATAGTTACGATCTTAGTATGTGTAAAAAAAAATGGTTTTTTTGTTTTGTTTTTTTTTTTAAAAAAAACCCCCCAGCATTTAGATCACTATATTTCATGCAGTCAGTGTAGTGTGAAAGGCAATATATATAAACTAAACTAAGCGTAACAGACATCTGTAATATTGCGCATATATAAAGCAAGTGTGGGATATAGAAGCGAGTGTCGCATGATAATGAATAATAGAAAAACTAAAGAAAGAAGCCATGAAATATAATTGCTATACAAATCTGCAACCTATCAAGTGAAATGTGATGCGATGTGTCTACGCTATAATAGTGTGATGTGTATGTTGGAAGATATGGGATAAAATATACATTTAGGTGAAGACAATAATTATGTGAGTGCATAAGTGAAAGAATATGTGAGTGCATGAGTGAAAAAATATTGATATACGTACAGAAAAATTACGTGATGCAATATCTATAAATGTGAAATTATATAAAATAAACAAGTATCGATGATTACATATATAAGGGGATAAGAATAACAACAACAAAAGGACAATAAAAAATGATATGGTCACTTAGGAAAAAATGTGACTCAAAAAAAATTACAATCCCTCACTGCCTTTCAAAATGAATTAAATGCAAATAAGATGGGCATCCAATTTACTTGGAATATACAAGAAGAAAAAATAGACTTTTTAGACATTTCTCTAATATGGGGTGAAGACAACCACATTAAATCATGTACTTTTTTTAAAACAGTAGATAGCAATAATTTTTTAGATTATAATAGCAACCATTATTCCAGTTGGAAGCAAAATATACCTTACAGTCAGTTCAGAAGAATACGACGCAACTGTACTGACACTATTACATATGATACACAAAGTATGATCTTAAAAGACAGATTAAGGGAAAAACATTATCCGGATGCATTAATTGAATCCGGTTATCAGAAGGCCCGGTCTCTAAATAGAGAGGAATTATTAACAAGTAAAAAGAAAGAGACATTAATCCATAGTTCAGGATATGAATCCACTTTTATCACTAGATATAATGATAATCATAAAGAAATTAAGAAAATTTTATTTAAACACTGGACTCTACTCAGAAGAGATCCTATCTTCAAATTGATTTTAGGAGACAAACCTCTATGCACTTTCAGAAGAGCACCTACAATTAAAGAAAAGTTAGCGCCAAGTAAAATTGTTATGTGTAAACAGATACTTAGTGCCCCTAATGAAACATCATTGACATTATTGAATCGGAGTCAATCACCCCCTATAGGAGCCTATAGGTGCAATAAAAGCAGATGTAGTATGTGTAAATACATTACCAATGGCTTGAAAATTATTAGATCTAATAGCACTGGAGAATCATTTACACTAACACAAAAAATGACTTGTAACTCAACATATATTGTATATTGCATCACATGTTTGTGTGGCCTACAATATATAGGCCGCACCTGCAGAAAAATCAGACAGAGATGGTCAGAACACCTTAGATGTATTTTATGGGGATCTGATAAATACAGCACTTCTAGACACCACCGTGCGACACATGGCACAAACAAATGTTTTATGACTATCACCCCACTTGAAAATATCCTTTTGATCTATTCACAAAATAGAATGTACAGGCTTCGTCAGAGGGAGACCTTCTGGATATACAAATGTGGCTCTTTGTATCCAGAGGGTCTCAACGAAGTCATCGACACTACTGCTTTTCAATAGAATTACACATTTATATAAACAATGACACACAGATATAGAACCTTCACAAGTAATAAGACCACATAGTTTATAGAAACTCCACAGGTAATATGATCATATAACTTATATTCTATCTAAACAGATAGTGCACTAAGTATTTATTGTATATTATTGTATAGCATCACATTTATTATATAATTTCTTTCACTTACTTCTATATTATTGCACTTTATATCAAATATTGCTAACACCATATTTTAGATTTTTTTTTTTCGAGTCACATTTTTTCCTAAGTGACCATATCATTTTTTATTGTCTTTATGTTGTTGTTATTCTTCTCCCCTTATATATGTAATCATCGATACTTGTTTATTTTATATCATTTCACATTTATAGATATTGCATCACGTAATTTTTCTGTACGTATATCAATATTTTTTCACTCATGCACTCACATAATTATTGTCTTCACTGCAGAGTTCCCAGACCACACACCTAGGCATTATCTCTGCCTTCTCAAATTGTGAGTACCCATTTTTTTTTTTTTTTGCTTGTGCTATTATTCTTTTGAGTATTGGCTACACTAGGAGGCGCCCTTTCTCTTTTTTTTCATAGCTCAACTTTCCAATTTACTTCTATTATCTAATTTGTTTTAATCTCTTGGTATCCTTTGTTTAAAAAGATACCTAGATAGGCCCAGGAGCTGCTGATTGGAGGCTGCACATATATGCCTCCTGTTTTTGGCTTACATAATGTATTCATTTAGCTCCCAGTAATGTATTGTTGGTTCTTCAACAAAGGATACTAAGAGAATGAAGCAAATTAGATAATAGAAATAAATTGTAAAGTTGTTTAACATTATTTTCTCTATTTGAATCATTAAAGAAAATTTTGGGTTTCATGTTCCTTTTAAGTGTTCAAGTGGTCATCATACTAATAACGATTTCCTGACAGAAACCAGGAATGTGACTATAGATAGAATATAGATAGGGTCCAAACTAGATTATTATTTTTTTATCCCTCAGCACAATCAGAATTTTGTGTTTTAAAATGTATCTTTTATATTTTTATTGCTAAATATTATATTTCTACTAATTTGTTGTATGGATTATAATGTACCATAAAATACAATTTCCAGTTTATATTTTTTAATGAAGAATAATAAGGACCTTACCCTTAAACCAGCCGACAAGGGCGGCAGTATTGTAATCATGGAATACAAGCAATATAAAAATGATGTGGAGAGGCAACTCTCAGATTCTCAATGCTATAAGGAATTGGAAAAAAATCCTGTATGTGAATATAAAAAAGAACTTGAGGGGGGCGGAGCTTGGCCACGCAGGCGAATGGCTGTGCACTGAATAAGCTCCTGAATCCTTTGGCAATATAATCAAATAAAAATGGCACTTTCCTAATTTATTTTTCCTAAAAACTGAGGGATAACTTGGACTAACATACTGCCTGACAGGTCTCTAAAATTACAGCCTGTTGGTACCTCTCAGCACGCAAAAGAAGAACCGGAGCGGTGGGGGCCTGTGTTGGCGCGAAGCCTGGGGCCTGAAATCTCAGAGGCGCACTGACTGCGGGGGACTACTGTTCGTCTGACTGGAGCCTACAGCAAACAAGCGATCGCAAGTAAGGAGCGTGAGGAGGTCTACTTACACTTATTGCAGCCGGGTAAGATCTCCGTTTGAAAGCTTGCACAGCGAAGTCTCACGCAATACCCACAGCATACACGCTCCGCCATAAGCACACGCACGCCTCAGCACTACAGCAGTAAAACTACGATAATGTCTCATACACCCCATCACACGGCAGACTTGTTATTTTAGAACTAGCCTCACCAGCTCCTTCACAATTGCTGCATCCTGAGTAGCAGCAAAGCATAGCTCTCCATTTCGCTAGCTAGCTGTAGCTACAAGTAAACAAAGAGGACATAAAAAGAGACTAAAAGACGGGTGGCCAGAAAAAGCTAATCCTTTTATGACATTCGAATTAATACTGCAATCTTATGGTCTTGAATACTGAACATTCTCTAAAGCTCTTCTGGGCCTATCAAAAGTTTATTTAATCTTTAACAGACGGAAAGTAAGTGGAGTGGGGTGAGTGGCCCTGGGTAACGCTTTTGCACATTAAGAGAATTAGACAGTGTATTTGCAATATTAACAGGACAACAAATGAATAAGACATATGGGGATAGAAAATAGAAAACATTGCTCCCGAGTCCCAAAACAAAATAAAAGCTGATGAGCCCCCCATATACTGTAACATTTGGGCAGACAGGCAGATTAATTTATTAAAACAAAAAATGCCTTGTAAGAAGCAATTAAATAAACCAGATAAAGGCAATCCACTGCGTACCTTAAGTGGATATCTAAAGCAGGTTGAACAGACCATCCCAGTGCATGCAGGTGACATGGAACCTGAACTCACACAGCCATCCCTGCAAACAACAGACATGCAGACTGCACATCAAATAACAAGAGAGGATCTACAGCATTTATCCTCAAAGGAGGACATTAGAAATGCAGTAAAAGAAATGTGCAACATGTTTAATGATCTCAAAAAGGACATTAATGTACTTGACACCAGACTGTCGCAATCTGAGACAAAACAAGCTGAAACCAATACTTCAGTAACACAGATGCAATTAGAAATCCAGCAACAATCTGAAACTATACAATTTTTATCTGAAAAAATGGAGGATTTGGATAACAGGGGGCGCCGCAATAATTTAAGAATCAGAGGAGTGTCGGAAACAGTCCATCTTCCAGCTATTGAAGGGTACCTGCAAAGTTTGTTCCGCACACTTAAAAATACACCAACATCCCCTGAACTACCATTAGAACATGCTCACAGGGCCTTGCGGGCAAAACCACCTCCCAAGGCACCCCCTAGAGACATAATAGTCCGCTTCTTAAATTTCAAGGATAAAGAAGAGATACTCCAATGTGCACATACCATGCAACAGGTTCAACATGCAGGGGAGAATTTACAGATTTTCTCCGACCTTTCACCAGCTACCCTGATGAAGAGAAGGGAACTGACCCCCATAACGGCAAAGTTGAGAGCTAGCAAGATTTCATACAGATGGGGCTTTCCTGTGTCTATCATCGCCACACGAAACAACAAAACAACAATCTTTCATCCTGGAACTGACGCCCAGGCCTTCTTAGACAACCTGCTAGTAGACAGCAACAGAATCCCACGGGGCGCGGATTCGGACAGCTCAATATCGACACCGTAACAAAGGGAAAAATCTGCACATACAACCTACTGGAACAGTTTGTTGAGCTGTTGGCATGATGCGATCCTGTATCCTTTTTCTTTCTCTGAGTTAGGGATCGGAGGGGTGTTGGCACCCCTTTTTTACAGGTCACGCTGAGTACACTGACCCATGGCCAGACCAAACCCTAATGTTTCACTGTTTATTGTTGCATCTCTGATGCTTAAAGGATATACATGTTTCTGACTCGTGCCACTAGCACGGAAAAATCTATGCAACAAGGTTATTGTTTAAAAATGTTTATGTTTTGCTCAGATAGGCATTATCTCAGTATATAAGTTATAATATATTGCCAAGTTGTCTCTCCCCCCCCTTCCCCTCCCCAGCTTCCCTATCCCTCCCTCCTCCTTTTCTCTTCCTACCTCCTTTCCCCCTCCCTTCTTCCCCTTCTACCTCCCCCCCTCCCCCACCCCCTCCCTTCCCCTCCCTTCCCCCACCCTTCGCCACCCCCCTCTTCCCCTTTCCCCCCTTCCTAACTCACACTGTAGGGAACACTAACATATTTAGTCTACCGGAATAGTTTGCTAAGCCATTAGCATGACCCAACCCAGTATCCTCTTCTGGAGATAATGATCTAATGGATGATGTTATCCCTTCCTTTTGGGTCATGCAGAGTATATTGACTCATAGTTTAGAGTGTATTCTAATGCCTCAATATTTATTGGTGTATTCCTATTGTTCAAAGTTTATATATGTTTCAGATTTGTGTCATTGATACGGACAAATTTATGCAGCAATGTCAATGTTTAAATATGTTTTTACTTCGCTCAATTAAGCACTGTTTCTGTAAATGATTTTTGGTATATTACCGAGTTTCCCTCGCTTATCCCTCCCCCTCTCCTCTTACCTGCATTTCTTGCCTTCCCACCTCCTTCTCGCTTCTTACCTCCTTTCCCCCTCCTTATTTCCTCCTTTACCTATCTTCCTCTCTTCTTCTTCCGCCCCCCTCTCCCACACCCCTCTTTTTTTCTTCCCCTTCCCCATCTCATCGACACTACACCCCCCCTCCCTATTCCTCACTATCTTTCCCCTCCTCTCCCTTGTCTTCCCTATCCCCTTTCTTTCGCTCCCACTGCCCCCTCCTCCCTCACTTTCCCTTCTCCTTTATCCTCCTTCTTTCTTCCTCCCTTTTTCCTTCCTCCCCTTCTTACCCCCTTCCTCTCCCCTCCTCCCACGCAGCCTCGCCCTCTTTCGCTTATCCCCCCCACTCTCATCTAACTTCTCCTACCAGTCCTCTTATCTAGGCCCTTTCCCCCTCCTCTAACCCCTGGTGCCATATTCAAAACGCTCCTACGACCTAGGAACTCCTAGGTCTGGGAAAACTTCTAATAATATAATAAAGATTGTATTTGCCAAAGGATTACTCTCCCTATCTCACCTCTCCATCTGAATGAGCGGTTTACCTTAACGGCTCGGGCAGTTGTTATTTCTCTCTTTTAGAGGTTCTCATTTTCCTGATCTTAAAGTTTATTCTTCACTTCCTTTCACTGTCTGAATACCCTTAAGTAATAACTTTCTTCTTTCTTGTTTTCTTAAAAACTTGCATTCAGTTTTAACAAACTCTTTCTCTCTATCTTTTTTTTTTTCTCCTTCCCACCCCTTTACTCTCCCCTATTCCCCCTGCATAAAGATGGCCCCCTCGCAAAGTAGATTTACTCTCCATAATCTAAATTTTACCATGATTAACGCAAAGGGTCTTAATGATCCGGGCAAGAGATCGATAGCAATGAGAGAACTTGGTAAGTTACACAGTCACATAATTTTCCTTCAGGAGACTCATTTTCGTAAGGGCAAGGAGCCAAAATGGAACCCTAGACAATATCCCACGGCAGTATTTGCCTCGGGTAACACTAAAAAAGGTGGGGTGGGCATTCTTGTTCACCAGTCTGTCCCTTTAAAAATCACTCATATTGAGAAAGACCCTGACGGCAGATTCTTACTCCTGACAGGTACACTATATGACCACCCTCTGACGTTAGCTACACTGTACGCACCAAACCTAGAACAACACCACTTTATTAAAAAAATAGCGAAGCTTGTTCTGGACCTAGCTAAAGGGCCGGTCTTCTTGTCAGGAGACCTCAACACACCACTTGATGCAAGTATAGACACTTCTAATGGTTCATCCAGCATACCCAGTAAAACTATTAAATCTATCAAAACAACCATAGCAGACTTACAGCTCCATGACGTTTGGAGGGCAGTACATCCGGCAGATAAGGATTACACTTATTTCTCACCACCTCATAACAAGTATTCTCGTATAGATTACTTTCTGTTTGACTCAGTTTGGTTGGATATGGTTAGTAATTCCACAATAGGCCCAATTACATGGTCAGACCATGCCCCTCTCACCTGTAGCATACAATGGCCTGACATACCCCCCACAGCTTATATATGGAGGCTAGATGAATTTCTTCTAGAGAATCCAGAACTTAAAGCGGATGTTCAGAAATCCCTCTCAGACTATCTACTACACAATGACCCTTCGCACACATCACTAACATCTTTTTGGGAGGCTCATAAATGTGTCATCCATGGCATATTCCTCAAGCACAAGGCGCGGTTGGTCAGAATGCAAAATCAGAAGCATAACCAGATATTAGATAATATTACACAGCTTGAAACTATCCATAAACGCGACCCTACTAATAAGGAGGTTTATAAGACCTAAGAAGATGCTAAAAAACAACTTCGAAAATATCAATTGGAGGTTTTGCACCGCAAGATGTTAGCTACAAAACAACACTACTATGAGGGGGGCAATAAACCAGGCAAATTATTAGCTAGAAGTATACGGAGGCAGCAACTAAAAACATATATTCATTTCATACAAGGCCCTGATGGCGCAATACTGAAAGGCAGCAAGCAGATAGCACACTCCTTCCATGCTTACTACAATAAGTTGTACAATATCTCTCCCATGCAAGAGGACGAACATAGGGCTAACGCTGAATTGCGCAGACAGGCGGCGATAGATGACTACCTGGCCTTATTAAACCTTTCACAATTAGACGACGTGGACAGGGACTCCCTAGATGCCCCTATCTCCATGGAGGAGCTCTCTCAGGCTATAAAAGATTTCCCTAGCGGGAAGAGTCCTGGTCCGGATGGGTTTACCTCCAGGTATTACGGGATTTTCCTGGATGCTTTGGGCCCCCATATGCTGGCGCTATTCAACTCGCTAATTCATAATCCTACGCTTACAAGCTCTTTGTTGGAAGCTCATATTGCGGTCATACCCAAGTCGGGCAAGCCCCCTACCTCTCCTGCCAATTTCCGCCCAATCTCGTTACTTAATTCGGACATAAAGGTCTTTGCTAAGATATTGGCAAGAAGACTTAATAAATTTCTCCCTGCTCTAATTAATTCTGACCAGGTTGGTTTTATACCTGGTCGAGAAGCGCGAGACAACACTAATAAGGTGATACAACTGATCAGCCACGCTCAAAACGTGGGTATTCCATTGGTCCTTTTTTCGACCGACGCGGAGAAGGCCTTCAACCGGGTCGATTGGCTTTTTCTGTGTCGAGCAATGAACTTTGGGGATTCTTTCATAAACATGACATTCGCTCTCTATTCAGCCCCAAATGCCCGGGTTCGGGTAAATGGCACGTTATCGGACGCTTTCAAAATTACGAATGGGACAAGGCAGGGGTGTCCTCTGTCACCGCTCCTTTTTGCGTTATCTATCGAGGCGCTGGCGCAAACAATTAAAAGGAATCCAAAGATCACGGGAGTTGGTGTGGGTGATATTGAAATCAAACAGGCGCTCTATGCGGATGATATTCTTTATACCCTCACTAACGCGGAGACCTCGGTCCCGGAACTCCTACGCAAATTAGAACAGTACGGGAATCTCTCCAACTTTCACCTAAAAAGTCTGAGATGCTAAACATTAATACCCCCAGAGAACATATTCAATCTTTAGCATTAAATCATAATATTTCTTTGGTCTCTACCAGACTGAAATATCTGGGGGTATACCTGACTGCTAACCCGACTGATCTATTTAAAAACAATTATTTAACTTTGAAGCGAGATCTAATTACTGATCTATCATCCTGGAAAAATAAAATGCTATTGTGGCTGGGAAAGATCAGTTTGATTAAAATGAATATCCTGCCGCGCATATTATATATTATGCAAACAGTCCCTATTTCACTACCTAGTGACTTCCTTGTACAATTACAACGCTCTCTGGAACAGTTTGTTTGGCATGGCATGAGACCCAGGGTCTCTAGAAGGACTCTATACCTCCCCCGAGAGAGGGGGGGACTGGGGTTCCCTGATCTGTCTAAATATAGACGAGCCATACTATTGCAAAGACTAGTTGAGTGGTCCCGAAACATGCCACATAAACAATGGGTTAGGCTCGACGGTCAAATCTTCAAACGACTCAACGTTGGCGCTATGGCGTGGATCCCCGCACAGAGCCGTCCCAAAATAATTCACAAATACCATTTAACTATCACAACCTTTCAGGAATGGGATAGAGTGATTGCCACTAGCACCCATATCGCATCGACCTACTCCCCAATGGTCCCAATTATAGAGAATCCTGAGCTTCCATATCATGTTTTGGGTACTCGTTTGGGCACTAGCTACAGTCTCCGCGATGGCATAGTGCATTTCGCACTGGATGCGGGAAAACTACGGACGTTGAATGAGTTATCGGAGTGCCACAGGGAGCTCTTCCAATCCTGGCTGAGACACCACAAAAACAGAGGGAGTTTTGACAGAGAGCTCACTCCGTTTGAGGCCCTCTGTGTGGAACACACTCCGCCTAGGCGGTTGATATCTAAGGTATATAAACTCCAGCTCTTGCCACCAGGTTTACAGTTACCTACGTATACGTTGATGTGGTGCAATGACCTTAACAATACAATAGATGAGGATGAATGGATTAAAGCGTTTACTTTGACCAAACGATCCTCTGTTTCGGCGGTTGTACAAGAAATCCACCTCAAATTCTTGACTAGGTGGTACTACACCCCGGCAAAATTACATAGACTCTTCCCAGCAGCGAGCTCCCTATGTTGGAGAGGCTGTGGTTGCCATGGCACGCTCCTTCACATTTGGTAGGCATGCCCCAGAATACAGGACTACTGGACGGCTGTGTTCGGGGACATGTCTCGTAGGCTACAGATTTCTATTCCTAATACACCTGAGACTTTGCTACTTTTACGCTTACCCAAGGTTAGGGATGACCCTACTAGGGCACTTATGCTGATTATGCTGACTGGAGCCAAAAGGCTTATTCCTCGGGGGTGGAAGTCCTCACGGGTTCCTACCCTTGACGAATGGCAATACGCGGTGGAAGACTTGTTGAATCTGGAGTAACTACATTACATGAAAATTAAAAAGCCCGCAACCCATGAGATGATGTTGGCGATTTGGAAAGGCACAGCACCTTAATGGCCACCAATAAGCAGGTCAACACCCACTTCACACACACCTGCCCTCTATGCAACTGAATAGTAAATAAACTCCCCTCATCCTTTTTTCCCTAGATGAACACCCCCCTTCCCCTCCCCCCCCTTTTTTTTTCTCTCTCTCTCTTTCTTCTTTTCTCTTTACTTTTGACCCCTTCTGAGCTTATTTCTTACTTTATAAGCTCATTTCCGGCTTGACTATCACGAAACTGATTTATGTTTTAAATCTATTAAAAATTTCAAATTATCAAGCTTTGTCAACACGTTTTGACCCAAGGACTAATACAGACATTTATTATTTCGAAATGAGAACATTCAATCTACTTGTCAGGTGGATTTTCATTCTGCCCCTAATTTTTGTGTATCTATTGATTTACGATTCTAATGGACTGACAGAGTCTGTTCGCTTTTGTATGTTCTAACCCTCCACATGTTCAAAGAATTATATTGTACAATAACGTTTCTTACTGCTGTTTTGGTAACAAAATCTTATTAATAAAGTTTGTTTGAAAAAAAAGAAAAAGAACTTGAGATCCTAAGAATGGGACTTACTTACAACTGAATTAGTAGTGCTGAGTGGTCTTTCATGACAACTGAGAACCCCAAATTGACAGTGTTTTATAATTTCCCAAAAGAGCATTATTGACTAGAATTACTTACAGACAGACCCATAATATCATCTAGGGAGTCTATAAATAAATCAGAAGCTAAATTTATTGATAGTTTAATACAGGAGACTGTCCATAAAATCCCATCCTACATTAGAGATTCATTTGAATTTGTACAGCAGTTAAAAGCAGCAGAGTTTTGTAATAATGACATTATTATTTGTAACAAGTGACGTCTCAAATTTGTATACCTGTATCCCTGATGAATAGGGTTTGAAAGCAGTTAGAACTTTGCTAACAGATCATTCTGAATACAAAGGGCTGCCAATAGAATTTGTTCTCTTACTTTTGCATTTTGTTCTCCATAAAAATGTCTTTAAGTTTGAAAAGAAAATCTTTTTACAATTTTTTGGCACAGCTATGGGGTCCAATGTGGCCCCTAGTTATGCCAATGCATTCTTTGAACAGACCCATAATTGGTCTCTACTACTCTTTAAGTAATATGGTAATATAACATATATGTCCTAATATATTATAGATGATGTGTTAAGTTTCAACAGGGTGGATCTGAGACAGATGTGATGATTTGAATCAAATACAGGGGCCCATAAGACAAGTAGCCAAGTGGGGTAAATCGAACATAGAGTTTCTAGAGGTTAAACTTTAAAAATGTGATGGATTAGTGGAATCAAGATTATATAGAAAACCGACAGATAGAAACACATTGCTTAGGTATGATATTTTCCAACCTAAGCATTTTTTTTTAAATTCAATGCACAAGGCACAGATTGAGATTGAGAAAACAGAATACCTTGAAAATGCCTTTAACATTGGAAAACCATAAAAATGTATCTAAGAATTGGCTACATGGATTTGTTTGAAATCCGGAATTGAAATAGATGTGTGGTGAGGATGTGCGGTTACAGTGCGTGAAAACTTGATTATTATTTTTTGAGATATTTTGATTTATTTTACACTAAAATCCAAGATGGTGAAAACAGCTGTGCATTATAAATCAATTTTTTCCAATGCTCTTATTTTTGGAGTGGAATTACATATCTGGTTGAAATTTGGCACTTAGATCCAGACTGGGAATCACTACAAAACTGGGTGAAAATTTGTCTATTAAGTATTTTTGAGTTATTTTACACTAAAATGCAAGATGGCACCATAAGCATATTTTTGCTCAAGTTATTTGGTTAAAGGGACACTAAACCCGAATGTTTTCTTTAATGATTCAGATAGAGCATGCAATTTTAAACAACTTTATAATTTACTCCTATTATGAAAGTTTCTTCATTCTCTTGCTATCTTTATTTAAAAAGCAGGAATGTAAAGAATAGGAGCCGTCCCATTTTTGGTTGAGAACCTGGGTTATGCTTGCTTATTGGTGGCTAAATGTCAGCTATTAATAAGCAAGTGCTATTCGTGGTGCTGAACCTAAAATGGGCTAGCTCCTCATACTTTTTAAAATAAAGATAGCAAGAGAACGAAGAAAAAATGATAATAGGAGTAAATTAGAAAGTTGCTTAAAATTGCATTCTCTATCTGAATCATTAAAGAAAAAAATGTGCGTTTAGTATCCCTTAAAGTAGGTTTTGAGATATTTGAGATTCAAAAACTAGGGTTATGAATTAAAAATTCCATAGACTTAAAGTGGCATAAAACATGTTGAGATCTCAGTCTGCATATCCTAAAAATGTTAATTAAGTAAAAGTAGTTTGCATTAAAAAAAGTCTAATTATTGCTGGCAAGTATTTTTAATATTTTTAATAAGTAAGCAAAATTACTTACATAGCCATGCTGGCTGATAAACCCTTTCCCCTCATGTTGTAATCAATCACTGTGTGTGGTGCACAGTTCAACATGTCAGAATTATTGTATAGTGTTGTATGGTAATCACTGTGTGTCAGTAACCAGCTCAGCGTGTTAGACTTATTGTACAGTGTTGTATAGTAATCAATCACTGTGTTTGGTACACAGCTCAGCGTGTCAGACTTATTGTATAGTGTTGTATGGTAATTACTGTGTGTAAAGTGTTTAAATAATTACTAATTGCTCTATGATCTAATCCTCATTTTGGTCAATTTTATCCTCTCTGTGTATTTTTTTTATATTTATATTTTCTTTAAGTATACAAATATTCATTGTGCTTATGAGTGTGAATTCAAACATTCAAGGAAATGAATTGGCAAAAAAACTGCCTAGAGTTTAAGTTCTTAATCAAACTTTAAAAAGCAAGGAAATTCCCAACTTAAACTGCCCCAGCCCTGGGTGCTTTGCATGACATCATCAATGACATCACTGAGTACATTACACATGACATTGTTGATGACATCATCAATGACATCACTAGTGACATCATCTATGACATTATCAATGGCATCAATAGTGAAATAACCCAGATAAGAGAAATTATATATTTTTAAAATCATCAATGACATCACTAGTGACATCACCTATGACATCTTCAGTAACATCGTTAGTGACATAACCCATGACAATTTTCTACACATCAGAGAAATTTGGAAACAATGTATTACAATATATCTCAGATTATTTTGTGCAATATTGTTTATGACATCATGTATGATGTAATTAATGGTACCACCATATACAGCAATGTGAAGAAATGTATGAATGTTTCCATTAGACAAATAAAGTATGTAGTGAGATATATAGTAGGTTGTTTGTATTTACTTAATTGATTGTATATAATGTGTTAAGTGGGACCTAAGAGGGTAAGAATGGATTATGTATGACAGGTGTAAGAGGAATAGGAAGATGCTCTATGTTAGGGAAAAGGATAAAAATGCTATAGGAGATGAGTTACGTCTGAGAAAACTAAGCAAGAGATGTACAAGAGGACAGAAGAGGCTGCATGTGCCTGAGAAATTACGGCAATAAAAGGTAAAGGATGAGAAGACTGATGTGTATAAGAGAGAAAGATAAGAGGGTGAGAAAGACAGCATGATTAATGGAGAGGATGAGAAAAGGACTCCATATGAGAAAAGGAAGGAGGGGGATAAAATAGACTAATGGGGGAAGGGGAAGGCCACAGATTACAGGTGCATATTAAGGTAACTAAGAGTCATGAAGTGCTAGTGTGATGTAGACGTAGTTGATATAAGGCGCAACATAGAATGTAAGGCTGTGTGCGAGGGAAGGAAATAAGATGGAGGAATGAGGAGCTGTTAGTGTGTACAGATGAAGATATGGGCTAGGGTGAGGAAAATAGGGTTAAAAAGCAGAAATAAATTGCTGTGTGTTGTGGTGGCTGTTAGGGAGTTATACTTTTTGTGGTGGCTGTTAATGAGTTCAACTTTTTTGTGGTTGCTGTTAGGGAGTTACACTTTTTGTGGTGGCTGTTAGGGAGTTACACTTTTTGTGGTGGCTGTTAGTGAGTTACACTTTTTGTGGTCGCTGTTAGTGAGTTACACTTTTTGTGGTCGCTGTTAGTGAGTTACACTTTTTGTGGTGGCTGTTAGGGAGTTACACTTTTTGTTGTGGCTGTTAGGGAGTTACACTTTTTGTGGTGGCTGTTAGTGAGTTACACTTTTTGTGGTGGCTGTTAGTGAGTTACACTTTTTGTGGTGGCTGTTAGTGAGTTACACTTTTTGTGGTGGCTGTTAGTGAGTTATACTTTTTGTGGTGGCTGTTAGGGAGTTATACTTTTAGAAATATAATCTTTCTGATTTGAAGAATGATTTGATGGGTTAAGCATTTGCTAAAGTCATTGATGTCACTAGTGATGTCACTGATGATATAGAAATTATCATTTCTTTGTGTAGGACGTTGTTATGGGTTATGTCACTACTAATGGCATTGATGATGATATAGATATTGTTACTAGTGTTGTCATTGATAATATAGAAAACATTTCTTTGTGAAGGATCATTTAAGATTATGGGGTAGATTAAAAGTGGAGCGCTAATTAGCGCTTTCACTAGAGTGGTAACTGCGCTAGAAGTAAGTATTTTGCGCTCGTTGGGTTGCGCTGGTATTATGAGTTGAAAGTAAAAAGTTATTGCTCCAGCGCTAAAATGGCAAGTGCAAAAAGCAGAACTTACACTATCATGTATGTGATAACTTATCCCCCCATAGGAGTCAGTAGAGAAAAAAACACCCTACTCAGCGCTAACCTGAATCGCCATAAGACCCCTACTTTAATAACCCCTAAAATACAACATAGCCTACCCAAAAGTCCTCACTACACTTTTCACCACTAAACCACCAGCCCCCCATGCGAAGTAACCCACTGCATTAATAATCCCTAAACCGCCAACCCTTAACGCAAAATAACCCCCTAACATCTAAACACCCTAACCTAACAACCCCTAAGTTAACCCAAAATAGACTAACCCTACCTTTCCCAGAAAAATAAAACTAACCCGTGAAAGTAAAAAAAAAATCGAATCTTACCTTTTAAAAAAACAACCTACTATTACTATTACAAAAATAACTACCATTACAAAAAAAACTACAATTACCAAAAAAGAAAAAACTACTATTACTTAAAAAAAATAACATTACTTAAAAAGAAAAACCCTAACATTACAAAAAATGTATTTTTTTAAAAAGAGTTATGCCTATTCTAAAATCCCAAAATAAAAAAACCCACTCCAAAATAAAAAAAAATCTAAAAATAAACTACAAATATCCCTTAAAGGGACAGTCTACACCAGAATTTGTGTTGTTTAAAAAGATACATAATCCCTTTATTACCAAATCCCTAGTTTTGCATAACTAAACACGGTTATATTAAGATATTTTTTACCTCAATGATTACCTTGTATCTACGCCTCTGCAGACTGCCCCTTTATCTGAGTTCTGTTGACAGACTTGCATTTTAGCCAATCAGTGCAGACTCCTAGGTAACTCCACAGGCGTGAACACAATGTTATATATATGGCACACATTAACTAATGCCCTCTAGTTGTGAAAAAATGTCAAAATGCATTAAAATAAGAGGCGGCCATCAAGGGCTAAGAAATTACCATATGAACCTCCTCAGTTTAGCTTTCAACTAAGAATACCGAGAGAACAAAGCTGCAGCTCCGTAAAAAGTTTGCTTAAAACTTAGTTTTTATGCCTGAGAAACACTAAACTAGTGCCTACATTAATTGAGGAGGTGATCACTACACCAGAAGCATTCACAGGGAGCAACTTATAGGCGCACAACCTTCTAAAAAGCAGCCTGAGGCTGGGAGCGGAACGATGAGGGCAACATAAGTTAAGAGATCTGTGCAGACAGCATAACGGAAGGCCCACAACCCTGACTAACCCTTCTGAAAATAAGTGTGGGGACCCTAGAGACGCTCTGGTCGCAGCCCTTACCCTGTAGTAAGATGTGAGCTGACGTTGGACTGGAGACAAAAAGAACCCGGCCTGAACAGAGTGGGGACGCCATCTTGCTGAGCCACATGGCGGTAAGAATCAGGGCAATCAGCCCTGCAGCCAGACTGGGTTAATACAGGAGACACACAGGGGACCATGAGGGGTAACAGAGACTTTCCCTAACTGAATCAGTTAATATAGTGGCGATAGACAGGATATGAATGCAAGCAGTAATGGGCCACTAGACCCCTCTGACAACGGACCTACTACACATGTAATTCCAGGGCCCCACCACAGCAAAAGTGGGTAAAGCAATCAATATTTGAAACTCCAAAACCTGCAACATGCGGATGGCTCTTTGTGAAAGATATCTAAGTTATTACCCAAAATTTCCTACTGCTGATTGATTTTCCACTAAAAGCACATAGCTATCTGGTACACACAAAAGGGGAAAGAAACCAGGAAGGCACTACCTATATCAGGATGTCACTATAGCACCCCACAGAGAGGAAAAGTCACCGGAGGGGTAGGGCACTCAGACATAGCACCAAGTCTTGAAAAGATTGCTGGTCCTGCAACGGATATAGAAAGCAGTGTTCCCTATGTATGAATATAAAAGAGCTTCCTAAAGGTATAACTAACAAGCCACAGCTTTTAAGATAAGGAGCAAAGCCCAATATATATTTTGTCCTCTAGAAATAATAATAATAATAATCATGTCTTCCAGGATGCAAGTCAAAACCTCTGCACCAGTGAAAACAACGGCTTTGAGCTTATTCTTCAGATCACCTAAGGGGGACACTGCACTGGTTACAAAGCCCTAGCTGAGGATGTTATTGAGGACACTGACACAACCTCTCCAGGGTCTTCTGAAGATCTGACCCCAGTAACAAAGGCGGATATCAAAACTTTAGTCTCCAAGCAAGATATTGCTGCCATCTTCGAGAAAATGTGGGAGAAGATGGATGCGTTTCAGTCCTCAGTGACTAGCAGTTTGGCAGAAATAAAGCATGATATCTAAGATCTTGGGACTGGGGTATCCTCTCTAGAGGATAACGAAAACACAGTAGCGGTAGAAATAACATAGTTAAATCAGCAAGTACTAGACCATCAACAAGAGCTGGAAATTATCCAAGAAAAGATGGAGGACTTGGAGAATCGCAGTCGCAGGTGTTACATCCGACTCAAAGGTGTTCCTGAGACTATTACACCAAACAAACTCCTGCACTACCTTAAACAGCTGTTCCAGGCAATCACAGGACAAGTGGAGGACAGGTTTCAGATAGAAAGGGCAGATCGGGCCCTAAAGCCTAAACGTAAAGAAGGAGCCCCTCAGAGAGACAATCATTAAAATGTTCCACTTTCAAGAAAAGTAGGACGTCCTCACTGCGGCTAGGAAGAACCCGATTTTCAAATTTCAGGGCACAGTAGTCCACTCTTACCAAGATCTTTGTGTGCAGACTTTACAACGGAGACCTCTGACTCTCCTACTACAGAAAAATCAAATAAACTACAGATGGGGGTTCCCATTCGCTCTCAAAATCCAACACGAGGTAAGAGTTATTACGCTGAAAGATAGTAAAGATATTCAAGAAATCTGTGAGTTCCTCAAGCTAAAGGTCCCGGAGAACTGTTTAAATCAACAAGAATCCGAAGGAAACAGTGCTACAAGGGGGGGGAGAGCCCATCCAAAAGGTCAAAATGGTCGAAAATCACCAAAAAGAGGCAGAAACCCTGACTGTGGAATGGGGAAGGGACACAAAATGCTGCTTATTCACCCAAGAAATAATCTTCTAAGGGATACCCACGCAGATGAGTATGAACTGTCCTACTAATAAGTTAATACCTTTGTTTTCAACCAGGTTATGTGACTCAGTCTGCACCCAAAGTGTGCCTAACATAATACCATAAGGGGTGCTACAGACTAACCTGAGACATTATGTAACCATTTTTTGTTAGAGAATTTACTTACGAATACGTTTATTTGGAAACTGTTGATAAGTAATAACTGTCAAAAACCCCAAATAGAGGGATACTCTACCAGGAGGTATTGAAGGGTTTGTGGAGTTGATTTTTACCAATATATTTTCCTAAACAGGTTAAGACTTCCGTTACAAATAATAGAGAAAAGTCATGTTGATATTACTGCACTTGAACGATGGAATGTATATGTTTGTTTTTCAGGTAGATAACCTGAGATGTTGTTATTGTAATTGTTATTTTGCTGTTTTAATGTTTTTTTTATGTGGTTTCAAGTTAAACCAGGTCGAGGAGGGTCGAGAAAGATTCAAGTTTATCCCAGACATGGTGAAGGAAAAGACAAATTTCATGAACAGAAGTGGTGAAGGGTATGTGGGAAATTACACTGATATAACATGACAAATGACATAACACTTCTCTCCCATAATGTGAGAGGTCTCAATACTGACATCAAAATGAAGTAGGCGCTAGCCAAATATAGATTAAATGTGAAAATAGTCTTTCTGCAAGAGACTCTCTTCATCCAGGAAATAATCCCGAAGTACTGGAATAGGCAGTTTCGGCAACATTTTCACTCTACCACTGACCAAAAGAAAAGAGGTGTCTCCATTCTCATACACTCTTCGGTACAATTTACTAATGAGGAAGTAATAACAGACTCAGAGGGTAGATACTTAATAGTGAGGGGTAGAATACAAGACATACAGGTTACGCTATGTAACATCTATGCCCCAAACAAAAAACAAGATACTTTCTTCCGTCCAGTCACTCACCTTCTTACCCAGTGATCCCAAACCCGCATAATATTAGCTGAAGACTTCAATATCTCTTTAACACCCTGGGTCAATGTAGGGAGGACTAAATTGACCAGTAAACAACACCGACATAACTCTATCTCCAAATATATAAAGGATATATTATCATCACATAAAATCATTGACACATGGGAAGCCCTACATGGTAATACAACAGATCACACTTATTACTCATCAGCGCATCATACATACTCAAGACTGGACTACGTTCTAGTCAGTCAGACCTTAATTCGTAATGTGACTTCCTCTTCCATCCATGCGTGTGTCTGGTCCAATCATTCCATTGTTCTGGTAGACATGGCAGGAATTATCAACACACACAGGCAACGTTCATGGACTTTTGATCCCATAACACTTAAGAATAAGTTCACTCACAATAAGATTCTGAAAGCAATGACAGAATTCTGGCAGCTTAATAAAGCCTCCACTACCAACCCAATAAATACCTGGGCAGCCCACAAACCTTTCATAAGAGGCCTTCTAATTAAAGAGAAAGCAAGACATATTAGAATCTCCAACCACACTATAAACCAAATACAGGGGAAACTACAGACATTAGAATCACAACACAGGCAGACGCAATCCAAGACAATATATATTCAATTACAGCTGAAAAGAGACACCCTGGCAAAGATTTTAGATGCCAAAGCAATAAGAGCAGCTCAGAAAATTAAAGCTAATTTTTATTCTCCAACAAACCTGTCAAGTACCTGGCACACAGACTTAGATAGAAGATTAAGGCACAATCAATTCCAGTTCTCCAGAAAATGGATGGAACCCAGACCTCCAATCCTCAAGATATAGCAGATACTTTTGCTACATTTTATGATAGACTATATGACGGTCACAAAGTTAGGGAGAATGACCAGACAAAACAAATGTTGACACAGTTCTTACTGAGAGCCAAACTTAATCGTATTAGTGTAGAAGATAAAGCAATATTAAATGCTGAAGTTTCCACACAGGAGATTCTTAACCTTATAAAAGACCTAAAAGCAGGTAAGAGGCGGGGCTTGATGGTCTGACAAGAGAATATTATAAACTATTTAAAGTTGGATTGATATCACACAAAGTTTTGTGATATTATAATGCAGGGGACTGAGATACCGACCGATATACTGAGAGCGAAAATAGTGGTAATTCCAAAACCTGGTAAAAATCCAAAACTCTGTCAGAGTTATAGATCGATTTCCCTGATCAATCAGAATGTTAAAATTCTAAGAAAAATACTGGCGAACAGACTTACAAAAATAATACCACTACTAGTTCACCCTGATCAGGTGGGTTTTGTCACTGATAGGGAAGCCCCTTACAATGTTCGGAGGACAGTAGTACTAAGGGACTATCTGGTGGAGACGGGGACACCTTCTCTGCTTCTCTCGTTAGATGCGGAGAAGGCGTTTGACAGAGTAGATTGGAATTACATGTTTAGAGTTTTGACTGAAATGGGATTTGATGGGACATTTATGAGAGCAATTAGGGGAATATATTCGACACCGACTGCCATGATTGGGGCGGCGGGCTTTCAATCTAGACCTATAGACATCCTAAATGGAACCCGACAAGGTTGCCCACTATCCCCATTGTTACTTGCCCTATGTATAGAACCCCTAGCCTCCTGTATTAGAGCATCACCGGATATCACAGGAGTTAAAATAAAAGATTCAGAGTACAAATTACCACTGTTCGCGGACAATGTGATATTGACACTTACTAAACCCCTGATCTCCCTCCCTAACCTCTATAAGATTCTAAAAGAATTCTCAGACATTTCGGGATACAAGATTAATCATGATAAATGTGAAGCTTTACCCCTGGTCATCCCTCCACACACTAGAAAGCTTATAGAAGCTAACTTTGATTTCACATGGGCGAAACAGTCCTTAACATACTTAGGAGTTAAATTGGCAGACTCTTTGACAAAACTTTATAGTCTGAACTACTTTATAAGGTAATTAGATGAGATCTTAAGAACTGGAAAAAGGGTTCATTTTCTTGGTATGGGTGCCTCTCAGCCATAAAGATAAATATCTTGCCTCGGATTTTATTTCCTTTTAGAGCTCTCCCAATTAAGGTTCCTACCTCAGACTTACAAAAATTACAATCAGA
This sequence comes from Bombina bombina, assembly GCF_027579735.1. NCBI lineage: Eukaryota > Metazoa > Chordata > Amphibia > Anura > Bombinatoridae > Bombina > Bombina bombina. The sequence goes on along the minus strand of NC_069502.1, from coordinate 1,118,196,363 downwards.
ATTACATTCATTTTTAGGGGGGATAAAAAGGCAAGAATAGCTTCACATATACTGACCCAACACAGACAGTTAGGAGGGGTGAGTGCACCCAACCTCATGGGTTACTACCAAGCAGCTAGACTGGCCCAGGCCACCTTGTTTACTAAACCATCTCAATATGTTGTATGAGCAAAAATAGAGGCTGACCTACTGCAATGCGACAAACCAGAAGATATTCTTTGGATGCAGAGACCCAGGGGAGAGGACCCTCCCTACAGGTCTCCTGTCACCTTGGAAACTATACATACTTGGAAATCCCTCATAGGGCATTTGAACTTTTTTTTTTTAATACCTACTAACACCAAAATTAGACCCATTCGCTCCCTCCTATCCCCAGAACTACACAGACTGATAGGAAAGTTGGAAAAAATAAATTTATGCTTACCTGATAAATTTATTTCTTTTACGATATGACAAGTCCACGGATTTCATCCTTACTTATGGGATTACGCCTCCTGTTCAGCAGGAAGTGGCAAAGAGCACCACAGCAAAGCTGTATATATAGCTCCTCCCTTCCCTCCTCCAACAGTCATTCGACCGAAGTTAGAAAGAGAAAGGAAAAGACAAAGGTGCAGAGGTGACTGAAGTTTAACGAAAATAAATACCTGTCTTAGAAATGACAGGGTGTGCCGTGGACTCGTCATATCGTAAATGAAATAAATTTATCAGGTAAGCATAAATTTCCTTTTCTTTTACACGATATGACGAGTCCACGGATTTCATCCTTACTTATTGGATACAATACCAAAGCTATAGGACACGGATGAAAGGGAGTGACAAGACAGGAACCTAAACAGAAGGCACCACTGCTTGAAGAACCTTTCTCCCAAAACCAGCCTCAGAACTGAAGAAGCAAAAGTATCAAATTTGGAAAATTTGGAAAAAGTGTGAAGAGACGACCAAGTTGCAGCCTTGCAAATCTGTTCAACAGAAGCATCGTTTTTAAATGCCCATGAGGAAGCCACAGCCCTAGTAGAATGAGCCGTAATTCTTTCAGGAGGCTGCTGTCCAGCAGTCTCATATGCCAGATGGATGATACTCTTCAGCCAAAAAAAGAGAGAGGTAGCCATAGCTTTTTGGCCCCTACGCTTTCCAGAAAAAACAACAAATAATGAAGATGATTGACGAAAGTCCTTAGTCGCCTGCAAGTAAAACTTCAGGGCACGGACCACGTCCAAGTTATGCAACAGACGCTCCTTCTTAGAGGAAGGATTAGGACATAACGAAGGAACAACAATTTCCTGATTAATATTCTTATTAGAAACAACCTTAGGAAGGAAACCAGGTTTGGTAGGTAAAACCACCTTATCAGAATGAAAGATAAGATAAGGCGAGTCACATTGTAACGCTGAAAGCTCAGAAACTCTACGAGCAGAAGAAATAGCAACCAAAAACAAAAATTTCCAATATCACAACTTAATATCTATGGAATGCATGGGTTCAAACGGAACCCCTTAAAGAACATTAAGAACTAAATTCAAACTCCAGGGTAGAGCAATTGGTCTAAACACAGGCTTAATTCTGGTTAAAGCCTGACAAAAAGACTGAACCTCTGGAACATCTGCCAAACGTTTGTGTAGCAAAATTGACAAAGCAGAGATTTGTCCCTTTAAGGAACTCACTGATAATCCTTTCTCCAATCCTTCTTGGAGAAAAGACAGAATCCTAGGAATCCTAACTCTACTCCATGAGTAGCCCTTGGATTCACACCAATAAAGATATTTACGCCATATCTTATGGTAGATCTTTCTAGTAACAGGCTTATGTGCCTGAATCAAAGTATCAATGACCGAATCAGAGAACCCCGCTTAGATAAAATCAAGCGTTCAATCTCCAAGCAGTCAGTTGCAGAGAAACTAGATTTGGGTGTTGGAAGGGTCCCTGAATGAGAAGGTCCTGCCTCAATGGAAGCTTCCACGGCAGCCGAGAGGACATGTCCACTAGATCGGCATACCAAGTCCTGCGAGGCCACGCAGGCGCGATTAGAATTACAGAAGCCCTCTCCTGTTTGATACAAGCAATCACCCGGGAAGGGGAGAGCAAACGGTGAAAACACATAAGCTAGGTTGAACGACCAAGGCATCTATCAGTTCGGCCTGAGGATCCCTTGATCTGGATCCGTATCTCGGGAGCTTGGCATTCTGACGAGACGCCATCAGATCCAATTCCGGTCTGCCCCACCTGAGAATCAGGGTGGCAAAGACCTCCAGCTGGAGTTCCCACTCCCCCGGATGAAACGTCTGTCTGCTTAAAAAGTCCGCTTCCCAGTTGTCCACTCCTGGGATGTAGATTGCTGACAGATAACAAGAGTGAGCCTCCGCCCACCAAATTATCTTGGATACTTCTGTCATCGCTAAGGAACTTCTTGTTCCTCCCTGATGATTGATGTAAGCCACAGTCGTGATGTTGTCCGACTGAAAACAGATGAGTTTGGCTGAAGCCAACTGAGGCCAAGTCTGAAGCGCATTGAATATTGCTCTCAATTCCAGAATATTGATTGGAAGTAGATACTCTGAACGAGTCCACACACCCCGAGCCTTCAGGGAATTCCAGACTGCACCCCAACCTAGTAGGCTGGCGTCCGTTGTCACTATCACCCATGAGGGTCTGCGGAAGCACGTCCCTTGGGACAGATGATCCGGCGACAACCACCAAAGAGCCTCTTGTCTCCTGATCCAGATCTATCTGAGGAGACAGATCTGCATAATCTCCATTCCACTGCCTGAGCATGTTCAGTTGTAGTGGTCTGAGATGAAAATGAGCAATCCAATTACCTCCATGCACTGAGCCACTGATGGCCGAGGATTGGACTGAAGGGCTCGGGATGTATTTAGAATCTTTAACTTTCTGACCTCTGTCAAGAAAATTTTCATGGATATGGAATCTATTAAAGTTCCCAGGAAGGGAACCCTGGTCTGTGGAATTAATGAACTATTTTCTAGATTCACCTTCCACCCGTGAGTCCTCAGAAAGGACAGAACGATGTCTGTATGAGACTTTGTCAGATGGTAAGATGATGCCTGGATCAGAATATCTTCTAGATAAGGCGCCACTGCAATACCCCGCGGCCTGAGAACCGCCAGAAGAGACCCTAGAACTTTCGTGAAGATCCTGGGTGTTGTGGCCAACCTGAAGGGAAGAGCCATGAACTGAAATGTTTGTCCAAGAAGGCAAACCTTAGGAACTGATGATGATCCTTGTGGATAGGAATATGAAGGTATGCATCCTTCAAGTCCACAGTAGGCATATATTGACCCTCCTGGATCAATGGAAGAATTGTTCGAATAGTCTCCATCTTGAAGGATGGGGCTCTGAGAAACTTGTTTAGACTCTTGAGATCTAAAATGGGTCTGAACGTTCCCTCTTTTTTGGGAACCACAAAAAGATTTGAGTAAAACCCCTGCCCTTGTTCCAGAGGTCTTTTACACAACGTAAGAATGTCTCTCTTTTTATCTGGTCTACAGACAATCGTGAAAGAAGAAACCTCCCCCTTGGGAGAGAATTTTTGAATTCCAGTTGATACCCTTGGGACATGATGTCCAGTGTCCAGGGGTCCTGAACATCTCTTACCCAAGCCTGGGCAAATAGAGAAAGTCTGCCCCCTACTAGATCCAGTCCCGGATCGGGGGCCGCCCCTTCATGCTGTCTTGGGAGCAGCAGTGGGCTTCTTGGGTTGTTTACCTTTGTTCCAAGCCTTGTTGGGTCTCCAGACGGTCTTGGCTTGAGCAAAATTCCCTTCCTGTTTAGCGGAAGAAGAAGCGGGGACTCCTTTGAAGTTTCGAAAGGAACGAAAATTATTTTGTTTACCCCTCAGTTTAGCTGCTTTATCCTGAGGTAGGAGATGACCCTTACCTCCCGTAATGTCAGAAATTATTTCTTTCAAGTCAGGCCCGAATAGGGTTTTCCTTTTGAAAGGAATAGCTAAAAGCTTTGACTTAGATGACACATCAGCAGACCAAGACTTTAACCATAGCGCTCTACGCGCTAAAATGGCAAATCTGGCATTCTTAGCCGCCAACTTGGCAATCTGAAAGGTGGCGTCTGTAATAAAAGAATTAGCCAGCTTAAGAGCCTTAATTCTATATAGAATTTCCTCTAAAGGAGTCTCAGTCTTAAGAGACTCTTCTAAGGCGTCAAACCAGAAAGCCGCCGCAGTGGTAACTGGTACAATGCAGGCTGTCCATTGTAAAAGGAAACCCTGATGAATAAATAACTTTTTTAGAAGACCCTCCATCTTCTTATCCATAGGGTCTTTGAAAGCAAATAGGAATAGTTGTACGCTTAGCCATGGTAGATATAGGTCCCTCCACCTTAGGGACTGTCTGCCAAGAGTCCCGAATAGTGTCAGATATGGGATACATTGTTATTATTATTATTATTATTATCGGTTATTTGTAGAGCGCCAACAGATTCCGCAGCGCTATATACATCTTCTTAAAATTAGGAGAGGGGGAGAACGGGATACTCGGTCTTTCCCATTCCCGTGTAATAATTTCCGAGATTCTCTTAGGAACCGGAAAAACATCAGAGTAAGCAGGCACCTCTAAGTATTTGTCCATCTTACACAATTTCTCTGGTGGTACCACAATAGAGTTACAGTTATCCAGAGTCACTAAAACCTCCCGAAGCAACAGGCGGAGGTGTTCAAGCTTAAATCTAAAGGACATGACGTCTGAGTCCGTCTGAGGTAACACACTTCCCGAATCAGAAAGTTCGCCCTCGGACAGAAGTTCCCTGACCCCCAAATCAGATCCCTGTGAGGGTACATCGGAAATAGCCAACAAAGCATCAGAGGTTGCAGAATTCAAATTGACTTCTGTCCTGCTGCGTTTGACCTGTAACACTGGCAACTTAGATAAAACCTCTGTAAGGGTAGATGACATAACTGCAGCCATATCCTGCAGAGTAAATGAAGTAGACGCGGTTGAAGAACCCGGCGTCGCTTGGGTGGGCGTTAAAGGTTGTGACGCTTGGGGAGAAAGTAACGGCATACCCTGATTCTCATCAGACTGAGAAGCATCCTTAGACATATTTTCCTTAAAGAAAATTCTCTCTTTACATTGTAAGGCCCTTTCAGTACATGAGGGACAAAAAGTAAGAGGGGGTTCCACAATGGCATCTAAACACAGAACAAGTGTTTTCCTCAAGTTCAGACATGTTCAACTAGCAATAGCAACAATAGTCATTATATGCTTGATATATGGTACTCTGAAGTCAAAACATATATTAAAAAATCTTGAACTAAAAAGTGTACTGGGCCTTTAAATAATAAAAGCGCAACAATATTTGTGATATTAGACAAAATAATGTTTTCAGCAATAAAAATTGCCCTTATGTGCCCAAAATAGCTTAACAATATTGCACCACTTGTTAGGATATGGTATATATAAATTAAATAACGATTTTATCAGTATATTAAACTCTATCAATTCCGGCCCCTGCACCTCGCCACAGCTCTGCTGTGGCGCCTACCTGCCCCCAGATCACACTGAAGAAAACGGTCACAAGTCTTTCTGCACCCTCTGGTACAAAAACTGAGCTAGGCCCCACTGGAGCCTCAGAACCTTGCTGCCGTCCGGAAAACACACTGCGCGGTAGAGCACACGAAAATAGGCCCCGCCTACCGTGGGCGTACCTCTAAGCCTTTACCGAGACCCGCATGGGTCAAAAAATAACATGTTTGCTCTAAGAATTTCTTCTTTCACGATTGTCTGTAGACCAGATAAATTTGCCCCTCTTTAAAAGCGCAAGCACAGAGAATTAACTCCTGTCAAGCCACATCATAGCAGCAGCCAGCAACCGCTCCCAGCGTCAGCCCACACATGCAATGTAAAGTGAAACACCAACACACTTGAAATGCATAAAATAAAATACATAAATAAAATAAATAAAAGGGAATTCCAGAGACACCATTTCTTATTGCTATAGTGCATACTGATTACTCTCCCCAGATAGGGAATAATGTCAGCCTGTTCTGATGTATCAAGTCTCCCCAGAAATAAAGGACTGAACATACCTCAATGCTGCTTGTAGCATGACACAGTTCTCCACACTGAAGATGTTTCTTTACTCTACCTTCAACTGCTCTGTGGGAACCAGCATGGATCTTAGATAACTTTTGCTAAGATCATCAACATCAGGGCAGAAAAATAAAATATCTCCACTCCTCTTGGGAAGTTATAGACTGACGATTTCTCCCTGAGAAAAATAGTACTCACTGGCACCATTTTAAAATAAAATACTTGATTGAAGAATCTAAACTAACACCTCACTTTACCTCTTCCTATAACTGACACAGGCAAAGAGAATGGCTAGAGGGGGAGGGAAGGGAGGAGCTATATATACTGCTCTGCTGTGGTGCTCTTTGCCACTTCCTGCTGAACAGGAGGCGTAATCCCATAAGTAAGGATGAAATCCGTGGACTTGTCATATCTTGTAAAAGAAATAAAGGACTCTATAGGGTTGCGGATTTTACAAAAGGGGGAAGGCTGCTGACCTTTTCACAACTACAAGCCAAAATACAACCATTAAAACTACAATGGTTTCTATATCTCCAATTAAAGGGACAGTATACACTAATTTTCATATAACTGCATGTAATAGACACTACTATAAAGAATAAGATACTGATATAAAAATCCAGTATAAAACTGTTTTAAAACTTACTTAGAAGCTCTCAGTTTAGCTCTGTTGAAAAGGTAGCTGGAAAGCCCACTGCAAGTGGGAAATAAGGCACTCCCCCTCCCCCTTCTTTTGCATATGAAAAGACCCTTTACACAAGCAGGAGCAAGCTGGAGAAGGTAGCTGACAGTATTCACATAAAACTTTGGGGCTTGGTTAGGAGTCTGAAAATCAGAGCAATGTTATTTAAAAATAAGTAAAACAATACATTTAAGAAAAAAACAACTTTATGGGCTATATAAATAGATCATCTACAAAACATTTATGCAAAGAAAAAAATGAGTCTATAATGTCCCTTTAACATCAGCTATTCACAAATATGGCATAAATTTAGACACAGTCCCCTACACCACACTAGAACATATCTGTAAAACCCTTATCAGAGGCAAGCACACAATAGCTACATTATATCTAACGTTACACGATAATAAAAATAAGAACAAGTCGAACCTGGTTGCAAAATGGGAAACAGAGTTGGGAGTGCTTCTCCCAAAAGAGGAGTGGGATCAGTTCCTTTATGGTTCCTGCAAAGGCTTAATCAGTGCAGACCTTAGGGAAAACTGCATTAAAACATAATTTAGGTGGTACCTGACTCCCATGAGGACCTCCCATTTCGCACCATCCAGCACAAACTTATGCTATAGGAGATGTGGGGGGTAGGTACGTTCCCACAAAAAAGAGTACAAGAGAGCGTTAGACTTAAAACTTAACCTTTATTGGCAAGTCATAAAAATAAAAGAAGGACATACAAAGTGTCAAGACAAAATTGAGGTAGGGGCACCTCTGGCTGGCAGGCTTACTCGTTTCGGCATAAAGCCGTAATCAAGTAGGTACATACTTACATATGTGGTGGGAGTGTTCTGGGGTCCGAGATATTTGGGATCAACTAGCTAATTTTATAAGTAAACTTCTTAATGAGCCCTTTTCCCTCTCGGTACTTCAGGCACTCCTCAACCAAAATAACCCAAAGTACAACACACAGATCAACAGGTTCATTAAAATTCTATGCACAGCCACCAGAGTCTGTATAGCCAGGCACTGGAAAGAAGGAGTCCCAGTCTGGAGAGAAATTCTAGATAAAATACATAAAAAAACATATATACAGCATGACAGAAACAATAGCTTGGACTCAAGGCACCACCGATGACCGATCAATTCAATAGAACATGGTTTTACTGGATAGCGAAAGGGGACATATGAGGTGAAATTGGGGAGTCAATTAGGAACATAATGGGACCACGGCTGATGCCTCCACACACTCTCCCAAAAACCCATGTCTGATATTAAGATTGTTGGAAGAAACCTCACTTGACCAGGGGAAAAACAACAACCAAGACTTCAATTTATGACCACACAGTTGTTTTTGAGTTAATTTTTTTGTTTATTGAATATGTTGTTAAATTTAAATTTATGTTTTTGTTTTTGTGTAAAGTATAAAAGGTAATTGGTTTTACTCTTATTAAGAGTACCCGGCAATGTGATTAAGGTCAATACCCGCAAGGGTCTGTGAAATAGTACTACAGGCAAAAAGACATTAAGGACTATGCTCCACAAAGATCTGTAATATACGAGTGATTATTATTGCTGGTAATTAACATCTGACTATTTTCATAACGCCTGGATGATATACTGTATGTAAGATCCACTGTTTTACGCTTATGTCATATCTGAGTTGTTGAAACCAATAAAAAAAAAGATTCTACCTAAAAGGGCCTTTTGTAGGGCATTGCCCTAAAGTGATCAAGCTCTTTTTGGGAAAATTACACCTTCTAACATTAACCCCCCACTCCCCCAAAAAAATATCTAAAACAAAACCTACTCTAAAAAGTGCTCTGAAAAGGGTATTTTGCTGGGCATTTAGCTCTTTTGCTGCCCATAGAAAAGAAAAAATCCCTAATCACCAAAGATGATGGCAGCAGCACTCCATCTTCATCCCCGCGGTGGTCCTTCTTCATCCTGGGAGGTAGCCTTCATCCATCTTCAAAGCTTCAACACAGAGGTTCTCTTCATGCGATCACCAGCTGCACACTGAATTTATGAATGCGAGGTAACTCTTTTTTTAATTGGGGTACCCTTGCATTTCTATTGACTGATTTTCATGTTCAAATTCCAATCAGCCAATACAAAAATCTTTTATTCTATTGGCTGATTTGAATTTGAACATGAAAATCAGCCAATAGGAATACAATGGTACCCCAATATAAAAGGGGTACTTTGCATTCAAAATTCAGTGTACGTCTGGTGACTGCATGAAGAGAACCTCTTTGTTGAAGCTCTGAAGATGGATGAAGACCACAGCCCCCGGCGCCGCCGCTGGGATGAGGATAAGAAGATGGACTGGTGCCAGGATGAAGAAGGATCACCCTGCCGGGATGAAGATGGAGCGCCGCCACCATCATCTTTGGGGAGTACAATCTTGGGTTTAGTGTTAGGTTGTTGTTTTTTTAAGAATAGGGATTTATTTCCCCTATGGGCAGCAAAAGAGCTAAATGCACAGCAAAATACCCTTTTTAGGGCACTTTTTAGAGTAGGAATTTTTAGATATTTTTTTTGGGGGTGGAGGGTTTATGTTAGGTGTAATTTTAGTTTTTTCACAAAAAGAGCTTGATCACTTTAGGGCAATGCCCTACAAAAGGCCCTTTTAAGGGCTATTTATAGTTTAGTTTTAGAATAGTTTGTTGTTGTTTTTTGGGGTGGGGTTTGCATAACTCTTTCATTTTTGGTAATTAGTTTCTTATTTTTTGTAATGTTAGTGTTTGTTATTTTCTGTAAGGTTAGGGTTTTTTAAGTAATGTTAGGGCTTTTTTTTTTATAAGTAATGTATTTATTTTTTGGTAATGGTAGTTTTCTTTTTTTTTTTTTAAACAGTAGATTTAGGGGTTAACAGTGTAGAAGCTTACTTTGCAGTGGGGGTGTGGTGATTTAGGGGTTAACAGTGTAGAAGCTTACTTTGCGGTGGGATGTGTGGTGGTTTAGGGGTTAATAGTGTAAAGAGGTAGTTTGCAATGTTGTGGGCGATGGTTTAGGGGTTCATAGTGTAGTTTAGTGTAACTGTTTCCTCCAGACAATCTCTTTAAAAAGTTTGAGTTGTAAATGCGATTGCATTTGCGCAATTGCATTTACTTTTAATTTGTAATACGAGTACATATTACCGCTCAACGCTAACTATAGAAAATACGGAGGGAGAGCGTAAATTACTGTGAGTTCGCACAAACGAATTTGCGGTAATTTTAACATTGCACCACTTGTAATATGGATTTGAGTGTAAAGAATACTGATCTCGCAATCGTGTTTATGCTCCTTGCGCTCCACTTGAAATATGTCCCTATGTCCCTACAGATGCCATTGATAATGTCATAAGGTGATGCCACTAGTATTGTCATTGATGATTTTAAGTTGGAAATTTCCTTGCTTTAAATAAAGAACTTAAACTCTATGCATTAAAGTATTTTTTTGCCAATAAATATATGTATATATATGTGTGTGTGTGTGTGTGTATATATATATATATATATATATATATATATATATATGTATATACACAGTATATATAAATAAACACATGCATTTTAATATAACATATATAATGCAACAAAGTAAAAATGCTTTAAAGGGATAACTTAGTCAAAATTAAACTTTCATCATTCAGATAGTGCATGCAAATTTAAACGGACAGTCTACACCAGAATTTTTATTGTTTTAAAAGATAGATAATCCCTTTATTACCCATTTCCCAGTTTTGCATAACCAACACAGTTATAATAATATACTTTTAACCTCTGTGATTATCTTGTACCTAAGCCTCTGCAAACTGCCCCTTTTTTCAGTTCTTTTGACAGACTTGCAGTCTATCCAATCAGTGCCTGCTCCCAGATAACTTCTCGTGCACAAGCACAGTGTCATCTATATGAAATACGTGAACTAACACCCTCTAGTGGTGAAAAACTGTTAAAATGCAATCTGAAAGAGGTGGGCTTCAAGGTCTAAGAAATTAGCATATGAACCTCCTAGGTTAAGCTTTCAACTAAGAATACCAAGAGAACAAAGCAAAATTGGTGATAAAAGTAAATTGGAAAATTGTTTAAAATTATATGTCCTATCTGAATCATGAAAGTTTATTTTGGCCTAGACTGTCCCTTTAAACAACTTCTATATTATCCAATTTGTTTCACTCTCTTTGTAGAAGAGTAAACTCAGGGGCAGCAATATACTACTGGAATCTAGCTGTACACATCAGGTGAGCCAATCACAAGTGTTGTATGTGCGCAGCCACCAATCAGCAGCAAGATCCCAGTAGTTCATTGATGCTCCTGGGGCAACCTACAGAACGAAGCAAATCTTATAATAGAAGTAAATGAGGAAATTGCTTAAAATTGCACATTCTGCCTGAATCATAACATTTGAATTTTTGACTTGTGTCCCTTTAGAATAACGCATCTGAATCAAGTTTAGGTGCATCAAATATGTTATATACAGTACTTTCCTCCAAACAAATATTATCTGCAATCACATGGAAAATACATTTTAATCTATGTCTGACTTTTATAAATACTAATTATATGACTATTTTTGGTTAACTGTTAATAATATAATTGATAATTCTGTGAAATGAAGTGTTAGCTGCGTACTGCATCATTTAACTGCTGTACTTTTTTTTTCTTTGGAATGGACATTTAACTGTTTCCCAGAATAACAAGCGTATCTTCCAGTGTAGCCAGGAAGCTTTCAATAAGTGTAAAAAATACAAAATTTTGCAGAAAAAAAGTCATTGATTGGCAGATCCCCATTCAGTTAACAGAAACCATCTGACCTGCTTACACCTACACATTAGAAAGTAAGTCTCCAAACAGACGCGTTACTGTAATGAAAGCCACAAGACTTCCTGTTAAGTTAAACAGCAATGCGCTTTCGAGTTTGTCCATGTTATAAGAGCTACTAATAACAATTCTTATTTTAATGATATAACATTGTATTACTGAAGATGCAATACATCACCACAAAGCACTGAGTTCATTTATCATCCAAGGTTTGTAAGGCTTAAAATGACAGTGTGGTGCTTCTGAGAATTTCTGAGAATTCAGGGGCTGTCTATGTTTCCCTATAAGTGACACTAGTTGGCTATTATTGACTAGGGGCCCACTATTAAAGGGACAGTCTACACCAGATATTTTATTATTTAAAAAGATAGATAATCCCTTTGTTACCCATTCCCCAGTTTTGCATAAGAGTTATATTAATATACTTTTTACCTCTGTGATTCCCTTGTATCTAAGCCTCTGCAGACTGCCCACTTATTTTAGTTCTTTTGACAGATATGTATTTTAGCCAATCAGTTCTTACTCCTAGGTAACTTCAGGTGCTTGAGCACAATGTTAACTATATGGCACACATGAACTAACGCCCTCTAGCTGTGAAAAACTGTCAAAATGCCCTGAGCTAAGAGGAGGCCTTCAAGGGCTTAGAAATTAGCATATGAGCCTACCTAGGTTTAGCTTTCAACTAAGAATACCAAGAGAACAAAGCAAATATAATGATAAAAGAAATTTGTAGAGTTGTTTAAAATGACATATCCTATTTGAATCATGAATGTTTAATTTTGACTAGACCATCCCTTTAAAAGGATCATCAGATCTGTGAGAAATACTCATTTCAGTCTCGCTAGTTTTGCAATCTATCGGCCGGGCAATATTTTATAAAAAAGTGGCAGACCCTTGCTGGTCAGACGAGTGGTTATGAGCCTTCCAGAGGAAACAATAGGGATTGCTGCCTGTTCATTAGTCCACTCACATCGCCAGTGAATCTGGATATCAGCAGTGTGGAGGGGGCATGTTTTAAAAACACGTTTAAACAACATAGAATGTGCATTCAGTAAATATATAAAAATGTTTTCTGTTTCAGTTGCACCCATGGGTGTCTGCGGATTTTTTTTCGGAAGGGGTTGAGGCAATGCACTATACATTTTGGAGTTACTATATGCTAAACTTTAATACACTTTTACATATTGTTTTTTGGGTGTAATAAAGTGAATGTCTTTATTGAGACTCCTAACTTATAAAAGAAAATAGACAAAAAGGAAAAATGAGAACAGCACAATTCTGGAGGGGTGCACGAAGGAACTGAGGACACTGCCAAGTCCCCAAACAAACCAGGTATATCAATAATGATCCTCAGCACTCAATAGTTCAATTCAGGCAGTTTATTCACATATAATAGCAATGTTTTGGGGTCAAGCATGAATAAGGGGCTGTGACCCCAAAACATTGCTATTAGATGTGAATAAACTGCCTGAATTGAACTATTGAGTGCTGCGGATCATTATTGATATACATAAAAGAAAATAGAAGGAGAATATAGTTTTATTTATTATTTAGTGCTTTGTTTATTTGATCTGCTGCATTATATAGGTATAATGAAGAAAAACAATCAAAATTTAACATACAAAAAACATATATATAAAGCCTAAAACTGCTAAAAGTACATTATGTAAAATATGCAATAAACATTCTTCTATTTGTGCTATTTTCAAAACTTTTATCATACTTTTACAATATCTGATTAGGAGGACTCTGCATAGAAAATGTTAATTTAGAGCACATTGGTATTAATTAATTAATCAGATAATTTATTATTTGCTGCTGTTAAAAGGTGGTGGGAGTGGAAATCCCCCTACATGGCTCATACACATGCACACAGCTTGGAGGAGGGGCGTGGCCTCATTCAAAACTTTATGCCTTCCAAGAAGCTCACTCCCCATCATTGTTCAATGCATGCTGGGAATTAGAGTCCAAAACTGCAGTGGCACAATACTTAAAGGGAAATAGTAAGCTACAAATTCTAGAATGCTATGTAACTCTTAGAATACTGTGCTGCTTCTTCTTCTAAAATGGAGCTTCGTTTGGGGAAATTAAAAGAAAAAAAATGGACATATCAATTGTCCTCTAGGTGGAGAGGAAAATCCATGGGGGGGCAGATGCCCCCTTTGCCCTCCCTTGTGAACGCCCACGGGTGCACCTAAGCTGAAGGATTTTTTACAACATTAGAAACTCCCACGTGTACAAAACTGCGGTGAACAATGTTCCCGACTTGGGAATCTGTCTGCCAGACTTTGCGGTGAATGGGCAGCAGTCACTGTACATCTGCTGCCCATATGTGCTATTGCACAAGCACTGCCCCCTGAGATTGGTCGCACATGAGCAGAGTTTGCCTGGAGGAAACTTAAAAAGAAACCTATATGAGGTGGGGGTTTGTTGGCATAGTGTATGTAATGTGTTCTATGTATATATTATACTGTTAAATACTGTATTCCTTCTAATATTGTGGCCACACTGTAACAAAGGTGTTGTTAATATAGAATACATTTGGTACAGTGTAGTCATGATATAAGAATACTTCAAATGAATAAAGATGGATACAGCACCCACTACTCACTAGTGCACGGAGAGGGCTGACCAAGCCCAAACAATTCAAGTTGCGATATATGTGCAATTTTTTCACAATTGTTTGGCGCCAATATGGCTATTTAAATGGTGTTTTGTTCAATTTATGTCAGGCTTGAGAAAGGGCTTATTGTTAGCCCGAAACGTTGCTGTATTTGACCTGTGTTTAAAAATAAAAGTCACTTTGCTCACTGCTGGAGGCTGCCTTCTTTTACTTGAATTGTTTGGGCTTGGTCAGCCCTCTCCGTGCACTAGTGAGTAGTGGGTGCTGCATCCATCTTTATTCATTTGAAGTATATACCTGACCATTGGATTACCTGCACCACTATGGCTTTTGAAAATACAAACACTATGAAGGGTCCTAACACTTTTGGGTACTCAGCAGAAGATGCACAGGTGATATTCTCCTCAGTTATGGGATCTAGTGACTTTCTGAATGTTGCCCCTAAAGAGAGATCCAGCAAACGTTTGGAGAAGGATAGCGTGAAGCATATGGTCCTACAATTACATGCTGTTACTTTGTCTGAGTATTTCAAAGTCAAGCGGATACCTAGAGGTCTGCGTATGTCTACACGTCCAACCCTGTTTGCAGACAAGCCTGAATATTGTGAAAGATTTGAGAGCATCTTAAACAAATGCTCGTTTGACATAATCACCTGGACGGTCGAGTATGCACAGAAGGAAATAACAAGATACAAAGGGGAAGTAGAAAAGGCGAAACAAGAATTACAACAGAGCATACCCCTTGAAGAATATAAAGCATTACTGGACAAGATCACGAAGTCTGTAAATGAATATAAAAAAATCTTGGAGGAGGGTAAACGTACCAAATTCATGCGTGATGAGCAGGACTATGCTCAAGGAAACATCTACCGGTGGTCCCAGAGAGCAGATGGAGGCGGACCCCCCAAGCCGAGATTCCAGCGTCAGAGACGTGAGAAACGTAGAGCACCAGGTGATACTCAGAGCGAGTCGGAATCGTCAGCTTGTTTTTTCACAGAGGATTCGGATGCAGACACCGGAGGGATGGCAGGAAACACCGGAAGCGTACAGCCGCCCAATCCTGGAGCAAAGAAAGCCAAGCAAACCCGGTGGAACAGCCAGGGCAGAGGCCGGAGTCACAACTGAGTATGACACGAAGCACTGTGAGTGCCGGATTGCTATCGCATAATTCAGTTGATGTTCCTCCCCTTGACATAAGCGGACTCTTGGTAAATGACTTTTATATTTCCAATAATGCAATGGACTTTGATTTTGACAAAGATTTAAATGTTGATAATTTAACAACTAAGAGTAAATATGTAAGTGACATTAGTAATGATAGTCGGGCTGATGCTTACCCTAAAGAGGTTAATATTGTTCATAACATCTCAGGGGTTAACCTAACTAATGAAGAAGTCACTCTCCTTAACAAAGGGCTATCATATTGCCCTATTAACAAAGGGAATTTATTCCAATTGAAACATGAATTACATGCTTTTTTTCGCAGGATTAAACTGAAATTGTTTTTTGATAAAAAAGGTAAAACTGATAATGTGGTAACCCCTTTTAAGAGCAATGAGATGCTTACTTGCCAGACAGTGGGTCTTAAGAAAAATAGCAATTTTAATCCGGTCATAACTGATAATGGAGCCAATACATTCTTTGAGCTAGTACTTAGGGATGTTGAGCAATTATTCCAGATACCTGATATTATGTTCCAAAAACGTTTGATGGAATATAAAAATGACTCAACATCCTTAATGTAACAATCAATCCTGCTTAGTATGATTACAAGTATAGGTATGTAGCACAATATCAATTGAGAGTACTATTACTTGGTAAACCCATATGGATATATGTGCAGTTAATATAAGAATAATGTTTCCCTACAAAAAATACACACTAAAGTATTATCTGTATTATAGGAATCAAAATCTAATGCAATCTTGGAAATAAGCAGGCTTGTAATAATACAAAAGGATATAGGAATAGGTGAAACTTTCTTATGAATAAGTAAGGAGTAATTATAATATATTGCGTAACATGAGATATTAAACACACAGCAAGTAAGTCTTATCCAATGTAGTAGTGATAGATTTTTATAATGGAGAAGTTCTGCAGATATAGTTATAGTTGCAAACGTGGTAATGTACCTTGAAAACTGTGAGTGCGGTAAGTAAGGACAAACACTTCCGGGTTCTGTAGGCTGCGGTTGCAGCAGCAGTAGAGACACGCTGAAACCAGCTAACAGTCAGCGTGTGACGTCACGATTCTCCGGTGCAGCAGAAATCAACATAAGGATAATATAACAGAACAAATAAGATTAACAGATTAGAGCTTCAATAACCGGTTATTCTTTATGGCTGCCACAGACTTGGTTTGTAAAATAATATGAGCTGATAAGATGAAACAGGTAACGTAACTCCCCAAAATAAAGACAGTCTTGAATAAATGAAAGTACTTGCCAAAGTAAGAATTCCAAAAGATGTTGCAACAGGCTGGAATTAAATATGAGATCCGTAGTATGAAGATCTTGAATGAAGTAACTTGAGTTGCTGAAAGTTAAGATTCAATTTTAACCTTCCAGAGATATGAGAGGCTCAGTGTTACTCTGAGGAAAATAACAAAATACTAAGCAAGGTGTGTTCAGTGAACAGGTGTTTTATGGGAGTAAGTAAGATATGATTGGTTGAATTCTAATTAAAGAAACAGTACACCCAAAAGCCTGACATGACTCCCCCCTCAAACAAGCTGATCCTCAGCTTGAAGTCTGGGGCGATCTGGATATCTCCTGTGGAATTGGGAAACAAGTCGAGGAGCATTAAGATTAGATGCGGGTTCCCAGGAGTCATCTTCCTCCGAATACCCCTTCCACCTAATTAAATATTCCAGAATACCCTTTGAAAACCTTGAATCAAGTACTTCTTTAACCTCATAGATTTCTGAGTCTTGGATGGAAGTGGTCGGTAGTAGTTGGGGAGTGTTATTTCTAGTAGGAACGTATGGTTTGAGGAGGGAAACATGGAAAGTCGGATGTATTCTCATAGATGATGGTAATTCCAGAGTGACTGCATTCTGATTTATTACCCTAGTGATAGGGAAAGGTCCACAGAATTTTTGTGTCATTTTCCTACTAGGAAGATGTAGCTTTAGGTTTTTCGTTGACAACCATACCTGGTCTCCAATTTGATATGAAGGTGGTTGTCTGTGTCTCAAGTCATAATAGTGCTTTTGGGAAGTCTGAGCTTTTGAAATGTTTTCCTTGATAACGCGAAAATTGTCTAGAAGTGCATTATTCCATTCATCTACGAGAGGAGAATTGGAAGGAGTAGTACTAACTGAAGTGATGGTTGGATGGTACCCATAATTTGCGAAGAATGGAGATAATTTTGTGGATGAATTGGTAAGATTATTGTAGGAAAATTCAGCGAAGGGTAAGTATGTTATCCAATTGTCTTGCTGGTAGGAACAAAAACATCGTAGGTACTCATCTAACCACTGATTAATTCTCTCAACCTGTCCGTTTGCTTGTGGATGAAATGCAGTGGTGTATTGATGGGTTATGTTAAGAGATTGACAGAGACTTTTCCAGAATTTAGATGTGAACTGGGATCCCCTGTCAGATATCAAAACTGTTGGTACCCCATGAAGCCGAATCACATGTTGTATAAATAAGTTAGCTGTTTCTGCTGAAGTGGGAAGCTTATGAAATGGAATAAAATGTGACATTTTGGTGAAACTATCAACAACTACCATGATGGTGGTATAATTCTTTGATGGAGGTAGATCCACAATGAAGTCAACTCCTACTTGTTTCCAAGGTCTGTCAGATGTTGGAATTGATATTAAAAGTCCATAAGGTAATTTCCGCTCAGTTTTGCATACTTGACAAGTAACACAACTCTTTATATAATCTGAAACAGTTTCCTTCAAATGAGGCCACCAATAAGTCCTTGTTATGAGTTCGATGGTGCGTGATTCCCCTGGATGTCCAGCTAAGGGTGAATCATGGTGATGTTGTAAAATTTGTTGTCTCAATTCTTTAGGAATATAAATCATATTCTTGTAGTAGTATAATCCGTCTTTCAATTCCAAAGGAACCTTAGTGTCAGTAGGTGAATTTTTTGAAGAGTTCTTTATATCAGTTAGAAAGTCTGAAGTTAATCCAATGAAGCGTTCAGGAGGAATTATAGCAGTAGGATTTTCGTTAGGAATAGGTTCGGATAGTTGTCGAGAGAGTGCATCCGCTTTTCCATTTTTGTTTGCTGGGCGGTATTGGATTTGAAAGTCGAATCTTGCAAAGTAAAGACTCCACCGTACCTGTCTAGATGATAGAGTCTTGTTATTTTGCAGGTATTGGAGGTTTTTGTGGTCAGTATAAATTATGAAGGGCATTTTTGCACCTTCTAGTAGGTGTCTCCAAAATTCTAAGGATTTACGGATGGCGAGTAATTCTTTGTCTCCTATTGCGTAATTCCTCTCTGCTGATGTCATACTTTTTGAAAAGTAGGAGATTGGATGTAGAGGATCTTTGGGTGTTTTCTGTTGTGAAAGTACTGCCCCAATCGCAAAGTCTGAGGAGTCAACTTCCAATACGTATTGTAAATCAACATTAGGAAATTTGAGTATGGGTGCTTCTGTGAAAGTTTGTTTCAAGAAGTCAAATACTTTGGAATGAATTTGATTCCAATGGAATTGTTGGGTTGAACCAGTAAGTTGTGTGAGTGGTCTCACTATTGATGAAAAGTTCTTTATAAATTTTCTGTAATAATTGGCAAACCCCAAAAACCTTTGGAGAGACTTCTTATCTTTAGGAGTTGGCCAATTTTTTACTGAATCAACCTTCTCGGTTTGCATTTGGATACCAGCAGGAGATATAGTGTAGCCTAAGAATGAGATAGTGGTATTGTGGAATGAACACTTTTCTAATTTGGCATATAGTTTATGTGTTTGTAACCGAGCTAAAACCCAACGGACATGTTTTATATGTTCTGGCAAATTGTTGGAGTAAATTAAGATGTCGTCTAAGTATACTACTAGACATATGTCTAATAAATCCCGGAAGATATCATTAATAAAGTGTTGGAACGTTGCAGGGGCATTACAGAGACCGAATGGCATCACTAGGTACTCATAGAGTCCATACCGAGTTCTGAAAGCTGTGAGCCATTCGTCTCCTTCTCTTATACGTATGAGATTGTATGCCCCACGCAAGTCCAACTTAGTAAAGATGGTAGCATTACTTAATCTTTCAATTAATTCCGGTATGAGAGGTAACGGATATCGGTTTTTTACTGTCCGTTTATTAAGCTCTCGGTAATCTATTATCGGCCTGAGTGAAGTGTCTTTGTTGGTTACAAAGAACATTCCAGCTGCTGTGGGTGAAGAAGAGGGTCTGATGAAACCCTTTCGAAGATTATCTTGTAGGTATTGTTTTAGATGTAACAACTCAGGGTGACTCAATGGATACAAATGACCAACCGGTAATGTTGCACCTGGAATTAATTCAATTGGGCAATCATAAACCCGATGGGGTGGAAGAGTTTCTGCCTCAACTTTACTAAAGACCTCTATGAAGTCCTGGTATGGTTCCGGTATTTGAATCTGTTCTAATTCTGTGTGTAGTATTTTATGATGTGGGAAGCATGTATTTTCACAGAATTTTGATTGGAAGGCAACAGTTAAAGTTGACCAATCTATATAGGGATTGTGTGTCTGAAGCCAGTATAACCCTAATACTATAGGAAAATGAGGTGATGGAATTACATCGAATGTTATATATTCGGTGTGGCCATCTTCAGTAATAACTAATATAGGTACTGTGTTGTGAGTTATAGGACTATTTGCAATTACAGAGCCATCAATAACTTTGATTGAAACTGGTGTTTTCTTTAATACAATTGGTATTTTATTTTTCAATACAGTAGATTTGTCTATAAAGTTTCCAAAGGCTCCAGAGTCAACGATGGCAGAAGTAGACAATCTATTAAGGTCCCACTGCAGAAGGAGAGATAGTTTGCAATAAGAAATTTGTTTATCTAGACTTTGAGTGTTGTTAATATGAACAAACTTACTCTTTTTATTTTTTTGTAGTGTTGGACAATTCATAACTGTATGACTGGGATTTGCACAATACATACAGAGGTGATTAGTTCTTCTTCTTATCCTTTCTTCAGGGGTTAATGGTCCACGTATAACTCCTATTTCCATAGGGGTGACATGCTCCATTGGAGGTGATTTTATGTGTGCAGAGGTGGACATAGTGGCTTTAAATGTTGGATCTGAATAACCACGTTCAGCTTTGCGTTCCCTGAGCCTCTGGTCAATTTGGGTTGAGACTTTTATTAATGCATCCAGGGTACTTGGAAGCTCTATACGTGCTAGCTCATCCTTGACAGGATCAGACAGTCCCAATCTAAATTGGTTTCTGAGCGAAACCAAACTCCATGCTGAGTCTGATGCGTACAGCTTAAATTCAGTGGTATATTCTTCCACTGTCTTTTTTCCTTGTTTTAAGCTCCTCATCTTTTGTTCAGCCGTTAGTTGAATATCAGTATCTCTATATAGCTCATCCATAGCTTGGAAAAAATTTGTTAGTGAATCTAGTAGGGGGTCATTTGTTTCACACAAATGATCTGCCCAAATTCTGGGTTCAGATCTTAGAAAAGATATTGTGGACAAAACCCTTACCCTGTCAGTGGGGTAAGTTTTTGGTTTTAAATTGAAGAGCAGGTAGCAGGCATTTTTAAACTGCCTATAGGTTTTCCTATTACCATTATATAATTCTGGCAAGCTTATCTGTGGTTCAGAACTGGGGGTTTGTTGTTCTTTTACCTCCTTTATAAGTTCTCTGAGAACCTGATTTTCTAGTTGTAAGTCCAGGATAGCCTGTCCCATTTTGTCTACCTTTTGACTCAGGTTATAGACTACTTGGGGAATTTCAGCAGGTTCCATTTTCTTTTATGGCTTAGTATTATGTAACAATCAATCCTGCTTAGTATGATTACAAGTATAGGTATGTAGCACAATATCAATTGAGAGTACTATTACTTGGTAAACCCATATGGATATATGTGCAGTTAATATAAGAATAATGTTTCCCTACAAAAAATACACACTAAAGTATTATCTGTATTATAGGAATCAAAATCTAATGCAATCTTGGAAATAAGCAGGCTTGTAATAATACAAAAGGATATAGGAATAGGTGAAACTTTCTTATGAATAAGTAAGGAGTAATTATAATATATTGCGTAACATGAGATATTAAACACACAGCAAGTAAGTCTTATCCAATGTAGTAGTGATAGATTTTTATAATGGAGAAGTTCTGCAGATATAGTTATAGTTGCAAACGTGGTAATGTACCTTGAAAACTGTGAGTGCGGTAAGTAAGGACAAACACTTCCGGGTTCTGTAGGCTGCGATTGCAGCAGCAGTAGAGACACGCTGAAACCAGCTAACAGTCAGCGTGTGACGTCACGATTCTCCGGTGCAGCAGAAATCAACATAAGGATAATATAACAGAACAAATAAGATTAACAGATTAGAGCTTCAATAACCGGTTATTCTTTATGGCTGCCACAGACTTGGTTTGTAAAATAATATGAGCTGATAAGATGAAACAGGTAACGTAACTCCCCAAAATAAAGACAGTCTTGAATAAATGAAAGTACTTGCCAAAGTAAGAATTCCAAAAGATGTTGCAACAGGCTGGAATTAAATATGAGATCCGTAGTATGAAGATCTTGAATGAAGTAACTTGAGTTGCTGAAAGTTAAGATTCAATTTTAACCTTCCAGAGATATGAGAGGCTCAGTGTTACTCTGAGGAAAATAACAAAATACTAAGCAAGGTGTGTTCAGTGAACAGGTGTTTTATGGGAGTAAGTAAGATATGATTGGTTGAATTCTAATTAAAGAAACAGTACACCCAAAAGCCTGACACTTAAAGTGCTTGAAACAGAGAAAGGAATTGGCTATTAAGGCAGCTGACAAGGGTGGTGCCCTAGTAGTGATGAGCCAGGTGGCATATATATCTGAAATTGAGCAACAACTTAGTGATATCTCTGTATACGTCAGGATTGGTTATGACCCCACGCATAAGATTCAAAAAGAGATTACCAGTATTCTAGGTAAAGCTAAAAACAATGGATTGATCTCTAAAGATTTGTATGATTTTTTACATGTTAAACATCCAGTGAGACCTGTCATCTATTGTCTGCCAAAGATTCATAAGAATGAGTTAAAACCACCTGGCAGACCAATAGTGGCAGGATCTGGATCTATTTTTACCAATATTTCTATCTTCTTGGACAAGATTTTACAACCATATGTTATTAAATCTACATCTTATATCCAAGATACATATGATTTTTTAAAAAAGATTGAACAACTAGATTTGGAAAATACAAAGGTTATTCTGTTTACACTTGATGTGTCTAGTTTATACATATCGATTAAACATACAAGTGGGATAGAATCAGTTGCCAAGGTTTTGAAAAATGATAATAGATTCAGTTTATCTCAGATACAATTCTTTTTAGAATTATTAGAGGTTATCCTCTATATGAATTATTTTCTTTTTAAGGATGAGTTTTTCTTTCAAAAGAAGGGTACTGCTATGGGATCCAATGTCGCCCCAACATATGCCAACATTTTTATGAACAATTTTGAAGAGATGTTTGTCTATGAACATACATTATTTAAGAAATTTGGTGCCACATGGTGGAGGTTCATTGACGATGTGTTTGGCATATGGTATGGCGACATTGGATCCCTACTCCTATTTATTGATGATCTCAATAAGTCTGTTAATGGCATTAAATTTTGTTTGACATGGAGTGAACAGTCTATTCAATTCTTAGACACATGTATTTACAAAGTGGAACATGGATTAAGAGCGGATATTTATTCAAAGCCCACAGACAAAAACAACACTTTGCTGTATGGCAGCTTTCATCCACCTTCCACTTTTAAAGCAATACCAAAAAGTCAATTATTAAGAGTGGATCGTATTGTGTCTGATACTGAATTAAAAATGAAATGACTGGAACAGATGTCAAACAAATTTTTACAAAGAGGTTACCCTTTTGAACTTGTGAATAAAGAAAAGCAAAATATCATTTCAAGAATTGGAAAGTCTGAACCCATTGGAAATAAGAGGAATAGGAAGAAAGATAAGATCAATAGGTTATTGTTTGTCACACAATATAGCACTAGGAGTAGTCAGGTGAACAAAATTATACGAAAGTATTGGCACATTTTACAGAAATGCCATCCTGACATTAATGCATTCCATGAACCACCAATGCCGGCTTACAAAAGGAGTCCAAATATTAAAGATCAACTAGTTAGAGCAGATGTTGGTAGTCACAAATATCAACAGAAAACTATCACTGGTAAGCGGCGCACAGGTTGCTATCCTTGCCTCTCTTGCATAAATTGTAATTCTATGATTAAGGGAGGAGAATTTTTTCATCCCTACACAGGTAGAAAATACCGGATTAAAGAATATTTGACTTGTAGGACAGAGTTTATCATATATGCCATTAAGTGTCCATGTTCATTGGTATACATTGGACAATCGACAAGAGAGGCACGTGAGAGGATATCTGAGCACAAGTCAAATATCAGATGTGGCAAGGATGCTCCAGTGTCTGCGCATTTTCTACAAGCAGGACATAGTATCAGCCAATTACGCTTCCAAATTTTGGAACATATACACATGCCTAGGAGAGGTGGTGACAGAGAGGCCTTATTGAATAAAAGGGAAGCCTTTTGGATCAATGAGCTTAACACCTTATGGCCTAAAGGCCTCAATAGGGAGTGTAACTGGACAACATTCAAAATCTAAAAAGTATAATTCAATATTGAGTAAGAAAAATAGGTTACTTCTTTAAGCGTAGGGGTTTGCATTTACCTTTGCTATATATTTAATTTAGCATCGTAGTGGATTATGCCTTAACTAGTAGTCAAAAAAGGTCATTTGAGTGACATTATTGGATATAGATATTTGGCATTACCTATATTTTCACTGAGTACCCATTAGTTTTTAAATTTCTGACTTTTTGTGATATGGGTATCCTTTGTTGAAGGATTCCCATATATATCATTTTTTTTAATTTATATATAGTCCATTCGATTGATTGTGGTCCTATATATACATATATGGTAATTAAGAAATTTTGATATGAGTATTGTGATTAATTTTAAATTTTAAATTCTAAATAAACTCGAATATTTAATATACTTATTTTCACTAATATATTCACATTGAATTTAGTTGTCACAAATATTATTATTCTAATTCTTTACTTTTTATTTTTTATTTTTTTATAGGATCACTTGGCACTTTATTTATGAAGTTGGTTATTGAATTTGTGCAATATATACAATGTAAAATATTTTGTAACACATTTGTATCTTTGTAATTGTAAGAAATGTATTTTTGACATGCAATATTCAAGTCCACCACTAGAGGGCGATATGTGTGCAATTTTTTCACAATTGTTTGGCGCCAATATGGCTATTTAAATGGTGTTTTGTTCAATTTATGTCAGGCTTGAGAAAGGGCTTATTGTTAGCCCGAAACGTTGCTGTATTTGACCTGTGTTTAAAAATAAAAGTCACTTTGCTCACTGCTGGAGGCTGCCTTCTTTTACTTGAATTGTTTGGGCTTGGTCAGCCCTCTCCGTGCACTAGTGAGTAGTGGGTGCTGTATCCATCTTTATTCATTTGAAGTATATACCTGACCATTGGATTACCTGCACCACTATGGCTTTTGAAAATACAAACACTATGAAGGGTCCTAACACTTTTGGGTACTCAGCAGAAGATGCACAGGTGATATTCTCCTCAGTTATGGGATCTAGTGACTTTCTGAATGTTGCCCCTAAAGAGAGATCCAGCAAACGTTTGGAGAAGGATAGCGTGAAGCATATGGTCCTACAATTACATGCTGTTACTTTGTCTGAGTATTTCAAAGTCAAGCGGATACCTAGAGGTCTGCGTATGTCTACACGTCCAACCCTGTTTGCAGACAAGCCTGAATATTGTGAAAGATTTGAGAGCATCTTAAACAAATGCTCGTTTGACATAATCACCTGGACGGTCGAGTATGCACAGAAGGAAATAACAAGATACAAAGGGGAAGTAGAAAAGGCGAAACAAGAATTACAACAGAGCATACCCCTTGAAGAATATAAAGCATTACTGGACAAGATCACGAAGTCTGTAAATGAATATAAAAAAATCTTGGAGGAGGGTAAACGTACCAAATTCATGCGTGATGAGCAGGACTATGCTCAAGGAAACATCTACCGGTGGTCCCAGAGAGCAGATGGAGGCGGACCCCCCAAGCCGAGATTCCAGCGTCAGAGACGTGAGAAACGTAGAGCACCAGGTGATACTCAGAGCGAGTCGGAATCGTCAGCTTGTTTTTTCACAGAGGATTCGGATGCAGACACCGGAGGGATGGCAGGAAACACCGGAAGCGTACAGCCGCCCAATCCTGGAGCAAAGAAAGCCAAGCAAACCCGGTGGAACAGCCAGGGCAGAGGCCGGAGTCACAACTGAGTATGACACGAAGCACTGTGAGTGCCGGATTGCTATCGCATAATTCAGGTGATGTTCCTCCCCTTGACATAAGCGGACTCTTGGTAAATGACTTTTATATTTCCAATAATGCAATGGACTTTGATTTTGACAAAGATTTAAATGTTGATAATTTAACAACTAAGAGTAAATATGTAAGTGACATTAGTAATGATAGTCGGGCTGATGCTTACCCTAAAGAGGTTAATATTGTTCATAACATCTCAGGGGTTAACCTAACTAATGAAGAAGTCACTCTCCTTAACAAAGGGCTATCATATTGCCCTATTAACAAAGGGAATTTATTCCAATTGAAACATGAATTACATGCTTTTTTTCGCAGGATTAAACTGAAATTGTTTTTTGATAAAAAAGGTAAAACTGATAATGTGGTAACCCCTTTTAAGAGCAATGAGATGCTTACTTGCCAGACAGTGGGTCTTAAGAAAAATAGCAATTTTAATCCGGTCATAACTGATAATGGAGCCAATACATTCTTTGAGCTAGTACTTAGGGATGTTGAGCAATTATTCCAGATACCTGATATTATGTTCCAAAAACGTTTGATGGAATATAAAAATGACTCAACATCCTTAAAGTGCTTGAAACAGAGAAAGGAATTGGCTATTAAGGCAGCTGACAAGGGTGGTGCCCTAGTAGTGATGAGCCAGGTGGCATATATATCTGAAATTGAGCAACAACTTAGTGATATCTCTGTATACGTCAGGATTGGTTATGACCCCACGCATAAGATTCAAAAAGAGATTACCAGTATTCTAGGTAAAGCTAAAAACAATGGATTGATCTCTAAAGATTTGTATGATTTTTTACATGTTAAACATCCAGTGAGACCTGTCATCTATGGTCTGCCAAAGATTCATAAGAATGAGTTAAAACCACCTGGCAGACCAATAGTGGCAGGATCTGGATCTATTTTTACCAATATTTCTATCTTCTTGGACAAGATTTTACAACCATATGTTATTAAATCTACATCTTATATCCAAGATACATATGATTTTTTAAAAAAGATTGAACAACTAGATTTGGAAAATACTAAGGTTATTCTGTTTACACTTGATGTGTCTAGTTTATACATATCGATTAAACATACAAGTGGGATAGAATCAGTTGCCAAGGTTTTGAAAAATGATAATAGATTCAGTTTATCTCAGATACAATTCTTTTTAGAATTATTAGAGGTTATCCTCTATATGAATTATTTTCTTTTTAAGGATGAGTTTTTCTTTCAAAAGAAGGGTACTGCTATGGGATCCAATGTCGCCCCAACATATGCCAACATTTTTATGAACAATTTTGAAGAGATTTTTGTCTATGAACATACATTATTTAAGAAATTTGGTGCCACATGGTGGAGGTTCATTGACGATGTGTTTGGCATATGGTATGGCGACATTGGATCCCTACTCCTATTTATTGATGATCTCAATAAGTCTGTTAATGGCATTAAATTTTGTTTGACATGGAGTGAACAGTCTATTCAATTCTTAGACACATGCATTTACAAAGTGGAACATGGATTAAGAGCGGATATTTATTCAAAGCCCACAGACAAAAACAACACTTTGCTGTATGGCAGCTTTCATCCACCTTCCACTTTTAAAGCAATACCAAAAAGTCAATTATTAAGAGTGGATCGTATTGTGTCTGATACTGAATTAAAAATGAAATGACTGGAACAGATGTCAAACAAATTTTTACAAAGAGGTTACCCTTTTGAACTTGTGAATAAAGAAAAGCAAAATATCATTTCAAGAATTGGAAAGTCTGAACCCATTGGAAATAAGAGGAATAGGAAGAAAGATAAGATCAATAGGTTATTGTTTGTCACACAATATAGCACTAGGAGTAGTCAGGTGAACAAAATTATACGAAAGTATTGGCACATTTTACAGAAATGCCATCCTGACATTAATGCATTCCATGAACCACCAATGCCGGCTTACAAAAGGAGTCCAAATATTAAAGATCAACTAGTTAGAGCAGATGTTGGTAGTCACAAATATCAACAGAAAACTATCACTGGTAAGCGGCGCACAGGTTGCTATCCTTGCCTCTCTTGCATAAATTGTAATTCTATGATTAAGGGAGGAGAATTTTTTCATCCCTACACAGGTAGAAAATACCGGATTAAAGAATATTTGACTTGTAGGACAGAGTTTATCATATATGCCATTAAGTGTCCATGTTCATTGGTATACATTGGACAATCAACAAGAGAGGCACGTGAGAGGATATCTGAGCACAAGTCAAATATCAGATGTGGCAAGGATGCTCCAGTGTCTGCGCATTTTCTACAAGCAGGACATAGTATCAGCCAATTACGCTTCCAAATTTTGGAACATATACACATGCCTAGGAGAGGTGGTGACAGAGAGGCCTTATTGAATAAAAGGGAAGCCTTTTGGATCAATGAGCTTAACACCTTATGGCCTAAAGGCCTCAATAGGGAGTGTAACTGGACAACATTCAAAATCTAAAAAGTATAATTCAATATTGAGTAAGAAAAATAGGTTACTTATTTAAGCGTAGGGGTTTGCATTTACCTTTGCTATATATTTAATTTAGCATCGTAGTGGATTATGCCTTAACTAGTAGTCAAAAAAGGTCATTTGAGTGACATTATTGGATATAGATATTTGGCATTACCTATATTTTCACTGAGTACCCATTAGTTTTTAAATTTCTGACTTTTTGTGATTTGGGTATCCTTTGTTGAAGGATTCCCATATATATCATTTTTTTTAATTTATATATAGTCCATTCGATTGATTGTGGTCCTATATATACATATATGGTAATTAAGAAATTTTGATATGAGTATTGTGATTAATTTTAAATTTTAAATTCTAAATAAACTCGAATATTTAATATACTTATTTTCACTAATATATTCACATTGAATTTAGTTGTCACAAATATTATTATTCTAATTCTTTACTTTTTATTTTTTATTTTTTTATAGGATCACTTGGCACTTTATTTATGAAGTTGGTTATTGAATTTGTGCAATATATACAATGTAAAATGTTTTGTAACACATTTGTATCTTTGTAATTGTAAGAAATGTATTTTTGACATGCAATATTCAAGTCCACCACTAGAGGGCGATATATGTGCAATTTTTTCACAATTGTTTGGCGCCAATATGGCTATTTAAATGGTGTTTTGTTCAATTTATGTCAGGCTTGAGAAAGGGCTTATTGTTAGCCCGAAACGTTGCTGTATTTGACCTGTGTTTAAAAATAAAAGTCACTTTGCTCACTGCTGGAGGCTGCCTTCTTTTACATGATATAAGAATAAACATGTACAGTACAGTGATAAATTATAGTGGCTGTAAAAACACAATATGTAAAAATATATAAATTCCTAAAAACACGTTTTACATAGTGCAAAGATGAAAAGAACAAACTTTAGTAAAACCAAAAAAGCAGTGGCTACTGTCTTCTATAGGATATTAATATCCTGTACATGAAGTCCTCTTCCTAAAAAAAATAAAAACAAGAACACGCAAAAGTTAAAAAGGCATTTATTAAAATAATATTTCTCAACTCCTAGCGCTAATAGAGAATAATCTTCAGCAGATAGGGGATGCAATCTAAATAAAATGTACAATATACAATTAGACATAGACAGTTCTTAGAAACTAAATAATGTTTTTAGGCAGTCCAAATCACATAAATGGTAATCTATATTACCACTCAGATCAGTTGCAGGTCTGTCCCTTTAGATCAGGTATGTGAATTGATAATGCCTCGAATGATCAACCTTGTTAGACAATAATGTAGGCAGCTCTTCTTGACCGACTCCAAATCACTCCTCACTCTGTAAATGCAACAAACAGAAAAATGGCGCATCCTAGTGTAATGCTTTTATTCTCCCAGATAATCAACACACAACATGATGTTAGATCATACTCACAAAAGTGGCAGCACCCTATGTATGCTAAGCAAAGCTGATGACAAGAGAAAAGGGATTTTGATGGCACTACTGGTATTGTGTCTATTATTCCCAATTGCCTATCCCTATATAGTATTTATAGGAAAGATATACAGGTATGGGGGATAAGACCGGGGTGCTGTACATTAAAGGAATTACTGAGAAGGAGGGATCAATAGCAAAAGCGAATGAAAAAGAATGTACTAGGATAGCACTCCCCAATACTGCATGGAGAGACCACTATATACTATTGGAGAGAAGCCCCGGGTGGAGGCGGGTATTTAAAACTTAACTTTTAATATAAATTATTAAAAAAAGGGGGTAATTGAATTAAAATAGCAGATGTGGACCACAGGACCTAACAGATAATGTCACTAAGGTGGAACATAACAGGAAAAAAATTATAGTTTGATGTGATATATATCTGGGTAAAATACCTCTTAACTAAAAATCCTGAGTGGGAGTGAATGGTAGTGCTTTACCACCCCCTCTGCAATGAGGGTATTAGTGGTGTACTTATGAGGTTACACTTGCGGTCTAGACAGGTTATCTGCGGACTGTTCAAACCTACCAGTTTGAATCTGGTGGTGGTATTAGGGTGAAACCTCCATAAGATGTTATTAGTGATGATAGCTGGTGGTTACTGATCACTGAGCTGGTTTTGACAATGGTCAGACTTAATATTTATTTAGAGCTAAAATAGCTATTGTCAGTGTTATTAAGCTGAGCTGGAAAAAACAAAGGAGTTCCAAAGTGAAAATCCTATATGTAGAATGTTGTGCTTACCACACCCTCTCATTAGAGGTTATTAGTGGTGTACTCATATTGAAACTCCAGATGGAAGGACTAATGATAGTTCAAATTGTATAGGTTCTATCAATAAACAAGTCTATCATAGACTAAATCAACAAATAGTGATTGGTCTCTATCGTTCTTAGTAATGCGTTTTGCACATATAACTAGTGTTAGTCTAGATATACAGATATAATTTGTGGTATGTATAGGCAATATGTAATGCCTGAATTAAAACTTAACACTTGTGTAAGACTTGATGTGACAGACTGAACGTCAGGGAGAGACCAGAAATTACAAAGGGCTACAGAAGGAGAAGATCTGACTGAAGATCACACAAGCTGAGAGTAAACTATTCCTTTTCTTTTCTGTCAAATAAATTGACATAGAGATTGAGTTACACCCAGAAAAGTAGTTCTGGACTAAGGGGACACATACATTTTGGAAAGTTTACTTTCCAACCATGCTCTTGAAGTAACGTCAGTTGTTATGAGATAATGCTAAATGTAAAGATGGAGCCTGTACCAAGATATCATCCAGGTAAAGAATCAATTAAACACCCTGAGCTCTTATCACCTATAAGAGAGACCCCAGAACCTTCATTCTGGGAGACCAAACACTTGTCCAGGAATGCAAAACAAGAGGAAGAATTGTCCGAATAATATCCATCTTGAAAGAAAGAACCCAGAGAAACTTGTTTAAAGTTTTCAAATACAGAACGGGCCTGAAAGTTCCTTCTTTCTTAGAAGCAATAAAGAGGTTGGAATAGACCCTGTTCCAATTCCAGAACTGAAGTTTATTACACCCATAGATTCCAGATCTGAAATCGATGGAAAATAGGCTCTTGCCTATGCATGATTCTTTGGAACATGAGACAGAAAAAACCTTTCCCTTGGAGGCCTTGATCTGAAACCTATTCTGTATCCAATGGAAATAATCTTCAGAGCCCATGGATTGTGAACATAATGAAATCAAGTTCCCTGTAAAATGTGTAATCTGCCCCCTACCAGAAGATCTGGATCAGGGGATGCACCTTCCTGCAGACTTGGTAGTGGAAACAGGCATTTTGGTTGTTTAGACCTGTTACAATTAGGGTTTGTTTTCCTGCAGAAACTGGAAGAACCCTGCTTCTGGGATGAAGAGGAGGACTTCTCTTAGATTGACAAAAGTAATGAAATGGCTAGAACTTGAAGTCCATGAATTACCCTTAGATTTCTTACCCTGAGGGAGGAAAGCTCCTTTCCACCAGTCACCGTAGAAATAATGTCATCTAGACCGGAATCAAACAACACCTTCCCTTAAAAAGGAAGTGACAAAGGTCTAGATTTAGAAACAATGTCAGCAGACCATGATTTCAACCACAAGGCACCCCTAGTCAAAATGGCTAGTGCCATATTCTTAGCATTGATCTTAATAATATCAACAACAGCATCACAAATGAAAGCATTATCTACAAGAGTTTTATTTGATTAGAAAACTATTCACCAGTAGACTCCTTTAGAAAGTTTCTCAGATAAACCCTCACAACAAAGGGTAGAGGCCGCAGCAAGGCAAGCAACATGAATTGTTGGCTTAAAAGAAAATCTGCTTACTGAAAAGCCTTTTTATGAAAACAACTTTAATTTCCTATCCAAAGGGTCTCTAAAAGAGGTACTATCATCAAGAGCAGTGGTCTCAAAGTACAGGCCCGGGGGCCATATGTGGCCCTCAAGATAGTTTAAAATGGCCCTCCCTTGTTTATTAGGTAAATTATTCATTTGACCCAATCAATTTTTTAGGGTTCTAAGAGGTGTAACAAGTTGATGTTCTATATAGGCAGTTACAAGATACATATAAAGACAAGCATGCATTGTCCAGTGTAGACTCCCATCATGCACTGCTTGGTTAAATGTAACTTTTTATTCAGTTCCAGAATGATCACTTTACTTGGCACTCACAAGAATATATACTGTGTATGTCTATTGTGGGCTACAGCTCCTACTATGCACTACTTCTTGGGTAAATGTCACTTCCAGTTTCTAGTATATACAGTTCCAGCGCACTCACTCTGTTCAAGTGGCCCCCATTGGAAAAGAACACTTAGCTAGTGGCCCCCCAGATGCAATGAGCTTGATACCCCCTGCTCAAGGAATAGTAGTATGTTTAGTAGAAATAGCCCCATCCACTTTAGAAATAGTTTCCCAAAGCTCTAAAATAAAAGCAGTCAAAAGAAACATACTTTTAAATCTTTGCGCAGGATTAAAAGGGATACAAGGCTTAGACCAATATTTAGTAATTATCTCAGAGATAGCATTAGGAACTGTAAATATTTCAGGAGACTTTACAGAGTG
The DNA here is from genome assembly GCF_027579735.1 of Bombina bombina. Taxonomy (NCBI): domain Eukaryota; kingdom Metazoa; phylum Chordata; class Amphibia; order Anura; family Bombinatoridae; genus Bombina; species Bombina bombina. Next base: position 1,118,163,549 of record NC_069502.1, on the reverse strand, counting down.
TTTAAGAATTTAATCCAGCTGTTTAACAGACGTATCCTCAGGAACTTTAGAATCATGAACTGCTAAAAGAGAGCAAGGGTGTTTCAAGTCTAAAAAAAAAAAGAGGAAGATTCAGATTCTTGATCCGAGACTGATTCTGGATTATCTGAAAAACTTCACCCTCAGAGGATAAATCAGAAGAACCAAGGTCTGGAACATTTTACTCAACAGACTTAGACTTACTTAAATCAGATAAGCTAGTAGAGAGATTTTAAATCACTTTCTTATGCTTACTTGGAGGGGGCATCACCACAAATATCTCAGGGATATATATATATATATATAGTCCTGTCTTGTTGTTTCATGTTCCCTACAGGAAAAAAACCCACAATACAAAGGTGCAAGGAAAGATCTATGGGATGACCTGATACAAGAAAAAGATCCTCACCACCATAGAGAAAAAGAAAGAGTCCAAGAATCTCCATTACTGTTCAACAAACGACACCTGGCGGAAACATCTTTACAAGAGAGTCCAGGATTTCCATTAAAGGCATACTGCGGGGAGTGCAGGATTTCCTTTTTGGCAGAAAAGTTCACTTCAAAAAGAATTACAGAACATCAACTCGACAAGAGTCCAAGAACCATCTTTAAATTCCAAAAAGCTGACACCTTACCTCATAGGATTGAGGTATCTTCTGGTAAGCACATTCTACTTACCCTAGACAAAGAACTGTCGAATTACCAGAGATAATCTCCTCTACAAACTTACTTGATGGACACATGTTCTTTGCTCCCATGACAAACTAACTCACAACATATTGACATTATTTATACGAATATACTAATAGTATTTAGCTGTGCGCCCCTGATTTTCTCTTTTTTATCATACATTACCTACAGTGACAAGGGTACACTGCATCATAGGCAGCACGCACACACCTAACAGTGATCTATATAGAAAAAAAACAGAAAATACAAAGTGTTACAGTTTTTTAGCGCTGGTGCCCCTTCTTGATTAAAAAAAAAAAAAAAAAAAAAAATATATATATATATATATATATATATACACATGTATAAAAGGCCTAGAGATTCCCATTACCGCTTTCTAAAATGTAAAACTAAGACCCTATGTAAGTTTTAATAATCAGGTGTCATTATGGTAATTGTGATCACCTGGTGTGAATACATGTGAATTAATTTGAGTAGGGGGCCATGGGAGCCCCTAAATGCACATCAAAGTTGTATAACTATACTCAAAGGCCCTAATTTATATGAGGATATCTACTTATTCTTTTGAATTTTGACTATAGAGTTTCAAAAAATGTAAACACACACACATCATTGTTTGCAACCTTGTTTATTAAAAGTTTAATATAAATATATTTTTTCACACATTTTGTTTTACAGTTCTCCCATGTCATTAAATATAACTAAAAAAACAATATATAATATTTCCGGGTTTGCCTACATTGGGGTTTAAATGTGAACAGCATTTAAAACTCCAAAATAGCTCAGAACAGGGTTGGAAATGGCTTAGTAGTTAAAGAGGTAAAGCAAAGGTGCTTGAGGAAACGGCTGGATAAGCTGAGAAACGCGTAGCAATTGTTGTGTCTTGATGTCTTTTAAAATATTTTACTATTAAAGTTTTATCAACATCAAACTTGGAAGCACGAGCATCTGTTTGTATCCTGTATCGGAGGGAGCAGGGGGCCACAACCCCACACCAACAGTCAGTGAGGTGGGTCACTGAGTGATCCCAGAAAGCTTTGCTTAGCATGAGGAGGGATTAATCGCAAAAGCGAATGAAAAAGAATGTACTAGGATAGCACTCCCCAATACTGCACGGAGAGACCACTATATACTACTGGAGAGAAGCCCTGGGTGGAGGCGGGTATTTAAAACTTAACTTTTAATATAAATTATTAAAAAAAGGGGGTAATTGAATTAAAATAGCAGATGTGGACCACAGGACCTAACAGATAATGTCACTAAGGTGGAACATAACAGGAAAAAAATTATAGCTTGATGTCATATATATCTGGGTAAAATACCTCTTAACTAAAAATCCTGAGTGGGAGTGAATGGTAGTGCTTTACCACCCCCTCTGCAATGAGGGTATTAGTGGTGTACTTATGAGGTTACACATGCGGTCTAGACAGGTTATCTGTGGACTGTTCAAACCCACCAGTTTGAATCTGGTGGTGGTATTAGGGTGAAGCCTCCATAAGATGTTATTGGTGATGATAGCTGGTGGTTACTGATCACTGAGCTGGTTTTGACAATGGTCAGACTTAATATTTATTTAGAGCTAAAATAGCTATTGTCAGTGTTATTGAGCTGAGCTGGAAAAAACAAGGAGTTCCAAAGTGAAAATCCTATATGTAGAATGTTGTGCTTACCACACCCTCTCATTAGAGGTTATTAGTGGTGTACTCATATTAAAACTACAGGTGGAAGGACTAATGATAGTTCAAATCGTATATATTCTATCAATAAATAAGTCTATCATAGACTAAATCAACAAATAGTGATTGGTCTCTATAGTTCTTGTGTAAGACTTGATGTGACAGACTGAACGTTAGGGAGAGACCAGAAATTAATGTTCTCATTAGCCCCAGTGGGTATAAATAGAAGCTGTACTTCTGTAGCCCTTTTGAGCCCTTCTGTAGCCCTTTGGAAGTTTTAGGTATGATGATAGCAGCTTCAGATGCTATTCCTTTTGCTTGGTTTCATACAGCTTTGTATACATTGTTGTATACAACTCCCCATATTCTTTGCGAGGTCCAGGGTTTCTCAAGCACAGTTTGTGGATACTCTAGTAGCTACTTAGTTGTTTCATCTGGCTTACTGTTTTCCATCTCTTGTCCTGTTGCCAAAGGTATTAGCTAGGATCAAGCAGGAGTTATCATCAGTAATCCTGATTGCTCCAGCTTTGCCTCACAGGATTTTGTTTGCAGTTCTGATGCAGATGCCCAGTTGTCGTCTGTGGCTTCTTCCTCTAAATCCTTTTGTCTCAATGTCCATTTTTTCATCAGGATCTAAAATCTAAATCTAAAAACAATCATCCAATTTATTTGAAATAGTATAAGTCTGGTCCTGCTCAGATTACTTGTGGACTCCACAGCTTGGGTATTAGTTCTTAGGAGTAATGGATTGTGGACTCTAACAACCTTTATGAAAGAAAATATAATTTATGGATGACAGAGCGAGGCCATGCAGGATGATGGCTGCGAGTAGGTGAAGCTCCATGTCCAAATACACAAAATCCTGTTCTTAATCATTTCCAATTCAAGCAAGTCACCCTATAATCCTGCCCCAATATTGCAGATGGATAGCTACTTCATTTGAAAAGCTTGATGCCTGGAAGAGTTTACTCTCAGCTTGTGTGATCTTCAGTCAGATCTTCTCCTTCTGTAGCCCTTTGTATGGAAGTTTTAGGTATGATGATAGCAGCTTCAGATGCTATTCCTTTTGCTTGGTTTCATACAGCTTTGTATACATTGTCAGTGGTTCAGGGATTACAATCAATTCTTTTGGATGCAAAAACAAGTCAATCCTTTTCCTAGTGGATCAATCATCGTTCATTGTTCTGAAGGCATCCTTTGTCCGTCCCTCTTTGACCCTGATCTTGACAGATGCAAGTCTTTCAGGTTGGGTTGTAGTCCCAGAGAGCACAGGGAGTTTGGTTACTTCGGGAGGCAATGTTGCCCATAAATATTCTGGAATATTCTGCAATTTTCTCCTGAAAAAAGAGACTTATCTGAATTTCCAGTCAAACAATGTTACAGCAGTGTCTTATATGAATAATCAAGGGGGAACTCACAGTTCCCAGGGAATGAGAGAGGTTTCCCAATTTCTGATGTTGGCAGAGAGCAATGCTTTTCTCCAGGGGAATGGTCTCAGATTGTAGATCTCTGGGATCTTCCGGAAGTATATCTGATGGCTTACCATTTGAACAACCAACTCCCCATATTCTTTGCGAGGTCCAGGGTTTCTCAAGCACAGTTTGTGGATACTCTAGTAGCTACTTAGTTGTTTCATCTGGCTTACTGTTTTCCATCTCTTGTCCTGTTACCAAAGGTATTAGCTAGGATCAAGCAGGAGTTATCATCAGTAATCCTGATTGCTCCAGCTTTGCCTCACAGGATTTTGTTTGCAGTTCTGATGCAGATGCCCAGTTGTCGTCTGTGGCTTCTTCCTCTAAATCCTTTTGTCTCAATGTCCATTTTTTCATCAGGATCTAAAATCTAAATCTAAAAACAATCATCCAATTTATTTGAAATAGTATAAGTCTGGTCCTGCTCAGATTACTTGTGGACTCCACAGCTTGGGTATTAGTTCTTAGGAGTAATGGATTGTGGACTCTAACAACCTTTATGAAAGAAAATATAATTTATGGATGACAGAGCGAGGCCATGCAGGATGATGGCTGTGAGTAGGTGAAGCTCCATGTCCAAATACACAAAATCCTGCTCTTAATCATTTCCAATTCAAGCAAGTCACCCTATAATCCTGCCCCAATATTGCAGATGGATAGCTACTTCATTTGAAAAGCTTGATGCCCGGACAAACATAACAAGCAGAGACTAATCCACAGATCAGCCCGCAGCCTAGGACTGGACCTACGAAACTGCGTTTTCATACCACAGTCTCAGTCAGGATCCACCGCGGTGCTGAGAGCACACTGCCGAAAAATCAGATCATTCCGGAGGAATCAGGAGAGGCGACAGGTACTCAAAATTAGCTTACGGAGCAAAGAGGGCATGAAACATATACACGGCTACATGGCCACCTAACATCAGACCCAGCCCTTTAATCAGTATATGATTACTATAACTGCTGTCTCATATGGGATATAAAAACATCCAAAGAAAAGCAAGATATTAAACAAATCTTTTAAACAATATAAACCAGAGCTAATACACGCCTAATGAATTCTGTTTGTACATTTACTGTATTGCACATGGCAGGGTATTACAAGACAGGCCTCAAAGCCTAACTCTTTTCATAAGATATGCATATTGTTCAAAGAGATTTCAACAATATTTAGAAGATTAAATATTGCAGTTCACAGCATAAAAATACTGGACAATAAGCACAATTAATAGTGAGAATAAACAAATACAATACTAAGACGAAATTCTCACTAATATTTTACACCCTGGAACAGCTCTGCAAAAGGCGAAATATACTTAACTAAAAAATGGCTTCAAGGAAAGGCCCTAAGTCAGATTGGCCAAATAAACATCAAACTGCACAACAAGCTACAGTTAGTATTGTGACTCACTAGGCGCTGAAGATAACACCGTATCAGAGACTAACTCACAAAGTATTTCTGATACCCAAGTATCCCTAACAGCTGAATATGCCAGCCAATTAAAAGCAGAAATAACCTACAAAGGCGGACTTTGACACTCTTAAATCCCTAATCACGACAGAATTATTGAACATGAAGAAAGATATTAATGATATCGGGAATAGAATATGTTGAAGAAGGACAGGATTCATTAAATACATTATTTGATAACATATCTACCCACAATATACCCAGATTGAGAATCTTCAAGAGAAAATAGAAGATCTGGACAATAGAAGACGCCACAATAAACTAAGAATAAGGGGCATCAGGGCCGGCCTTTGGGCAAGGCGAGCGAGGCTGCCTTTTTTTTTATTTTTTTGGCGCCATTTAAATTTAAATGTTTTGGGCGCAAGAAAGTTCAGGAAAGAGTGAGTAGCGGACGAGTGGAGGCATGGGACGAGGAGTGACAGGCACTGGGCGGGCAAGTGTGGGACCAAGCAGGAGGGCCAGCCTTAGATTTTTTTTTTTTATTAATTGCAGTTTTGGCGGGGGTGCGGGTGCACGGGAGTAGACGTCAATGGTCAAATCAAATGTGTCAAGGTAGGTGGAGGCCAGAAAGAATAACCGGGTGAGTGCAACCTTTGTCTAACAGTCTATGGAGAACAGACTTTACAGGCTCTCCGGTGACAGTAATGCTTGAGAACACCACCAGACTAAAAATCCTGTTTCCCGCAGATTGGACTGCTGTATGGATAAAACAGACGATAGTTCAAGGTTTTTTTGTCCGGTGTGGCGATGGAATAAGAGGTTTTGTTCTTTAAAGCAGGCGAAAAATTGTCTTACCTCCTCCGGCATAATCCACTGCAAAGTAAATAGTTGTGACAACAGTAAAACCTCACCTGTATCTCTTTGAACAGAGTTTTTTAAAGGTCACTATCCTTTAAACTAGAATTCATACTTATTACACATATAGTACTATTCAACATTATGGTAGGTGATATAACAGTATTTAATATGATTTAATCCTGATCAAGGTAATCCCTTACAAAATCTATTGCTAGGAAAAGATGTTCATATTTAGAGGTGAGGTGGCTAATAGTATGACCAACCATGGTGACAAACAGTATTACTTAATAAGTAATATTTATATTTTCTTTTACCCAAGAGCCATAAGTCATCATCTTTATCTCTTGATTATTTAACCTCATTCACATAAGTATAGTAGCTAATGTATTTTTACACATACTGCAATGGGTTAGGTATCATATACAGGCTTTTGTTATAAATATATGGCCATCCTCCTGACCTAATACATTAATCTGGGTCTCCCTTGTGTCCATAGCATGTACATTATTACCTTAGATATGACACTAATATGTTGCTATACTTTTACATCTCTCTTATTATTTAACCAACCAAGCAATACCCCATAATAAAAGAGATAAACTCCCTGGTTATGTGTATGAAGTGCATCTCTTTAAGCAGTTAAATCTGGTTTACAATCTTGTTTTACTATTTCATTATAATGTTACTTTTAATATTATTCTAAAGGATTATAGATCTCATTAGGGGGTCAGAAGTTTATTTTCCTTCACTTTAAAAAGGTTAAATATGCAGTAGTTAAGCTTACAATATTATGGATGATTTTATGTACATGTTCCATTAGCCATTTACTTTGTACAGGTTTCTTTTGTTAACTGTTGATTACCATACTAGACCGATGCATTAGAATAGGCTCCCCAAGTGTCTATAGAATTTATATTCTATATCCCTGAATCGGCACCAATTCCTTGTTATACCCTTATATCTGTTTTATTATTTAAGTTAGCATAGGAGAAGGTCTTTACATACGAGACTGGATTGCAGATTACGAGGTCTTTATAAATGAAGTGAACCTCCTTCATCAGATACAAATGCTCAACAATACTCGTTATTTCTTTAGAATATTCCAATACCATATAGTTATTAAAGTTGACACTTTCTGTATATAAGCAATATGTTCAAACTAAGGGGGTCTCTGTATACAAGCAGTAGTACATTTGACGTAATGGGTTATATCTATATGTAGAGTATGTGCAATAGAAATGGGGGCCTTTCTGTATATAAGCTGCATGTGAAATGTATAATGGGTTTTCTATATATAAGTTGTGTGTATATGTAATTGAGGTTTTACTGTGTTTAATCAATATTGTAAGATCTGTATAAGTGAGGCTTCCATTAAATACGTAGTGTGTGCTGTGTACAGTGACTGTGTAAAAGTGGTACTTCTGTGTATAATGAATACACCTTGTGTAATTGAGGTCTCTATATAAGCAGTATATGTCATATGATGTATAACTGTGGTGTCTCTCTGTATAAGTAGTATGAGCACGGTGTAGTGGGGTCTAATGTATAAGAAGCAGGTGCAGTGTAAGTGGGGGTCTAGATTAAGAGCATTTAATGTTCTGATCACCTGAGATCTGAACTTTAGTAATTATAAATATATGAAAATGATTTTCAAAGACAATAATCAGGGCAGAAAATCAGTAGGTACAAAAGAGACTGGGGGACCACCTGCTGCTCACAATACTTTGCTTACTGTTTTTTGTTTGCATTGCTAATTGTCTTATTTTGAAATAAAGTGGGCTTCAAGCTCCATACATCTGTTCTGAGGTTTCACCAGGGAATATCACTGGCATTAAAGGGGCAATATTTTCTATGTATCTGATTTGGGATTTCATTTGACATAACATTTTCATTAAGGTGGCTGCATGTGGAAACTAGCATATGATCTGAAGCCATACAGAAGCCTCTGGGACAGTTGAACTTCATGGGCATGTATGTGATCTGAAAGCTCATTTGGACTCTGGGATATGATTTGGACATACAGCTTAAATAAAGGGGTCTATAGTGGCCAAACATCAGATAATAGTCCCCTCTTAGTCACGTAGCTGGCAAAAAAGTGGACTACAGAGGCCATATGTGGGGTGTGTGTGTGTGGGCTGTGTGTGTTGGCTGTGTGTGTGTTGGCTGTGTGTGTGTTGGCTGTGTGTGTGTGTGTGTGTGTGGGCTGTGTGTGTGTGTGGGCTGTGTAGTGTGGGCTGGGTGTATGTGTGGGCTGTGTGGTGTGGGCTGTGTGGTGTGGGGGCTGTAGCTGGCAAAAAAGGGGACTACAGAGGCCATATGTGGGGTGTGTGTGTGTGGGCTGTGTGTGTGGTGTGTGTGCGTGTTGGCTGTTTGTGTGTGTTGGCTGTGTGTGTGTGTTGGCTGTGTGTGTGGGGGGGGCTGTATGTGTGTGGGCTGCATGTGTGTGGGCTGTATGTGTGTGGGCTGTGTGTGTGGGGGCTGTGTGTGTGTCTGGGCGCGCTGTGTGTGGGCGCGCTGTATGTGTGTGCGCGGGCTGTGTGTGTGTGGGCGGGCTGTGTGTGTGTGGGCAGGCTGGGTGTGTGTGGGCGGGCTGTGTGTGTGTGGGCGGGCTGTGTGTGTGTGGGCTGTGTGTGTGTGTGGGCTGTGTGTGTGTGGGCTGTGTGTGTGTGGGCTGTGTGTGTGTGTGGGCTGTGTGTGTGTGGGCTGTGTGTGTGTGTGGGCGCGCTGTGTGTGGGCGCGCTGTGTGTGTGTGTGGGTGGGCTGTGTGTGTGTGGGCGGGCTGTGTGTGTGGGGGCAGGCTGTGTGTGTGTGTACGGGCTGTGTGTGTGTGGGCGGGCTGTATAATGTGTGTGTGGGCTTTGTGGTGTGTGTGTGGGCTGTGTGTGTGGGCTGCTTGGGTGTGTCTGAGTGAGTGGATGTATGTGTATATAAGTATCTCTGTGTGTATTAAATCTGTGTGTTTGTGTGGTACAGTGCATTGCCCCATTTCTTTTAAGTATTTTTTGTTCTAGGTAGAGGCTGTCAATCTTCCTAGGGACCTGCACTTGCTAGGGCCAGCCCTGGCGTCTCTGTAATGTTCTTATCATAAGAAAACACATAAAAATAAGGCCCATTTCAACTCAACTGTTCCTAATTGTCAGCATAATTCTTCATTATATACATAAACAGTTGTTCCAATAGTACAAATGGTATATTGCAATATATACACTGTTATAGTGCTCCACATTAGTGGATTTTATATATATATATATATATATATATATATATATATATATATATATATATATATATATATAAAATGTTGTGCATTACCTTAAATTATTTTTTTTTTTTCATTTTAAAAGCTGTGGGGCGGGGTAAGGGGAGGAGATTGGGTGGGGTTGGGGGCGGAGATTGGGGGCAGTTGGGGCGGAGATTGGGTGGGGTTGGGGCGGAGATTGGGCAGGGTTGGGGCAGAGATTGGGCGGGCTGGAGGTCGGGGAGAAAGGGGCCCCATTTTGTCATCCTGCCTTGGGCCCCGCAATGGCTAGGGCCAACCCTGAGGGGCATTCCAGAATTGGTGGCACATGTAGAATGCCATAATTACTTACAAGGCTTCTTCAAACATCTCCAACAGGATCCTCAAGCACCAGAGATGGAAATTGACAGAGCATATAGAGCGCTTTGTCCATGACCAGCACCAAATGCTCCTCCCAGAGATGTGATCCTGAGATTTCTTAGGTTCACAGACAAGGAAAAAATATGGAAAGCTACGCGTACAACCCAATCTATCCTTTACTTGGATCACAGTCTCCAATTATACCTTGATTTGAGCCCCCACTACAGTCCAGAAAAGAAAAGACATCCGATTCATTACAAAAACCCTCCAAGAGAAAAATATAAAATATAGATGGGGATTCCCCTTCTGTCTACAGGCTTCCCATAAGGTTTACACATTTACATACAGATCCAAACAAGACCTACAACCATTATCAGAGACTCTTTAAATAACTTTTAAACAACCACATCTTGCAGACATCTCTGTCAGAGATGAACCTCCTTCAAGACAGCGACATCTTCAAAAAGAACCCTCTCAAAATTGGATGAAAGTATTGCCTAAAAGAGAAAAGAACAAACTGCCTTCAACGGAAAACAAAATGGACAGTGATAATATCACCTGAACATATGCACGGAATATGTTATGGGTGAGATAAATCCTGTTTGTATTGTTCTCTTATTAACAGTTTTCTAAACCTTAATTATAAGACATTGCAGAACCCACAGTCCAGAACATTTAGGTTAGTTGAAACATTTCTATAGGACCTATAGACTTGAAAATGATATACCCCCATGTTAGGGGCCATAGTTTTTGTTTGTTAGCAGTATATAATTTATATATGTTAGTTACATGCTTCTAAGCTTATGTCTTTTTTGAAGGTGATTGTGTTATTTGAACATTCTCCTCTATGTTTGTGTTTTTTATGACACAGTTGTTTTACAAGTGTTTTACTTTATTGTTATTTGATTGTAATTTAAAATTTAGCATAAGATTCACATCAGAATGTATTCATACATACTCAACAAAGATACACCCTGGTGTATATTCTATCACATTAAATGATACTCCCATCAATTCTAAACATTCCACACAAGGTTCAACCTAAATTTACCCACCACTCTTTCCAACCAGATATTCACAAGCATTAAATATTATATTCCTAAACACACTACTAAGCAATCCTAACTGATCCCAAAACAGATATCTTAACATTTATTTCAGCTAACACTCAGGGTTTGAATAACCCCTACAAAAGGAATATAGCACTAAGAGATTAAAAAAAAAAAAAGCTGATATAGTCTTCATACAGGAGACTCATTTTCTACGAGGTAAAGAGCCTAAGACTTTCACACACAAATTTGGTGAGACCCATTACGCATCAAATTCACAAAAAACAAACGGAGTAGGAATACTTTTAAAAAGAAATACCCCATTCTAACTATTGAAAAAATACAAAGATAAAACAGGCCAATAGTGATTTACTAATGATTTGTATATGCCTACTATAAAAGAGCAAGAATTTAAATATATTGCTATGGAATTGTCTCCCCTGCAGTGATTCAATGGTAAATTCTATATGCTTGTTGGAAAGGAGTTAGAAGATAAATATATTGTTACGGAACTGTCCCCTTTGTAGTGATTCACCGGTGAGGTTTATATGCTTGAGGTAAATGAGTGAGAATTTAAAAATAGTGTCATGGAATGTGGGTGGAATTTCATCTCCAATAAAACGGAAAACCATAATTAAACTTTTAGGCGCCCACAAACCTGATATAGTGCTGCTTCAAGAGACACACCTACAAGAAAAAGAAGCATTAAAATTAAAGATTAAATGGGTGGGTGAAGTAATTACCTCTGATTATGACAATAGGAAAAATGGAGTAGAAATTTTAATAAATAACCAACTGCCACGTAGAATAATTAAAAAAATAATAGATTCAATAGGTAGATTTCTGATTGTTCATATTGAAATAAATAATATATTGTTTATTCTGTGTAATCTCTATGGTCCAAATAAGGTGGATTTCCAATTTTGGGACTCACTAGCAGCAAAACTATTGGCCTATAGAGGTCAAAACCTGATAATAGGCGATTATTTCAATTTGGCTTTCTTTCCAAATCTAGATAGACTAAACAGTAAATGTGGGAATAAAAGAGATAGGAAAATACTCATATTACATAAATTCTGCCATAAAACTGGGACAAGAGATATCTGGAGACTTCAAAATCCAGACATTAAGGCTTTTTCTTGTATTTCTAAATCACACCAGACTTTCTCACAAATTAACATGTTTTTAATAGCTGATATAATGACTGGTAGGAAAGTAAGAACAAAGATATGTGACATAATAATAACGGACCATGCCATAATTTTACTAGATATTGAATTAAAAACCTATCAAAGACACCCTACTAATGATCTATTCTTCCCAAAATATTTATCACGAAACAATTCATTTCAAAACTGGATCAAGAGTAGATGGCAAGAATACACAATACATAATCATTCATATAAAAATAAATTTGAAGTGTTTTGGGAATGTGGAAAAGCAGTCTTAAGCGGTGAGATAAAGGCCTATCTTTGTAAGATCAAAAAGAAAAATAAACAGCAAGAGGAACAGCTCTCTATTTCTGTGAAGAATTGCTTTAATTCATACTTAGCACAGCCAAATAAAGTTCACTGTGATAAATATATAAGCCTAAAGATGCAGAGAGACCTATTTTTAAAACAAAATATGATACAGGAAAATATGGGTATAAGAGCACTGTATGGAGGCTTTAGGGGAAGGTCCGCTAAATATCTAGCACATATAACAAAAAGTAGAACAAAAAACAACATTGCAACAATCAAACAGGGATCAAGTAGATTCACTACAAATAAAGAGATACAGAAGATTTTTTTAGAGTTTTTTTAAAAATATATATACTGCAGGCATAACTAATCAAGAGGCAAAAAATAAGTTTTGGGACAAAGTTAAACTACCAAAATTATCACAAGAGATAATGGAAATTATCAATGCCCCAATTTCGTTAAAAGAAACCGAACAGGGAATAAAAAGTCTTACAATTAATAAAGCCCCTGGACCTAATAGATTACCGGCAGAATTCTACCAAATATTAATAGAAGAAATTTCTCCAGTACTACATAGTTTATATATTAGTTATTTTGTACAATATAATCAATGCTCGACAGGTTTTGCCGCATCCAACATTTCACTTATTCTTAAAAAAGATAAAGACACAGAAAATCCTGCATCTTATTGTCCAACATCCTTACTTAATATAGATTATAAGCGACTGACTTCTATAATAGCCAATCGACTGAAACCACATATATCTGATATTATTCATGAAAACCAAACTGGCTTTATGCCAGGGAGGAACCCTGTCAAAAACATACGGAAAACAATGTTGATAATGGAATATATTCAGGATAAAATAAAAAATGGGAGTGGGGGTGAGATGTTGGATGTGGCAAGTCAGTCAATGCCGAAAAAACTTTTGACTATATCAACTGGGATCATCTCATTACGACACTAGATAAATTTTGATTTAAAGACAACATCATAAATCTAATAAGAGTTTTGTATAATAACCCAATGTCAGCTGTTGTAGTTATCGGGACTACGCCGGAGAACTTTAGGTTACAAAGAGGGACTCATCAGGGATGCCCCTTATCGCCGTTATTATTTAACCTATCGATAGAACCTTTTGCAATTCTCTTAAGAGAATGTTTGCCTGATATCCATATTGGAGATCAAAAAATGATCCTTTCATTATATGCAGATGATTTGCTGATATTTCTGAGTGATATATTGCCATTATTGTTAAAATAAATTCAGCTATTTGGTGAGATATCAGGCTATAAGATTAATTATGGAAAGTCAGAATTGTTATGGTTAAATAAGCCACTTGATTTTAAAAGGCCACTACCCTTTAAAGAAACATTACAAATTAAATATTTAGGTATTATATTGTCTAAAAATATGAAGGATTGTTATGAATTAAATTATCCTAAAGTATTTGAAGATTGCAAAAGGAAACTCACATGGCTAGATTTGGAGTTTTGTCGGTAACGACCCGAAAAACTAACGCCGGCTTTTTTCTGGCCGCACCATAAAAATAACTCTGGTATTGAGAGTCCACATAAAGGCTGCGTTAGGCTCCAAAAAAGAAGCGTAGAGCATTTTTAACGCAGCTTCAACTCTCGATACCAGAGTTGCTTACGGACGCGGCCAGCCTCAAAAACGTGCTCGTGCACGATTCTCCCATAGGAAACAATGGGGCTGTTTGAGCTGAAAAAAAACCTAACACCTGCAAAAAAACCGCGTTCAGCTCCTAACGCAGCCCCATTGTTTGCTATGCGGTAACCCTTCCTACGTCTGCACCTAACACTCTAACATGTACCCCGAGTCTAAACACCCCTAACCTTACACTTATTAACCCCTAATCTGCCGCCCCCGCTATCGCCGACCCCTGCATATTATTATTAACCCCTAATCTGCCGCTCCGTAAACCGCCGCTACTTACATTATCCCTATGTACCCCTAATCTGCTGCCCTAACATCGCCGACCCCTATATTATATTTATTAACCCCTAATCTGCCCTTCACAACGTCGCCTCCACCTGCCTACACTTATTAACCCCTAATCTGCCGACCGGACCTGAGCGCTACTATAATAAATTTATTAACCCCTAATCCGCCTCACTAACCCTATAATAAATAGTATTAACCCCTAATCTGTCCTCCCTAACATCGCCGACACCTAACTTCAATTATTAACCCCTAATCTGCCGACTGGAGCTCACCGCTATTCTAATAAATGTATTAACCCCTAAAGCTAAGTCTAACCCTAACACTGACACCCCCTAAGTTAAATATAATTGTAATCTAACGAAATTAATTAACTCTTATTAAATAAATTATTCCTAATTAAAGCTAAATACTTACCTGTAAAATAAATCCTAATATAGCTACAATATAAATTATAATTATATTATAGCTATTTTAGGATTAATATTTATTTCACAGGTAACTTTGTATTTATTTTAACCAGGTACAATAGCTAAAATAGTTAAAATAATTACAAATTTACCTGTAAAAGAAATCCTAACCTAAGTTACAATTAAACCTAACACTATACTATCAATAAATTAATTAAATAAACTACCTACAATTAACCTAACACTACACTATCAATAAATTAATTAAATACAATTCCTACAAATAAATACAATTAAATAAACTTGCTAAAGTACAAAAAATAAAAAAGAACTAAGTTACAAAAAATAAAAAAATATTTACAAACATAAGAAAAATATTACAACAATTTTAAACTAATTACACCTACTCTAAGCCCCCTAATAAAATAACAAAGCCCCCCAAAATAAAAAAATGCCCTACCCTATTCTAAATAACTAAAGTTCAAAGCTCTTTTACCTTACCCTTTGCGGGGCATGCCCCAAGAAGTTCAGCTCTTTTGCCTTTAAAAAAAAACATACAATACCCAAGCCCACCAACATTACAACCCACCACCCACATACCCCTAATCTAACCCAAACCCCCCTTAAATAAACCTAACACTAAGCCCCTGAAGATCTTCCTACCTTATCTTCACCATACCAGGTTCACCGATCCGTCCTGAAGAGCTCCTCCGATGTCCTGATCCAAGCCCAAGCGGGGGGCTGAAGAGGTCCATGATCCGGATGAAGTCTTCTATCAACGGCATCTTCAATCTTCTTTCTTCCGGATCCATCTTGCAGACCTCCGACGCGGAACATCCTGCTGGCCCGACGGACTAACGACGAATGACAGTTCCTTTAAGGGACGTCATCCAAGATGGCATCCCTCGAATTCCGATTGGCTGATAGGATTCTATCAGCCAATCGGAATTAAGGTAGGAATATTCTGATTGGCTGATGGAATCAGCCAATCAGATTCAAGTTCAATCCGATTGGCTGATTCAATCAGCCAATCAGATTGAGCTCGCAATCTATTGGCTGTTCCGATCAGCCAATAGAATGCGAGCTCAATCTGATTGGCTGATTGGATCAGCCAATCGGATTGAACTTGATTCTGATTGGCTGATTCCATCAGCCAATCAGAATATTCCTACCTTAATTCCAATTGGCTGATAGAATCCTATCAGCCAATCGGAATTCGAGGGAGGCCATCTTGGATGACGTCCCTTAAAGGAACCGTCATTCGTCGTTAGTCCGTCGGGCCAGCAGGATGTTCCGCGTCGGAGGTCTGCAAGATGGATCCGGAAGAAAGAAGATTGAAGATACCGTTGATAGAAGACTTCATCCGGATCATGGACCTCTTCAGCTCCCGCTTGGATGAAGACTTCATCCGGATCATGGACCTCTTCAGCCCCCCGCTTGGGCTTGGATCAGGACATCGGAGGAGCTCTTCAGGACGGATCGGTGAACCTGGTATGGTGAAGATAAGGTAGGAAGATCTTCAGGGGCTTAGTGTTAGGTTTATTTAAGGGGGGTTTGGGTTAGATTAGGGGTATGTGGGTGGTGGGTTGTAATGTTGGGGGGCTTGGGTATTGTATGTTTTTTTTTACAGGCAAAAGAGCTGAACTTCTTGGGGCATGCCCCGCAAAGGGCCCTGTTCAGGGCTGGTAAGGTAAAAGAGCTTTGAACTTTAGTTATTTAGAAAAGGGTAGGGCATTTTTTTATTTTGGGGGGCTTTGTTATTTTATTAGGGGGCTTAGAGTAGGTGTAATTAGTTTAAAATTGTTGTAATATTTTTCTTATGTTTGTAAATATTTTTTTATTTTTTGTAACTTAGTTCTTTTTTGTTTTTTGTACTTTAGCAAGTTTATTTAATTGTATTTATTTGTAGGAATTGTATTTAATTAATTTATTGATAGTGTAGTGTTAGGTTAATTGTAGGTAATTGTAGGTAGTTTATTTAATTAATTTATTGATAGTATAGTGTTAGGAGGTTTAATTGTAACTTAGGTTAGGATTTCTTTTACAGGTAAATTTGTAATTATTTTAACTATTTTAGCTATTGTACCTGGTTAAAATAAATACAAAGTTACCTGTAAAATAAATATTAATCCTAAAATAGCTATAATATAATTATAATTTATATTGTAGCTATATTAGGATTTATTTTACAGGTAAGTATTTAGCTTTAATTAGGAATAATTTATTTAATAAGAGTTAATTAATTTCGTTAGATTAAAATTATATTTAATTTAGGGGGGTGTTAGGGTTAGGGTTAGACTTAGCTTTAGGGGTTAATCCATTTATTAGAATAGCGGTGAGCTCCGGTCGGCAGATTAGGGGTTAATAATTGAAGTTAGGTGTCGGCAATGTTAGGGAGGGCAGATTAGGGGTTAATACTATTTATTATAGGGTTAGTGAGGCGGATTAGGGGTTAATAACTTTATTATAGTAGCGCTCAGGTCCGGTCGGCAGATTAGGGGTTAATAAGTGTAGGCAGGTGGAGGCGACGTTGAGGGGGGCAGATTAGGGGTTAATAAATATAATACAGGGGTCGGCGGTGTTAGGTGCAGCCGATTAGGGGTACATAAGGATAACGTAGGTGGCGGCGCTTTGCGGTCGGCAGATTAGGGGTTAATAAGTGTAGGTAGGTGGAGGCGACGTTGTGGGGGGCAGGTTAGGGGTTAATAAATATAATACAGGGGTCGGCGGTGTTAGGGGCAGCAGATTAGGGGTACATAAGGATAAAGTAGGTGGCGGTCGGCAGATTAGGGGTTAAAAAAAATTATTCGAGTGTCGGCGATGTGGGGGGACCTCGGTTTAGGGGTACATAGGTAGTTTATGGGTGTTAGTGTACTTTAGAGCACAGTAGTTAAGAGCTTTATAAACCGGCGTTAGCCAGAAAGCTCTTAACTACTGACTTTTTTCCTGCGGCTGGAGTTTTGTTGTTAGATGTCTAACGCTCACTTCAGAAACTACTCTAAATACCGGAGTTAGAAAAATCCCATTGAAAAGATAGGATACGCAATTGACATAAGGGGATCTGCGGTATGGAAAAGTCGCGGCTGAAAAGTGAGCGTTAGACCCTATTTTGAGTGACTCCAAATACCGGCGGTAGCCTAAAACCAGCGTTAGGAGCCTCTAACGCTGGTTTTCACGGCTAACGCCAAACTCCAAATCTAGGCCTTAGTTTGGTCTAATTTACCTATATCTTTAACGGCTCGAGTAATGTTACTTAAGTCTATTCTTTTTCCTAAAATTCTATATTTACTTCAAAATATCCCCCTACTATTATATAAAAAAGATATTATATGTTTCAAAAAACAATGTTCCAAATTTATATGGGTGGGGAAAAGGTCGAGGATTGCTTTGGATAAATTACAACATAATAAAATAGTTGCAGGTCTGGATTTTCCAGACATAGAAGCCTATAATCTAGCAACCACATTTAAATATGCAATGGATTGGATAACTGCCCAATAATATTTAACATTTGACCATATAGAAAATAATTGATTGCACCATTTAATCTAGGAATACTCTTAAACTGTCCTATAAATAAAATCCCCAAGAGAATCTTGAATATGTTAATATTTAAATTTACAATAAAAGCATGGCAGCAGGTCTGTTCTCAAGTGAAAGTAAACCCTTTTTGTACGGATGTACTCAGTATTAGCGGTAATCCAGAATTCTACCCTGGTTTTACGCAAGCAGTATTCCACCGCTGGAAAATTAAAGGCCTAATATATGTTAGACAATTTTTGTCTGAAGATCTGACAGTTAACTCTTTTGCAAATATAGCTAGAATTTATGATCTCACAAAAAATTATTTTTTTGCTTTCCTACAGATACGACACTTTATTAATAATTTACAAACTAAATACAATTCTAATTGGTCTCTGGGAATTTTAGATAGTGCCATTAAATTATACAAAAGTGGCAAGACATCAATTTCAATAGAGAGTATTTTTATCAATTTCAATATAGAGTATTTGACGGCGATAAAAGACAAGTGGCAAAAAGAGTTTCCTAGTTTAACGATAGAGGAAATAAAACAATCCTTTAAAATAAGCAACAAATTTTAGGTGCCCACTAATTGGAGAGAATCACAACTGAAATTGATTAGGAAAGTCTATATAACCAATGCCAGCTTAACCAGATGGTATGGATCCAATCTAGCATGTCCCAAGTGCAGTGCAGAGAAGGCAGATATTACTCATTATTTCTGGCTGTGTCCAAAGATTTTTCAGTTATGGAGGCAAATTAATTTTTGGCTAAAGAGGAAGCTCCTTATAGAGTTTGATATTCAAATTTTTAATGTCTTTTTTCTAGTAAAATATTCAGAAAGACATAAAGAAAATGATTTAATGAATACAATATTTTTTTTTAACTAGGAATCTAATTCTCAAGGAATGGAAAGGAGCGAAAGCTCCTAAATTGGTGGCCTGCAAACATGGATTAATCAAACAATGTATGTCAGAACAGTATTCCTTACGAGATTTATCCAATTTTCAATTAGCAACATTTTTTAATAAATGGAAAAATGTAATTTTATCATTATCTGTGAATGTGCAAATACAAATGATAGCCCCTCTTAGGAATACAGAATATGTTATAATTAATATTTTAGCAGGCCTATTTCCCCAATTTTAGTTTTTTTGCTTGTTTTTTTCCCCTACCCCTCCCAACCACTTGATTCTTTTTTGTTATATTGTTTGATCAGATAATATGTATATAGAGCATTTGGTGTTGCTGAATGTATTATTGTGTTATGACTTTGTCTACATGTTTCTTGTTGGTCTCTGACTATCTATTGTTGATTAGAATTTACTAAAATGTCAAGCTTTAGAAAGAAAGATACCATTATGGAAAACCAAAGATATCAGAGTTTATTTGACTTGGAAAATTGAGCATTTCATCCTACGTTATAATGGTTAAATTTATGTTCTAATTATGATATAATTTTGTGTATGACATTGTAATGTAAGGAGTGTCATCTTCAAAATACGAGCATTGAAAAATGTATTGTAATTCTGTATATTTGAAAGATATGAACAATAAAGCTTGTTAAAAAGTAAAAAAAACAAAAAAACAAAACAAAACAGGCCAATACATTGTAATGGTGGGAAAATTTTACAATTCAATGGTGACTTTAGCAAACATATATGCTCCTAACCTGAAGCAAGATTCATTTAAATATCATTTAAATATCATTGTTCGCTTCCTAAACTACAAGGACAAGGAACAGATTCTCAGATGTGCACGACTTAAGCACCCAGTTCACCATGCAGGAGAAGAATTGCAAATCTTTTCAGACTTGTCCCCCACCACTCTTCAAAAAAGAAGGGAATTGGGCCACATCACTGCCAAACTGAGGGCTCACAGAGTCCAATACAGATGGGGCTTTCCGGTATCCATAATTGCCACCCATCAGAATAAGTCCGCGGTATTCCACCCAGGATCGGATGAAGCATCGTTTTTTGCAGGACTCTCCATTGGCCCTGACCAGACACACCAAGATCCAGCTCAAGGGTCAGCACGGCCAAGCACTTGAAACTTCAAAAACAAACTCAGACTGCAGCAAACCAAAGATCTTTGAGACACTAAGCTTTGAATAACTAACACCGTATCCTTTATAGTCCTGTACTTTATACTGTTAGCACTGGGGGTTTACAAATGTCTGTAGAAATGTTTATCTTAATGTTCACAGGTCACAGGGAGAGTGGGGATGTATTTGGTCTTGAGTGAGCCCACAATTAAAGGACTTCTAGCAGGTTTAAGTGAGAAGTAATAGGGCAACCACCTCTGAAATCTCCTCAAGCCCGATATATCATTTTTCAACTATAACCTGTATTGGGGTCCCCATGGGGATCCATAATTACTCCCAACAACGATTATACCACTTAATATGTACTGGGGCTTTTGCCTAATCTTAAAGACCCTAAATGTTAAATAAGCTTGCTTAGTCAATAGTCATGTCTTTTTTTTTTTTTGTGTAATCGCACCCTCCCTTACAATCACCTTCTCTAAATTTGCTCTTCAAATATGGTTGTATTAATGCAGCTCCACTTATAGACCACTGACTAGTGATATACAATCCCCACACCTCAAAACTTCCTCTCATGGGTTCCCCCCGCTTCCCCCCACAATTGGCCCTTGCATCACATATAATCCTTCCCTCCTCTGCCCTCTCCTTTTTACCCTCCTTCCACTCCCCCCCAACCTTCCCTCTTTCCCCCCCTCTCCACCCTCCAAACCCACCCCCTCCATCGGCCAAGTGTTACTGCTCATTTCTTACCACTCCCAAGATAAAGGATACCAATCTTTTCTTTTTAGGAGATTCAAAGTTACTCTATAATAATTCTTTTTTTGTACTAGCTTGGGGGTTACTACCCCGTTTAAACCTTTTCTTTTTTTTTCTTTTTAGCATCTTATTGTTTTAAATTTGTTGATACAGATTTGTAGACCGAAGAGTTATCTTGTTACAAATTGTTTATCCTCGGGCCCACGTACATACACCGGGCCCTATCTCTTATCTGTTTGCCTCCACTTCTTTCACCTTCTCTACTTAGGCTACTCTAGCTTTTACTTCCTTACCCTTATCTATACAATCCGCTTCCCTTAACCTTTTCCTTCTCCCCAAAGGTCTCCCTACCCCCCCTTCTTTTTTTTTTTTTTTTTTTTTTCAGAAGGAATCATCGGCATAGCAGGTTTGGCGTACATAGCCTGACATTGACTACTGTTAATGCCAAGGGATTGAACAATCCAGGCAAGCGGTCTATCGCTTTTAGAGCCCTAAAAAACTTAAATAGCCATGTGTTGTTTTTTCAGGAAACGCATTTCCGGAAGGGGAGGGAGCCGAAATGGTTCAATTCACAATACCCCACAGCTTACTTTGCTTCGGGGCAATCAAAAAAAGGAGGCGTGGGTATTCTAATCCATCACTCACTACCTTTAAAAATCACAAATGTTGTGAAAGACCCAGAAGGCAGATACTTGATTGTGACAGGAACACTGTATGACCATCCAATCACCTTAGCTACATTGTACTGCCCAAATACTGAACAACACATCCTGGTGACCAAAGTTTCAAAACTTCTTTTAGACCTGGCGAAGGGTACAGTCTTCCTCTCGGGGGACTTTAATCTCACCATGGATGTCCAATTAGACACATCAAATGGCACAGCTAGCACTCCACCCAAAGTACTTAAATCTGTAAAAAACTCAATTTCAAACATCCAACTTCATGACATCTGGCGCACACTACATCCAACAGAAAAGGATTTCACATATTTCTCACCACCACATAACAAATACTCTCGCATAGACTATTTTTATACCGACTCAAACGGGCTTGACATGGTCACTGGATGTTCCATTGGCCCCATAACTTGGTCGGACCATGCACCAGTCACATGCACAGTACAATGGCCTGACTTACCACCCACATCATACATTTGGAGACTAGACGACTCTTTACTGAATGATCCTATCATTAAAATAGACCTTCAGAAAGCATTGGAAGAGTATCTTACACATAACAATCCCCAACACACATCACTTACAAATGTATGGGAAGCGCATAAAAGCGTCATGAGGGGAGAATTCCTTAAACATAAGGCACGTCTCACCAAACAATATAGACTAAAACACACACAATTATTACAAGCTATAACACATCTAGAAGGGCAGCACAAAAAAACCCACTAGACACAGTCACCAAGAACGAACTAGACACTGCTAAAAGGGACCTTAACACGCACCTCATGGAGGCTTACCAACGCAAGAACCTACATGTGAAACAACAATATTACGAAGGAGGCAATAAGCCTCGGAAATTGCTGGCCAGAGCGACACATAGAAAGCAATTAAAAACGTACGTACATCACATACAAACCCCAAATGGGCCGGTGATAAAAGGTAGCAAACAGATAGCTAACTCCTTTCATTCTTACTACCAAACACTGTACAATCTAGGCCGGACTCTGGACATAACAGAATCCTTAGAGGACATGCCTACCAGGGAACATAAGATAGATCAATATCTTGCAAATTCAAATTTACCCCAACTTGACCCAGAACACAGAGATATCCTAGACTCAAACATTACTGTTGATGAGATTAAACAAGCCATTAAAGATTTCCCTAGTGGGAAAAGCCCAGGCCCAGATGGTTTCTCTTTAAAATACTACAAACTCTTTAGCGATACTTTAGGGCCTTTGATGGCTCAACTTTTTAATAACTTGATAGTAACGCCATCACTCCCTAAAACAATGCTCGAAGCGCATATAACAGTTTTACCCAAACCAGGTAAACCTCCCAATTCTCCGGCACATTTTAGACCCATCTCTTTGCTAAATTTAGATATAAAATTTTTAGCTAAAATATTAGCGAACCGCCAAAATAAATACCTCGCGAACCTTGTCTCATCTGACCAAGTAGGTTTTGTACCAGGCAGAGAGGCACGAGATAACACCAATAAGGTAATCCAGATCCTAAATTTTGCTCAGGTCAAGGGAGTGCCTATGGCCCTTTTCTCAACGGACGCAGAGAAGGCCTTTCGACCGGGTCGACTGGCTTTTTCTGCGTCGGGTCATGAAGGCTATGAACTTTGGAGACTCCTTTCTTAATTTGACCTTCGCTTTATACTCGGCCCCCAACGCTCGGATTAGAGTCAATGGTACGTTATCAAAGACTTTTACCATATCAAACGGGACCCGACAGGGGTGCCCGTTGTCCCCCTTGCTTTTTGCTCTCTCTCGATTGAAGCATTAACCCAAAAGGTATGACTTAACCCTAACATCAAGGGGATCCAGATTGGGGAGGTAGAACATAAACAGGCGTTATAAGAGGATGATATTCTCTACACCCTTTCCAACATCGACTCGTCGATACCAGACCTCCTCACGGAACTTGCTACATATGGAAAACTTTCTAATTTCCATTTAAATCTCTCAAAGTCTGAACTCCTCAACATTACCTCTCCGACTGAACATATCCAATTCCTAGCAACCAACTATGAGGTCCCTATAGCTGTCAACAAACTGAAATATCTAGGTATATATCTATCTGCAAAATCTACAGATTTATTTAAAAACAATTATCTCACTCTGCGGAAAGAAATAATTAATGACCTATCCTCTTGGAAGAATAAAACATTATCTTGGCTAGGAAAAATAGGCCTCATCAAAATGAATATCTTACCTTGTATCTTATATATAATGCAAACTGTACCAATACACCTACCTACAGATTTCCTCCCTCACCTGCAGAAATCCTTAGAAGAGTTTATCTGGACTGGCGTTAAGCCTAGACTACCCAAAGGGACACTATACCTTCCTAGGGACAGGGGGGGACTGGGGTTTCCTGACTTGGCATTGTATAGAAGGGCCATACTATTACAGAGGCTAACTGAATGGGCACATAACACTAATCAAAAACAGTGGGTCAAAATAGATGGCCAAATTCTCCATTCCAACAACGTTGCTTCATTAGCATGGATCCCAGCAACAAAACGCCCCAAATTGATATATAAATATCACTTAATTACAGAAACCCTCCTCGAATGGGACAGATTAATATCTACCAGTACACACATCTCAACCATCCCTTCGCCAATGACACCAATTCTAGAGAACCCTGAACTACCATACTGTGACCTAAGCAGGCGCATGTGCTCACCTCACAGCTTGAGACTAGCCATCTTACACTTTGCATTAATAGAGGGTAGACTACGCTCACATCAAGAAATGTTAGAAATACATGGGAACATTTTCTCATCCTGGCTAAGATATCACCAACTATCACACTTCCTAATACAACACAAACACAAAGCTGACTTCCTTAGAGAACTCACTCCTTTTGAAATTCTATGTACAGGGCTCACCCCACCAAAAAGACTGATCTCAAAAATCTATAAACTGCTTCTCCTCCCCCCGGACACACAATTACCGACATACACTAGTGCATGGAATAGAGATCTTAACTACGCAATTGAGGAAGAGGAATGGCTTAAGTCATTCAGACTGGTTAAGCGCTCCTCAGTATCGGTTACTGTCCAGGAAATACAACTCAAGTTGTTAACTAGATGGTATTATACACCCGCTAGACTCCACCTGTTCTTTCCGGCGGCCTCTGCCGTGTGTTGGAGGGGGTACGGCGAGACAGGTATGCTCATACATATATGGTGGGCATGTCCCAAAATGACAAACTACTGGGCAACTGTTCTAGGGGAAATGACAAATAAGCTCAATACACACATTCCAGTCACACCCGAGACTTTACTATTCTTACATCTTCCTGATACACTGGGCAAACATGAGTGAGCCCTTCTCCTAATTATGCTCACAGGAGCAAAGAGGCTCATCCCCAGATACTGGAAGTCGGGGGAGGTGCCCACCCTTATTGAGTGGCACTCCGCCGTAGATGAATTACTAACCCTGGAAAAGCTACACTATTATAAGAGCAATCAAATAGCTGTGTATGACATGATGTTGGCTATGTGGAACCCCCTTCCGGTATAATTCATATAAATAAGCAACTCTTATAGGTATAGTTAACATTTACACAACTGCGGCAACATATTTGCCAAAATGTAAGGTTTTTTTTTTTGGGTTTTTTTCTCTCCACCACCTCTCCCACCCTCCCCCCCTCTCCCACCTTCCCCCCCCTCTCCCACCTTCCCCCCTTCCCCCCTCTCCCACCTCCCCCCCTCTTTTCTTTCTTCCTACTGGCTCCCTTTCTTCGCAAGCACATTTCTTCTCTTCTCCTTCCCCGTTGTACGTTTGATGTTCTAATGTGTATTTTATTGATTTGAACAAAAGAGAGGAAGGTTTATACAATTGTTTGTTAAAAAATATGTTGAAAAGTCAAGCTTTGTCTAATAGAGTTTATTGTCCTAGTACCCAGATGATTCTTTCATTAAGCACTTATGGGCAGTTTAGGGCCCTATGGACATCTAGAGGGGAATCCCCTCACGCCAATATTAAGAGTTGGACATTTTCACATGGTAAAAAAAAAAAAAAAGGACTTTATGCCTATCTCTTATGGGTACTTACTCCCTTAAATTGTATGTTTTGACAATTACCCTATTCTTGAAATGTATGTTTGAATTTATAATAAAGCTTGTTAAAAAAAAAAAAAAATCATAACCACCACCACCACAAAAAAAGGGTGGGCCTCATGGACTCTTGCTAATATGAAAGAAATTAATTTATCAGGTAAGTTCTTACATAAATTATGTTTTCTTTCATGTAATTAGCAAGAGTTCATGAGCTAGTGACGTATGGGATAATAAATACCCAAGATGTGGAACTTCCACGCAAGAGTCACTAGAGAGGGAGGGATAAAATAAAGACAGCCAATTCAGCTGAAAAAATAATCCACACCCCAAAATAAAGTTTTAATCTTATAATGAAAAAAACTGAAATTATAAGCAAAAGAATCAAACTGAAACAGCTGCCTGAAGTACTTTTCTACCAAAAACTGCTTCAGAAGAAGAAAACACATCAAAATGGTAGAATTTAGTAAAAGTATGCAAAGAAGACCAAGTTGCTGCTTTGCAAATCTGATCAACCGAAGCTTCATTCCTAAACGCCCAGGAAGTAGAAACTGACCTAGTAGAATGAGCTGTAATCCTTTGAGGCGGAGTTTTACCCGACTCGACATAAGCATGATGAATCAAAGATTTTAACCAAGATGCCAAAGAAATGGCGGAGGCCTTCTGACCTTTCCTCGAACCGGAAAAGATAACAAATAGACTAGAAGTCTTTCGGAAATCTTTAGTAGCTTCAACATAATATTTCAAAGCTCTAACTACATCCGAAGAATGTAACGATCTTTCCTTAGAATTCTTAGGATTAGGACACAATGAAGGAACCACAATTTCTCTACTAATGTTGTTAGAATTCACAACTTTAGGTAAAAATTTAAATGAAGTCCGCAACACCGCCTTATCCTGATGAAAAATCAGAAAAGGAGATTCACAAGAAAGAGCAGATAACTCAGAAACTCTTCTAGCAGAAGAGATGGCCAAAAGGAACAACACTTTCCAAGAAAGTAATTTAATATCCAGAGAATGCATAGGTTCAAACGGAGGAGCTTGTAAAGCTCTCAGAACCAAATTCAAACTCCAAGGAGGAGAAATTGACTTAATGACAGGTTTTATACGAACCAAAGCCTGTACAAAACAATGAATATCAGGAAGATTAGCAATCTTTCTGTGAAACAGCACAGAAAGAGCAGAAATTTGTCCTTTCAAAGAACTTGCAGACAAACCTTTATCCAGACCATCCTGAAGAAATTGTAAAATTCTAGGAATTCTAAAAGAATGCCAGGAAAATTGATGAGAAGAGCACCAAGAAATGTAAGTCTTCCAGACTCAATAATATATCTTCCTAGACACAGATTTACGAGCCTGTAACATAGTATTAATTACGGAGTCAGAGAAACCTCTATGACTGAGAATCAAGCGTTCAATCTCCATACCTTCAAATTTAATGATTTGAGATCCTGATGGAAAAAAGGACCTTGAGATAGAAGGTCTGGTCTTAACGGAAGAGTCCAAGGTTGGCAAGTAGCCATCCGAACAAGATCCGCATACCAAAACCTGTGAGGCCATGCTGGAGCCACCAGCAGAACAAACGAACGCTCTTTTAGAATCTTGGAGATCACTCTTGGAAGAAGAACTAGAGGCGGAAAGATATAGGCAGGATGATACTTCCAAGGAAGTGACAATGCATCCACTGCCTCCGCCTGAGGATCCCTGGATCTGGACAGATACCTGGGAAGTTTCTTGTTTAGATGAGAGGCCATCAGATCTATTTCTGGAAGACCCCAAATTTGAATAATCTGAAGAAATACCTCTGGGTGAAGAGACCATTCACCCGGATGTAACGTCTGGTGACTGAGATAATCCGCTTCCCAATTGTCTATACCTGGGATATGAACCACAGAAATTAGACAGGAGCTGGATTCCGCCCATACAAGTATCCGAGATACTTCTTTCATAGCCAGAGGACTGTGAGTCCCCCCTTGATGATTGACATATGCCACGGTTGTGACATTGTCCGTCTGAAAACAAATGAACGATTCTCTCTTCAGAAGAAGCCACGACTGAAGAGCTCTGAAAATCGCACGGAGTTCCAAAATGTTGATTGGTAATCTCGCCTCCTGAGATTCCCAAACCCCCTGCGCTGTCAGAGACCCCCATACAGCTCCCCAACCTGTCAGACTCGCATCTGTTGAGATCACAGTCCAGGTTGGAAGAACAAAAGAAGCCCCTTGAACTAAATGATGGTGATCTGTCCACCACTGTTACAAACTGCTATTTGTGACTGGCCCTTTAAATGGAAGGTTGCCCTGCTTCCTTGGATTTTGGAGAAGCCTATTTGCCAGCCTCCTTCCTCATGACTATGGCCCCTGGAAGATTGTGCCCCTGAGAGTATATTGACTTTTGTTGGGTGTGTGTGGCCCTTTGGGAAACGTCTGGGGACATATTGTGACTCTGGTGAACAATGCCCCCTTTAAGACTATGTCCCCAGACCTGTGAAATGACTTGTCCCTGGCTTTCTCCCATTTGGTTCAGTTTCAGTGTGTGCCATTAAGAGTTAAATTTTGTTCAGCTTCAAGAAACCTATTCTAAATACAAGTCTGCTGGGATTAGCTCTAATTAGGTTTAGTGATCAACTTTCCCATTGTCTAATCAGACTAGTATTGATAAGGTGGACTGCATTGTTTTATTGTGTGTAATGTTATCTGCTGAAGTAAATGTTGTGGCCTGTCAAAGGGAGTGTCTCTCTATCTAATATCAAATGTGTGATGGGGGATTTTATGCCTCCCCCTGAGAGTGTCCTGTTTGCATGTAACCTCAATAAAAAGCAGGCTGTGTGCTCCAGCACATCAGACCTATTTTTGACCCTCTAACTTGCAGCTTTGACTCATGTTTGTAGGATACAGCTTATATCACTACAGGGATTGCTATGCTTTTCATACTCCCTTAGCTACGGGGATTGCTGACTATGGTGCTGATGATTCTTTGGTGAGCGCTAGGAGCATCCTTTTCTACGGTCCAACTTCCAGCCAGCCTGGAGGCAACCGTAACATTTGGCGGCAGCGGTGGGATTGGCGTCCTAGCGCAAGGAGCAGCACCACAACAGCACTGGTATCGTAGGAAAGTTATTGAGGGCAACGCTAGCCACTGCGCAGCGTCCCTACCTACAGCAGCATGGAGCTGACAAGATACTGGTCAGAACCCTGTGAAGAGCACCTCAACCTGATCCGTCGCTATGAGGGCGCTGATTTCGTTCCAGAGGTAAAGAGGCGGCTAGTCCGATATGGTCCAGACCCTGCACAGGAGGTAGTCAGTCGCCTCATCCGGGAATTGGCTACTGAGAACGAAGCGGCACGAGCCTTTGAGCGCCAACTGTGGAGTTTGAGGGTATGGACACCTGGTCTCTCTCCCCAGCCGCAGCATGTTCCACAGGGAGAGGAGAGCAGCGACCTCCCTCCCCAGCGGCAGTATACTGTGCAGAGGGAAGAGAAAACCAGTCTCCTTCCCCAACCAGAGATACCAGAGGCAGCAGGCCTCATAGACTGGTCCTGGGAGGACCCCCAGCAGGCAGGTGGAGATGGGACCGCAGTCTCTCTACCGGCCCTACAGGGATGCTGGGCAGGCGGCCCAGATCCCCAGCGACAGACCCAGCTACAGGGAGGGGAGAGCATCGACCTCCCTCCCCAGCCGGAGTGTGCCTTCCAGGGAGAGGAGACAACCGGTCTCTCTCCCCAGCCGCAGCATGTTCCACAGGAAGCGGAGAGCATCGACCTCCCTTCCCAACGGCCACCGGAGTATCAGGAGGAGGAGGTAAGCCAATCTCCCCCTCCCCAGCTAACTCCTAACTTGGGCCCAGGGTTAACAGTGGAGATGTTAACCCCCACTGACCCCCACGTTCCCTTTGCCACCGGGCAGGACTATGCCCCAATTCCCCCAGCAGAAGAGCTGGCATCAGGACAGAGCGCTGCTGGCCTCTGCCCTACAGACCCCCTTGTTACAGGACTGGCCTGCAAACCCCTCACCCCAGCAGAAGCGCTGGCACCAGGGCAGAGTGCCGCTGGCCTCTGCCCCCCAAGTACCATCAGCTATTTGCCCAGCTGCGCCAGGAAGGCAGAGGATGCTACCCTTTCATCCTATAACCTGGAACCTACAGGCCAGTACTACTTATTATGGGGGGGCTACTTTGCTGCTAGTGTTTATTTGTGGGTGGGTTGCGAGACTAACTTAGGCACTGACCGACAGAAGGTCAGGTGCCTGGTTAGTCTCCCTCCAAAAGGGGAGATATGTTACAAACTGCTATTTGTGACTGGCCCTTTAAATGGAAGGTTGCCCTGCTTCCTTGGATTTTGGAGAAGCCTATTTGCCAGCCTCCTTCCTCATGACTATGGCCCCTGGAAGATTGTGCCCCTGAGAGTATATTGACTTTTGTTGGGTGTGTGTGGCCCTTTGGGAAACGTCTGGGGACATATTGTGACTCTGGTGAACAATGCCCCCTTTAAGACTATGTCCCCAGACCTGTGAAATGACTTGTCCCTGGCTTTCTCCCATTTGGTTCAGTTTCAGTGTGTGCCATTAAGAGTTAAATTTTGTTCAGCTTCAAGAAACCTATTCTAAATACAAGTCTGCTGGGATTAGCTCTAATTAGGTTTAGTGATCAACTTTCCCATTGTCTAATCAGACTAGTATTGATAAGGTGGACTGCATTGTTTTATTGTGTGTAATGTTATCTGCTGAAGTAAATGTTGTGGCCTGTCAAAGGGAGTGTCTCTCTATCTAATATCAAATGTGTGATGGGGGATTTTATGCCTCCCCCTGAGAGTGTCCTGTTTGCATGTAACCTCAATAAAAAGCAGGCTGTGTGCTCCAGCACATCAGACCTATTTTTGACCCTCTAACTTGCAGCTTTGACTCATGTTTGTAGGATACAGCTTATATCACTACAGGGATTGCTATGCTCTATATACTCCCTTAGCTACTGAGCTCCTGTAAGAGCTCTTGTTCCTGGGTTCACCTACTGGAGCCTGGTCGTAGGTCCAGGGCGCAGAGCAGACGGCGAGATACCAGCCCAGCAGCGGTGGTTCGTAGAGTCTGCATTACTTATGGTGGCTACGCAGCAGTTATAGTGTCCACGGTGCTGCTGCTCCTTTGGTGAGCGCTAGGAGCATCCTTTTCTACGGTCCAACTTCCAGCCAGCCTGGAGGCAACCGTAACAACCACGTCAGAGAGTGTCGTACAATCGGATTTAAAGATATTAACTGTGATATCTTTGTATAATCCCTGCACCACTGGTTCAGCATACAAAGCTGAAGAGGTTGCATGTGAAAACGAGCAAAGGGGATCGCGTCCGATGCAGCAGTCATAAGACCTAGAATTTCCATGCATAAGGCTACCAAAGGGAATGATTGAGACTGAAGGTTTCGACAAGCTGAAACCAATTTCAGACGTCTCTTGTCCGTCAGAGACAAAGTCATGGACACTGAATCTATTTGGAAACCTAAAAAGGTTACCCTTGTCTGAGGAATCAATGAACTCTTTGGTAAATTGATCCTCCAACCATGTTCTTGAAGAAATGACACAAGTCAATTCGTATGAAATTCTGCTAAATGTGAAGACTGAGCAAGTACCAAGATATCGTCCAAATAAGGAAATACCACAATACCCTGCTCTCTGATTACAGATAGAAGGGCACCGAGCACCTTTGAAAAAATCCTTGGAGCTGTTGCTAGGCCGAACGGCAGATCCACAAACTGGTAATGCTTGTCTAGAAAAGAGAATCTCAGAAACTGAAAGTGATCTGGATGAATCGGAATATGCAGATATGCATCCTGTAAATCTATTGTGGACATATAATGCCCTTGCTGAACAAAAGGCAGAATAGTCCTTATAGTTACCATTTTGAATGTTGGTATCCTTACATAACGATTTAATATTTTTAAATCCAGAACTGGTCTGAAGGAATTCTCCTTCTTTGGTACAATGAATAGATTGGAGTAAAACCCCAGACTCTGTTCCAGAACTGGAACTGGCACAATTACTCCAGCCAACTCTAGATCTGAAACACATTTCAGAAATGCTTGAGCCTTCACTGGGTTTATTGGAATGCGAGAAAGAAAAAATCTTCTTGCAGGAGGCCTTACCTTGAAACCTATTCTGTACCCTTGTGAAACAATGTTCTGAATCCAAAGACTGTGAATCGAATTGATCCAAATTTCTTTGAAAAAACGTAATCTGACCCCTACCAGCTGTGCTGGAATGAGGGCCGCACCTTCATGTAGACTTGGGAGCTGGCTTTGGCTTTCTGAAAGGCTTGGATTTATTCCAGACTGGAGATGGTTTCCAAACAGAAACCGTTCCTTTAGGGGAAGGATCAGGCTTCTGTTCCTTATTCTGACGAAAGGAACGAAAACGATTAGCAGCCCTATATTTACCTTTAGATTTTTTATCCTGAGGTAAAAAAGTTCCTTTCCCCCCAGTAACAGTTGAAATAATAGAATCCAACTGGGAACCAAACAATTTATTACCTTGGAAAGAAAGGGAAAGCAAAGTTGACTTAGAAGACATATCTGCATTCCAAGTTTTAAGCCATAAAGCTCTTCTAGCTAAAATAGCTAAAGACATATACCTGACATCAACTCTAATGATATCAAAGATGGCATCACAAATAAAGTTATTAGCATGTTGAAGAAGTTTAACAATGCTATGAGTATTATGATCTGACACTTGTTGTGCCAAAGCCTCCAACCAAAAAGTGGAAGCTTCCGCAACATCAGCCAAAGAAATAGCAGGCCTAAGAAGATTACCTGAACATAAATAAGCTTTCCTTAGAAAGGATTCAATCTTCCTATCTAAAGGATCCTTAAAGGAAGTACTATCTGCTGTAGGAATAGTAGTACGTTTAGCTAGAGTAGAGATAGCCCCATCAACTTTAGGGATTTTGTCCCAAAACTCTAATCTGTCAGATGGCACAGGATACAATTTCTTAAACCTTTTAGAAGGAGTAAATTAATTACCCAGATTATTCCATTCCCTAGAAATTACTTCAGAAATAGCATCAGGGACAGGAAAAACTTCCGGAATAACTGTAGGAGGTTTAAAAACCGATCTTAAACGCTTAGTGGATTTAGTATCAAGAGGACTAGATTCCTCCATCTCTAATGCGATTAAAACTTCTTTAAGTAAAGAACGAATAAATTCAATTTTAAATAAATATGAAGATTTATCAGTGTCAATATCTGAGACAGAATCCTCTGAACCAGAAAAATCATCATCAGAAACAGACAAATCAGAATGATGATGTTCATTTAAAAATTCATCTGAAAAATGTGAAGTTTTAAAAGACTTTTTACGTTTACTGGAAGGAGGAATAACAGACATAGCCTTCCTAATAGATTTAGAAACAAAATCTCTTATATTAACAGGAACATCCTGAGTATTAGATGTTGATGGAACAGCAACAGGTAATGGAATATTACTAATGGAAATACTATCTGCATTAGCAAGCTTATCATGACATTCATCACAAACTACAGCCGGAGGAACAGTTACCACAAGTTTACAGCAAATACACTTAACTTTGGTAGAACCAGCATCAGGCAGCGTTTTTCCAGAAGTAGCTTCTGATCCAGGGTCAATCTGAGACATCTTGAAATATGTAAGAGAAAAAACAACATATAAAGCAAAATCTATCAAATTCCTTAAAAGACAGTTTCAGGAATGGGAAAAAATGCCAATGAACAAGCTAGCAACCAGAAGCAAATGAAAAATGAAACTTAAATAATGTGAGAAAAGGTGGAGACAATAATGACGCCCACATTTTTTAGCGCCAAAAAAGACGCCCACATTATTGGCGCCTAAATGCTTTTGCCAAGAATGACGCTACATCCGGTGACACCGACGTTTTTGGCGCAAAACTTCAAAAAAATGACGCAAACACGAACAACTTCCGGCGACAAGTATGACGCCGGAAATGACAAAGAAATTTTAGGCGCCAAAAAAGTCCGGGCCAAGAATGACGCAATAAAATGAAGCATTTTCAGCCCCCGCGAGCCTAACAGCCCACAGGGAAAAAAAATCAATTTTAAGGTAAGAAAAAATGTTTTATTCATATGCATTATCCCAAATAATGAAACTGACTGTCTGAAATAAGGAATATTGATCATCCTGAATCAAGGCAAATAAATGTTTAAACACATATATGTGTTTAAACACATATATTTAGAACTTTATATAAAAGTGCCCAACCATAGCTTAGAGTGTCACAAAAAATAAGACTTACTTACCCCAGGACACTCATCTACATGTAGTAGAAAGCCAAACCAGTACTGAAATGAGAATCAGTAGAGGTAATGGTATATAAGAGTATATCGTCGATCTGAAAAGGGAGGTAAGAGATGAATATCTACGACCGATAACAGAGAACCTATGAAATAGATCCCGTACAAGGAGACCATTGAATTCAAATAGGCAATACTCTCTCCACATCCCTCTGACATTCACTGCACACTGAGAGGAAAACCGGGCTCCAGCCTGCTGCGAAGCGCATATCAACGTAGAATCTAGCACAAACTTACTTCACCACCTCCACGGGAGGCAAAGTTTGTAAAACTGATTTGTGGGTGTGGTGAGGGGTGTATTTATAGGCATTTTGAGGTTTGGGAAACTTTGCCCCTCCTGGTAGGAATGTATATCTCATACGTCACTAGCTCATGGACTCTTGCTAATTACATGAAAGAAATATAAAATATAGATGGGGATTCCCCTTCTGTCTACAGGTTTCCCATAAGGGTTACACATTTTCATACAGATCCGAACAAGACCTACAACCATTATCAGAGGCTCTTCAAATAACTTTTAAACAACCACATCTTGCAGACATCTCTGTCAGAGATGAACCTCCTTCAAGACAGCGACATCTTCAAAAAGAACCCTCTCAAAATTGGATGAAAGTATTGCCTAAAAGAAAAAAGAACAAACTGCCTTTAACGGAAAACAAAATGGACAGCGATAATATCACCTGAACATATGCACGGAATATGTTATGGGTGAGATAAATCCTGTTTGTATTGTTCTCTTATTAACATTTTTCTAAACCTTAATTATAAGACATTGCAGAACCCACAGTCCAGAACATTTAGGTTAGTTGAAATATTTCTATAGGACCTATAGACTTGAAAATTATAGACCCCCCATGTTAGGGGCCATAGTTTTTGTTTGTTAGCAATATATAATTTATATATGTTAGTTACATGCTTCTAAGCTTATGTCTTTTTTGAAGGTGATTGTGTTATTTGAACATTCTCCTCTATGTTTGTGTTTTTTTATGACACAGTTGTTTTACAAGTGTTTTACTTTATTGTTATTTGATTGTAATTTACAATTTAGCATAAGATTCACATCAGAATGTATTCATACATACTCAACAAAGATACACCCTGGTGTATATTTTATCACATTAAATGATACTCCCATCACTTCTAAACATTCCACACAAGGTTCGACCTAAATTTACCCACCACTCTTTCCAACTAGATATTCACAAGCATTAAATATTATATTCCTAAACACACTACTAAGCAATCCTAACTGATCCCAAAACAGATATCTTAACATTTATTTCAGCTAACACTCAGGGTTTGAATAACCCCTACAAAAGGAATATAGTACTAAGAGATTTAAAAAAAAAAAAAAGCTGATATAGTCTTCATACAGGATACTTTCACACACAAATTTGGTGAGACCCATTACGCATCAAATTCACAAAAAACAAACGGAGTAGGAATACTTTTAAAAAGAAATACCCCATTCTAACTATTGAAAAAATACAAAGATAAAACAGGCCAATAGTGATTTACTAATGACTTTTATATGCCTACTATAAAAGAGCAAGAATTTAAATATATTGCTATGGAATTGTCTCCCCTGTAGTGATTCAATGGTGAATTCTATATGCTTGTTGGAAAGGAGTGAGAAGATAAATATATTGTTATGGAACTGTCCCCTTTGTAGTGATTCACCGGTGAAGTTTATATGCTTGAGGTAAATGAGTGAGAATTAAAAATAGTGTCATGGAATGTGGGTGGAATTTTATCTCCAATAAAACGGAAAACCCTAATTAAACTTTTAGGCGCCCACAAACCTGATATAGTGCTGCTGCAAGAGACACACCTACAAGAAAAAGAAGCATTAAAATTAAAGATTAAATGGGTGGGTGAAGTAATTACCTCTGATTATGACAATAGGAAAAATGGAGTAGCAATTTTAATAAATAAGCAACTGCCATGTAGAATAATTAAAAAAATAATAGATCCAATAGGTAGATTTCTGATTGTTCATATTGAAATAAATAATATATTGTTTATTCTGTGTAATCTCTATGGTCCAAGTAAGGTGGATATCCAATTTTGGCACTCACTAGCAGCAAAACTATTGTCCTATAGAGGTCAAAACCTGATAATAGGCGGTGATTTCAATTTGGCTTTCTCTTCAAATCTAGATAGACTAAACAGTAAATGTGGGGATAAAAGAGATAGGAAAATATACATATTACATAAATTCTGCCATAAAACTGGGACAAGAGATAAATCTGGAGACTTCAAAATCCAGACATTAAGGCTTTTTCTTGTATTTCTAAATCACACCAGACTTTCTCACAAATTAACATGTTTTTAATAGCTGATATAATGACTGGTAGGAAAGTAAGAACAAAGATATGTGACATAATGATAACGGACCATGCCCTAATTTTACTAGATATTGAATTAAAAACCTATCAAAGACACCCTACTAATGATCTATTCTTCCCAAAATATTTATCACGAAACAATTAATTTCAAAACTGGCTCAAGAGTAGATGGCAAGAATACACAATACATAATCATTCATATAAAAATAAATTTGAAGTGTTTTGGGAATGTGGAAAAGCAGTCTTAAGGGGTGAGATAAAGGCCTATCTTTGTAAGATTAAAAAGAAAAATAAACAGCAGGAGGAACAGCTCTCTAATTCTGTGAAGAATAGCTTTAATTCATACTTAGCACAGCCAAATAAAGTTCACTGGGATAAATATATAAGCCTAAAGATGCAGAGAGACCTATTTTTAAAACAAAATATGATACAGGAAGATATGCGTATAAGAGCACTGTATGGAGGCTTTAGGGGAAGGTCCGCTAAATATCTAGCACATATAACACAAAATAGAACAAAAAACAACATTGCGACAATCAAACAGGGATCAAGTAGATTCACTACAAATAAAGAGATACAGAACATTTTTTTAGAGTGTTTTAAAAATATATATACTGCAGGCATAACTAATCAAGAGGCAAAAAATAAGTTTTGGGACAAAGTTAAACTACCAAAATTATCACAAGAGATAATGGAAATTATCAATGCCCCAATTTCGTTAAAAGAAACCGAACAGGGAATAAAAAGTCTTAAAATGAATAAAGCCCCTGGGCCTTATAGATTACCGTCAGAATTCTACCAAATATTAATAGAAGAAATTTCTCCAGTGCTACATAGTTTATATATTAATTATTTTGTACAATATAATCAATACTCGACAGGTTTTGCCGCATCCAACATTTCACTTATTCTTAAAAAAGATAAAGACACAGAAAATCCTGCATCTTATTGTCCAACATCCTTACTTAATATAGATTATAAGCGACTGACTTCTATAATAACCAATTGACTGAAACCACATATATCTGATATTATTCATGAAAACCAAACTGGCTTTATGCCGGGGAGGAACCCTGTCAAAAACATATGGAAAACAATGTTGATAATGGAATATATCCAGGATAAAATAAAAAATGTGAGTGGGGGTGAGATGTTGGATGTGGCAATTTTATCAGTCAATGCCGAAAAAGCTTTTGACTATATCAGCTGGGATCCTCTCATTACGACACTAGATACATTTTGATTTAAAGACAACATCATAAATCTAATAAGAGTTTTGTACAATAACCCAATGTCAGCTGTTGTAGTTATCGGGACTACGCCGGAGAACTTTAGGTTACAAAGAGGGACTCATCAGGGATGCCCCTTATCGACGTTATTATTTAACCTATCAATAGAACCTTTTGCAATTCTCTTAAGAGAATGTTTGCCTGGTATACATATTGGAGATCAAAAAATGATCCTTTCATTATATGCAGATGATTTGCTGATATTTCTGACTGATATAGAAAAAACGTTGCCATTATTGTTAAAATAAATTCAGCTATTTGGTGAGATATCAGGCTATAAGATTAATTATGGAAAGTCAGAATTGTTATGGTTAAATAAGCCACTTGATTTTAAAAGGCCACTACCCTTTAAAGAAACATTACAAATTAAATATTTAGGTATTATACTGTATTGTCTAAAAATATGAAGGATTGCTATGAATTAAATTATCCTAAAGTATTTGAAGATTGCAAAAGTTTTAGTTTGGTCTAATTTACCTATATCTTTAACGGCTCGAGTAATGTTACTTAAGTCTATTCTTTTTCCTAAAATTCTATATTTACTTCAAAATATCCCCCTACTATTATATAAAAAAGATATTATATGTTTCAAAAAACAATGTTCCAAATTTATATGGGCGGGAAAAAGGTCTAGGATTGCTTTGGATAAATTACAACATAATAAAATAGTTGCAGGTCTGGATTTTCCAGACATAGAAGCCTATAATCTAGCAACCACATTTAAATATGCAATGGATTGGATAACAGCCCAATAATATTTAACATTTGACCATATACAAAATAATCGATTGCACCATTTAATCTAGGAACACTCTTACACTGTCCTATAAATAAAACCCCCAAGAGAATCTTGAATATGTTAATATTTAAATTTACAATAAAAGCATGGCAGCAGGTCTGTTCTCGAGTGAAGGTAAACCCTTTTTGTACGGATACGTCACTTTATTAATAATTTACAAACTAAATACAATTCTAATTGGTCTCTGGGAATTTTAGATAGTGCTATTAAATTATACAAAAGTGGCAAGACATCAATTTCAATAGAGAGTATTTTTATCAATTTCAAGTATTTGACGGCGATAAAAGACAAGTGGCAAAAAGAGTTTCCTAGTTTAACGATAGAGGAAATAAAACAATCCTTTAAAATAAGCAACAAATTTTAGGTGCCCACTAATTGGAGAGAATCACAACTGAAATTGATTAGGAAAGTCTATATAACCAATGCCAGCTTAACCAGATGGTATGGATCCAATCTAGCATGCCCCAAGTGCAGTGCAGAGAAGGCAGATATTACTCATTATTTCTGGCTGTGTCCAAAGATTTTTCAGTTATGGAGGCAAATTAATTTTTGGCTAAAGAGAAAGCTCCTTATAGAGTTTGATATTCAAATTTTAATATCTTTTTTTCTAGTAAAATATTCAGAAAGACATAAAGAAAATGATTTAATTAATACAATATTTTTTTTTAACTAGGAATCTAATTCTCAAGGAATGGAAAGGAGCGAAAGCTCCTAAATTGGTGGCCTGCAAAAATGGATTAATCAAACAATGTATGTCAGAACAGTATTCCTTACGAGATTTATCCAATTTTCAATTAGCAACATTTTTTAATAAATGGAAAAATGTAATTTTATCATTATCTGTGAATGTGCAAATACCATTGATAGCCCCTCTTAGGAATACAGAATATGTTATGATTAATATTTTAGCAGGCCTATTTCCCCAAAGTTGGGGCAGAATTTTTGTTTTTTTGTTTGTTTTTTTCCCCTACCCCTCCCACCTAGTTGATTCTTTTTTGTTATATTGTTTGATCAGATAATATGTA
This sequence comes from Bombina bombina, assembly GCF_027579735.1. Taxonomy (NCBI): domain Eukaryota; kingdom Metazoa; phylum Chordata; class Amphibia; order Anura; family Bombinatoridae; genus Bombina; species Bombina bombina. Next base: position 1,118,124,080 of record NC_069502.1, on the reverse strand, counting down.
TATAGAGCATTTGGTGTTGCTGAATGTATTATTGTGTTATGACTTTGTCTACATGTTTCTTGTTGGTCTCTGACTATCTATTGTTGATTAGAATGTACTAAAATGTCAAGCTTTAGAAAGAAAGATACGATTATGGAAAACCAAAGATATCAGAGTTTATTTGACTTGGAAAATTGAGCATTTCATCCTACGTTATAATGGTTAAATTTATGTTCTAATTATTATGATATAATTTTGTGTATGACATTGTAATATAAGGAGTGTCATCTTCAAAATACGAGCATTGAAAAATGTATTGTAATTCTGTATATTTGAAAGATATGAACAATACAGCTTGTTAAAAAGTAAAAAACAAAACAAAATAAAACAAAACAGACCAATACATTGTAATGGTGGGAAAATTTTACAATTCAATGGTGACTTTAGCAAACATATATGCTCCTAACCGGAAGCAAGATTCATTTAAATCTTAAACCAACTTATTGTTGGAAGTTGCCAAAGGTACTCTAATAATGGGCGGAGATTTTAACCTTACACTAAACCCGTTCCTAGACAACTCCAACAAGATCTCATCTGTTCCACACAAAATAATAAACACAGTAAAAAACTGCATGAAAGAACTGACGGTTCACAATGTGTGGCGAGTGAATAATCCAGAGGGTGCAGACTACATATTTTATTCTAACTCCCACCACAGATATTCTCGACTAGACTACTTTATGGTAGATGTAACCAGTCTGAACAAGGTGGAACATATTGATATCCTTCCCAATTCTGGGTCAGACCACTCCATAGTGAGTTGCTCCTTTAATTGGCCACACAAACCCTTCCCACACTACACATGGAAACTAGACGATTATTTTCTTGCAGACCCCATATATAATCAACGTCTCAAGAAGTCATTGAGTAAATACTTCACTATTAACAAATTTTCAGTAGACGACAATAGATTACTCTCGGAAGCACATTAAACGCTCATCCGTGGGAAACTAATTAGTATCAAGGCACATCAAACCAAACAAAATAACATACTTCTTAACAATATATTATCTAAGTTCTCAAATCTAGAATCCCAACCTAAAATAAACCCTAATGATAAACAATTAATACAAAATATTGCTGAATGTAAAATGCAGATCAATCTTTTAATGGGAAAAGAATGTAACAAGAACGCCCTCAAACTACATCAAAAATATTACAAAGGTAGTAACAGGAGCAACCCTTTTATAGCCAGAAAGCTGAGAAGAAAAATTCATAAGAATTACATTCTAACACTTAAAAATAAGCAAGGCAAAGTAGTTTATACATCAGAAAAAATAGCAGAAGAATTTAGATCATATTATTCACAATTGTATAATTAATCAATACCTTCTTACCAAAACCCTCAAATAGCTCCAAACAACAAATCTGAGATCATTGAAAAATACCTCTCTGACATTAACCTCCCAACAGTTACATCAGACCAAAAGCAGAACCTAACCAAACAGATTACACAAGGTGAACTATTGGAGGTAATTGAAAATCTACCCTCTAAGAAAGCCCCAGGACCAGATGGATTCTCTAACCAGTATTCTAAAATATTTAAAGATACTTTGTCACCCCACCTGTTGTCGGTGTTCAATACGATCATCGAAGATACTCCCTTCTCAAAATCTGCTTTAGAAGCTCATATAGTATTCCTCCCAAAACCGGGCAAGCCTCTAGACTTAGTGGCTAATTTCAGACCAATATCTCTACTAAATACAGATCTTAAGATCTATGCCAAAATTTTAGCCAATAGACTTAATCTGATTCTTCCCTACCTTATTGATAGTGATCAAGTTGGGTTTATACCATCCAGAGAAGCCAAAGATAACACTGTTAGAGCAATCCATCTCATAAATCATTTCCACTCTTCACAAATCCCAACCGTGATAGTGTCAGCGGATGCGGAAGAAACGTTAGACCACGTCTGCTGGCAGTTCCTGCGTGAAATGCTTCACAAATTTCAATTAGGAGATTTTTTTATTTCTGAAATAATGAAATTATATACTTCCCCATCTGCTAAAATCAGAGTACATGGGATATTATCAAATTCCTTTTCCATAACAAATGGCACCAGACAGGGGTGCCCCCTGTTGCCACTCCTCTTTGCATGCATAGTAGAAGCTCTTGCTGCTACAGTGCGATCTCACAATGACATTAAGGGAATCCAGATACAAGACACTAGTCATAAACTCTTACTATATGCAGAAGACATCCTTTTTTGCTTAATAGATACAATCTCATCCATTCCCCCATTGCTATATGGACTAGATAAATTCCATTTGGCTTCCAACTTTTTAATTAACAAAAATAAATCAGAACTTCTAGCCGTACAATGCAATGACAATCTTCTAACTCTAGTCTCTAACATAAGTGCATTTCGAATCCAAACTTCTTCATTAAAAAACTTAGGAAAACACCTAACACCCAAAAAATAAGATTGATTAATTGCTAACTACTTAAAATTACAAACTACTTTAATAGCGGATATGTCTTCATGGAGATAAATGAATGTCCTCCCGAGGGTATTATACCTTTTTCAAGCCCTTCCAATTCCCCTACCTTATAATTATGTATCGAATCTTCAAAACAGGATGTTCAGATTTATATGGGATAAACGTAAAGCGAGAATAAACAAAAACGTATGTGTACATCGATTAAAGCCGGGGGTTTGGGAGTACCCAATTTGAAAAATTATAGGAAAGCCACATTCCTAAAATGAATAATTAACTGGTTCTTAAACTACACTCACAAAAAATGGGTGAGATTGGAACATGACATCACGAATTCCAGGCACCTAGGGTCCTTTTGCTGGCAAAATAACTCAGCAATTCTACAGAAAATAAAAGATAATCTGATAATACAAGAAACCTACAGAATATGGGACAAAACCTTAACAGAAAATCCCCTCCTGTCATCTAGATTCTCTCCACTAACCCCTTTGACAGACAACATAGACTTTACACCAGGACAAGACTGGGGAAAATCACAACATAAGAAGCTCCAACGATCAATTATGATATACCAATTAGGTAATGAACACGCTCTTTTCTCCTCAAATAGCTTGATAGATAATGGCCTCTCTATGTTTTCTAACTGGATTCTACTACACCAATGTCACTCTTACATACAAAAACACACTGACAGGAAAAATCTAATGCACACAATGACACCATATGAATCCCTCTGCAAATCCGCTACTTCCATCAGATGAACCCTTTCCCTGGTATACTCACTTTTACAATCAACACCTCCTGGACATCCCCATATTTCATAGACCGCTGGTCTGACGAACATAGAAATATCACAATTTGATAAGACCCGTATCTTTTCTAATGTGACCAAGGTCTCCTCCTCTAGCAAAATCATCAAGACTAACCTAAAAAATATTCAAAGATGGTACCTGACACCCTCAAGAATAAACAAACTATTCCCCTCCGCCAGTAATAAATGCTAGAGATGCACCATGGCGCATATTTGGTGGACGTGTCCTCCTATACAAACATTCTGGGAATCCATTATAAAAGCTACTCCCAAAATGTTAGATGTAAAATTACCATTGGATACATCTATGTGGTTACTTAACAACATACCTCACAATTTCCCAACTCACAAAAAAATAAAATAATCTTCATAGCAAGTAATAGTATAAAGACCCTTATTGCCCAAAATCGGAAAAGTAAAGAGATACCTACACTGGCCCTCTGGTATAGTAAATTTTACCAAATACAAGAACTAGAAGAATATGCCTACATGCTACATAAACAAGAATCTTCTTATATTCAGATGAAAATAATATGGGAAACCTTCATCTCAGAAGAGTATTAACAACAACCAGCACAACACACACAATCTTAAATATATACTATAGTGTATGGGAAAACATATTTTTTGAAATTCTGACTCTTATGTTATAGTCTTTATTCAGTTGTATACATGTACAGTATGTTTACAATGTGGTTAATATCAGCTATAATTTGTATGTACAAACAACGAAATGTACACAACTTTTACATTTGTAACTTTGCTTACTATTGTACTGTTTTATTTTATCTTTACAAATAAAGCTGATTTGAAAACCAAAAAAAAAGAAAAAGAAAATATAATTTATGTTTACCTCATAAATGAATTTCTTTCATGGTGGTGAGAGTCCACGAGCACCCCCCTGTATTATTGTTGATTGTGATTGTTGTTTTCTGGCGGCATTTTGAGAATGCACATCTCTTTTTCCCTGCTCTTTTTTGTTTTGCTCTTTTTTTACCCCCTAACTTCTTCTTTTCTGGCTTGGCTATACATCAGACTAGTTTCAGACTCAATCCAAGATGTGCTTTTACTGATGATAACTTATTAAGAGATAGATTACAAGTGAAGGACTAATTTATCGCATGCCCCCAAATAGACAAATTTGGCCATTTGCGGGCGCACGATAAATAACCAGACATTACAAGTGGCTGGTTATTGCTACTGTGAGCTAGCGGTTGCAATCGGCACTCAGAAAATTAACCAGAGATCAGATCTCTGGTTAATTTTCTAAAAGTCCCCCAACTGGCCCCAAATTTCAATAAAGTAATATTTCTTAAAAAATAAAAATGATAACATCGTTATTTTTTTATAAGCAGTTATAAGGGGCTAAAAGTGGCAGCTGAGGGGTGTTAGAAAAAACAGCGCTGAAATATACATATTAACACATAAATATATACGTATATATTCATATACATATATATTTACAATTGCTACCCATCGCTGCGTGACTTACCCCCTTCACTGCGCTAGTTCTCATGCAATGTCTTACGGAATGACAACGAGGCTCCCATTGGAGCATATGGATGCGCGCTCTTGTGAGCGCAATGCTTCTGTGCAATGCATATGCAAGGTCACGTTCACATTGCACCTCACTTGCAATACCAGCACACATTTGCGTGTGCTGGTATTACAAAGTGGAGTGCAAATATATCTTTTGCGGAAGCAATATTTTGCACTTCACTTATAATCTGGCACTAAATAAATATGTTACTTATTTCCCCACGTTATTATCTTCATCTCAAGAAGTCACGATTTGAGGCATTTTTAACATGTTTCTATTTTAATAAAAGATAAAAAAAAAAATAACTCATTGTATAGTTCATTTAACAAATCTAAACCAGTCAGGAGGCTTGCTTTTTCCCAGAAAACCTCTGGATGCACTGCTTCCAGTGCAGCAAAGGATTCTGGGTAAGATATGCAAATGAGGTTCACAATGACTCACTTTATTACTTCAGTCTGCTTTTACATCCATAGCATTGCTGTATACACAGCTTTTAAGCTTAGCTAAGGTTAGTACTGTGGTTCAGAACATCCCAGGACAGCTGTTTTGTGGTTTTTGCTATGGCATAAAGGGAGTCTGTGTAAAAGCAGACTGAAGTAATAAAGTGAGTCATTGTGAGCCTCATTTGCATATCTTAACCAGAATCTTTTGCTGATTTGGAAATAGTGCATCGAGAGGCTTTCTGGGAAAAGCCTCCTGACTTGTTTAGATTTGTTAAATGAACTACACAATGAGTTATTTTCTTTATATTTTGTGCTTAGTGGAGGATTTTAAACTCACTTATCACATCTCTATAATTTAAAAAGTTGTTATTTTAATAAAACTAATAGCAACAAGATGCAAAACTGCTGTTTGGCAATGCAAAATCATTTTTCAATAATTTTAAAAATAAAAAAATAAAAAAGCATAGTGAAGTGTTGAATTTGTATGGCATTGCTCAAGAAAACATAAAAATGCATACAATTGCTTTATTAAACAGACATAATATTTCACCTTGGAAATGTAGAGCAACACACTTCAAATTCATTGTGAAGCATTTTTGCAACAGACTCATTTTTTAAAAGAATATACTTCAAGTGTGCTTCAAGTGTTGGTGATTTCACACAGCATATCATTATCAGCATGTGCAGGGTCAGAATGTACATTAATGTGATCCACCTTCATATCAGTGGAAGTGTACTGGAAAAATGCTTGTAACCAAATTCTAATAATATCACTGTGCATTTTAAATTTGACTTATGGCCCTTTCTTTACTATGGAAAAGTGCCGGATTGGCCTACTGAGATGCTGGGATATTTTCTGGTGGGCCGTGGGCCACCGGCGTAGCAGGGCCACATCCTAGGCAGCCTCCCAGCCAGAACACAGAGTGAGTCTTGTGTGCAGTGTAGAGCATCTATTCAAGGCTGCTCCTAGAATCCTGAAGGTAACTGGCTGGGGGGGAGGGATGCTGAAGTTGGGCCGGGGGTGGTCTTCAGAAATTTCCAGGACCGGTCTGATTTCCCAGTCTAGCCTTGCTATGGGATCTTTGTGATTAGATTCTCTGTAGGGAGAAAAACACTTTAACTAATAGGTTACACTTGGAAACTCAGACACAAAGATTTTTCTACCTTGAAAATAAGGATCCATAAGATAATGTACATGTTAAAAAAACAATTATTATTATTCACGCAATGTATTAAATTGTTTACAAATAGCTCCTTAGATGTTTTCACGTGTTGAAACTTATACTGTAATATTTCCATTATAAAAGCAGTAGAAACAAGAGGCAATAGCAGAAATCAAGCTCCCACTATAGAGTTTGTTTATTGGACCCACCGTACAGTTCAGCAGTATTTGTTGGGTTATTACAAATAAACATAATAATATTATTTTGTGATACAATTAACAATTAGATAGTGCCCACCCCTATTTGACCCTGTGGGGTTGTAATATTATAATAGTTATTTTTAAAAAAACATGAAACCCCAAATTTGTCTTTCATGATTCAGATAGAGAGGCCCATTTATCAAGCTCCGTATGGATCTTGTGGGCCCGTGTTTCTGGCGAGTCTGAACACCAGTTATGAAGCAGCGGTCTAAAGACCGCTGCTCCATAACCCTGTCCGCCTGCTCTGATGAGGCGGACAGGAATCGCCACAATTCAACCCGATCGAGTACGATCGGGTTGATTGACACCTCCCTGCTGACGGCCGATTGGCCACAAGTCTGCAGGGAGCTGCTGGTGCAATGCTGAATATGGAGAGCGTTTTGCTCTCCGCATTCAGTGATGTCTGTCGGACCTGATCCGCACTGTCGGATCATGTCCGATAGACATTTGATAAATAGGCCTCAGAGAATACTATTTTAAATAACTTTTGAATGTACTTCTATTATCCAATTTGCTTCATTCTCTTGGTATCCTTTGTTGAAGAAGCAGCAATGCACTACTGGGCACTAGCTGAACGCTTTAGGTGAGCCAAGACATATATGTGCAGCTACCAATCAGCAGCTCCTGAGCCTACCTAGGTATTATTTTCAGCAAAGGATACCAAGGCCTCCATTACATATGCAGCGTCACCCGCAAAATCCTCCCCCGCCAGATTTTACGCAATTTTGGTATTACATATAAGGCATAGCATACAAGTTACGCGCGTATATTACTCCCATAAGCTAACATTGAACCGCGTCGCAAATCGGTATCCAATATCCAGCGCAAGGACTTACGTGGCAAAAATGGAGAAATCTTACTCCATTTTTACCTCGCCATAAAAGGCAGCCGCAGCAAGCCTTGCGCTGAGTATGGGAGCACCGTAACTCCCGAAAATACCTGCAAAAATAAACTAACACCTAACGCATGCGCAATGTCTATCTACCTGTCAGCCGCAATTCCCCACCGCAATAACTAATAAAGTCTATTAACCCCTATATATCCGCCATCAAACCCACACCGCAAGTAATAACTAAATTATTAACCCCTAAACTGCCATAGCCCACAACGCAATTAACCTATTCAAGTATTAACCCCTAAACCACCATAGCCCACATAGCCTATTAAATGTATTAACCCCTAATCTGTCGCCACTATAATAAAGTTATTAACCCCTAAAACTAAGTCTAACCCTAACCCTAACACCCCCCTAACTTAAATATTATTTAAATAAATCTAAATAAATTTACTATTATTAACTAAATTATTCCTATTTAAAACTAAATATTTACCTATAAAATAAACCCTAAGATAGCTACAATATAATTAATAATTACATTGTAGATATTTTAGGATTTATTTTTATTTTACAGGCAACTTTGTATTTATTTTAACTAGGTACAATAGTTATTAAATAGTTATTAACTATTTAATAGCTACCTAGTTAAAATAAATACAAATTTACCTGTAAAATAAATCCTAACCTAAGTTACAATTACACCTAACACTACACTATCATTAAATAAATTAAATTAATTAACTACAAATACCTAAAATTAAATAAAATAAAATAAAATAAAGTACAAAAGATAACAAACACTAAATTGCAGAAAATAAAAAAAAATTACAAGAAGTTTAAACTAATTACACATAATCTAAACCCCCTAATAAAATAAAAAAGCCCCCCAAAATAATAAAATTACCTACCCTATACTAAATTACAAATTGCCCTTAAAATTGCTTTTTGCGGGGCATTGCCCCAAAGTAATCAGCTATTTTACCTGTAAAAAAAGAAATACAACCCTCCCAACATTAAAACCCACCACCCACACACCCAACCTTACTCTAAAACCCACCCAATCCCCCCTTAAAAAAAACCTAACAATAACTCCTTGAAGATCACCCTACCTTGAGCTGTCTTCACCCAGCCGGGCTGAAGTCTTCATCCGATCCGGGCAGACGTCTTCATCGAATCCGGGCAGAAGAGGTCCTCCAGATGGGCAGAAGTCTTCATCCAAGCGGCATCTTCTATCTTCTTCCATCCGACGAGGAGCGGCTCCATCTTGAAGACATCCGTCGCGGAGCATCCTCTTCGTTCAATGTCCAACTGAAGAATGAAGGTTCCTTTAAATGACGTCATCCAAGATGGCATCCCTTCAATTCCGATTGGCTGATAGAATTCTATCAGCCAATCGGAATTATGGTAGGAAACATCCTATTGGTTGATGCAATCAGCCAATAGGATTTAGCTCGCATTCTATTGGCTGATTGGAACAGCCAATAGAATGCGAGGTCAATCCTATTGGCCAGGATTTCACTTGCTAAACTATCGCTCTTTAAAGCTCATGGTGGCTTGGCGTTTCCCAATATCCAATTTTATAATTATGCCACACTTGTTAAATTTGTATTAGACTGGCTATCAGAAAAGGAGCATGTCTCCTTTCTTGATTTAGAAACACAGTTGCTAGCTCCATTTTCACTTAAAGCATTGATCCATATTCCATTTGCGAGATTGCCAGTAAACGTGTCACATCTATATACATTCAAGTACATAATTCTGGCATGGCATAAAGTCTGTTCTGAGATACAAATTAACTTCCGCAAATCAGAGTTTTTACCTTTAGCAGGGAATCCGGATTTCCCACCTGGGCTCATGTATGAAGTCTTTTCTACATGGGCCAAGAATGGCCTTAGAAATTTAAAGGATATCTGTGTAAATGAGTCCTTAATGATAAAGACATTCACGGAGTTAAGATCCAATTTTAATATACCAAAAACCTCTTTTTATGCTTATCTTCAGGCTCAACACTGGATTGGATCTTTACGTGCGGAGAAAGGGACCAAACTTTCACTTGGGGCTTTGGATGATGTTATTAGACTATATCATTCTGGGAAAGTCACCATCTCACTTCTTTACAATATGCTTATTAAGCATTATGGGTTAATACATATTGATAATTTAGGTAGGAAATGTCCTAAAGTTTCACAGTTTTGGAGAAAAGTATGTTTTTGGGTAAATAAGGTGTATGCCTGTAGTCTTACTCTCCGGCCGAGACATATCTTTTTTCTTCTAAGCCACGATGAACCTTATACGAACATCAGGCTTATAAATACAGTAATCCTAGTTGGACGTAATGTCATTCTTAGGAACTGGAAATCTACTCAGGAACCTAAATTTAAGGAGTTTGTAAATAAAACCCATAATCAGGTAATTTTGGAACAATTTAGTCTGAGAAGCCCTAATGACAATCAAATACAAAGATTTTTCCTCAAATGGGAAAAAATAATATTAACTTTACCTTTAGAGGCTCAATTACAGTTAATCGCTCCACTTAGGAAATCTAGTTGGTTTATACAACAACTGGAACTCGGTTTATTTCCATTTAACTGGCAAGTATAATTGAACGGATGGGGCCCCTTCTTCTTCTTCTTTTTTTTTTTTCTCCCTCCCCCCCTACCCAAGGAGCTGGTTGGTTGGTCGCCTTAGGATGTCACATAGAGTTAGTCGTAACTTTTATAAATGTACATTATACTATATTACTGTTGAGACAAGGTCGATAAGTTTTTTCCCTTTTGTTTGCTTCTTGTTTTTTGTTTTATTTCTTCATAATAGTATATACCTATTAAGTTTTTTAGGTGTTCAATTTCTTGTGTTTTTTTTTTCCTTTATCTATTTACCTCCTTTTTTCTTTCTGTACCCTGGAATGATATTTCAATAAAAAATGGAAAAATTACAAAAAAAAAAAAAAAAAAAAAAAAAAAGATAGTGTGACCCTCAGTAGGATTTTAATATAAGAAGTGTTTCCCTGTGTTCCTTGGTCTCTCCGACATTTTTCTAGATAATATTCTTAGCAGAAATCTACATATATTTCCAGAATCAGAAAGAAATGTGTTGGACCTAGGAACATCTGTGCTGCACCATAAGGAGCATTGCACGTGCTGTAAATGGTGAGAGAGATAGTGTTGGCACTAGGAGGAAGTGAAGTGCCCAGCTATTTTCACAGATGCATACAGTGTGGCTGTCAAGCCTTAGCTTTTACAGCACTATTGTAACTCATCACTTTACAACATTATACAATTGGATATACACTGCAATATGGCGTATTCACAAGCCTCTTTAGTAAGTAGTTTTTTTTGTTTGTTTTTCCTGAAGCTGTAAGAATAACACTTAAAGGGACATCAAAGTGCAAATATTGCAAGTTTGTTAGCGTCAGTCAGTAGCAGCAGTCACATGACCCCACACATCACCGAAAAAGTTTGCTCAGGACCAACAGTTCTCTGCATCTCACAAGCAATGCTTTAACTATGCATTTAACTTCTTTGTGGGATTCTACACAAAGACCTGCGGTGTCGGTATTATATACTGTAACTAATTAAAGAATGCATTTTTTTCACTAAAAGGGCTCTTTAACAAAAAAATCATGCAAACAGCCACAAAAAAATGCCCCTTGAAAAAGTAATGTGTCTACAATCTACAAAACAGTGTACTAGTATATTTTAAATCAATTATTTCTAATTGCAATTTCTAAAAACAATACAAAAAATTTAAAGATTAAAGGGACATTCCAGCCAAAGTGGAACCCACGTGCATTTCAGCTTTGAATAGAAGCATTTCTGTAGTACACATGTATTATACTTCTAATAAAACTTCATTTTTAAGTATGCTCTGTGCACCAACATTTTAAACACAACACAAGCTCAGAGAACCTAAGGTGCTTGTGCCATCTGGTAATGACTTAGTCCAAGATTACAAGTTTTGTGCTATATCGGGTGCATAAATAACGCAAAGAAAATAGCGGTATCGCACTTTCCCTAGCGCAGCCATTACAAGTTACTGAAAAACCTTCTCTTGTTGTGCGGTATGGTGCGATAAGCTCCATACCACACAAAACCCAAGACCAGACTTTACATGCTCGTGCACGCTTTCCACCATGGACATCAATGGGGAGAAAGTATCAGAAAAAAAAATGGTGATCGCCGAAACACAAACCCCATTGATATCTATGGGAAAAAGAAAGTTACTTTAAAACCTAACACCCTAGCATAAACCCCTTGTCTAAATACCCCTATTCCGCTGCTCCCCGATATTGCAGACACTATAAAATGTTATTAACCCCTAATCCGCCGACCCCTGACATCACCGGCACTAAATAAACCTTTTAACCCCTAAACTGCCAGCCCCCCTCATCGCTACTAATAAAATAAACCTATTAACCCCTAAACCGCCAGCCCCCCACATCGCTACTAATGCAATAAACCTATTAACCCCTAAAACGCCAGCCCCCACATCGCTACTACTATAATAAACCTATTAACCCCTAAACTTCCAGCCCCCTCATCACAACTACTATAATAAACCTATTAACCCCTAAACCTAATACCCCCTAATTTTAAATTAAATTTACAATATAACTATCTTTAAATAAATAAAAACTTACCTGTGAAATAAAAAAAAACTAAGAATAAACTATAAAGTAACCTAACATTACTATTTTAAAACAATAAAATTAATGAAAAATAATAAAACCTAAATGACAAATTTAAAAAATTCTAACACTACTAAAAAATTCAAAAAGTTACATTACAAAAAATAAAAACTCTAAAATTACGAAAAATAAAAAACTCTAAGAGTACCAAAAATAATAAACGAAATAATCCAAAATAATAAAAATTACACCTAATCTAATACCCCTATAAAAACAAAAAAGCCCCCCAAAATAAAAACACCCCCTAACCTAACAATAAACTACCAATAGCCCTTAAAAGGGCATTATGTAGGGCATTGCCCTAAGTTAAACAGCTCTTTTACCTAAAAATTACAAAATCCCCCTAACAGTAAACCCCCCACCCAACCAACCCCACAAAATAAAAACCTAAGGTTAAAAATACTAAGTTACCCATTGCCCCTAAAGGGGCAGATGTATGGGCATTCATCCAGGTGGCGACATCTTCATCCATCGCGGGGGCATCTCCAATTTTCATCCTGGTGCGGCGGAGCCGTGGAGCATCGTCGCCGGCAGTGCGGTCATCCAGCGTGGAGGATCCAATTCATACGATCACCGTCGTACAGTGAAGCTTGAATGCAAGGTATTTGTTTAAAATGCATTCCTATTGGCTGACATTTTTAAATCAGCTAATAGGATGAGAGCTACTGAAATCCTATTGGCTGATTTGCACAGGGGACTGTTAGGAGGTGTTTTTATTTTAGATTAGGTGTAATTTTTATTATTTTGGATAATTTTGTTTATTATTTTTTGTAATCTTAGAGGTTTTATTTTTTGTAATATTTTTATTTTTTATTTTTTCTTAGTGTTAGGATTTTTTAAATTTGTAATTTAGGTGTTATTATTTTTCGTTAATTTTATTGTTTTAAAATAGTAATGTTAGGTTACTTTATAGTTTAAACTTAGTTTTTTTTTTTATTTCACAGGTAAGTTTTTATTTATTTAAAGATAGTTATATTGTAAATTTAATTTAAAATTCGGGGGGTATTAGGTTTAGGGGTTAATAGTTTAATTTAGTATTTTGCGATGTGGGGGGCCGGCGGTTTAGGGGTTAATAGGTTTAGTTTCGTAATTTTGATGTGGGGGGGCCAGTGGTTTATGGGTTAATAGGTTTATTATAGAAGTTGCGATGTAGGGGCTGGCAGTTTAGGGGTTAATAGGTTTATTATAGTAGTAGCGATGTGGGGGGCCGGCTGTTAAGGGGTTAATAGGTTTATTATAGTAGTAGCCATGTGGGGGGTCGGCAGTTTAAGGGTTAATAGGTTTATTATAGTAGTAGCGATGTGGTGGCCGGCAGTTTAGTGTTTAATAGCTTTATTTAGTGTTGGCTATGTGGGTGGGCGGCGGATTAGGGGTTAATAAGTTTAATAAAGTATTTGCGATGCGGTAAGAAATAGGTAGTTTATGGGTGTTAGTGTACTTTGTAACATTTTAGTTATGAGTTTTGTGAAACATTTTTGTTTTCGCAAAATCCATAACTACTGTTCTCAGATTGCGGAATGGATCAGGGCGGTATAGGCTATAACGCAAGCATTTTAGCCAGACTGCACAACATATAATACGGCGCTATGGAAATCCCGCACTCAAACGTAATTTTTTGAGTGTGGAATGGATCGTTGTGTTACAGGCTAAAATGCTTGCGGTATAGCTATTCCTGCCGCGATTTGTAATATGGAAGGCCTGCCATTCCACGCGCAATGACCAATTTTTCAGCGGTATAGCCATACCGCACCATACCGCAAAACTTGTAATCTCGCTGTATATTTGCTAATTGCTGACATGACACAAACCGCACTGGCACTCTGGGTAGCTGTAGTATTCAAAACGCTGGTTCACTGATAATATCTAGCTATGCTTCACATAGACGTGCAGAGAAAAATGTCAACACTAAAACAGTGATAACTATTACTAGAAGCATTTTTTCTAATACATGTATACTGTAAATGTGTTTCTATTCAAATATGTAATTAATCTATGTGCATTTAAATTTTGATCGGAATGTCCCTTTAAATGCTCTAATGTGTTATAGAATGTTATTTTTATACAGCAATGGGACTGATCACAATCGTTTATAAAAACACATCAAACGATTCATCTACAAAACTCCCTGTACATTTTAATTGTGTTTTTCTGTTACTAATCATTAGATACAATTGTTATCAAACCCCCTAATATCCCTTTTAGCAAATATGTTTACAGCTCTAATAAATCATCTTCATAATGTTCCAAGCTAAGATCTAATGCAAACTCTATATATTATATTAAGAAAAGCTTTTCTCCACTAATCAAGTAATTAGTGGGAGTCAATACCAGGAACCAAGATGCACTGCAAATACACAGAATGTCTGAAGAGTATAAGAACAATCCATTTCATCTGCCTGTTATTCTAATTTTGATTTTAAACCTCAGACCTTACAGAACTAGCAAAAACAGCTGACCTAACTAACGAGTGGGTTTTTACTTATGGTAAAACCTGAGATAACAATGTCAGCTTAATGTATAAAGGGGGAACTGAAACTTAGTAAAATAATGATGAAAGTCAAAGATTCAAAGGGACATTAAAGTTATCAGCAATTAGACACTGAATTTCAAATGATCTGCACACAAATAGTTTAGTTGAAATATTTTTTATTGAGCGCAATACAAATTGAACAAGTTCCAATGACAATACCACAGTCAGCCACCCCAACAGTAGTGATGTCGCGAACAGTTCGCCGGAGAACAGTTCCCGGCGATCTTAGCTTGTTCGCGTTCGCCGCATCGGGCGAACATATGCGATGTTCGATCCGCCCCCTATTCGTCATCATTGAGGAAACTTTGACCCTGTATCTCACAGTCTGCAGACACAGTTCAGCCAATCAGCAGCAGACACTCCCTCCCATACCCTCCCAGCTCCTGGGCAGCAGCCATTTTAGATTCATTATGATCCTGCTTTCTTAGTGAGAGGAGGGTTAGTGCTGCTGCTGGTGATTTTATAGGGAAATTGATAGCTAGGCTAGTGTAGTGTCCACTACAGTCCTGAAGGACTCATCTAATCTCTGCTGTAAGGACAGCACCCCAAAAAGCCCTTTTTAGGGCTAGAACTTCAGTCTTTTTTTTTTTTTTTAAATCTAATTGCATTTCCCTGCCTGTCATCCTGTGTGTGAGGTCCACAGCATATACTGTGATTAATTGCTCTGTGCCACCACTGATATCTGGTGTAACATTAGTGTAAATTTAAAAAAAAAACTTTTACATCAGTTTTCTAGTGTAATCTAATTTCATTTTCCATCAGGCCTGTGTGTCAGGCCCACAGCATATACTGTGATTAATTGCTCTGTGCCACCACTGATATCTGGTGTAACATTAGTGTAAATGTAAAAAAAAAAAAAACTTTTACATCAGTTTGCTAGTGTAATCTAATTTCATTTTCCATCAGGCCTGTGTGTCAGGCCCACAGCATATACTGTGATTAATTGCTCTGTGCCACCACTCCTATCTGGTGTAACATTAGTGTAAATTTTTTTAAAAAATTTTTTTACATCAGTTTGCTATTGTAATCTAATTTCATTTTCCATTAGGCCTGTGTGTCAAGCCCACAGCATATACTGTGATTAATTGCTCTGTGCCACCACTGATATCTGGTGTAACATTAGTGTAAATTTAAAAAACAACAACTTTTACATCAGTTTGCTAGTGTAATCTAATTTCATTTTCCATCAGTCCTGTGTGCCAGGCCCACAGCATATACTGTGATTAATTGCTCTGTGCCACCACTCATATCTGGTGTAACATTAGGGTAAATTTAAAAAAAAAACAACTTTTACATCAGTTTGCTAGTGTAATCTAATTTCATTTTCCATCAGGCCTGTGTGTCAGGCTCACAGCATATACTGTGCCTAATCGCTCTGTTTTCCACCACTCATATCTGGTGTAACATTAGTGTAAATATTTTTATAAAAAACTTTTACATCAGTCTGCTAGTGCAGTGATTTTTAACCTTTTTTTGCCGTGGCACACTTTTTTACATTAAAAAATCCTGTGGCACACCACCATCCCAAAATTTTAAAAAAAATCACACATTGTAGCCTAATACAGCATGTATATATACACATACACACAAACACACACATACTGTATGTATTGTGCTGTTATGCCATGCCTCCTACAAACTACCCCTGCACTGGGAGTAAAAAACAAGCAAAGTTTAAAAAATATGTCACACTGTTGTCAGTCTGCCGTGGCACACCTGAGGATCTCTCACGGCACACTAGTGTGCCACGGCACACTGGTTGAAAAACACTGTGCTAGTGTAATCTAATTGCAGTTGCCAGGCCAGCGTGCCACTGCCAGCCTCAGTGCCACCACTCATATCTAGTGTAACATTAGTGTAACTTTTTTAAAAAATAACTTTTACATCACTCTGCTAGTGTTATTTAATTTTAGTTGCCAGGCCAGCCTGCCACTAGTGCCAGCCTGTGTGTCAGGCTCCCAGCATATACTGTGCCTACTTCCATCCTCAGTGCCACCACTCCTATCTGTTGTAACATTAGTGTACATTTAAAAAAAAAAAACTTTTACATCAGTCTGCTAGTGTTATTTAATTTTAGTTGCCAGGCCAGCGTGCCACTAGTGCCAGCCTGTGTGTCAGGCTCCCAGCACTGTGCCTACTTCCATCCTCAGTGCCACCACTTCTATCTGTTGTAACATTAGTGTAAATTTTTTTTAAAAAAAAACTTTTACATCAGTCTGCTAGTGTTATTTAATTTTAGTTGCCAAGCCAGCCTGCCACTAGTGCCAGCCTGTGTGTCAGGCTCCCAGCATATACTGTGCCTACTTCCATCCTCAGTGCCACCACTCCTATCTGTTGTAACATTAGTGTAAATTTAAAAAAAAAAAAACATTTTACTTCAGTCCTAGTGTTATTTAATTGCAGTTGCCTGCCTGCCAGCGTGTGTGCCAGGCCCACTTTCCAACTAGTGCCACCAATCATATTTGTTATAACAGTAGTGTAAATATTTTAAAAAAAAACTTTTTTGACTGTGAAACATCAGTCTGTTAGTGTAATGTAATTGAAGTTGCCTGCCTGCCAGCGTGTGTGCCAGGCCCACTTGCCAAGTTAGTGGCGCCTCTCATATTTGTTGTAACAGTAGTGTAAATATTTAAAATAAAAACTTTTTTGACTGTGAAACATCATTCAGCTAGTGTAATCTAATTGCAGTTGCCTGCCTGCCAGCGTGTGTGCCAAGCCCACTTGCCAACTAGTGCCACCAATCATATTTGTTATAACAGTAGTGTAAATATTTTTTTTAACCCCTTAATACTCTGAGGGTATTGCAGTGATGCCTCGATATGGAGGCATCCTGCAATACCCCTTTACAAGACTCCGATGCAGAGAGAGCCACTCTGTGGCCCTCTCTGCACCGGTAGTGATGGTGCCGATGGTGCCTTTGACCGGTGGGAGGAGGGAGCGTGTGCGCGCGCGTGCACGATGCGCGCGTGCACGTGCACGGGTGTGCGTGTGCACGTGGGCGAGCGTGCACGTGGGCGCGCATGCACGTGCACATGCGCACATTAGCCACACTGACACCAATAAAAAAGTAAGGGGAAAATTTTTTTTTTTTTTATATTTAAAAGGATCTGTGAGGGGGAGGGGGTGGGGGTATTGTGGGGGGGCTGCTACACTACAGAAATAATTAAACACAAATAAAAAAATAAATACAATTAAAATAAGTTTGGTTTGTGGGACCAAACTGGGTACTGGCAGACAGCTGCCAGTACCCAAGATGGCGGTAATTAGGTAGGGGAGAGGGTTAGAGAGCTGGAGGGGGGGGGATCAGGGAGGTTGGTGCTAAGGCAGGGGTCCATCACAACTAAAATATTTTATCATTTTTATTTAAAAAAAAAAAAAACTCTTTTATTTAGTACTGGCAGACTTTCTGCCAGTACTTAAGATGGCGGTAACAATTGTGGGGTGGGGGAGGGAAGAGAGCTGTTTGGGAGGGATCAGGGGGTGGGATGTGTCAGGTGGGAGGCTGATCTCTAAAATTAACCCTGCAAGCTCCCTACAAGCTACCTAATTTAACCCCTTCACTGCTGGGCATAATTCACGTGTGGTGCGCAGCAGCATTTAGCGGCCTTCTAATTACCAAAAAGCAACGCCAAAGCCATATAAATCTGCTATTTCTGAACAAAGGGGATCCCAGAGAAGCTTTTACAACAATTTCTGCCATAATTGCACAAGCTGTTTGTAAATAATTTCAGTGAGAAACCTAAAATTGTGAAAAATGTAAAGTTTTTTTTTTTATTTGCTCGCATTTGGCGGTGAAATGGTGGCATAAAATATACCAAAATGGGCCTAGATCAATACTTGGGGTTGTCTACTACACTACACTAAAGCTAAAATTAACCCTACAAGCTCCCTAATTAACCCCTTCACTCCTGGGCATAAAACATGTGTGGTGCGCAGCGGCATTTAGCGGCCTTCTAATTACCAAAAAGCAACCACAAAGCCATATAAGTCTGTTATTTCTGAAAAAGGGGATCCCAGAGAAGCATTTACAACCATTTGTGCCATAATTGCAGAAGCTGTTTGTAAATAATTTCAGTGGGAAACCTAAAGTTTGTGACAAAATTTGTGAAAAAGTGAACTTTTTTTTTTTTATCGCATTTGGCGGTGAAATGGTGGCATGAAATATACCAAAATGGGCCTAGATCAATACTTTGGGATGTCTTCTAAAAAAAAATATATACATATCAAGGGATATTCAGGGATTCCTGACAGATATCAGTGTTCTAATGTAACTAGCGCTAATTTTGAAAAAAAGTGGTTTGGAAATAGCAAAGTGCTACTTGTATTTATTGCCCTATAAATTGCAAAAAAAGCAAAGAACATGTAAACATTGGGTATTTCTAAACTCAGGACAAAATTTATAAACTATTTAGCATGGGTGTTTTTTGGTGATTGTAGATGTGTAACAGATTTTGGGGGTCAAAGTTAGAAAAAGTGTGTTTTTTTCCATTTTTTCCTCATATTTTATCATTTTTTTTTTAGTAAATTATAAAATATGATGAAAATAATGGTATCTTTAGAAAGTCCATTTAATGACGAGAAAAACGGTATATAATATGTGTGGGTACAGTAAACGAGTAAGAGGAAAATTACAGCGAAACGCAAACACTGCAGAAATGTAAAAATAGCCATTGTCATTAAGGGTAAGAAAATTGAAAAATGGTCCGGTCATTAAGGGGTTAAAAAAAAATTTGGACTGTGAAACATCAGTCTGCTAGTGTAATCTAATTAAAGTTGCCTGCCTGCCAGCGTATGTGCTAGGCCCACTTGCCAACTACTGCCACCAATCATATTAGTTGTAACAGTAGTGTAAATATTAAAAAAAAAATATTTTGGACTGTGAAACATCAGTCTGCTATTGTAATCTTATTGCATTTGCCTGCCTGCCAGCGTGTGTGCCAGGCTCACTTGCCAAGTTAGTGGGACCACTCATATTTGTTGTAAAAGTAGTTTAAATATTTAAAAAATAAACATTTTTGACTGTGAAACATCAGTCTGCTTTTTTGTGTCAGGCTCACAGCGTATACTGTGCCCACTTGCCCAGTGCCACCACTCATATCTTGTTTAATAGTAGTGTAAGTGTATTTTTAAAAAAAATAAACTTTTTGGATTGTGAAACATCAGTCTGCTTTTTTGTATCAGGCTCACAGCGTATACTGTGCCCACTTGCCCAGTGCCACCACTCATATCTTGTTTAATAGTAGTGTAAGCGTACATTTAAAAAAAATAAACTTTTTGGATTGTGAAACATCAGTCTGCTTTTTTGTGTCAGGCTCACAGCGTATACTGTGTCCACTTGCCCAGTGGCACCACTCATACTTTGTTTAATAGTAGTGTAAGTCTACATTTTAAAAAAAAAATGACAGGCAGAGGCAGGCCAGCCCGCAGGTGCTGTCGTGGTTGTGGTGCTGTGATTCCCTTTGACCCTACAATAATGCACAGTGTTCAGAGGCCACGTGCCATGAACGCAAAAAGTTCTGAGGAGGACCTAGTTGAATGGCTAACACAGGACACCCAATCTTCTACAGCTTCCGCTCCTAACCTTGACACACCATCCACCTCCAGCTTAGCTGCGGGCACCTCTCAAGTGACCAGTGCCACTCACCTGCCTGCCGCCACCACCAACACTAGCACCACAGCCGCTTCACTTGATCTGTCAGAGGAGTTATTGACACATCAGTTGGAAGAAATGAGTGATGCGCAACCATCATTGACAGAGGATGTAGATAACAGTGATATGTCTCAGTCAGGCAGCATTACAGATATGGACATACAGTGTGATGATGATGGTTATGTTGTACCCGCTGCTGCTTCCTTTGTTGATTTGTCAGATACAAGTGAAGCGGTTGATGATGATGCGTCCGTGGATGTCACGTGG
Source organism: Bombina bombina (assembly GCF_027579735.1). Taxonomy (NCBI): domain Eukaryota; kingdom Metazoa; phylum Chordata; class Amphibia; order Anura; family Bombinatoridae; genus Bombina; species Bombina bombina. The sequence continues at coordinate 1,118,103,414 of NC_069502.1, read as the reverse complement.
GTGCCCGCTAGAAGAGAAGAAGAAAAGGGGGAAAGTTCAGATGGGGAGACAGAGAGGAGCAGGAGGAGACGAGTTGGAAGCAGGGGGAGGTCGTTGCAAGGAGCTAGTGGCACAGTCAGACAGCATGCATTGGCACCCGGGGTCAGCCAGACAGCACGCCAATCAACGCATGCTGTTGCCACCACCAGAATGCCGTCATCGCAGAGCTCAGCAGTGTGGCATTTTTTTTGTGTGTCTGCCTCTGACAACAGCAATGCCATTTGCAACCTGTGCCAAAAGAAACTGAGTCGTGGGATGTCCAACACCCACCTAGGTACAACTGCTTTGCGAAGGCACATGGTCTCACATCACAAACGCCGATGGGATGAACACATGAGTAGAAGCAGCACACAAACACAAAGCCGCCATCCTCCTCCTGGTCCAGCATCTTCAGCCACGTCAACCACTGCTGTCCTCCTTGCCCCCTCTCAACCATTCGCCACTCAGTAGCAGTTCCTGCTCATCTGCCCACAGTCAGGTGTCTGTCAAGGACATGTTTGAGTGTAAGAAGCCAATTTCCCAAAGTCACCCCCTTGTAAGGCGTCTGACAGCTGGCTTGTCTGAACTCTTAGCCCGCCAGCTTTTACCATACAAGCTGGTGGAGTCTGAGGCATTCAAAAAATTTGTATCTATTGGGACACCGCAGTGGAAGGTACCCGGCTGAAATTTCTTTTCACAAAAGGCAATCCCCAACCTGTACTCGATTGTGCGAAAGGAAGTAATGGCATGTCTGGCACACAGCATTGGGGCAAGGGTCCATCTGACCACTGATAGCTGGTCTGCAAAGCATGGTCAGGGCAGGTATATCACCTACACTGCGCATTGGGTAAACCTGCTGACGGCTGACAAGCATGGAATGCGTGGCTCTGCAGAGGAGTTGGTGACACCATCACGACTTGCAGGCAGGCCTGCTGCTACCTCCTCTACTCCTCCTACTCCATCCTCTTCCATAACCTCTTCCTCGGCTGAGTCCTCTTCTGCTGCTGCGTCTTGCTCCACATTAACGGCACCCCCCCAGCTCCCCAGGTACTATTCAACATCCCGGATACGGCAGTGTCACGCCGTATTGGGGTTGACTTGCCTGAAAGCAGAGAGTCACACCGCACCAGCACTCCTGTCTGGCCTGAATGCACAGGTGGATCAGTGGCTGACTCCGGACCAACTGGAGATTGGCAAAGTTGTTTCTGACAATGGAAGAAATTTGGTGGCGGCATTGAAATTGGGCAAGTTGACACATGTGCCGTGCATGGCACATGTGTGTAATCTAATTGTACAACGCTTTGTGCATAAGTACCCAGGCTTATAGGACGTCCTGAAGCAGGCCAGGAAGGTGTGTGGCCATTTCAGGTGTTCCTACACGGCCATGGCGCACTTGTCCGATATCCAGCGGCGAAGCAACCTGCCAGTGATTTGTGACAGCCCGACACGTTGGAATTCAACACTCCTAATGTTCAACCGTCTGCTACAACAAGAAAAAGCTGTTAATGAGTATTTGTATGACCGGGGTGCTAGGATAGCCTCTGGGGAGCTGGGGATTTTTTTGCCACGTTACTGGACGCTCATGCGCAATGCCTGTAGGCTTATGCGTCTTTTTGAGGAGGTGACAAACCTAGTCAGTTGCACCGAAGGCACCATCAGCGACATCATACCATTTGTTTCCTTCCTGCGAAGAGTGCTGGATCAGGCTGTAGATGAGCGTGAAGAGGAAGAGTTGTGGTCTCCATCACCACCAGAAACAGCCTTATCAGCATCGCTTGCTGGACCAGCGGCAACGCAGGAAGAGGATTGTGAGGAAGAGGAGTCGGAGGAGGAATGTGGCTTTGAGGAGGAGGAGGAAGACCAAGCACAACAGGCATCCCAGGGTGCTCGTTGTTGTCACCTATCTGGTACCCGTGGTGTTGTACGTGACTGGGGGGAAAAAGATACCTTCAGTGAGATAAGTGAGGATGAGGAACAGGACATGATTAGCTCAGCATCCAACCTTGTGCTAATGGGGTCTTTCATGCTGTCGTGCCTGTTGAGGGACCCTCGTATAAAAAAGCTGAAGGAGAACAACCTGTACTGGGTGTCCACGCTACTAGACCCCTGGTATAAGCATAAAGTTACTGAAATGTTACCGAATTCCCGCAAGTCGGAAAGGATGGAGCAGTTCAAAAATAAATTAAAAAGTATGCTTTACACAGCGTATAAGGGTGATCTCACAGCACAACGGGAATCTAACAGGGGAAGAGATGAAAGTAATACTCCTCCCACGACCACGGTGGCAAGGACAGGACGCTCTCCAGACGTGTTGTTGATGGAGGACATGTGGACCTTTTTAACTCCTATGCATCGTCACAGCCCTTCGGGATCCAGCCTCAGAGAAAGACTCAACCGACAGGTAGCAGCCTACCTAGCATTAACTGCGGATCTCAACACTCTGAACAGCGATGAACCCCTTGACTACTGGGTGTGCAGGCTTGACCTATGGCCTGAGCTATCCCAATTTGCAATCGAACTTCTGGCCTGCCCCGCTTCAAGTGTCCTGTCAGAAAGGACCTTCAGTGCAGCAGGAGGTATTGTCACTGAGAAGAGAAGTCGCCTAGGTCAAAAAAGTCTTGATTATCTCACCTTTATTTGTTTTTTTTTTTTAAATAGTTTTTATTGAGGTAAATCAAATGGTATACAGCTTATGCATTTCAACAAATATAAACAATAACATAAAATGGTACATAAACTTTAAGGCATGAGGCGTGTGAACACCTCGGCTAGAACACGTACCTCGTTTTTACAGAGGCCGTCATGTTAGAGTCAAACTGGGCAGTACAGAACACATTTGCCCAGTCTAGTGGTTATGTAACTAGGACGGCTTTGAAGACAGTAGAGTAATTAGGACTAAAGCAATGAGGAAAAAAGAGGAAAAAAAAAAAAGAAGAAAAACAGTAGTTACAAAGAAACCAAATGTTGTAGGCATAATGAGTGAGAGAATAACGACGAGGTCTGGCTTCACAGCGTGTATTGTGCGGGAGTCAAGAGAGGCCATATTGATCCAGCCACTGGCTCTCTTGGTCATCCCGTGTCTGGCTTCCTCAGCTAACAGGGTATCAGGGGGGTTCTCTAAGGGTGTGTCGGTAAGGTCAGGTGTTGTGCTGTTCGGTCGTGTGTTGGATCGGACATGAGGGTGTCCCAAGGTTCCAAGATGAGGCAGAAATCTGACAATTTCTTACGTTCATTGTAAACATAGGTCTCCATGTTTCTAATGTAGTTCACACATTCTATTACTCCCCGCATTTTGGGGGGCTGGCTTTTCTTCCAGTTTCTGTCAATCAACAACTTTGTGGAAACGAGGATATATATGAGTAAATTTCGTTTAATGTTAGGGAGCGAGTCTATCCCTATATGCAGAAGCGCCAGAGCTGGTTTCAGTGTTTCTACGAGCTCTAATTTCTTGCAAAGGGTTTCTACCCTTTTCCAAGTGTCTGTCAATCTTGGGCAGGACCACCAAACATGGATCGGGGTGCCCCGTTCACCGCATTCCCGCCAGCACATGGGCGAGTGATCGGGATAGAGTCTTTGCAGTTTGGTGGGTACTAAATGCCATCTCGTAATGAGTTTGAAATAGAGCTCGTATAAAGTAACACAGTGGGTAGTCTTTTTAGTGATACTGATTGTTTCCTCCCAAACTTCCAACGGGTAGGTACATTGTAGGTCTTTTTCCCATGCCTCCATATGGATCGTTTTAGAGGGGATGGAGTCTCCTAATAGGCACTGATAATGCACAGTAAGAGGTTTGTAGAGTTGGAGATTGGCCCTCCATCTCAGCTCCCACAGTGTGGGGACCCTCAATTCATCATCTAGGAAACCCCAGGATTTCATAAGCGCTCGGAGGCGTAGGAGTGTGAAGTGGAATCTCGGGGCCACTGGGGGCAGGGCTAGCATGGTCGTATGGGCTTTCAGTTTCCTATTATCATAGAAATCAGACAGAGAAGCCACTCCCGTAGTAGACCACGAGCTGGTGGGAATATCAGGTAGCCCCAGGAGGAGGCCCCGAATCAAATGTGCAGGCGAGGGGTGTGGGGCAATGAGTCTGCTATGTCTCAGTTTCAGCCAGGTTTCCTGACACCCCTTGACTATATCATTAGAAATGTGAATGTTTGCCCGCCAATGCGGCGGGAGCCATAGAAGGTCCTCTAATTCCACCAGAGCCGGTAAGGAAGCCTGTTCTATCTCTCTCCATCTGGTCGTCGGCAGGTCATTACCCCACGCTGAGGCATGGGTGATCATTGCCGCCTCATGGTATTTCCTCACATTAGGGAGACCCGCTCCGCCTTTCTCTACTGGCATTTGTAGTATATGGGCTGCAACTCGAGGTCTCTTATCTTGCCAAGTGTAGGCATTGAAGACAGTCTGGAACTTCCGAGTCAGAGAGGTCGGAAGTGGGATGGGAATACATCGAAACGCGTATGTGAGTCTGGGTAGGACCATCATTTTGAGGGCCGCCACTCTACCGAACCACGAGATCTCACTATATCTGTTGGTAGTCAATTCGAATGTGATCTCCTTCAGCAGTTTCTCATAGTTTTCTTTAATAATGTTGTGTTTAGAGTGGGAGAGAAACACTCCTAGGTGTCTAATTCCCTTGGTGGACCAATTAAAGGGGTATAGCAGTCGGATGCTGTGCTCCTCCTCCAAGGGGAGGTTAAGGGAGTACACTTCAGTTTTGTTAACGTTTATTTTGTAATAGGAAAGTTCACCAAATTTCTGCAGTAAGCGAAATAGTGGAGGGAGGGAATCCAGAGGATCCGTGAGGAAGACCGTGAGGTCGTCTGCGAACAAAGCCAGCTTCTGTATGGTGTCATGGAGCTGGAGCCCCTGTTTTTCAGGGCATTTCCTAATGGCTGCGCCTAGGGGTTCGATCGCTAACACGAACAGTAAGGGGGACAGGGGGCAACCTTGCCTCGTCCCGTTCGCTATCCGTATTGTAGGGGAGCAGAAACCCAAACCTCTCACCACAGCAGTGGGGTATGAATAGAGCGCCATAGCAGCTCTGATGTATGTATCTGGTAGACCGAACGCCTCCATGGTCTGGGTTAAGTAAGCCCATCTCACTCTGTCAAACGCTTTTTCAGCGTCGAGTGACAGAGTGAGCATGGGTAGGCCCAGATCCGCCACTTCTGCGTATATGTTCAAGAGGCGGCGGGTATTATCAGAACCTTGTCTATTAAGGACAAAGCCCACTTGGTCAAGATGTATGAGTGACTGAAGATGTACATTCAATCTATTGGCAAGGATCTTGGCGTAGATCTTGGCGTCAACGTTAATGAGGGAGATGGGCCTGTAGCTAGAGCATAGCGATGGGTCCTTACCCTCCTTATGAATTGTGGTGATGTTGGCCTCCAGAAATTCCGGGAGGAACTCACCACGCTGGGCCACTCTATTAAAGAGACGGAGTAGGATTGGAGAAAGAAGAGGACCGAGGTTCTGATAGAAGGTGACTGTGAATCCATCAGGTCCCGGGGCTTTGTGGGGGGGTCAGATCGGCTATGGCCTTGCTGACTTCCCCCAGTGTAAATTGCTGCGTTAATGCAGCCCTGGCATCATCTGGTAATGTGGGTAGGTTCAAGTCTCCCAGGAACCGACGAATGTCGTCCGGGGCGGCTTCATTGATCTGCTCAGTCAACGCTATATTATATAGGGAGGAGTAATAATCTGCAAAGGCCACTCCTATTGCTTTAGGGGAGTGAACTGGGCCCTGTTGGGTGTTGATGGAGGCTATCCTACTCTGTTGTGTGCGCTTTCTAAGCTTATTGGCTAACAGCCTGTCTGCTCTATTGCCTTTGTAGTAGTACTTCTGTTTAAGTCTATGTAAGTTGTCTTGCACTCGCAGAGTTTCCCGTTTAGCTATTTCTTCCCTAATACGGCCTATCAGTTGGGATAGTCGAGAATCAGGGTTTGATTTATTAGTGGTCTCTAAAGTATAGAGTTCTCCGTAGAGCTTGGCTAAAGGTTGGTTACCTGATTTCCGTTGATGAGCTAACGTCTTAATGAAGTACCCTCTTAGGAACGCCTTAAGGGCTGCCCAGACCATGTCCAGGTCCGTGGTTCCTGTGTCATTATGTGTTAGAAAGTCAGTTATCTCCCTAAGAAGGGATGGCATCTCTCTCTCAGTCAGTAGGTGGTCAGAGAGCCTCCAGGGGGGTCTGGTAGTGAAGGCCTGAAGTTCGGAGAAGTCTAGATAGACCATGTCATGATCTGACCATGTGCATGGTTGGACAGTTGGGTTTGTCATCCTGTCAAGGGACCAGGAGTCGCATATGATATAGTCAATCCTTGAGAATGAGTTGTGGACTCTAGAATGGTGTGTGAAATCTATGTTTGAAGGGGCTAAGCATCTCCATGCGTCGTATAGGTTATGTTGAAACATAAGTTTTCGAAAGGCATTGGAGAGTGACGAGACATTTCTGTCTGAGTGGGTGGTAAGGGAAGATCTCTTGTCTTTGCGTGGGTCCCACACCATATTAAAGTCTCCTCCTATGACTAGATGTCCTCTCTTAAGCTGGTCAACCCTGGCGAGGAACCGCCTTACAAAGGGGATCTGTTTTGTGTTTGGTGCATATACTGAGGCTAGGGTATATTGTACGCCATTAAGCGTACAAATAAGTATAAGGTATCTACCCTCAGTATCTTTCTCTATATGGTCTAGTGTGAAGGTTAAATCTCTACTGAGTAGGATTGCCACTCCACGGGTCTTCCCTGCAGCATTTGAAGCCATTTCGCAGATGGGGAAATATCGTGAGTGTCTCATAGTGTGGGAGTCCCCTGACCAATGTGTCTCCTGGAGAAACAGGATGTGGACCTTATGGGTACGGATGTAGTTAAGCAAGAGTTTCCTCTTCGTTGGGGAGTTTAGTCCTTGTGCGTTGAGAGTAGCGATTCGGATTGGGGCCATTATTACTGTCAGTTGTGGGTAGAGGAAAGGGTAGGGTTCGGATGGGAAATATGACGGTTGTACTGTTTACTGTCGAGGAGCCAGACACGGGAATGTACCAAACTGGGGTGTCTACTGTGATTGAGAAATCAAATGTCCTAAATATTACTCTAAGAAAAAAAGTGGTGAAAAACAAAAAGTGTCAAGAAAATCACTTTCGCAATGAGTGTCTCTCCTTAAGTCTATCAGGGGGACACAACTATGTTTGTGGGGCGGAGATTAGCAAAGGTCAGCCATAATCCCCGCCAAACCCAGAAAGCAGCTTTGCTTTCACAATATGAACATAAATATAGCATAACATACTCAAATAAACTTGTAACATATCAAACATTAATGAACATAAACATATAATTGTAATGAAACCAGAGGGGGTTATTCTCCACTCTCAAACCAAGTAGGTCTGTCGGCAAGGGGTGTGGGGTGATATGTGATCAGGACTATGTAGCTATCTAATCGTGATTTATTACAGGGTTAAAGAGTCGGTGTGTTTTGGTCATCCCAGATAAACTGGGCCTGTCGCTGAGCAAAATTGAGCTTATAGTGTGGCGTTAATTAGGCTATTACCTCAAGTCTTACTGTCTTGAAGAGGTCATGGTGGTTCTAGAACCCTTGTCAATTGAATGTTGTTACACTAATACGTAAAAGTGAGGGTGTTGTGGTCTCACTGGTTGTGAAGTCATGGAAAGGGTCAGGAGATGTAGTGCAGAGTCAGTAATCTGGGTCCTTATCGTGGTATGCCACAGTCCGGTAATGTTATGACAAAGATTCTATTCAGTTCACGTTAGAATGGAGAATGGTCTAGCCTGATCACACTAAACACTACTGGTGTATATGTTAAACATTCTATGGTTAGGGTGGCAATAAAAGCAATGACAACCTGCATTCAAACTATTGTATACCGTGAAGTTATCGATTAAATCACTAGGTTATGGAAATACAGAGTCAGTCAATTTAAGTTGGCATGAAATCTGGAAATCTCACCCATCTTCATCTGTGGTCTTGAGCCCCTCTTAGAGGGTATAAGTGGGAGAAACCCAACATCTCTGGATAAGTGTCAAATTGTGCTTATAGGGTTGTAAGCGGATTCCCTATGTATCTTCTGTCAGGGGTGAGTCTCTAGTGTCCAATGATCTTTTGGAAGTGGATATTGGACGTTGTGGAAGCGGTTTCCAGGTCGGTGCAGAGGCCCGAAGTCCATTGCTCTTGGTGAGGCCCGGTTCGTGATCTTCTGGATCTGGCGGGAATAGTTGCCATTTCTGCAAAAGTTCTCTGGCTTGTTGTGGTGTTGTGGCAAGATATTGTTGGCTATCTTTGGTGATGAATAGACGTACTGGGTAGCCCCATCTATATTTGAATCCCTTATCTCTAAGGATCTTTGTGTATGGTTGGTAATATCTCCGGAGTTGAAGTGTGTGTGGGGAAAGATCAGGGAAGATCTGTAAATCAGCATATTTGTCTGGTAGTGACTTTTCTCTAGCAAGGGCTCTGAGGATCTTTTCTCGGAATGTGTAGTAATGGAGCTTGGCTATAACATCACGAGGCTTCCCCTCGTCTGCAGTTCTGGGTCTGACCACTCTATGTGCTCTGTCGATGAGGGTTTCATTGCCTAGGTCGGGACCAAGTGTCGCTTTAAATAGGTCCTGCAGATAAGAGTCTAGGTCTTGGGGTGTGACAGTCTCTGGAATCCCCTTAATTCGTATGTTATTGCGGCGTGACCTGTCCTCTAGGTCCGCTAATTTTAGCTCTAGGTCTGTTATCTGACCGGCCAAACATTGGGAGTAGCTGAGGAGGTTCGTATGATCCACTGCAAGATCTTCTTGTCTGCGCTCAAGTGCATCTGTGCGTTCCCCAATGCTGCCTATATCCTTTTTAAGTTCAGCATGAGACTTGTCAAATCTCTTCAACAGGGAGTCATGATGGGAAGCCAGTAGTGTTGTGATAGAGTCCATTAGGTTGTTTGGGGCACCCTCTATTGATGTTAGTCGAGAGGCCTTTTTTGTTAATGTTTTGCCAGGTTGAGTATCCGAGAGGCTCCCAGTGTCAGACCCCTCATCTTCAGATCTGGTATGTGTCATCTTATGTGAGTGCTGGAAATGGTCAGCGACCGTTCTCTTTGGAGTATTGTGTGATCTTTGCTTTCTTTTATAAAGCTGAGACATCTTGCATCAGTATTACTGAGCATAAACTTGGGCTGTCGTGCTTTTCTCCCTTTTGTTATATTATCTTCCTTCAGTGGGAATCCGCTTACTTTGGTATGTTAGTTAGGTGCTCATGGGTTGGCGGGGTTGTGGGCTGTTAGTAAGTGGGCTTACATGTTAAGGTGCCTCATGGCCTCTTGGTAGAAAGGGGGAGACTATAGACGTTTCTCGGGGTCCTAGTCACTACTGTTACATAGGAAAATCTATTAGTTTGCCCAGGGTATGCTTCTGTACAACTAACCTCTCTCCTGGGGTGTTGCCTCTATAGGGCGATGTAGGATAAGGTATTAGGGGTATGACCCGCAGGCAAGGTGGGCCGGCGGGAAAGGGGGGAGAGAGGTTAGGTTAAGTGGTATATGCAACCTCTGATGCAATCTAGGTTACAACTTTAGTCTCCAATGATTGGGCAAATGCTGGGTTTTATGGCCTTGATAGTAGTATAGTGCTGTGGGTTCCAGTAAATGAATATCAGCAGAGTTCTGAATCAGGTAGTTCCTCTGAGTCTGTTGCAGCACAGTGAAATTAAAGTAAAGTCCTTCAGTTATTCAGTTAGGGGACAGGGCTGGGTTAGCGTTTCTGGATAAAAAAAACAATAATATAGAGCAAACACAGGGATTCGTGCTGTTGGTTGGTGTCTAGGAGCAGATTACTGGCAGTTCATACGTGTCAGCTATGGATACTGTGTACACGTGTCTTCTCAGCCAGGTAGATGGGAGGTCAGGTGTAGATAAGTCCTGTGGGGATTATGCTGGCTTTCCTGACACTTATTTCCTGTTCTACCAGTTTTAAAGTCGGGCTGTCTTGTACAAGTGTCTTGGTTGGTTAGGCGGTGGGTTAGGCCCAGTTAATAATAGCCTTCTATAAGTGAGCTGGCCCTTCCAAAAGTCCCCTTCAAATTAGGTAGCTGAACAGTCTGATATAAATGATGCTATTCAAAGTCCCGAGGGTATAGGTAGTTTGTGTGATATTTTTACTTACAGTATCTAGCTATCTGCTCCGGACAATTCTCACTTTCAAGGTAGGCCCGCGGCTAGGCCTGATGCTTCAGGTTCTAAAGGTGCACGCCACAGGAGTGGAGCAGCTTGTAGTGGGGCGGTCTGATTCTTGTGTTCACCGCAGAGACCAGCCGATCGGAGGGTAGCCAGTGAAGGAGTAGGAGTAGAGGGGTAGTCACGGTTCCCGAGGCAGCACCCCTCAATTTAAGTAAGCCTCTTGCACCCTCCAGAGGGCAAGGCCCAGCAGCCGGTGGTAGTCTCGGAGCGATGCCCCGGCCTTCCGGGTCACCGCTAATTCAGGTAAGATGGGACCGTTACACTGTAGGTCCGGTTGCTCAATCCTGCAGTTTTCTAAGGGCCAGGGCCGTGTAGCGGTAACAAACCAAAGCGTGGGTCTGCGCTGAGGCCCGGACTGAGATCGGGTAAGGAAGTCCAAGATGGCGCCTATTCTCGCCTTTTGTCACGCCGGGCACCTCTCCGCGGGCTGGGAAAGGTAATGCTAGTGGTGAGGTTCTGGGTCACCCATGTAGAAGAGAGGTAGTTTGAGGCTGCAGCAGGCAATTGTTTTAGTTTCTCGGCCACCGCCAGGTATCCAGTCGAGTTCGTAAGTATATGCTCCGGGGCGGATCCCCGGCCCCCCGGAGCTGTGTTGAGAAAGCCGGTAAATGGAGTCCACTGGTGGTCCTGCTATATAGATCTCCGGAGCGGAGCCCCGACCCTCCGGAGACAATACACCTCGGCAGCAGTTCTCAATGTAGGGCTGTAATAGTTTAGGAGCTCGTCCGGTGCAGCACCACAGTCCGTCACTCAGGTCTCAATGTAGCGGTAGTTTCCTGCGGGTCTAAGATTATCCTCTCAGACTGTAAGGATTTGGCAGAATTGTAGGCAAGGTTAAGAGTCTGTGTTTTATACCTACTTTTCGTAGGTTTAAAGTTTAAAATACCTCTATAAAAGTATTTAATTTTGTAAGCACTCAGGAGCTCAGTGAAAGCACGTCCATGCTGTGCTGTGGCTAGCTCCGCCCCTCTATCTCACCTTTATTAAAATGAATGAGGGATGGATCCCGAAGGGACTGACATTGTGCGATACATTAGAGTAAAAAAGGCCTGATGAGATGAGCTGCCTTGGGCTACAAATGGTACACACGCTGCTGTATTTTATTTTCGAATGGCGGATGACTTGCGTGACTTACCCGCCAACAACTAGGGTTCAACCCGCAATGTTTTAGGGCACTTCCTAACTGTCAAACAAACATCAATTTTTCTGGCCACTGCTACAGCAGCGGCTGCAACAATACCTAATTTTTCAGGCATTTTTACATGCCTAATTTTTCTGGCCTCTGGTGCTGCACTGTGGCTACAAAACCCAAACCAAAAAAAAAGACACATAACAGTGATTAAACTGTTAAGAATAGTACTACTTAACACACCACTCATATCTGGTGGCACAGTACATTGCACGCGCAGTGCCCCAAATTTGAAGTAGGAGGACCGACCAAGCATCTTTTTCCATCTCCCGGTTCCTAAAAATTATCTCCGGGTTCCTAAAATCGATGCCATACCTGTACTCTATTGTGCAAAAGGATGGCATATGTGGTGTTTCATGCTGTTGTGCCTGTTGAGGGTTGGGGACCCTCGTATAAAAAGGCTGAAGGAGAACGACCTGTACTGGGTGTCCAAGCATCTTTTTCCATCTCCCGGTTCCTAAAAATTATCTCCGGGTTCCAAAAATCGATGCCATACCTGTACTCTATTGTGCAAAAGGATGGCATATGTGGTATTTCATGCTGTTGTGCCTGTTGAGGGTCGGGGACCCTCGTATAAAAAGGCTGAAGGAGAACGACCTGTACTGGGTGTCCAAGCATATTTTTCATCTCCCGGTTCCTAAAAATTATCTCCGGGTTCCTAAAATCGATGCCATACCTGTAGTCTATTGTGCCAAAGGATGGCATATGTGGTGTTTCATGCTGTTGTGCCTGTTGAGGGTCGGGGACCCTCGTATAAAAAGGCTGAAGGAGAACGACCTGTACTGGGTGTCCAAGCATCTTTTTCCATCTCCCGGTTCCTAAAAATTATCTCCGGGTTCCTAAAATCGATGACATACCTGTACTGGATTGTTCAAAAGGATGGCATATGTGGTGTTTTATGCTGTTGTGCCTGTTGAGGGTCGGGGACCCTCGTATAAAAAGGCTGAAGGAGAACGACCTGTACTGGGTGTCCAAGCATCTTTTTTCCATCTCCCGGTTCCTAAAAATTATCTCCGGGTTCCTAAAATCGATGACATACCTGTACTGGATTGTTCAAAAGGATGGCATATGTGGTGTTTCATGCTGTTGTGCCTGTTGAGGGTCGGGGACCCTCGTATAAAAAGGCTGAAGGAGAACGACCTGTACTGGGTGTCCAAGCATCTTTTTCCATCTCCCGGTTCCTAAAAATTATCTCCGGGTTCCTAAAATCAATGCCATACCTGTACTCGATTGTGCAAAAGGATGGCATATGTGGTGTTTCATGCTGTTGTGCTTGTTGAGGGTCGGGGACCCTCGTATAAAAAGGCTGAAGGAGAACGACCTGTACTGGGTGTCCAAGCACCTTTTTCCATCTCCTGGTTCCTAAAAATTATCTCCGGGTTCCTAAAATCGATGCCATACCTGTACTCGATTGTGCAAAAGGATGGCATATGTGGTATTTCATGCTGTTGTGCCTGTTGAGGGTCGGGGACCCAAGTATAAAAATGCTTAAGGAGAACGACCTGTACTGGGTGTCCAAGCAACTTTTTCCATCTCCAGGTTCCTAAAAATTATCTCCGGGTTCCTAAAATCGATGCCATACCTGTACTCGATTGTGCAAAAGGATAGCATATGTGGTATTTCATGCTGTTGTGCCTGTTGAGGGTCGGGGACCCAAGTATAAAAATGCTTAAGGAGAACGACCTGTACTGGGTGTCCAAGCAACTTTTTCCATCTCCCGGTTCCTAAAAATTATCTCCGGGTTCCTAAAATCGATGCCATACCTGTACTCGATTGTGCAAAAGGATGGCATATGTGGTATTTCATGCTGTTGTGCCTGTTGAGGTTCGGGGACCCAAGTATAAAAAGGCTGAAGGAGAACGACCTGTACTGGGTGTGCAAGCATCTTTTTCCATCTCCCGGTTCCTAAAAATTATCTCCGGGTTCCTAAAATCGATGACATACCTGTACTGGATTGTTCAAAAGGGTGGCATATGTGGTGTTTCATGCTGTTGTGCCTGTTGAGGGTCGGGGACCCTCGTATAAAAAGGCTGAAGGAGAACGACCTGTACTGGGTGTCCAAGCATCTTTTTCCATCTCCCGGTTCCTAAAAATTATCTCTGGGTTCCTAAAATCGATGCCATACCTGTACTGGATTTTTCAAAAGGATGGCATATGTGGTGTTTCATGCTGTTGTGCTTGTTGAGGGTCGGGGACCCTCGTATAAAAAGGCTGAAGGAGAACGACCTGTACTGGGTGTCCAAGCACCTTTTTCCATCTCCTGGTTCCTAAAAATTATCTCCGGGTTCCTAAAATCGATGCCATACCTGTACTCGATTGTGCAAAAAGATGGCATATGTGGTATTTCATGCTGTTGTGCCTGTTGAGGGTCGGGGACCCAAGTATAAAAATGCTTAAGGAGAACGACCTGTACTGGGTGTCCAAGCAACTTTTTCCATCTCCAGGTTCCTAAAAATTATCTCCGGGTTCCTAAAATCGATGCCATACCTGTACTGGATTGTTCAAAAGGATGGCATATGTGGTGTTTCATGCTGTTGTGCCTGTTGAGGGTCGGGGACCCTCGTATAAAAAGGCTGAAGGAGAACGACCTGTACTGGGTGTCCAAGCATCTTTTTCCATCTCCCGGTTCCTAAAAATTATCTCTGGGTTCCTAAAATCGATGCCATACCTGTACTCGATTGTGCAAAAGGATGGCATATGTGGTGTTTCATGCTGTTGTGCTTGTTGAGGGTCGGGGACCCTCGTATAAAAAGGCTGAAGGAGAACGACCTGTACTGGGTGTCCAAGCACCTTTTTCCATCTCCTGGTTCCTAAAAATTATCTCCGGGTTCCTAAAATCGATGCCATACCTGTACTCGATTGTGCAAAAGGATGGCATATGTGGTATTTCATGCTGTTGTGCCTGTTGAGGGTCGGGGACCCAAGTATTAAAATGCTTAAGGAGAACGACCTGTACTGGGTGTCCAAGCAACTTTTTCCATCTCCCGGTTCCTAAAAATTATCTCCGGGTTCCTAAAATCGATGCCATACCTGTACTCGATTGTGCAAAAGGATGGCATATGTGGTATTTCATGCTGTTGTGCCTGTTGAGGTTCGGGGACCCAAGTATAAAAAGGCTGAAGGAGAACAACCTGTACTGGGTGTCCAAGCATCTTTTTCCATCTCCCGGTTCCTAAAAATTATCTCCGGGTTCCTAAAATCGATGACATACCTGTACTGGATTGTTCAAAAGGGTGGCATATGTGGTGTTTCATGCTGTTGTGCCTGTTGAGGGTCGGGGACCCTCGTATAAAAAGGCTGAAGGAGAACGACCTGTACTGGGTGTCCAAGCATCTTTTTCCATCTCCCGGTTCCTAAAAATTATCTCCGGGTTCCTAAAATCGATGCCATACCTGTACTGGATTTTTCAAAAGGATGGTGTTACAGAAGCATTAGTTATTTTGTTGTGAAGAGCTTATTTCCCAGCAGCAATGCCTGAACCAGCAAGCCAGCGCCTAAGAAGGGCTCCAAGAAAACCGTAACAAGTATAATTTCATAAAGAGTTAACTCTTTTTTTTCAGCTTTTAGAAACTATTGTCTAATTACACGTTTGCTGGCCTCAGCTCTAAGTTTAGTGATAACAAATCCCATTGTCTAATCACCTCTGGAGCCAGACTGCTAATTGATAAGATGAACTTGTAAACTTGTTATCTTAAGTACTGTAATCCTATTGTGGCCTGTCAAAGGACAGTGCTCTCTATCTAAATGTGTGATGGGGGATTTTGTGCTTCCCCCCCTCTCCCCCTGGGAGTGCCCTGTGTGCATGTAACTTTAATAAAAAGCAGGCTGGGCATCCCAGTCCTGAGTTCTTGTTTGACCCTCAATCGCAGCGTTGACTCGTTTTTGTGGGCAGAAGGGTATCCTAGCTGTACTGCAGCTAAGGGAGATTATTCTATATTTGCGAGACTCATATAGAATACTATGGAAAGCAGCTTCTCCCCTCTTTAGCAATAGGGATCCAGGCTGCTAAGCGGTCCATCTCTCAGCGAGACTAAGGGTAACCGTAACATTTGGCGGCAGCGGCGGGATTTTCCTGGATTTCCTAGGAGAGGTACAGAACGGATGGAGAGCGCTTACGAAAAATTGAAGCGTACAACCCTAAAGGATTTACTTGAAAGCAGAGGGGGGTACGCCAGCAACCGGCCGAGGAGAGAGCTGATCGCAGAATTGACCGAACTGGATCAGAGCTTCACAATGGCGGAAACACCGACCACGATTAGTGACGAAAAAACCAGGATTGTTCGGGAAAGGCTCTCATTATACGGGCCGAACCCCTCCATGGAATTGGTACAGCAGTTGATGGCGGAGGCGGACGAGGATATACGAGAGACTCGAGCCCACGAACTCAACCTAGCGAACGCACACCGCAATGCAGGTAATCATCCCTGTCGAAAATGCTGGGAGGCCCAAGATACCCTATGCGGCATTTCGACCCTTCCTAGAGAGCGAGACAGGGATTGATGAATATTTGGCGGACTTCGAAAGGCAATGTGCCCTGCACCAGATTCCCAACAGGGCGAGCCCTGGAAGCCTTTCGTACTCTGGGTGCTGAGGAAGTGACACAGTATGAGCTAGTTAAGGAGACACTGTTGCGACGGTACGCTGTAACTCCGGACACGTATTGCCGACAGTTTCGGGGCACGGAAAAGAAGCCTAACGATACCCATATGGAATGGGCGCACCGAATGCGGAGAGCGGCAAATCACTGGCTGAGCGGAAGTAAAGCGGTGACTGGGGAGGAAATTTTACAATTGTTTCTCTTAGAACATTTTTATAATGGCATGGAACAGCAAGGGAAGGAATGGCTGCGAGACAGGCGGCCTTCTACCTTAGAAGAAGCAGCCAAATTGGCCGATGAACATTATGACTCCCGTCTTCACGAACCCATGAACTACCGAGCTCCAGCACGGGTCGAACCCAGAGAGGTTTACCGTGCACCCCCTCGTGCTGAATTCCGAGCCCCGGTGCCCACAGGGCCCGTCCGACACTCAGGACCACCCAATAACAGCTCTGAGCGTCCCAGACCGACTTGCCACCGATGCAAGCAACCAGGGCATTTCATGGCTAGCTGCCCCCTTAATACGCACCAGACACCCAGGAATTACAATTACCCCTCTGGGTCCTATCGTCCGGCCCGGGCCCTCTGTGTTAACCAAGAGGCCCCTATGGAGGGATATGTGGGGCCGCTTCACGAGGCAGACCCTGTATATGCTGCCTCAGATAACCGCCAGCACCATCGGCAGAGGGTATGGCTCGAGGGGCGATCTACCGAGGGATTGCGAGACACAGGGGCTACTATCACGCTGGTACAGAGTCATTTGGTGCCAGAGCACAAGCGATCCGGACAGACTGTGGCCGTTAGAGTGGCGGGGGGGGGATGTGTACAAAATTCCAACAGCTAAAGTGCATCTTGATTGGGGAGCGGGAAAGGGGGCTGTGAACGTGGGCCTAATGGATAATTTACCTGCCGAAGTACTACTGGGCAACGATTTGGGCCCCATGACTTCTGCCTATGCTCCAGTATGCAACAACGAGGCGGACCCAGTGACTACACGGGCCCAAGCCTGGATGGAGCGAGAGCTCTCACCAGTGCGGGAGACACAGGTAAGACCTACCCCGACCTTGCCTGACAGGTTAGGCCCCATACTCTGGGACACCCCAGATGCTTTCGAGGCAGAGTCTAAGACTGACCCGACCTTACAAAAGTACCGGGAACGAGCAGAGACCGGAGGGGGCGGGGCAGATAACGAAACATTCTTATGGGAAAAAGGGAAACTATACCGCTGGACAGAGAAAAGGGGACAGCGTAGGCGACAGCTGGTAGTGCCCCACAAATACCGTCAAGAAATCCTCAAAATAGGCCACGACATCCCCTTAGCAGGCCACCTAGCCGTTACCCGTACCCTACACCGCATTACTCACACGTTCTTTTGGCCAGGGGTGCACGCTGACGTTAGAACTTACTGTAACACCTGCGATGTGTGTCAACGAGTAGGAAGGCGAGGCGATCACCCTAAAGCCCAGCTAGTAAATATGCCCATTGTAGAGGAACCCTTCAGCCGGGTTGCTATTGACCTAGTGGGACCACTGGCTACCCCTAGTCCCTCCGGTAAGCGATACATTCTTACCGTAGTGGACTACGCTACCAGGTACCCAGAGGCTGTCGCCCTATCCAACATACAAGCGGATACGGTAGCGAATGCACTAGTACAGGTGTTCTCCCGGGTAGGATTTCCAAAAGAAATCCTATCCGACCGAGGCACCCAATTTACGGCTGAATTGACCCAACAACTCTGGCAGGTTTGCAAAATTAAGTCCCTCCTGAGCTCCCCATACCACCCCCAGACGAACGGGCTGTGTGAGAGGTTCAATGGGACCCTCAAGCAAATGCTCAAGACGTTCACTCAGGAATACCGAGACTGGGAACGCTTCCTGCCGCACCTCCTATTTGCTTATCGGGAGGTGCCCCAGGAAACGACAGGGTTCTCTCCCTTCGAGTTGCTCTACGGAAGAAAGGTACGGGGATCCCTAAACCTGATCCGGGAGCACTGGGAGGGAGAGATGGAGGCTGACGGTGTTCCCATTGTGCCATACGTGCTGGAACTCAGGGACTGAATGGAGCAATTAGCCAAATCCGTGCGGGCTAATCTCCAGTTGGCCCAGAGAAGACAGAAAGTATGGTACGATCGGGGGGCCCGAAAGAGAATCTTCACCATAGGACAAAAGGTGTTAGTACTTAAGCCGGTGAAGACAGACAAATTGCAGGCGTCCTGGCAGGGTCCCTACCAGATCGTAGAGAAAAGGGGAGACACCACTTATGTGATAGCTAGCTGCCACAACAACAATCTTAGAAAGACATTCCATGTAAACATGCTCAAGGAATATTTTGAGCGACCAGAGAACGTGACGGCCGTATGTTGTTCCCCTCTGGAAGACCCCGACAGTTTACCCATTCCAGACCTATTAGAAAAGAGCCTCCCCACAGGTATAGTGGCGCAGGTTCAGATAGGGGACCGACTTAGCCCCACTGAAAGGGAGCAGCTCAACCAACTCCTCCAGTCCAAACACCTCACCTTCTCCCCGAAGCCAGGGTACACTACTTTAACCACCCACCAGGTAGATACTCCGGGACAAGCTCCCTTGCGCCAGGCTCCGTACCGAATCCCCGAAGCAGTTAGGACAGGAATGAAGAAGGAGATCGATGAGATGCTCCAGCTCAGGGTAATTGAGCCCTCCGATAGTCCCTGGGCCTTCCCAGTTGTCTTGGTGCCCAAGAAAGATGGGACCACCCGGTTCTGCGTAGACTATCGGAGGCTCAATGAAAATACCGTGACGGACGCTTACCCTATGCCCAGGGTAGACGAGCTACTCGATCGTATAGCCAGGGGAAATTACCTGACCACTATTGACCTCTGCAAAGGTTACTGGCAGATTCCCCTGGCCCCGGAGGCTATCCCCAAGTCGGCATTCATCACCCCATTCGGCTTATATCAGTTTAGGGTAATGCCGTTTGGGATGAAGAATGCCCCAGCTACATTCCAGCGCTTGGTGGATAGGCTCCTGGATGGCTTCCAGAGTTTTGCTTACGCCTACCTGGACGACATAGCGATCCACAGTGAGTCCTGGGAGGACCACTTAGCTCATGTGGGAATGATTCTGGATCAGATCCGCGCTGCTGGCCTGACTCTGAAGCCAGAAAAATGCCACTTTGGGATGGCCGAGGTACAGTACCTGGGTCACCGGGTGGGGTGTGGAAAGCAGCGACCAGAGCCGGCCAAAATAGAAGCTGTCGCCAATTGGCCCACCCCCATCACTAAGACTCAGGTCCTAGCCTTCCTGGGCACGGCAGTGTACTATACACGGTTCGTACCAGACTACAGCACACTTGCCAAACCCCTGACTGACTTGACCAAGAAGAACTTACCTCGACAGGTCCTGTGGTCTCCCCACTGTGAAACGGCTTTCCAGGCTCTCAAAAATGCTCTAATTAACGCTCCTGTCTTGGCGGCCCCAGCCCTTAACAAACGTTTTATCGTCCATACAGATGCTTCCATGTTCGGGCTGGGAGCCGTCCTCAGCCAAGTAGGCGAAGATGGAGGGGAGCATCCAGTTGCCTACATCAGCCGGAAGCTCCTGCCCCGCGAAGTCAGCTATGCAGCGGTCGAAAAGGAGTGTTTGGCTTTGGTGTGGGCATTAAAGAAATTGACTCCCTATTTATATGGTCAGGAGTTCACTCTGGTCACTGACCATAACCCGTTGGTGTGGCTGAACCGGGTCTCTGGAGATAACGGCAGGCTATTACGTTGGAGCTTATCGTTGCAACCCTTCAATTTCACCATTACTTACAGACCTGGGAAACAGAATGGCAACGCCGACGGGTTGTCCAGACAAACCGACCTCAGCCCCGCATAACCAGCGGTCTGGACAGCCTTAGTCTGCCCCGAAAAGGGGTCAGACCGTGTCTGCCAGAGTGTTCCACAGAAAGGGAGCACTGTTACAGAAGCATTAGTTATTTTGTTGTGAAGAGCTTATTTCCCAGCAGCAATGCCTGAACCAGCAAGCCAGCGCCTAAGAAGGGCTCAAAGAAAACCGTAACAAGTATAATTTCATAAAGAGTTAACTCTTTTTTTTCAGCTTTTAGAAACTATTGTCTAATTACACGTTTGCTGGCCTCAACTCTAAGTTTAGTGATAACAAATCCCATTGTCTAATCACCTCTGGAGCCAGACTGCTAATTGATAAGATGAACTTGTAAACTTGTTATCTTAAGTACTGTAATCCTATTGTGGCCTGTCAAAGGACAGTGCTCTCTATCTAAATGTGTGATGGGGGATTTTGTGCTTCCCCCCCTCTCCCCCTGGGAGTGCCCTGTGTGCATGTAACCTTAATAAAAAGCAGGCCGGGCATCCCAGTCCTGAGTTCTTGTTTGACCCTCAATCGCAGCGTTGACTCGTTTTTGTGGGCAGAAGGGTATCCTAGCTGTACTGCAGCTAAGGGAGATTATTCTGTATTTGCGAGACTCATATAGAATACTATGGAAAGCAGCTTCTCCCCTCTTTAGCAATAGGGATCCAGGCTACTAAGCGGTCCATCTGTCAGCGAGACTAAGGGTAACCGTAACAGATGGCATATGTGGTGTTTCATGCTGTTGTGCTTGTTGAGGGTCGGGGACCCTCGTATAAAAAGGCTGAAGGAGAACGACCTGTACTGGGTGTCCAAGCACCTTTTTCCATCTCCTGGTTCCTAAAAATTATCTCCGGGTTCCTAAAATCGATGCCATACCTGTACTCGATTGTGAAAAGGATGGCATATGTGGTATTTAATGCTGTTGTAACAATGTATCATGAAACACAGCACTCACTGCACAGCCAGGAACAGGTTTACCAAACCCAGTATAGATACATAGACACAGAAGTCTTGTATGCTAATTACTTCTTATTTAAGGACACTTTCTATTTCCAAAAGAAGGGGACAGCCATGGGGTCCAATGTCGCCCCGACATATGCCAACATATTTATGATTAATTTTGAAGAATTGTTTGTCTATGAACACCATCTATTTAAACAATATGGCGCCACCTGGTGGCGTTTTATAGATGACGTGTTTGGCATATGGTACGGCGACATTGGATCCCTATTGGCATTTGTTGATGATCTGAATTGTGCAGTCAATGGTATAAAATTTACTTTAACATACGATGAATGCTCAATCCAATTTTTGGATACTAGAGTATACAAAGGTGTAGATGGTTTGAAAATTGATATTTATTCCAAGCCCACTGATAAAAATAACACATTAATGTTTGAGAGTTTTCATCCACCTAGCACCTTTAAGGCTGTCCCTAAAAGTCAACTCCTTAGGGTTGATAGGATCGTGTCAGATCCTACCATTAAGGAGGTCCGTTTGAAGGAAATGGCAGACAAATTTATCTCAAGAGGTTATCCAAAGGCATTGATTGAAAACATAAAACAGGATGTGAGCCTAAGTAGTAACAAATCCAAAACAGTAAGGAAAGGAAAGAACATGAATTGTTCTGGAAATACAGAGAGGATTAAATTTATATCTCAGTATAATACAAGGAGTCACCAGATTAATAAGATCATTCGTAAATATTGGTACATTCTATCTAAATGCCATCCAGATATAGGGGCCTTTTCAATACCACCTATGCTAGCCTATAAACGTGGACCTAATACTAAAGATAAATTGGTGAAAGCAGATATTGGGGCCAAGAGAAAACAGATTCAAGGTACAATAACCGGTCAAAAACGAAAAGGTTGTTTTCCGTGTCTATCTTGCATTAATTGCAACTCTCTGATTAAGGGTGACACTTTTTGTCACCCATATACAGGCAGAAAGTATTACATAAATGAATATTTGACTTGCAGGTCGGAATACATTATTTATGCAATTAAATGTCCGTGTTCCCTGATGTATATTGGTCAATCGACCAGGGAAGCCCGAGAAAGAATTTCGGAGCACAAGTCAAACATTCGTTGTGGCAAAAAGGAGGCTCCAGTAGCTGGTCACTTTATAAAGGCTGGCCATAGAATAAGTCAATTGCGCTTTCAAATCATTGAAAGGGTTAGTACACCTAGAAGAGGGGGAGATAAGGAGAATATACTAACTAAGAGAGAAACATTTTGGATCAATGAATTGGGCACGTTATGGCCAAGAGGTTTAAATAGAGAATGTAATTGGACTGCTTTTTGGTGACTAAATTAAATTAAATTAATTCATTTAAAAAATAAAAAAACAAAAATTCATTCTAAGTGAAATATAATAAAGTTGAATAGAATGGGTTAAGCATAGGACTGTATTATACTATATAAATGAATGTGCATTCGAATATAATACGTTATTAATATGAGATTTAATGTCTCTATAAATTTAATAGATATGCTATGTTGAATAGCCAATAATGACCAACTATATGAGTGTATACATATAACTATGGATTTAAAATCTAAATAAAGATGAAGTTAATCGTAAAAAAAACTATATCAAATATGATTGATCCATTTTGGGTACACTGAATATATATACATAACTTTTAATTTAATATTGTGATTATTAGAACATCAATGAAATTCTCAATGCATTTTATCATTTTTTTATAATATGTAATTTTGAAGTATTGTTTAGTTTATTAAGATTTTTACACATATGATATGAGAGATATAATTGTTTAACAATATGATGCTGTTTCACTAGGTGGCAGAATTTGGGCCATCAATAAGCACTTTGATATATATTTGTATATTTGTATATTGTATGATGGTTCTCCACTAGAGGGCAACATTTTATCACTTCCTAATCACAATGTTTGGCGCCATTAGGGCTATTTAAATGTTTGTTCACTAATGTTTGGTTAAGCTTGAGAAAAGGCCAAGTGTGGGCCTGAAACGTCGCTTTTTATCCCTGTTTGCACAATAAAGTCTTTTGTAGCACCAGCTGGAACGACTTCTGTGTCTATGTATCTATACTGGGTTTGGTAAACCTGTTCCTGGCTGTGCAGTGAGTGCTGTGTTTCATGATACATTGTTGCAAGATTGACTTTTTACCAATTTTGAAACACTTGCACCGCGATGACTACTGAAATGGCAAATATCACAAAGGGAGCTAACACGTTTGGCTATTCGACAGAGGATGCACAGATGGTTTTTTCCTCAGTATTTGGATCAAGTGATTTCCTGAATGTACCCCCCAAAGAAAGATCGAGTAAGAAGCTCGAAAAGGATAGTGTCAAACAAATGGTATTGCAGCTACATGCTGTAACTTTGACAGAATACTTTAAGCTGCAGCGAATTCCAAGAGGCTTACGGATGTCTACAAGACCCACTTTGTTTGCTGATAAACCGGAATATTGTGCTCGCTTTGAGAGTATCCTAAATAAATGCTCCTTTGATTTAATTACCTGGACGGTGGAATTTGCACAAAGGGAGATTGCCGCTTTTAAAGATGAAGTTGAAAAATCAAAAGCAGCACTTCAACAAAGTTTACCATTAGAAGAATATAAGTCCTTGGTGGAGAAAATAACTAAATCTGTTAGTGACTATAAAAAATCACTAGAGGAGAAAAAACGTACAAAATTCTTGCGTGATGAGCAAGATTACTTACAAGGCAATGTCTACAGGTGGGCACAGCGGATGGAAATGGGTGGAGCCCCAAGGATCCGCTTCCCACGACAGAGGCGCGACAAGCGGCGCACACCGGATGATACTCAGAGTGAGTCAGAAACATCGGCATGTTTTTTAACAGAGGAGTCGGATGGCGACGCCGGAGGGGCGGGAGGAAACATCGCAAGCAATTTTCCCCCAGCACAGAGTGTGAAAAAAGCCAAGCAGACCCGCTGGAACAGCCGAGGAAAGGGCCAACAGAGGCAATAAGAACTGCACAAGGTCCGGTGAGTGAGCCGGCCGGCTCCAGTGTAAAGCGAGTGAAAGAGAGAAAATTTGTTTGGAGTGGGGACACTAGGGAAATGCAGTTTAACACTCATTATGGCAATGTTGATAAGTTGAAAGATGTGGACATTTATGTTCAGGATGAACAACCAATTGGGAAAATTTCTGACAAATTACCTGAAGGAATTGTTAGTGTTAAAAATGATGATATTGTACATAACATTTCAGGAATAGATCTTTCTGATATAGAGTTGTCTTTTCTAAATAAAGGTTTATCATACTGCCCTGTGAATAAAGGTAATCTGTTTCTAATAAAACAGGAGCTACATAGATTCTTTAGGTCTATAAAATTGAAAGTATTTTTTGACAAGAATACTGATATTGGTGACACTGTTGTTCACACTGAGGATAAAGGTTTATTAACTTGTAAATCTGTCGGCTTGAAAAAAACCAGTAGTTTTAACCCCAGTGTCACTGATAACAGTGTTAATACTTTCTTTGAACTTGTTCTTGTTGAAGTTGAAAAGTTATTTTTAAAACCGGATTACATTTTCGACAAAAATAAGGTTAAATTTCAAACTGATTTAACTGCACTAAGAGCAATTCGTGAAAAGAAAGGGTTAACCATTAAGGGTGCAGATAAGGGTGGCGCCCTTGTCTTAATGAAACAAGAGCACTATGTTGATGAAATTATGCAACAACTAAATGATGATTCAGTATATGTGGAGGTTGGTTTTGATCCAACATATAAAATACAAAGTGAAATTTTGAATATTTTATCTAAAGCATTAAAGAGTGATCTAATTTCTAAGGATCTAAGTGAATATTTACAAATTAAACACCCAATAAGACCTGTAATATATTGTTTACCTAAGATCCATAAACACAAAGATCTACCGCCAGGTAGGCCTATTGTAGCTGGTACAGGCTCCATATTCTCTAATATTGCTATTTTTTTAGATAAAGTTTTACAGCCCTACGTTATAAAATCATCCTCATATATCAGGGACACCTATGATTTTTTGGAAAAACTAGAAAATCTTGATTTACCATATCAGAAAGTCATCCTGTTTACTTTAGATGTATCTAGTTTGTACACATCAATAAAACACACAAGTGGTATAGCTGCTGTAATGAAGATGTTATCTAGTGACCAAAAATACAGTTTAGCTCAAATACAATTTTTTGTGAATTTACTAGAAGTTATCTTGTATGCTAATTACTTCTTATTTAAGGACACTTTCTATTTCCAAAAGAAGGGGACAGCCATGGGGTCCAATGTCGCCCCGACATATGCCAACATATTTATGATTAATTTTGAAGAATTGTTTGTCTATGAACACCATCTATTTAAACAATATGGCGCCACCTGGTGGCGTTTTATAGATGACGTGTTTGGCATATGGTACGGCGACATTGGATCCCTATTGGCATTTGTTGATGATCTGAATTGTGCAGTCAATGGTATAAAATTTACTTTAACATACGATGAATGCTCAATCCAATTTTTGGATACTAGAGTATACAAAGGTGTAGATGGTTTGAAAATTGATATTTATTCCAAGCCCACTGATAAAAATAACACATTAATGTTTGAGAGTTTTCATCCACCTAGCACCTTTAAGGCTGTCCCTAAAAGTCAACTCCTTAGGGTTGATAGGATCGTGTCAGATCCTACCATTAAGGAGGTCCGTTTGAAGGAAATGGCAGATAAATTTATCTCAAGAGGTTATCCAAAGGCATTGATTGAAAACATAAAACAGGATGTGAGCCTAAGTAGTAACAGATCCAAAACAGTAAGGAAAGGAAAGAACATGAATTGTTCTGGAAATACAGAGAGGATTAAATTTATATCTCAGTATAATACAAGGAGTCACCAGATTAATAAGATCATTCGTAAATATTGGTACATTCTATCTAAATGCCATCCAGATATAGGGGCCTTTTCAATACCACCTATGCTAGCCTATAAACGTGGCCCTAATACTAAAGATAAATTGGTGAAAGCAGATATTGGGGCTAAGAGAAAACAGATTCAAGGTACAATAACCGGTCAAAAACGAAAAGGTTGTTTTCCGTGTCTATCTTGCATTAATTGCAACTCTCTGATTAAGGGTGACACTTTTTGTCACCCATATACAGGTAGAAAGTATTACATAAATGAATATTTGACTTGCAGGTCGGAATACATTATTTATGCAATTAAATGTCCGTGTTCCCTGATGTATATTGGTCAATCGACCAGGGAAGCCCGAGAAAGAATTTCGGAGCACAAGTCAAACATTCGTTGTGGCAAAAAGGAGGCTCCAGTAGCTGGTCACTTTATAAAGGCTGGCCATAGAATAAGTCAATTGCGCTTTCAAATCATTGAAAGGGTTAGTACACCTAGAAGAGGGGGAGATAAGGAGAATATACTAACTAGGAGAGAAACATTTTGGATCAATGAATTGGGCACGTTATGGCCAAGAGGTTTAAATAGAGAATGTAATTGGACTGCTTTTTGGTGACTAAATTAAATTAAATTAATTCATTTAAAAAATTTAAAACAATAAAAATTCATTCTAAGTGAAATATAATAAAGTTGAATAGAATGGGTTAAGCATAGGACTGTATTATACTATATAAATGAATGTGCATTCGAATATAATACGTTATTAATATGAGATTTAATGTCTCTATAAATTTAATAGATATGCTATGTTGAATAGCCAATAATGACCAACTATATGAGTGTATACATATAACTATGGATTTAAAATCTAAATAAAGATGAAGTTAATCGTAAAAAAAACTATATCAAATATGATTGATCCATTTTGGGTACACTTAATATATATACATAACTTTTAATTTAATATTGTGATTATTAAAACATCAATGAAATTCTCAATGCATTTTATCATTTTTTAATAATATGTAATTTTGAAATATTGTTTAGTTTATTAAGATTTTTACACATATGATATGAGAGATATAATTGTTTAACAATATGATGCTGTTTCACTAGGTGGCAGAATTTGGGCCATCAATAAGCACTTTGATATATATTTGTATATTTGTATATTGTATGATGGTTCTCCACTAGAGGGCAACATTTTATCACTTCCTAATCACAATGTTTGGCGCCATTAGGGCTATTTAAATGTTTGTTCACTAATGTTTGGTTAAGCTTGAGAAAAGGCCAAGTGTGGGCCTGAAAC
The DNA here is from genome assembly GCF_027579735.1 of Bombina bombina. Classification (NCBI taxonomy): domain Eukaryota; kingdom Metazoa; phylum Chordata; class Amphibia; order Anura; family Bombinatoridae; genus Bombina; species Bombina bombina. Next base: position 1,118,076,326 of record NC_069502.1, on the reverse strand, counting down.
GTCGCTTTTTATCCTTGTTTGCACAATAAAGTCTTTTGTAGCACCAGCTGGAACGACGTCTGTGTCTATTTAATGCTGTTGTGCCTGTTGAGGGTCGGGGACCCAAGTATAAAAATGCTTAAGGAGAACGACCTGTACTGGGTGTCCAAGCAACTTTTTCCATCTCCAGGTTCCTAAAAATTATCTCCGGGTTCCTAAAATCGATGCCATACCTGTACTCGATTGTGCAAAAGGATGGCATATGTGGTATTTCATGCTGTTGTGCCTGTTGAGGGTCGGGGACCCATTATAAAAATGCTTAAGGAGAACGACCTGTACTGGGTGTCCAAGCAACTTTGTCCATCTCCAGGTTCCTAAAAATTATCTCCGGGTTCCTAAAATCGATGCCATACCTGTACTCGATTGTGCAAAAGGATGGCATATGTGGTATTTCATGCTGTTGTGCCTGTTGAGGGTCGGGGACCCAAGAATAAAAATGCTTAAGGAGAACGACCTGTACTGGGTGTCCAAGCAACTTTTTCCATCTCCCGGTTCCTAAAAATTATCTCCGGGTTCCTAAAATCGATGCCATACCTGTACTCGATTGTGCAAAAGGATGGCATATGTGGTATTTCATGCTGTTGTGCCTGTTGAGGGTCGGGGACCCAAGTATAAAAATGCTTAAGGAGAACGACCTGTACTGGGTGTCCAAGCAACTTTTTCCATCTCCAGGTTCCTAAAAATTATCTCCGGGTTCCTAAAATCGATGCCATACCTGTACTCGATTGTGCAAAAGGATGGCATATGTGGTATTTCATGCTGTTGTGCCTGTTGAGGGTCGGGGACCCAAGTATAAAATGCTTAAGGAGAACGACCTGTACTTGGTGTCCAAGCAACTTTTTCCATCTCCCGGTTCTTAAAAATTATCTCCGGGTTCCTAAAATCGATGCCATACCTGTACTCGATTGTGCAAAAGGATGGCATATGTGGTATTTCATGCTGTTGTGCCTGTTGAGGTTCGGGGACCCAAGTATAAAAAGGCTGAAGGAGAACGACCTGTACTGGGTGTCCAAGCATCTTTTTCCATCTCCCGGTTCCTAAAAATTATCTCCGGGTTCCTAAAATCGATGACATACCTGTACTGGATTGTTCAAAAGGATGGCATATGTGGTGTTTCATGCTGTTGTGCTTGTTGAGGGTCGGGGACCCTCGTATAAAAAGGCTGAAGGAGAACGACCTGTACTGGGTGTCCAAGCACCTTTTTCCATCTCCTGGTTCCTAAAAATTATCTCCGGGTTCCTAAAATCAATGCCATACCTGTACTCGATTGTGCAAAAGGATGGCATATGTGGTATTTCATGCTGTTGTGCCTGTTGAGGGTCGGGGACCCAAGTATAAAAATGCTTAAGGAGAACGACCTGTACTGGGTGTCCAAGCAACTTTTTCCATCGCCAGGTTCCTAAAAATTATCTCCGGGTTCCTAAAATCGATGCCATACCTGTACTCGATTGTGCAAAAGGATGGCATATGTGGTATTTCATGCTGTTGTGCCTGTTGAGGGTCGGGGACCCAAGTATAAAAATGCTTAAGGAGAACGACCTGTACTGGGTGTCCAAGCAACTTTTTCCATCTCCAGGTTCCTAAAAATTATCTCCGGGTTCCTAAAATCGATGCCATACCTGTACTCGATTGTGCAAAAGGATGGCATATGTGGTATTTCATGCTGTTGTGCCTGTTGAGGTTTAGGGACCCAAGTATAAAAAGGCTGAAGGAGAACGACCTGTACTGGGTGTCCAAGCATCTTTTTCCATCTCCCGGTTCCTAAAAATTATCTCCGGGTTCCTAAAATCGATGCCATACCTGTACTCGATTGTGCAAAAGGATGGCATATGTGGTATTTCATGCTGTTGTGCCTGTTGAGGGTCGGGGACCCAAGTATAAAAAGGCTGAAGGAGAACGACCTGTACTGGGTGTCCAAGCATCTTTTTCCATCTCCCGGTTCCTAAAAATTATCTCTGGGTTCCTAAAATCGATGCCATACCTGTACTCGATTGTGCAAAAGGATGGCATATGTGGTATTTCATGCTGTTGTGCCTGTTGAGGGTTGGGGACCCAAGTATAAAAAGGCTGAAGGAGAATGACCCGTACTGTGTGTCCAAGCATCTTTTTCCATCTCCCGGTTCCTAAAAATGATCTCCGGGTTCCTAAAATCGATGCCATACCTGTACTCTATTGTGCAAAAGGATGGCATATGTGGTATTTCATGCTGTTGTGCCTGTTGAGGGTCGGGGACCCAAGTATAAAAAGGCTGAAGGAGAACGACCTGTACTGGGTGTCCAAGCATCTTTTTCCATCTCCCGGTTCCTAAATATTATCTCCGGGTTCCTAAAATCGATGCCATACCTGTACTCTATTGTGCAAAAGGATGGTATATCTGGTATTTCATGCTGTTGTGCCTTTTGAGGGTCGGGGACCCAAGTGTAAAAAAGCTGAAGGAGAATGACCTGTACTGGGTGTCCAAGCATCTTTTTCCATCTCCCGGTTCCTAAAAATTATCTTCGGGTTCCTAAAATCAATGCCATACCTGTACTTGATTGTGCAAAAGGATGGCATATGTGGTATTTCATGCTGTTGTGCCTGTTGAGGGTCGGGGACCCTCGTATAAAAAGGCTGAAGGAGAACGACCTGTACTGGGTGTCCAAGCATCTTTTTCCATCTCCCGGTTCCTAAAAATTATCTCCAGGTTCCTAAAATCGATGCCATACCTGTACTCGATTGTGCAAAAGGATGGCATATGTGGTATTTCATGCTGTAAGCCTGTTGAGGGTCGGGGACCCAAGTATAAAAAGGCTTAAGGAGAACGACCTGTACTGGGTGTCCAAGCATCTTTTTCCATCTCCCGGTTCCTAAAAATTATCTCTGGGTTCCTAAAATCGATGCCATACCTGTACTCGATTGTGCAAAAGGATGGCATATGTGGTATTTCATGCTGTTGTGCCTGTTGAGGGTCGGGGACCCAAGCATAAAAAGGCTGAAGGAGAACGACCTGTACTGGGTGTCCAAGCATCTTTTTCCATCTCCCGGTTCCTAAAAATGATCTCCGGGTTCCTAAAATCGATACCATACCTGTACTCTATTGTGCAAAAGGATGGCATATCTGGTATTTCATGCTGTTGTGCCTGTTGAGGGTCGGGGACCCAAGTATAAAAAAGCTGAAGGAGAACGACCTGTACTGGGTGTCCAAGCATCTTTTTCCATCTCCTGGTTCCTAAAAATTATCTCTGGGTTCCTAAAATCGATGCCATACCTGTACTCGATTGTGCAAAAGGATGGCATATGTGGTATTTCATGCTGTTGTGCCTGTTGAGGGTCGGGGACCCAAGTATAAAAAGGCTGAAGGAGAACGACCTGTCCTGGGTGTCCAAACATCTTTGTCCATCTCCCGGATGTAGCGGTACTCCACTAGGGGGTCTCCCTTCCTCTGTCCAAACCCAGGGGTGGCCACCGGATAGTGGGACCAGAGATATAGTTGCTGATACCGGGGTCAAGCCAGCGGGTGTATCTCCCCCAGCTGGGCTGGTCTCAGTGGACTCCCAGTCAGGTAGCGTCCTCTCTGCCCTGCAGCTCCTTCTTGGCAGGTATCATCCCCTCTGCCTGTCTGCTTCTAGGCAGGAATAAATCCCCCTGCCAGGCTGCTTCTTGGCAGGAATAGATCCCTATGCCTCCAAATAGTGGGACCAGGGCTATCGTGACTGAGACCAGGGTCAAGCCAGCGGCTGTGTCTCCCCCAGCTGGGCTGTTCTCAGTGGACTCTCAGGCAGGTAGTGTCCTCTCTGCCCTGCAGCTCTTTCTTGGCAGGTATTGTCCCCTCTGCCTGTCTTCTTCTAGGCAGGAATAAATCCCCCTGCCAGGCTGCTTCTTGGCAGGAATAGATCCCTCTGCCTCCAAATAGTGGGACCAGGGCTATCGTGGCTGAGACCGGGGTCAAGCCAGTGGCTGTATCTCCCCCAGCTGGGCTGGTCTCAGTGGGCTCCCAGGCAGGTAGCGTCCCCTCTGCCTGTCTGCTTCTAGGCAGGAATAGATCCCTCTGCCTCACTGCACACTTCCAGCAGGTAGCATGCCCTCTAGTTTCTTATAGGCAGGAATCGATCCCTCTACCTTGCTGCTCCTTTCAGGCAGGCCAGCTCTTTGCATACAGGCCCACAGACTCTGTAACAGAATGCAGGGTCAGAACCTCTGCAACTGGTATACCTGAAAGAATCAGACAGCACAAAAAGGCAATCCCGGACCCCAACCTGTACTCGATTGTGCAAAAGGAAGTAACCTTACCATGGGTCCCACACCGCATGTTTTATTGTTATACTCTGTCAGGGAAATTATATAACTATCAATCGTATCAATCAAATATATATTGCATCTATTGATCTCTGTAATTCGTATCTATCAAATGTATATTGCATCTTTAGATCTATGTAATTTGTATCTATCAAATGTATATTGCATCTATTGATGTAATTCGTATCTATCAAATGTATATTGCATCTTTTGATCTATGTAATTCGTATCTATCAAATGTATATTGCATCTTTTGATCTATGTTATTCGTACCTATCAAATGTATATTGCATCTATTGATCTATGTAATCTATGGATCTATCTATCAAATCTATCAATCTCATGGCCGGACTGTTTTGTGACAGCAACTTGTGTTTCGACCAAATTTGAAGTAGGAGGACAGACCAAGCATCTTCTTCCATCTCCCTGTTCCAAAAATCAAGGCCATATAGACCTCCCCCGATAGGGGGAGTAACAGGTATTAAACTGCTAAGAATAGTACTACTTAGTGCTTAACACACCACGGGTCCCAGACCGCATGTTTTATTGTTATACTCTGTCAGGGAAATTATATAACTATCAATCGTATCAATCAAATATATATTGCATCTATTGATCTCTGTAATTCGTATCTATCAAATGTATATTGCATCTTTTGATCTGCCTTGCTGCTCCTTTCAGGCAGGCCAGCTCTTTGCATGGAGGCCCACAGACTCTGTAACAGATCTCTCTTGCAGGGAGAGGTGCAGCCAGAATGCAGAGTCAGAACCTCTGCAACTGGTATACTCGATTGTGCAAAAGGAAGTAACCTTACCATGGGTCCCACACCGCATGCTTTATTGTTATACTCTGTCAGGGAAATTTTATAACTATCAATCGTATCAATCAAATATATATTGCATCTATTGATCTCTGTAATTCGTATTGATCAAATGTATATTGCATCTTTTGATCTATGTTATTCGTACCTATCAAATGTATATTGCATCTTTTGATCTGCCTTGCTGCTCCTTTCAGGCAGGCCAGCTCTTTGCATAGAGGCCCACAGACTCTGTAACAGATCTCTCTTGCAGGGAGAGGTGCAGCCAGAATGCAGGGTCAGAACCTCTGCAACTGGTATACTTGATTGTGCAAAAGGAAGTAACCTTACCATGGGTCCCACACCGCATGTTTTATTGTTATACTCTGTCAGGGAAATTATATAACTATCAATCGTATCAATCAAATATATATTGCATCTATTGATCTCTGTAATTTGTATCAATCAAATGTATATTGCATCTTTTGATCTATGTTATTCGTACCTATCAAATGTATATTGCATCTTTGATCTGCCTTGCTGCTCCTTTCAGGCAGGCCAGCTCTGTGCATAGAGGCCCACAGACTCTGTAACAGATCTCTCTTGCAGGGAGAGGAGCAGCCAGAATGCAGGGTCAGAACCTCTGCAACTGGTATTCTTGATTGTGCAAAAGGAAGTAACCTTACCATGGATCGCAGACCACATGTCTTATTGTTATACTCTGTCAGGGAAATTATATAACTATCAATCGTATCAATCAAATATATATTGCATCTATTGATCTCTGTAATTCGTATCGATCAAATGTATATTGCATCTTTTGATCTATGTTATTCGTATCTATCAAATGTATATTGCATCTTTTGATCCATGTAATTCGTATCTATCAAATGTATATTGCATCTTTTGATCTATGTAATTCATATCTATCAAATGTATATTGCATCTTTTGATCTATGTAATTCATATCTATCAAATGTATATTGCATCTTTTGATCTGCCTTGCTGCTCCTTTCATGCAGGCCAGCTCTTTGCATAGAGGCCCACAGACTCTGTAACAGATCTCTCTTGCAGGGAGAGGTGCAGCCAGAATGCAGGGTCTATGGAATTCGTATCTATCAAATGTATATTGCATCTATTGATCTATGCAATTTGTATCTATGAAATGTATATTGCATCTTTTGATCTATGTAATTTGTATCTATCAAATGTATATTGCATCTTTTGATCTATGTAATTCGTATCTATCAAATGTATATTGCATCTATTGATGTAATTCGTATCTATCAAATGTATATTGCATCTTTTGATCCATGTAATTCGTATCTATCAAATGTATATTGCATCTTTTGATCTATGTAATTCGTATCTATCAAATGTAAATTGCCTCTTTTGATCTATGTAATTCGTATCTATCAAATGTATATTGCATCTTTTGATCTATGTAATTCGTATCTATCAAATGTATATTGCATCTATTGATCTATGTAATCTATCTATCTATCTATCTATCAAATCTATCGATCTCGTGGTTGTGCAAATGGACTGTTTGCGGTTGTTTGTGGTGCGTTAAACGGGGAGTTTGGTCTGTCACTGTGAAGCGGGCGTAACCCTTACACTACCTGATCGATACAACATCATACCTGATGTTTTAAAGCACGTTATTCAAAACAATTTAGGAATGTTAGGTGATTTATGCCCTTTATGGCTTAAAACCAGATTCTGCATCAACTATGTAATTTTCCATGGGAGTTTTGCCATGGATCCCCCTCCGGCATGCCACAGTCCAGGTGTTAGTCCCCTTGAAACAACTTTTCCATCACTATTGCGGCCAGAAAGAGTCCCTGTGGGTTTTTAAATTCGCCTGTCCATTGAAGTCAATGGCGGTTCGCCCGGTTCGCCGGTTCGCGAACATTTGCCGAAGTTCGCGTTCGCCTTTCGCAAACGCAAAATTTTAGGTTCGCGACATCACTACCCAACAGTGGGTGTTATAAATCAATAGTCTCTTTGGTATCTTGCAAAGTCCCATGTATAGAGTAGACACGTGGTAATACATCCGATTGCGACTCATGTTTTACATTTTTACATCCATTACAACTTCAAACATAAAGTTTAACTAATATAGAATAAATAAAAAGAAAGAACAATAACAAATAATATAGTTCACTGTGTTCGCAACATCCCCCATCTCCTCTTGTTTTAGCTCTTATATGTCTCAGTCCTTATAATGTATCAGATACAGTCTATTCCCCTGATCTCTTCAGTCTGTGAGTTTTAGTCTTTGTCGCTACTACATCCCTCTTGCATCCAGTAGAACCATATCTTGCTGAAGGTATCCACAGTATTCTGTAGGTGAGCAGCTGTCTCATACATTGCATAGGGGTTTTTGATTTTAATCATAAGCTCAGACCACTCCGGAACCCCCGTCTGCCAATACTTAGCTATGGAAGTCCTGACAGTGGTGTATATAATTCTAAGGGATGTATTAATATGTGTATTGTAGTTTCTGTTTCTAATATTCAATAAAGCTTGTGGGGCTGAAACTGTAATTTGGTCTCCTATTAGTCTGGACAGAAAGTCCGACACCCTCATCCATGTTTCCTTGACTTTGGGGCACTCCCACCACATATGTATGTAAGTTCCTCTAGTCTGACACCCTCTATAACAATTGCTTGGGCTTCCTTTAATGGAATATGCTGTCCTCAGAGGGGTAAAATACCATCTGAATACACTGATTCGATACAGTTTTCCCTTAAATCAGCGCTCAGTAACCCCCTGCTAGCCTCATATATCAGCGAATTCCACTCCTCCACTGGTAAGTCCATCTCTAAATTCCGCAACAATAGTTAATAGTTAATAGTTTTTGTTGATTGGATAGCAAGATACATGTGTGAAATTGCTTGTTTGGGTCTGTTTAATGCGCTACATTGCCTCTCTAATGTCGTAGTCAGTCCCCCATTGCCCTGCTGAATATATGTGCAGATGGCAGACAGTATCTGTAAATATAAAAACCAATGCAGGGGAAGTGGACTCACTTTCTCCTGTAATTGAGTGAATGTGAGTGGGGATCCATTATGCAGGAAGTCAGCCACCCTGTACAGACCCTTATTCTCCTATTTGTCAATGAGTGAGTGGCTATCGCCTGGAATAATATATTTTAATGGTCGTATTCTAGTATGGTCTGAGATCAGTTTGTCTGTATGTACGGACTTATTCCACTGCTGGATCGAGAGCAAGAGTGCTTGTGGTCTATATACCTTTTCAGCTTCTAATACAGCCCTCCTCCTTAGAGTATCTTCTGGTGAGCTTAGTTCCCCCATGGAAGCTTCTAGTTTGGGCCACACTACATCACAGTTCCTTCTTCCCAAAATTGAATTCTGAGCCAATCTGGAGGCTTGGTAATAGTACCAAAGGTTTGGGTACCCCACTCCCCCTAGCTGTCTATGGCGTGTAAGAACTTGGCTAGATATTCTTGCATGTTTGTTGCCCCGTATGTAAATGAGTAGTGTGGATTGGCGTTTAGGTCTTTTTTTGTGTACCTTGATCGGCAGTACTCTAAAGAGATACAGTAATTTGGGTAGCAAGTTCATTTTTATAAAGGAAAGTCTACCATACCAGGAAAAGTTGTGATGCTGCCATTTAGAGATTTAATTTTTCATAGTTTTAAAGAGAGCAAGATAGTTGGCCTGATAAAGTTTGTCATAGTCAGATGTCAATTTCACCCCCAAATACTGGATATGTTTCTTTGCCCATCTAAAATCAAAATTAGTTTCAATAAGCTTAACAGTATGTCTTGGAATATCAATGGGTAGAGCTTCACATTTGTCTATATTGATCTTATAACCCGAAATAATTGAAAATTTGTTTAGAATATAGTATACTATAGGCAGGGAAATCAAAGGTTTGGTCAGGATCAATAGAACATCATCTGCAAATAAAGTTATTTTGTAAGATATCCCCCCACCTCTAAGCCCCTGACGTCTGCCTCCTTACGGATGGATTCAGCCAGTGGTTCTATGCATATTGGAAAGTGGGCACCCCTGTCTTGTAGTCTTTAGAATGTCAAATGTGTGTGACTGATGGCCAATCGCTCTTACATGTGCAGTGGGGGAAGAATATAGTGTTTTTATTGTGGAAATAAAGGGCCCACTAAATCCCATATTGCCCAGAACCGTCAGCATGTACCCCCAGTCTGCCCGGTTGAATGCCTTCCCCACATCCAATGAGAGAAGCAGTGAAGGCACTCTATGAGATTTAAGATAATCCAACACTGACACCATTCTCCTTACATTATCTGGGGCTTTCTCTGTCCCTTAATGAAATCCACTTGGTCGGGGTGTATAATAGCTGGTAGGATTTGTTTCAGTCTATTGGCCAGAATTTTTGTAACAATTTTGATATCCTGATTTATGACGGAAATCGGTCTGTAACTTGAACAATGCTTTGGATTCTTCCCTGGTTTTGGGATTACTACGATTTTTGCCTGAAGTAAATCTTTGGGCAATGGGTTACCTTCTTGAATATGATTCGCAAATTGTGTGAGATGTGGGATCAGGGTGCCCTTAAATAACTTGTAGTATTTGCCAGGCAAATTCAGCCCTGGAGCTTTCCCAGGTTTGAGGTCTTTAATGGCTTGGGCGACTTCGTTAGTGGTAATTTTGGCATTCAATTGTTCCCTATTTGTGTCTGTGATTTTCCTCAAGTTTGCCTTAGTGAGAAAGTCAGTGAGTAAATCTTGTGTAGAGGGGCTGTGGACTATTTTTTTACCATCATATAATGTGCTGTAATATGAAGCAAAGGTGTTCACTATCTTTTGGGGTGAGATGTTTCCCTGCCGTCACCTCTGCAGTGTAGGGATGGATGCAGCCATGTAATTGTCCCTAATTTTTTTGGCTAAATACTTGTCTGGCTTGTTGGCGTACAAGAAGTAATGCATTTTCATTCTATGGGCATATTTTACAGATTGATCATTAACAATCGTATTAAGCTGTTGTCTTTTTTGTTGTAACTGTTTTAGGGTGATTGCAGCTACCTAGCATCTTTTGAGTGTTTAATGTCCTTTTAAAGAACCATAAACACAGTATAATTACAGAATTAACCCCTTAACGACCGAGGACGTGCAGGGTACGTCCTCAAAAAAAGGCAGTTAATGCCTGAGAACGTACCCTGCACGTCCTCGGTGTGGAAAGCAGCTGGAAGCGATCCTGCTCGCTTCCAGCTGCTTTCCGGTTATTGCAGTGATGCCTCGATATGGAGGCATCCTGCAATAACCCCCCTTGGCCATCCGATGCAGAGAGAGCCACTCTGTGGCCCTCTCTGCACCGGACATCGGTGGCCGGTATCGTTGGTGGGTGGGAGCAAGTCTGGGAGGCGGGTGGGCGGCCATCGATGTGCCCAGTGGAGTGGAGGGGGGCGGGATCGGGGGCGGGAGGGGCGGGAGCGCGCACGGGAGCGCGCGCGTGCACGGGGGGCGGCGGGCGGGCGCGTGCACGGGGTGGGAGCAGGAGGGAACCGCTACACTACAGAAAAATCAAATTTCAAAAGTACATCAAATAACTTTTTGAAAGCTGTAAATAACAGCTAAGAGATGTGGAAGGGGTGGGGGGGTTGATCTTGGGGGGGGGAAGCTACACTGCAGAAAAGGTTTTTTTTTTTTAAAAAAGGCACATTTTTTCACTAAACTGGGTACTGGCAGACAGCTGCCAGTACCCAAGATGGCGCCCATTAAGGCAGAGGGGGAGGGTTAGAGAGCTCTTTGGTGGGGGATCAGTAAGGCTGGGGGCTAAGGGGGGATCCTACACAGCAGCATATGTAAATATGCTAAAAAAAAAAAAAAAAACCCAAATATAGCTTTTATTTTAGTACTGGCAGAGTTTCTGCCAGTACTTAAGATGGCGGGGACAATTGGGGGGTGGGGGAGGGAAGAGAGCTGTTTGGGAGAGATCAGGGGGTCTCATGTTTCAGGTGGGAGGCTGAGCTCTACACTAAAGCTAAAATTAACCCTGCAAGCTCCCTACAAGCTACATAATTAACCCCTTCACTGCTAGCCATAATACACGAGTGAACTGCAGCGGCATTTGGCGGCCTTCTAATTACCAAAAAGCAACGCCAAAGCCATATATGTCTGCTATTTCTGAACAAAGGGGATCCCAGAGAAGCATTTACAACCATTTGTGCCATAATTGCACAAGCTGTTTGTAAATGATTTCAGTGAGAAACCTAAAATTGTGAAAAATTTAACGTTTTTTTTAATTTGATCGCATTTGGCGGTGAAATGGTGGCATGAAATATACCAAAATGGGCCTAGATCAATACTTGGGGTTGTCTACTACACTACACTAAAGCTAAAATTAACCCTAGAAGCTCCCTACATGCTCCATAATTAACCCCTTCACTGCTGGGCATAATACACGTGTAGTGCGCAGTGGCATTTAGCAGCCTTCTAATTACTAAAAAGCAACGCCAAAGCCATATATGTCTGCTATTTCTGAACAAAGGGGATCCCAGAGAAGAATTTACAACCATTTAAGCCATAATTGCACAAGCTGTTTGTAAATAATTTCAGTGAGAAACCAAAAGTTTGTGAAAAAATTTGTAAAAAAGTGAACGATTTTTTGTATTTAATCGCATTTGGCGGTGAAATGGTGGCATGAAATATACCAAAATGGGCCTAGATCAATACTTTGGGATGTCTACTAAAAAAAATTATATACATGTCAATGGATATTCAGAGATTCCTGAAAGATATTAGTGTTCTAATGTAACTAGCGCTAATTTTGAAAAATAATGGTTTGGAAATAGCAAAGTGCAACTTGTATTTATGGCCCTATAACTTACAAAAAAAGCAAAGAAGATGTAAACATTGGGTATTTCTAAACTCAGGACAAAATTTAGAAACTATTTAGCATGGGTGTTTTTTGGTGGTTGTAGATGTGTAACAGATTTTGGGGGTCAAAGTTAGAAAAAGTGTGTTTTTTTCATTATTTTTTCCTCATATTTTATAATTTTTTTTATAGTAAATTATAAGATATGATGAAAATAATGGTATCTTTAGAAAGTCCATTTAATGGCGAGAAAAACGGTATATAATATGTGTGGGTACAGTAAATGAGTAAGATGAAAATTACAGCTAAACACAAACACCGCAAAAATGTAAAAATAGCCTTGGTCCCAAACGGACAGAAAATGGAAAAGTGCTGTGGTCATTAAGGGGTTAATGTATGCATGATAAGAAGACAATGCAAACGCACTGAGTTTAAATTTGAAATCGGTAGTAGATTTTTTTTCACAAAGACAGTTCAATTTTCCTCCTCCCTGCATCATGTGACAGCCAACTGACCAATACAAAATACAAATATGTATAGTCTGTGAATTCTTGCACATGCCCAGTAGGATCTGGTGCCACAAAAACTCCAAATACAAAAATAAACTGGAGTGAACAATTTCCCATACATTTGATACTTTGCAGCAGGTATGATAAGTAATTGGGAACACATTAAGGAAAAGGAAAATTTCCAATACAGCATACCTTTAAAGTCACCACAGCATTAACATTTAACTGCCAGGGGCCCCTCTACGTAAAACATGAGTAAATTATGTCACATACAGCATAACCCAGTGGATAGTACCTAGTACTGGGTATTGGGGGCTGAGAGATTTTCCTGTGCCCAGGGCAGGATAAAACCTAAATATGCCACTGTTCTTAAGGCAAAAAGGCACTATTGTAAATGTATGGGCTCAACTATATGATGTTGCAGTATTACGGTCCTTAAATCAAGTAAATATATATTTTTTTAGTATAACCAAGGTAAAAAGTATTTTTCTGTTTTATTCATATTACACTGTCCTTTAAGTGAATGTAAAGTTTAAGAATGTAGTGCCCAGTATCTAAAAATAATCTTAAATCTTAATTAATTAAACGTTACAAAGATGCTTCTTTTTTAAAAATACTAACCATTGTGTTATGGTAAACATACCACCTTTCTTCCTGCATCTCCTGCTGTATTTAGCATATTGATGACAAATCCAGCTTCCTCCAATCGTTGCGTGCCCTACAAGTCAGACGCCAAAGGGGGCATGTAACGATTGGAGGAAGCCGGATTTGTCATCGATATGCTAAATACAGCAGGAGATCCAGGCGGAGGAAAGGCTGTATGTTTACCATAACACAATGGTAAGTATTTAAAAAAAAGAATCATCTTTATAAAGTTTAATTAATTAAGATTTAAGATTATTTTTAGATAATGGGCACTAAATTCATACGGCTAGATTTAGAGTTTTGTCGGTAACGACCCGAAAAGCTAACGCCGGCTTTTTTCTGGCCGCACCATAAAAATAACTCTGGTATTGAGAGTCCACATAAAGGCTGCGTTAGGCTCCAAAAAAGGAGCGTAGAGCATATTTAACGCAGCTTCAACTCTCGATACCAGAGTTGCTTACGGACGCGGCCAGCCTCAAAAACGTGCTTGTGCACGATTCCCCCATAAGGGGCTGTTTGAGCTGAACAAAAACCTAACACCTGCAAAAAAGCCGCGTTCAGCTCCTAACACAGCCCCATTGTTTGCTATGCGGAAACACTTCCTACGTCTGCACCTAACACCCTAACATGTACCCCGAGTCTAAACACCCCTAACCTTACACTTATTAACCCCTAATCTGCCGCCCCCGCTATCGCTGACCCCTGCATATTATTATTAACCCCTAATCTGCCGCTCCGTAAACCACCGCTACTTACATTATCCCTATGTACCCCTAATCTGCTGCCCTAACATCGCCGACCCCTATATTATATTTATTAACCCCTAATCTGCCCCCCTCAACGTCGCCACCACCTGCCTACACTTATTAACCCCTAATCTGCCGAGCGGACCTGAGCGCTACTATAATAAAGTTATTAACCCCTAATCCACCTCACTAACCCTATAATAAATAGTATTAACCCCTAATCTGCCCTCCCTAACATCGCCGACACCTAACTTCAATTATTAACCCCTAATCTGCCGACTGGAGCTCACCGCTATTCTAATAAATGTATTAACCCCTAAAGCTAAGTCTAACCCTAACACTAACACCCCCCTAAATTAAATATAATTTTAATCTAACGAAATTAATTAACTCTTATTAAATAAATTATTCCTATTTAAAGCTAAATACTTACCTGTAAAATAAATCCTAATATAGCTACAATATAAATTATAATTATATTATAGCTATTTTAGGATTAATATTTATTTTACAGGTAACTTTGTATTTATTTTAACCAGGTACAATAGCTATTAAATAGTTAAGAACTATTTAATAGCTAAAATAGTTAAAATAATTACAAATTTACCTGTAAAATAAATCCTAACCTAAGTTACAATTAAACCTAACACTACACTATCAATAAATTAATTAAATAAAATACCTACAATTACCTACAATTAAACCTAACACTACACTATCAATAAATTAATTAAATACAATACCTACAAATAACTACAATGAAATAAACTAACTAAAGTACAAAAAATAAAAAAGAACTAAGTTACAAAAAATAAAAAAATATTTACAAACATAAGAAAAATATTACAACAATTTTAAACTAATTACACCTACTCTAAGCCCCCTAATAAAATAACAAAGCCCCCCAAAATAAAAAAATGCCCTACCCTATTCTAGATTACTAAAGTTCAAAGCTCTTTTACCTTACCAGCCCTGAACAGGGCCCTTTGCGGGGCATGCCCCAAGAAGTTCAGCTCTTTTGCCTGTAAAAAAAAACATACAATACCCCCCCCCCCCAACATTACAACCCACCACCCACATACCCCTAATCTAACCCAAACCCCCCTTAAATAAACCTAACACTAAGCCCCTGAAGATCTCCCTACCTTGTCTTCACCTCACCGGGTTCAGCGATCGGTCCAGAAGAGGGTCCGAAGTCTTGATCCAAGCGGAGCAAGAAGAGGTCCTCCATCCGGTAGAAGTCTTCATCCAAGCGGGGCAGAAGAGGTCTTCCATCCGATTGAAGTCTTCATCCAAGCGGGATCTTCTATCGTCATCCATCCGGAGCGGAGCGGCAGGATCCTGAAGACCTCCGACGCGGAACATCCATCCTGGCCGACGACTGAACGACGAATGACGGTTCCTTTAAATGACGTCATCCAAGATGGCGTCCCTCGAATTCTGATTGGCTGATAGGATTCTATCAGCCAATCGGAATTAAGGTAGGAATATTCTGATTGGCTGATGGAATCAGCCAATCAGAATCAAGTTCAATCCGATTGGCTGAAGACAAGGTAGGATGATCTTCAGGGGCTTAGTGTTAGGTTTATTTAAGGGGGGTTTGGGTTAGATTAGGGGTATGTGGGTGGTGGGTTGTAATGTTGGGGGGGGTATTGTATGTTTTTTTTTACAGGCAAAAGAGCTGAACTTCTTGGGGCATGCCCCGCAAAGGGCCCTGTTCAGGGCTGGTAAGGTAAAAGAGCTTTGAACTTTAGTAATTTAGAATAGGGTAGGGCATTTTTTTTATTTTGGGGGGCTTTGTTATTTTATTAGGGGGCTTAGAGTAGGTGTAATTAGTTTAAAATTGTTGTAATATTTTTCTTATGTTTGTAAATATTTTTTTATTTTTTGTAACTTAGTTCTTTTTTATTTTTTGTACTTTAGTTAGTTTATTTCATTGTAGTTATTTGTAGGTATTGTATTTAATTTATTTATTGATAGTGTAGTGTTAGGTTTAATTGTAACTTAGGTTAGGATTTATTTTACAGGTAAATTTGTAATTATTTTAACTATTTTAGCTATTAAATAGTTCTTAACTATTTAATAGCTATTGTACCTGGTTAAAATAAATACAAAGTTACCTGTAAAATAAATATTAATCCTAAAATAGCTATAATATAATTATAATTTATGTTGTAGCTATATTAGGATTTATTTTACAGGTAAGTATTTAGCTTTAAATAGGAATAATTTATTTAATAAGAGTTAATTAATTTCGTTAGATGTAAATTATATTTAACTTAGGGGGGTGTTAGTGTTAGGGTTAGACTTAGCTTTAGGGGTTAATACATTTATTAGAATAGCGGCGAGATTCGGTCGGCAGATTAGGGGTTAATAATTGAAGTTAGGTGTCGGCGATGTTAGGGAGGGCAGGTTAGGGGTTAATAAATATAATATAGGGGTCGGCGGTGTTAGGGGCAGCAGATTAGGGGTACATAGCTATAATGTAGCTGGCGGCTCTTTGCGGTCGGCAGATTAGGGGTTAATTATTGTAGGTAGGTGGCGGCGACATTGTGGGGGGCAGGTTAGGGGTTAATAAATATAATATAGGGGTCGGCGATGTTAGGGCAGCAGATTAGGGGTACATAGGGATAATGTAGCTGGCGGCGGCGTGCAGACGGCAGATTAGGGGTTAATAAGTGTAGGTAGCTGGCGGCGACGTTGTGGGGGGCAGATTAGGGGTTAATAAATATAATATAGGGGTCGGCGGTGTTAGGGGCAGCAGATTAGGGGTACATAAGGATAACGTAGGTGGCGGTCGGCAGATTAGGGGTTAAAAAAATTTAATCGAGTTGCGGCGATGTGGGGGGACCTCGGTTTAGGGGTACATAGGTAGTTTATGGGTGTTAGTGTACTTTAGAGTACAGTAGTTAAGAGCTTTATGAACCGGCGTTAGCCCAGAAAGCTCTTAACTACTGACTTTTTTCTGCGGCTGGAGTTTTGTCGTTAGATTTCTAACGCTCACTTCAGACACGACTCTAAATACCGGAGTTAGAAAAATCCCATTGAAAAGATAGGATACGCAATTGACGTAAGGGGATCTGCGGTATGGAAAAGTCGCGGCTGAAAAGTGAGCGTTAGACCCTATTTTGAGTGACTCCAAATACCGGAGGTAGCCTAAAACCAGCGTTAGGAGCCTCTAACGCTGGTTTTCACGGCTACCGCCAAACTCCAAATCTAGGCCTTAAACTTTACAATCCCTTTAATTCTCCTATATACAGTACTGTAACATACCACCCCAGCATTCCCAGTCATGTTTACATCTCTGTACCGAGGATGGTTCAAAAGACTTTACTTTGTGCGGCTTGTGTACTTCAGTAGTGCATTCTGCATAAGCCATTTCTTTGTATTATTGAAAGAAGAGCCATTAAACTCAAAGGTCCATATGGTCAAAGCATTGTGACAACTGTGATGTTTTAAAGTTATTCGCATCACAATCAAGTTTGCCTGTGAAATGTAATAAAGGGTTCGATTTCGTGATTGAAGGTAGTATCGGAAAAAAAAGCGTTTAAGTTTACTTCGCTGTGTGATGAGAGGGTTTGCTTCCATTTGCAAAACATAAAATTCTGGCGACTCACTATGTCCAGTGTTCTTTTTTTTAATTGCAATTTAGCTCTAGGAGAAACTGAATTAAAGTGATGGTAAATCCGAGCGTTTAACAAATGCTAGGATTTACCATCACTAAAAATAAACAGTAGTTTAAATCATTACCTAGTAAAAAAAAAGGTGCTAAACTCACCCTTTCTGTGCCGTAGTAGATCGCTAAGCTCAGCGGATCCATCCACCCATAGCACAGCACTCTCCTTCAATGAGGTGATGTTTGCACCTCTAAACCAATAGCCGTGTGTGTCAGCTAACAGTGTTCTGTATGCTAGCATGCCTATTGGTTTAGAGGTGCAAACGTCACCTTATTGGTAGAAGAGCGATGTGTCGTGGGCAGCCGTAGCCGCTGAGTTTAGTGATCTAGTGCGGCACAGAAAGGGTGAGTTTAGCACCCTTTTTTAAAAAGTGATGAATTAAACTGCTGTTTATTCTTAGTGATGGTAAATACTAGCGTTTGTTAAACGCTCGGATTTAACATCACTTTAATGTGTGATATTAATATCTTGTAAAAGAAAGTGTGCGCAAGTTTGCTGATATCAATAGGGTTTTTGTAAAAAATCAAACACTGTAAATATATATTTTTTATAAAAATAGACTTTTCAATTTCCTCCATTTAGATTATTAAGACGTTTCAATGACGCTAAACTGTAAGTTCACTATGTACACAACAGCGTTTACTTGAAGTATCACATTCTGTTATAGATAACTTACAGTTTAGCGTGATTGAAGTGGCTTAATAGTCTAAATGGAGGAAATCACGCAGTGTATTTTTAACAGAAATAAACACATTTACAGTGTTTGATTTTTTACAAAAACACTACTGAAATCAGCAAGCTTGCTCCCACTTTCTTTTACAACATATTAATATCACACATTTATTCAGTTTATCCTAGGGCTAAATCACAATAAATAAACAACACACTGGACATAGCGAGCCGCCAGAATTAAATATTTGGCATAAGCAAGCAAAACCATATTTTCTTTTTCAAGATATTAAAGGGACATGAAACCCAACATGTTTCATCCATGATTCAGGCAGAGCAAACAATTTTAAATAGCTTTTTAATTTATTTTTATTATTGAATGTTCGTTGTTCTTTTGGTATCTTTTGGTGGAAAGAAGGGATATAAGCTTAGGAGCTTGCACGTGTCTGGAACACTATATGACAGCAGTTTTGTAAGAATGTTATTCATTTGCAAGAGCACTAGATGACTGCACTATTTCCTGCCACATAGTTGCTCCAGACACCTACCTGGGTATCTCTTCAACAAAGAATGCTATGGGAACAAAGCAAATTTGATAATAGACTCAAAATGGAAACTTTTAGAAAATGTTATGCTCTGTCTGATTTAGATTAAAAAAATGTTTGGGTTTCATATCCCTTTAATGACACACATTGATACTAGTGATACATTTGACTACATTTATACATTTTAAAAAATATATATTTATCAAAAACATACAATAAGCAATAAGCAATGGAATATATAAAGCTTATATGTACAGAGATGCAGACAAATATGAGACATGCAAATATAAGGAAGTTAACATCATAAATTCTAATTACCATGAATGCAATTAATGCAATTAATTATAGTTTAAAGGAAAATTAAATATTGTCTTTGATTGGTTACAAATTGTTGCACAGGTAGAAATTACTTAGTCATTAAAGAAAAACTAAAGTCAAAATTAAAATTTCATGATTCAGATAGAGAACAGATTTTTAAACAACTTTCTAATTCAATTCCATTACAGGTAGAAAACCCTTTATCTAAAATGCGTGGGTCAGAAAAGGTTTGGATTTCGGAATAGTTTGGATTTCGGAATATTTGCATCTTTAAAATGGGACAGTTTGGAGAGGGGATGGAACCAAGTGTAAACAACAATATCTTATGATATCTAGGCAGCATTTACATGTCATAATACAGCTTATACATGTAAGCTAAAGGTAGTTTTATATCATTTATACGTTTGTATACATAGTACCATTAGAAAGTACAGAACAATAATTAGAAAGGTAATGGTTGTTGATTTAAAAATAAATATATGGCCAGATTACAAGTGGAGCGCAAACAGTTACGCAAGAATGAAAAGGGGATTTATCATGGCTGTTTGCGCTCGTCGAGTGTAGCGGTTGTATTAAAAGTTGAAAGTAAACATGAACGCGTGAGAGCAATCGTGATTTACGCTAGAATGATTACCATGTCCTCAGAGCTCTGATTAACTGTTTTGCAAAACAACAAAGTGTCACAAAACATCAAAAATACATTACAAAGTACAGTTACACTCATAATAATATTATTTAAAGGGACAGTCTACACCAGAATTTTTATTGTTTTAAAAGATAGATAATCCCTTTATTACCCATTCCCTAGTTTTGCATAACCAACACAGTTATATAAATACACTTTTTACCTCTGTGATTATCTTGTATCTAAGCTTCTGCAAACTGCCCCCTTATTTTAGTTCTTTTGACAGACTTGCATTTTAGCCAATCAGTGCTGGCTCACTGGAACTTCACGTGCGTGAGAACAGTGTTATCTATATGACACACATGAACTAACACCCTCTAGTGGTGAAAAACTGTCAAAATGCCCTCAGAAAAGAGGCGGCCTTCAAGGGCTTCGAAATTTGCATATGAACCTCCTAGGTTTACCTTTCAACTAAGAATACCAAGAGAACAAAGCAAAATTGGTGATAAAAGTAAAATTGAAAATTGTTTAAAATTACATGCCCTATCTGAATCATGAAAGTTTATTTTGGACTAGACTGTCCCTTTAATAAAAAAATATTTAAGAGGGGGCGGAGCCGGCTGGTGTGAGGTATGGCGGCACTTTAATGTGAGCTCCGATAGCAGATGCCCATTATCGCTTATATAAGGACACCTAACAGCCATCCAGCAGCAAAATCACTCACAGCTACATCCGGAACTGATGGGGGATAAACGGTCACTGTTTATACCGTTATAATCCGGATTTCATAACAGCTCCGTTTTGAGGCCTCTGACACGGCTGCCATCTTTGAAGCCTGAGGGTGAGGTATGTAGTACCGGACCTCTCAGGAGCACTACCCGACATTGATTAACTGGTCTGGGAGCTTTTAACCCCTTAACGACCAAGGACATACGCCACACGTCCTCAAAAAATACAGTTAATGACGAGGACGTGTGGCGTACGTCCTTGGTCTGGAAAGCAGCTGGAAGCGATCCTGCTTTCCGGTTATTGCAGTGATGCCTCGATATGGAGGCATCCTGCAATAACCCCCCTTGGCCATCCGATGCAGAGAGAGCCACTCTGTGGCCCTCTCTGCACCGGACATCGATGGCCGGTATCGTTGGTGGGTGGGAGCTTACGTGGGAGGCGGGTGGGCGGCCATCGATGCTCTGTATGGAGTGGAGGGGGGCGGGATCAGGGGCGGGACCCACGGGGGCGCGCACGGGAGCGCGCGCGTGCACGGGAGTTGGTGGGCGGGCGCGTGCATGGGGCGGGAGCGGGTGGGAACCGCTACACTACAGAAAAACATAATGTTAAAAGTAAAAAAAAATAAGAAAGTTTAAATATTAAAAATATAATAATAGGGATCTGGAAGGGGTTGGGGGTTGGTCTTGGTGGGGGGGGGGAAAGCTACACTACAGAAAAGGGCTTTTTTTTTAAAAAAAAAAGGCACATTTTTTGCAAAACTGGGTACTGGCAGACAGCTGCCAGTACCCAAGATGGCGCCCATTAAGGCAGAGGGGAAGGGTTAGAGAGCTGTTAGGTGGGGGATCAGTGAGGTTGGGGTCTAAGGGGGGATCATACACATCAGCATATGTAAATATGCTTTCTTTTTTTTTTTAAAAAAGGGCCAAATACCTTTTATTTTAGTACTGGCAGAGTTTCTGCCAGTACTTAAGATGGCGGGGACAATTGTGGGGTGGGGGAGGGAAGAGAGCTGTTTGGGAGGGATCAGGGGGTCTGATGTTTCAGGTGGGAGGCTGAGCTCTACACTAAAGATAAAATTAACCCTGCAAGCTCCCTACAAGCTACATAATTAACCCCTTCACTGCTAGCCATAATACACGTTTGATGCGCAGCGGCATTTAGAGGCCTTCTAATTACCAAAAAGCAATGCCAAAGCCATATATGTCTGCTATTTCTGAACAAAGTGGATCCCAGAGAAGCATTTACAACCATTTGTGCCATAATTGCACAAGCTGTTTGTAAATAATTTCAGTGAGAAACCTAAAATTGAGAAAAATTTAACTTTTTTTTTAATTTGATCGCATTTGGCGGTGAAATGGTGGCATAAAATATACCAAAATTGGCCTAGATCAATACTTTGGGTTGTCTACTACACTACACTAAAGCTAAAACTATCCCAAAAAGCTCCCTACATGCTCCCTAATTAACCCCTTCACTGCTGGGCATAATACACGTGTGGTGCGCAGTGGCATTTAGCGGCCTTCTAATTACCAAAAAGCAACGCCAAAGTCATATATGTCTGCTATTTCTGAACAAAGGGGATCCCAGATAAGAATTTACAACAATTTATGCCATAATTGCACAAGCTGTTTGTAAATAATTTAAGTTAGAAACCAAAAGTTTGTGAAATAATTTGTGAAAAGTGAACAATTTTTTGTATTTGATTGCATTTGGCGGTGAAATGGTGGCATGAAATATACCAAAATGGGCCTAGATCAATACTTTGGGTTGTCTACTAAAAAAAAATATATACATGTCAATGGATATTCAGAGATTCCTGAAAGATATCAGTGTTCTAATGTAACTAGCGCTAATTTTGAAAAGAAATGGTTTGGAAATAGCAAAGTGCTACTTGTATTTATGGCCCTATAGTTTACAAAAAAAGCAAAGAACATGTAAACATTGGGTATTTCTAAATTCAGGACAAAATTTAGAAACTATTTAGCATGGGTGTTTTTTTGTGGTTGTAGATGTGTAACAGATTTTGGGGGTCAAAGTTAGAAAAAGTGTGTTTTTTTCCATTTTTTCCTCATATTTTATAATTTTTTTTATAGTAAATTATAAGATATGATGAAAATAATGGTATCTTTAGAAAGTCCATTTAATGGTGAGAAAAACGGTATATAATATGTGTGGGTACAGTAAATGAGTAAGAGGAAAATTACAGCTAAACACAAACACCTCAAAAATGTAAAAATAGCCTTGGTCCCAAACGGACAGAAAATGGAAAAGTGCTGTGGTCATTAAGGGGTTAAAGAACCCACCCGCCGTCACACTGGACATTGATAGCTACTCATGTAGCGGGATGTACTTTTGTAAATAGAGGCGCAATCACAACTGTTTAAATAAGGCTCCTAGGCATGGACACCATGTTATGAAAAAAAAATAATAAGGAAGTTTCTATAAATGTAGATGCCTTTTTAAACATAGTTAAAGTCTACCACTGTGCCTTGCATGAATATGGCCTACCAAAGAAGCCTTGCTTAATGCCTGCCATGCTGCTGTGACACTGCTCACAAAACTAATCACAGCTCACAGTTGCTGAGGGAGAATTCTATAATCACACACCTTTTATTATTATAGGACTTATTCCCTAATTTTAGTTAAAAGCTTGAAGGGAAAGTGTGACTGCAAATAAAGAGAAATAAGAAGCATCCTATACTCTAATATAAAATGTCACCAAAAAAGATAACAAAGACAGGCAAAGATGCTAAAAAACCTGCAGCTTCACGCAACTCAGTGAGCTCTTTTTTTAAGTCTGCAGAAAATTCACAACCTGCTCTATCTGATCTCACTACACCACAACGATCTGAGATGTCACCCTCAGATAGTGAAGACAGTGACATAGATGACTCTATTCAACTCATGTCATACTCTGCAAGGGAGCAGGTTCAGGAGTAAGGAGCTGTTGTGCAGAGGTGTCAGGTTTTGGGGTTAATGTTGTGTTTTGTCTGCCTGAGTCTTTCATTTTAGGCATAATTAAACAGGTACAAGGTTTTAGGAAATAAAGGAGATGGTTTTATTTATAGGATAAAGCAATGTAGAGATATGCAATTAGATAAGAAAAAGTCTATAGGTTGTTGTATTACGCAGGAATACAGTTCTTTGTAATAACAGGCAGGATACTTGCATATGCTGTAGACTGGAACAGTGAAATAACAGGCAGGAATGCAGTGCTTTGTAATAACAAGCAGGATACTTGCATATGCTGTAGAACTGTAAAATAACAGGCAGGAATGCAGAGCTTTGTGTAACAGACAGGATATTTGCATATGCTGAAGACTGGAACTGTGTAATAACACGCAGGAAAGCAGCGCTTTGTAAAAACAAGCAGGATATTTGCATATGCTGTAGAACTGGAACTGTGTAGTATCAGGCAGGAAAGCAGAGCTTGTATAACAGACAGGATACTTGCATATGCTGAAAACTGGAATGTGTAATAACACGCAGGAATGCAGAGCCTTGTAATAACAAGCAGGATAATTGCATATGCTGTAGACTGGACACAGTTGTATCAAACAGGAAACTTGCATAAACTGCAAATTGGAACTTTGTAGAAACAAACAGGATACTTGCATAAACTGCAAATTGGAACTTTGCAGAAACAAACAGGAAACTTGCATAAACTGCAATTTGGAACTTTGTAGAAACAAACAGGATACTTGCATAGACTGCAATTTGGAACTTTGTAGAAACAAACATGATAACTGCATAGACTGCAATTTGGAACTTTGTAGAAACAAACAGAATACTTGCATAGACTGCAATTTGGAACTTTGTAGAAACAAACAGGATACTTGCATAGACTGCAATTTGGAACTTTGTAGAAACAAACAGGATACTTGCATAGACTGCAAATCGGAACTTTGTAGTATCAGGAAACAAGCAAGCAAAAGTACCTGAGTCAGTCCTTAGGAAAGAAAGTTTTAGGCAAGATCAATTGCCAGGAAATCAGTCCAAAAATGAAACACAGTGCCAAGGGATTATCCAGCAGAGTAGTCAGTAATTGTAGCAGAAATCAGGAACCAGGAAATCCAACTTCCTTGCAGTCATGGTTGGAGGATCAATTTTCGAAATAACTCTGTCTCCCAGTAACAAGGTTTGTTTTCTGGAAGTGTGTATCGATTCAGTATCTATGCGCCTATCTCTCACAGAGCAACGTAAGCTTAAATTACAGAGGGCATGTTCCAGTCCTCGGTTCTCTGTCCATCCAAAAGTGGTTCAGTGTATGGAAGTGGTTGGGTCTGATGGTAGCTTCCTCAGACGCAGTTTCTTTTGACCATTTACACTTTCTTCAGTTTTGTATGCTACAGCAGTGGATGGAAAACTTCACTTGTTTAGATCAGAATATAGTTCTAGACTCTGTAGTATGACATTCTCTTTACTGGTGGATAGACTATTGTTTATTTTTCCTTGGGCAATCCTTTCTTCATTCATCTTGAGTAATTGTAACCTTAGTTGCTGGTCTCTCTAGCAGAGGCGTGGTCTTCGGGAGTTCAGATAGTGCTAGGAGTTTGGTCTTTTCAGGAGGCAAGGTTACCAATAATCATTTTGGAACTCGATTTTTCGGGCTCTTCAATTGTGGCCCTTGTTGAAAAGCGAAAAGTATATTCATTTTCATCTACCATTAAGAATGAGCACAGTGTCCTTTAGCTATAAAGCAAGTAGGTTGTATCTTAACATGGGCAGAACTTAATAAATGTACCATATCTTGTAAGAGGTTCATATTCCGTGGGTCAACAGTCTCCAATCAGGACGTTTTCGATCAGATTGTTCTCAAATGGGATCTTTCAGAAATAGACAGACACCAGGAAGTTTTCTGCTGTTTTACAGTTGGGTGAAAATTAAATTGTGCAATTTAAAAATAAATAAATGGTATAATGTTGAGAAATGTTATTCACTACTTGTAGCCAGCCGATAAAACAACAATAATAATCAAAATAGAAATGTACATGTAACTTACTAATATTTTGTGGACATGTGTACATTTGCTGTCCATGCCCCGTACACCTGAATAAAAAAAAAAACACACCTGCTTAGAGAGCTGGCCTGAAACACCTGTCGGATTACGGAGCAGGTTAGATGTTAAAGCACATGCACATAGAGCATGTGTAGCAAACGACATATGCCCCTGAAACGGTATTAACTTCTTCTAGAAGCATTTCTTTTTTTCAAATACTAGGAGCTCAGGGGTGTGCATGTATCTTTAGCACTCTATGGCAGTAGTGTTTGCAAAATATATAACACTTCTACAAACAATATTGCAGAACACTGCTGCCATAGTGTTCTAAAGACTTATGGACTCGCCTGAGCTCCTATGAGCCTACATAGATATACTTTTTTAGCAAAGGATACCAAATGAATAAAGCAAATGTGATAATAGAAGTACATTTGAATAATATTTAAAAATTACATTCTCCATCTGAATCATGAAAGTTAATTTGTGACTTTACTGGAGGGCATGCTAAAAATTGTTTTCATTAGGTGGGGAAAAAGCTATGATGCTAACACATTTTGCCAATTTAATTAGGACAAGGATGAAACAGAGACTATAAAAAACGCACAAGAAAATAAAAACAATGTTCCTTGTGAAGACCAGAGTGGAAGATCTGATGCTTCTGATGAAGATGTAATTAACTCATATATCTGGAGGAAAAGACCTCCCAGAATATCCAGATCCACCCTTTATCTATCAAAAAAATATGGAGGTTTAGGTGTCCCGGATTTATTAAGATATCGTACCGCAGTCTTTCTGAGGAGGATCGTGGATTGGTGCACACTTCCTTTAAATCATGATAAAAATTTGGATGACTCTAGAACATGATCTAACTAGTTCTTCCAAACTTGGTGTGTATTGTTGGCAACCCAAGGGATGTCTGAGCGGTCTCCTCCCATTGTACACATTGCTTGAAACAGGTAGGCTGATACCTAAACAACAATTGATAGAATTGGGAATTACACAATTTACCAACTGGTTTAAATATTTACAACTTAAGCACTTAATACATACACACAAACTAAAGCACCTAACAACGAGAGACCGCACCCCACTAGAGAAACTTTGCACTCTTGACTCCAGCACATGCTGTCTCTACCCTGTACCAACTCCTAATAACACCTCCTGAATTTAAACAAACCTCAACAATTATCTCCTGGCACAAAGAACTCCCTTACACACTCTCGGAAGAAGAATGGTATTTTTCTAAACACCAGCAAATCTGCACATTCAGCTACTTTACTAGAAACCAACTATAAATTCCTGCTACGCTGGTATCTTACCCCTCATAGATTAAAATATATATTCCCAGCAGAGAGAGCAGACGTGTTTGTCTGCAGCTCTGCTGCCAAAACAGCATAACAAAGCAATATAATATGATTCTACATCCATTAACTTAACTCTTGAGCTTATTTTATATGGGGAGGAAAGTACTATTATACAATCTGTATGGAAATACGGTCTTAAACATCTTTTAAGGCTTTAGCAAAGCAACAACTATCTGACTTCTCACATGGCAGCAGAGATCGCTGGATAATTGCTTATCTACAACTCTACTTTGGGCTTTATACTGCTCCTCTAGTTATGGCAGACTTTGTGGATCTAATACAGTCATCGTTTGAGATATTGATGCAGAAACTAGACCACAATTTCTATAATCTGAAGCTCACGCTTAGGGAGCAGTCCAGAGAAAAGATTACCCCTGCACCTAAAATGGCGACTACCATCGATCCTACAGACTGCGACGAACCTGCACAGCCTAAGAACGGAGTGCCAACGCCAGCCCTGCTAATGCCTCAGACCGACATAGTTTTCACTACCCAGGCTATACGTACGGCCACTAAGAGGAGCCTTTCTACCGAGACCGGACCAGTACTGAGGAAGCTGGATAGGGGTGAGCTGGTGGACGGAGACAGGGCACCACAGTTCATTGCGGAGGTATATCTGACAGAGGGCTCTACAGAAGACGAGCGAACGCTCATAACCTGCCCCGAGATAGAATACCCTCCAACTACAGCGCGGCCTGCAGGCATGCCGACAGCTCTACTAAAAACCAGCCGCAACACTTCAGGACCTCTAGCCGATAGCCACACGTACCAGGCTCTTTGTGACTTTGGACTGTGCCCAGATGGGCCCTCAGCCTTTGCATGCTCCAGGGGGTTGAAGGCTCACAACATCCTCGACGTCGTTGGATCTCGTTATACCGCAATCTACCTCAGATCCCTTGCGCATATGAGTGACATGGCATCGTCAGTCTTACCGTCAGTTGGGACCCAGCTGGTCTTGATGCTACTGTGGAGGTTCCATCGATGCCTGGTCAAGTTAGGCGTTGGGTAAATCTCTCCTGACCAATAGAATAAGACTGGTTAGTGGAGGGCTCTTTGTATTAATGTAATCCACTTATCTTGTTCTGCCAGAGGAATAATCTAGATTGCCATTTTATAATAAACTCCCCTCTGGATGACGAGTCACCACTCTGAATACTAGAGATCTATACTATGTCCTCTACGATTCACAAGTACTTACAGGTTTTGCTTGTTATGTTTATAATATTTGCTCTATGTCTGAAGAGGTTATGTAGCCTCAACAAATTTACAGGAGTGTCATTAATAGCAATATACTCCAATTTTTATTATGTTTCTTATGAGCTAGTCACAGCCTTTTGTAAACCTGCACATTCACAAATGTTTCCCTCTATAGATGTGAATGGAGAGCTGTCTTAGAGAGTTAATTGTTCTATAGGTCTATGCTAATAGTACTGTTTTTTTGTTTTGTTGTTGTTGTTTTGTCTGTTTTTCTTGTTTTGTGTTCACCTGAACTAACATTGGGATAGTCCTTTCGCTTTGCCTGAGATAATATGATACCTGTTGCATCATAGTATAGAAAATAGATGATTAAGTTTCCAGATACCCTGGTTATCTCTCATCTAACCATTTTAGTTTCATTGTCCAGTTAATATTGTCATATGTCTGGTGCATCTGTGCTATTACCTAATTATCCTAAACCCCTAGGTGCCCTATGTAAGGTAATAATGTCTTTATATATATATATATATATATATATATATATATATATATATATATATATATATATATATATATATATATATATATATATATATATCGCAGCCTCTCCCTAACTAGCAAAGTATATAGCCTATAAAACACTCATACACATACTGTCAAACAATATACACTGCTAGAGATATTAGGGTTTATTTAGATATATTTACTCTATCTATTTCTTTAATGGACAAGAATAGGGGGGCCTTTGCAGTTCACATAGATCTGAATGAAATTACCTGATGTGCATCAGAGCCATGCATTTATATTACAGACCTATTGGACATTTTATTCAGCCATATACCCTATAATTTGTTAACAGATGCTGGTGCACTTATATATTAGCAGACAACGCTTAACAGCCCAAAGACATGCTTATTACATGCCGCAGTTCTTTTTGACGGATGGCCTTACTAAAGACTTATATGTAAAGCCCTAATTTGTCATACAGTACGTGGTTAAATTTTACTTTCAAGCGTGATAATGTCTTATATTATAGGTGACTCTTCTTTACTTACTATCCCTGCAGGCGGCCTAGTTCAATATTATCTCCTCTGACTATGAGTCTTTTTTATGATACCTGTTGTATCACATTATAGAAATTATGCGGTTGAGTCTCTAGCTATCTCTTATTTAAGCATTATAGTTGAAATGTCCAAATAACACTCTCACACGCCTGTTCCATGTACGCTACTACTTAATTCTCTTATACATTTAGGCGCCCTATGTTGGGTAATGTTGTTTATTTATCTATATTCCACCACTTCATCCTGATTAGTAAAGTGTATTGCTTATAACACACTCATACCCAAACTGTCAAACAATGTATTCAGCTGTAGATATTAGCTTTTTCAGGATATAGCTTTCTTGGACACCCCTCATCTCTATCTGTCCCCTCTCCTTCCTTTCCCGCCGGCGATTATTACCTGCGGGTCATATCCCAACTCCTTTTACCCGCATCGCCTATAGTTGGCACCTCCCCAGGAGAGGGGTTCACGTAGTGGCCCCTAACTTTTTGAATCTATAGAAATATCCCCCCCCCCCCCCTGTTTGTATCCTCTCTGGCAATTTATTCTTACCTACACATACTCTAGTCTTAATAAACCAGAGGTGTTATCCAGGAATATACTCAAAAGCCCTGAGATCCAATCCCATTCCATTTTACATAGTCCTGTAGTGTGTATTTTCATAACAATTTAACTAACTCCGCCCCCCTCCCCTCCTCCCTTTTCCCCTCCATTACGAGCGGCTCTTGCCCGCTGCATCCCCCTCCCCCCCATACACTCAGGCCTACGGGAGACCTGATAGAAGCCAGTTCCCTTCCTCTCACTACTTTCAGCGTATAGAATGCCCCTTATCTGAGAGTAGGGACCACTCGTTATCTGTATTATAAAATCGAGACTTCATTTCTATATGTTCCAGTCACACATGTTTTGTTTTCACTGTTTGCACTTCATATTTAAGGTCATAAAGCTGGTGCTATAATTTATGTCAAATGTTATCCCTCTGTTTTCGATCTAGATACCTTCCATGTCATTGACTCCTACTATCATATAAATATTGAGCTCCTATTGTCTAGATACTATTATAACGAATTCTATATTGGCACACTAATGTTTTAATTCTTATGTACCTTCCAAACGTGATATGTATCAGTTATTTATTTTTGTATATGTCTCGTGCTGGGACATACTTTCTTTCCTGTTATTTCCATTCAATGTCTCAATAAAAAATGTATTTAAAAAAAAAATAATATATATATATATATTCCCAGAAGCATCGGATAGATGTTGGAGAAATTGTTCAGAGGAGGGTACACCTTGCCATATTTGGTGGGAGAGTCCTAAGATACTGAAATTTTGGACAGATATTAATCACGAACTGAGTAAGTTATTGAATTTCGACATTACTCTAGACCCTTTAATATACTTATTTCATTTTACCCCTAAACTCCCATTCAAGCAACATACATCACTTCTTCAGCTGGCCATATGTAGTGCTAAACAAATAATCCCTAGAATGTGGAAATCTGAATCCACACTAACATTACTGATGTGGAAATTGCAAATGGAGATGAACTTATCCCTGTAGAGATATTTCTATTACACAATAGGTAAATTGGAATTTTATGCCGAAATGATGTTCTTTTGGGAATCCTACTATCACCCCAGGTAGATTTGAGGCTCCTCTTTAACAGTGACCAGACTTGTATAATTACTGAGTCACGTTACAAGCTCGTCTTGAGATATGGCTCGTGTACACCTCTTTTCTCACAAAGAATATACAGCACTCTCTTATACATAATAGTATATACACTCCATTACCTACACCTGTTCTAAATTGGGGCAAGAGTGATGATAGGATTGAACAGAAAACAGCATGTCTAGAGCTTCTACTTAGACAGGCCTACATCGACCTTGACCCTTTGTCTAAATGACTTTTAATTCTTATTTAATGTGCTTTCACATGTGGGGCTGAGGGGAGGTGGCAAGAAATTACTATGTTTGTTTACCTATATGATCATTCCTTGTGGAGGTGAGACAACCTTTATGTGGACCTTATACATAGGGAATTTATAAAATTGTTAAAGAGCTTGTTTAACATCAAACTGTGTTTACAGGAGTTTATGCATTGCTGAAGTTTTGTTTTTGTTGTAATGTGAAATTCTGATACAAATAAAAGATTAAACAAAAAAAAAATATTTAAAAAAATTATTGTATACAAGTTATAAGGGCTCAAAGATATGATCTCAGGTGTTCGGAAAAAAAAGGCAGTCAAAGGACTTTAACATAGGGATACATACATACACATATCTAAATATGTATATGTGTGTACAGTATCTCACAAAAGTGAGTACACCCCTCACATTTTTGTAAATATTTTATTATATCTTTTCATGTGACAACACTGAAGAAATTACACTTTGCTACAATGTAAAGTAGTGAGTGTACAGCCTGTATAACAGTGTAAATTTGCTGTCCCTTCAAAATAACTCAACACAGAGCTATTAGTGTGTAAACCGTTGGCAACAAAGTCAGTACACCCCTAAGTGGAAATGTCCAAATTGGGCCCAAAGTGTCAATATTTTATGTGGCCACCATTATTTTCCAGCACTGCGCTAACCCTCTTGGGCATGGAGTTCACCAGAGCTTCACAGGTTGCCACTGGAGTCCTCTTCCACTCCTACATGATGACATCACAGAGCTGGTAGATGTTAGAGACCTTGCACTCCCCCACCTTTCATTTGAGGATGCCCCACAGATGCTCAATAGGGTTTAGGTCTGGAGACATGCTTGGCCAGTCCATCACCTTTACTTTCAGGATCTTTAGCAAGACAGTGGTCGTCTTGGAGGTGTGTTTGGGGTCATTATCATGTTGGAATACTGCCCTGCGGCCCAGTCTCCGAAGGGAGGGAATCATGCTCTGCTTTAGTATGTCACATACATGTTGGCATTCATGGATCCCTCAATGAACTGTAGCTCCCCAGTGCTAAGACCATGACACTCCCACCACCATGCTTGACTGTAGGCAAGACACACTTGTCTTTGTATTCCTCACCTGGTTGCCGCCACACACGCTTGACACCATCTGAACCAAATAAGTTTATCTTGGTCTCATCGGACCACAGGACATGGTTCCACTAATCCATGTCCTTAGTCTGCTTGTCACACAGTCCAAAGGAAACAGCAGCACTCACCAATTATGCAAAAACTTCCATCTTTATTGGGATACTCAAAGAGAAAAAGACAATGTTTCGGACCTCTAATCCTTAGTCATGTCAATACATAAATGCAGGTAACACACCTTAATATAGGGGATGGGGGTTAAAAAACCCACACCTACCAATTAACTTTTTAACTGTGAAAACACAAATACTATTGCAGTGTAACCTGACTGAAAGAGGATGCGCCATCTAGTGACAAGCACATAAAAATACATATACATAAAATCGATTATACATAGTTGCAAATAGCAACAGTACAGAATATCAGATACAAAATATCATTGTTACATGTCCTTTAAAAAAATTCAAAGAAAAACAGAAAGGTCATATTCTTTATTCATTCCAATAGGAAACAAAGTTTCCAGTTTAAAAACAGCTCTCTATCTCCTCCCCTCCTTGGTGTACTAATGTGATCAATAATTTGAAACCTAAGTTGGCATATGCTGTGACCTGCCTGAATAAAATGTTCTGCTACTGGATTTTTTAGCTTACTATTCCTAATGTCAGACCTATGTTCACATATTCTCTCTCGGACCATCCTAGTGGTCTCTCCGATATAGCTCCGCCCACATGAGCATTTGATCATATATATGGCATAAGTAGTATTACATGTAAATAAACCCCAATGCTATATTTATTGCCAGTGTGGGAATGGTAGAAATATTTACCTTTTACCATGCTATTGCAACTCGCACAGCCTAAACATGGATAGCCCCCCATATTTTTTTTTCTGAAATATATTTCTGTCCCTTGATTTTCAAAGGGCCTATATCAGCCTTGATTAATCTATCCCTAAGATTTTTACTTCTCTTATAGGCAGGCGTAAAACCTGACTGATATTCAGTCACTAAGGGGTTACATTTACTCAAAATGTGCCAATGTTTCCTAAGAATAGAGTTTATATCATTACTCAATGCATTGAATTTTGTGACAAAAACAATCCGATCCTGTTTAGACTTCATCTTAACCTTAGGTTTCGATGTCTCAAGCAAGCTGTTGCGTGGCAATGTTGCTGCCTCTTCAATTTCCTTGTCAATTAGCCCTATAGGGTAACCCCTCACTTTAAATTTGTCACCCATCTGGTTCAGTCTATGTCTAACCAGAGTATCATCTGATACAATTTTCCTTACTCTAAGGAGTTGACTACGAGGCAATGACCTCTTAAGTGATTCTGGGTGAAAACTATTAAAGTGAAGGAGGCTATTTTTTATCTGTGGATTTTGTGTAAAGATCTGTTCCAAAGCTATTACCTAATTTATAAACCTTGGTATCTAAAAACTCAATGCTTTCCTCACTATATTTCAATGAAAACGTAATATGCATAGTTGCGCTGTTCAGCTGATTAACAAAATCCCATAGTGATCCAATGTCGCCCAACCACACACCAAATATATCATCTATGTAGCGCCACCATGTGGCGCCACATAGAATGAAGGGCTCGTTCTCAAAGACTAATTTCTCTTCAAAGATGTTCATAAATATATTTGCGTATGTTGGGGCGACATTGGACCCCATGGCCATACCCTGTTTTTGAATGTAAAATTCATCTTGGAATAAGAAGTAATTACATCTAAGTACAATTTCAAGAAGATCCAAAACAAAGTCAATTTGGCAACTATTAAATGTACTGAATTGTTGCAAAACCTTTTTCACTGCTCCCATGCCAGATGCATGTGTTATGGAGGTGTATAGGCTAGATACATCTAATGTGTATAGAATGCTTTTGTCAGTGGCAATCTTCATTTAACAAAAAAATTGCTGGTATCCTTTATATAAGAGCTGGATAGTTCTACAAAGGGTCTTAAAATATGATCTAGATAAATTGAGATATTGGAGCATACAGAATTCATACTAGAGACAATAGGGCGTCCCGGAGGGGCCTGTAGGTTTTTATGAACCTTAGGTAAGGTATACAGTACAGGTGTTTGTGCATGTTCACAGGAAAGAAACATAATTTCCTTTTTTACCAATAATACCATTCTTAAAGGCATATAATACCTTATTCTTAATCTCCTTTCCAATATTAAAGATAGAGTTATATGGTAAGCGTTGGTAAACCTTGCCATCTAATAATTGAGTCTTGATTTCTTTCACATAATATTCTTTGTCAAGGAGAACTGTTGCTCCGCCCTTGTCCGCAGATTTTAAAATTACATTTTTGTCTGTAAAGTTTTTAATGCTTTTATAGACTCATTATCTAGAAGACACCCATTATGGCCATAAGTATCTACATATTTGGGGGGGGGCAGACCCAGCGCTCAACAGAGTTGGCTGCACAAGAGTGAGCTCCGTAAATCAATGTGGGCCAAGTTACAAAGTTCTTGCTATGTTTGAGGGAAGCACGGCTATGTAATCCTCTTGAAGGTATAACAATATAGGCAGATACTTGTGGAAGCGTTCCGGAGCCTATAAAAAGAAGAAGAGGTCTCTTTTTAAAAATATCTACAGTGCGCCATTAGACGGAACTGGCGGTCTGAGACTCCGACACACAGATCTCCCGCTGCATCTGGAGAAATTGATTTTAGCAGCCACTGTGGAGCTAGGGACACCAGACTGGTCATTGGAAAGAAGAGACCCGCTACATAACATTTTAAAAGGTGAGAGTTGCACACCACAATGATTGTGACAACTAAACCGCAGGTCAATAATGTAGAACTTTCCCCTGATACAAAAGTGCGAGAAAGCATAAACGCCAGTGACATTGAAATATGGGGACAGCAATCTGATTGTCTGTTGGGGATTTTTAAGCCACATTGTAAACAACAGAAACAAAAGCTAGCCCATCAGTGAAAATTTCTGAAGGTGCGTCACAGCCAGTTAATACAGCAGTATGGTACTGAGGCCTAAAATTTCAACTACTAAACTTGAAGCATCTCAGACTACTATATGTGCTATGGTAAAAGGAATGCCCTAAAGTATACACCAAATATATAATACCAGGTAAGGATGACACTTAAAATGGCTAGATCACACTGCTGAAGTTATGTTATTATAGACATATTTAATTGGATACTTGCAAAACCTTTACCTGGGTTAAACATAGATCAATACTGTTCAATAAAACTGAGTGACTGATTTGCCTGTCCTTATGCTCTATGGGCAAAGGTATTATAAGATATAAAGCTACCCAAGAAGGATAAAACATTTTACTGTTCAAATTGGTTTGCTCAGGAAACTAAGAGACTATAGATATCTGGCGAGCTGAAACACAGCTGAGGTTAAGGGATCCTTGGTAAAGAGTTGTCAGATTTACAGCTGATTCTGTAGAGGAGCTGGTCAATATGTCACCCAAAAAGGGCTCTAAGGGAGATAACCCTGGGAAAAAAAGGGAATTTTGTGCCTTCAGTTAACAAGTTTTTTAAGAGCCTTGAACAGTCACAGATTCCAAGTGCACAAGAAGTAGAGCCTAGAATGAGAACAGAGTCTATGTCATCAGAGTCTGATTCTGATACCTCTGGACATCCAATCACTGTCCCTAAAGCTTTACTTGACTCCTTGCCCTCTTAAAAGGATTTTACATCTCTGGTACAACAGGTAAAACAATGTATACGGGAGGAGATAGCGGATATAAAAAAAGACCTCACAGAGATAGGTCAGAGGGTTGCTAAATTGGAAGATGACTCGTCTCAACAACATACAGCATTGAATGACCTTACCGACAGAATATCGCAACAAGATTTGACAATCCTGCAACTAGAAAAAAAGTAAATGACTTGGAGAATAGGAGCAGGCGTCATAATATAAGGATAAGGGGTATCCCTGAGGAAGTGTCTCCACAAGATCTAAAGACTTATGTTCAAAGTTTATTTGCCTATCTGGCGGAAGAGGGAGATGATTCCACTTTTGCTTTGGATAGAACCCATAGGGCTTTGAGATCTAAATCCTTAGAAGGCCAGCCCCCTAGGGATGTAATTGTCAAGGTAACCAGCTATCCTATAAAAGAAATGTTAATGAAAAAGGCGAGACAAAAACATCCAATAAAATTCAAGGGTATAAACTTTCAGCTATTTGAGGATCTGTCATCTAGGACCCTGCTTAAAAGGAGGGACCTTAGACCTTTTACGACTAAGCTATGTCAGCAGAACATACCATATAGATGGGGTCATCCGTTTAATCTGCAGATTCAATGGAAAGGAAGAAAAATCTTTTGCCAATCACCAGATGATGTTCCTTCAGCATGTAAAGAACTCAAACTGGATCCCCCAGAGATGAGTGAAAATTTAAAGATGCCTCTAGACATTCGATCTAATAAAGCAGTCCCACTCCCTCAGAGGGTGGAATGGCAGAAGGTGTCCAACCGGAGAAGTGATAAGTTTGCCACTAGGCAACATAATACTGGAACCACAGGACATGAGATTACTTGAAGCAAATACTAGTATTGTATGATAAGGTTTATGTTATATCTGAAAAGTCTGAGTATTGCCTAGATGCATTCAGTAAGGGGGTTCCCGGTTATAGGAAATGATATAGTTGTTACGTAGTTAGTTAAAGGACCGCCAGTTCTAGATTAGATCAGGTCCTCATAGTTAAAGGGGCATTGATGAAGCAACATTTCTCACAGGTCTGCTTAAGAATTTATATATTAAGTGTGAATTCAAGTGTCTGAGTTAATTTATTTGGATTGAATTATGTATGCCTGAATGTGTTGATATGACTGCGAACAGAAATATGGTGGGCGAATGTTTGTTTGAATGTTCAGCCATGTTCTTGCCAAAAAATAGTTGTTTTTATATATGTAGACTTGGCCCCAATGGGCAATTTCCCCCTACTTGTTGTTTTTTCTATATAAAGCTTCTGATTTGGAGGCTAAATGATTTCAACACATTACTGTTTTGTTGGTAATTTTGTTGGTAAATATGTTTCTTTTTCAATGTTGTTCTTAAGCCCAGGGAATGCATATGGTAACGATACAACCAGATTAGTTCAGTCGACCGAGTGCAGCGAGTTGGAAAGAATTTCCTGATGACTATGCAAGGTAAACCACAAAATCTACACATAATTACCCAAAATGTTAAGGGGTTTAATGTTCCAAATAAAAGAGCAATGGCCCTCCAAGATTTATATAAGAGGGGTGGTAAGATCCTCATATTACAGGAAACTCATTTTAAATTAAATTGCACGCCAAAATATTTTACTACGCAATATGCTCAACACTTTCACAGTGTAAATCAGCATAAAAAGATTAATGGAGTGAGTATTTTAATCCACAGATCTATCCCATTCAAGGCACTGAAAATTGATAAAGATAGAGAGGGTAGGTTTTTATGTATAGTAGGCTTGTTGTTTGGCAAACCGGTAACACTGGTTAACCTGTATGCCCCAAATCTACATCAAGATAATTTTTTTCAACAGATAACTCGGAAAATCATAGACATATCTAAAGGACCTCTGATTATTGGGGGAGATCTTAATATACTTTTAGTCCCTACAATAGATAGCTCTAATCTATCTAATAATATTCCACACAAAGTCTCCAAGTCCATATGGAAATCTATCAAAGCACTCACTTTGATACGTGGCACTATCTACACCCTTCTAAGCGAGACTATACATTTTTCTCACACCCACACAAGAGTTATTCTCGTCTAGATTATATTTTAACGGACCACATAGCTCTTTCATACATTAAAAAATGTGATATAAAACATACTACGTGGTCAGACCACTCTTTAGTGGAATGTTTTTTACAATGGCCTTCAATACTGACACGTCCGTTCTGTTGGAGATTGGATGACTCTCTACTCTTAGACCCTCAAGCAGTGGAGAAATACACCAAGCAGATTGACTCCTATTTTTCTATAAATAACATCCCAGAAACTAAGCTAGATATAATATGGGAAGCGCATAAGGCGTATATGAGAGGTGAATTCATTAAGACTAAAGCTACTAAACAAAGGGAAAATAGGAAAATATATATGTCTTTATCAGGGGAGGTTTCAGAATTGGACTACTTATCTAAACTCAACCCTAGAGATGATACTATACGACAATCTCTCAATGAGAAGCGGGACCTCTTGAATAACCACTTACAAATTGAATCCCAAAGAAAGCTCCTGTTTTTTACAGCAGAAGTTTTACGGAGAAAGTAATAAAACAGGTAAATATCTAGCCAGGGCTCTAAGGAAACAACAGAATAAATTGTATATTCATTCCCTCAGGACAGGATCAGGTTCAGAAGTAGAGGATACAGTAGCTATAGCCAAAATATTCCAGAAATATTATCACAACCTCTACAACACTCATCTAGACAGGCCCTCTGAGACACACAGGACAAATTGTGACCAATACTTAAAAGATATAGATCTTCCCAAGATAACGCCTGAAGAGGCACAGTTATTAGAGCTGCCTATAAGTGTGGAGGACGTTCAGTCTGCAATTTCAGATATTAAATCGAATAAAGCTATGGGACCAGATGGTTTCACTACCCTCTACTATAAAACATTAAAGTCCCAACCCAGTTCACATCTCACATTGTTATTTAATTATATTACTGATATGGGTGGGTTCCCTGAAACTATGCTGAAGGCACATATCTTGGTTATTCCGAAGCCAGGCAAACCGTCCACGACTCCAGCTAACTATAGACCTATTTCTCTGCTTAACGCAGATATCAAATTATACGCAAAAATATTAGCTACTAGGATGAATGCTCTGCTACCTACACTGCTTGATGAAGATCAGGTGGGATTTGTCCAACATAGAGAAGCCAGGGATAATGTAGGTAAAGTCATCACCCTGATAGATCACATTAAAGTCACCAAAACCCCAGCTGTCTTTCTCTCAACAGATGCGGAAAAGGCATTCGACAGGCTAGATTGGACTTTCTTACACTCTACATTAATCAAATTTGGATTCCCCTCTAAATTTATTTCCCACATTTTAGCTTTATACTCCAACCCAACAGCTCAAGTAAGGGTTAACTGTCTGCTGTTGGATGCCTGTGAGATACGCAATGGGACAAGACAGGGGTGCCCACTATCCCCATTATTATTTGTACTTTCTCTAGAACCATTAGCTGCTAAACTAAGGGACAACCCGAATATAAGAGGAATAGAGATTAGAGATAAATCTTATAAGCTAGCTATGTTTGTGGATGATGCCCTAATGACTTTATCTAACCCGGTGGAATCTCTAAAATGGTCCCAGGAGGAACTGTTAAAATATAAAGATGTATCTAGCTTTTTGGTTAACCCAACCAAATCAGAATTATACCCTATTAATGTCCCAATAGACACCCTGAATTATTTTCAGATTAATAGCCCGTTTAGAGTTAATTTTGTGTCATTAAAATACCTAGGTATACATTTAACCTCAGATGAGGATAAATTACTTAAACTTAACTATGGGAAACTTGTTACTGAATTCCATTCCTTAACATCACAATGGATGCCAAAGCAAAATATATCGTGGTTAGGTAGAATTGCAGCTGCAAAAATGACTTTGCTGCCAAAAGCGCTATATCTTATTCAGGCCTTACCTATTGGAGGTGTAAATAAAGATATCCATAAATTGCAGAAAATATTGAACTCCTACATATGGCAGGGAAAGCTGCCTAGATTATCTGAAAATGTACTATATACCCCTAGAGAGAAGGGAGGTCTGGGGGTCCCCAATTTATATTGGTATAAGACTGCTATATCTTTGGGTAGAATTCTGGACTGGTGTAGACAGAAAAAGCATTCTTGTAAAAAATGTATTCAATTGGAGGGGCAATTATTAAATATACCTCATATGAGTGGGATATGTTGGGCCCCTTGGGTCTCCACAACATTACTGAATACAGGTAGAGCATACACAATCTTTAAAGAGACATGGTCTACTTGGACACAGTATAGATACAAATTCCCCAAGATCTCCACGCCACACTCCCCATTGACAACATTATTATATAATAGAGAATTTGGAGACCGTAGATCTGAGTCTGGGAAGGTGTCTAAAGAAGTTGGAGATCTGAAAGATCGAATCCCAGTTTATAATACTATACAAGAAGGTAAAATGTTAGGTAGACAGGTCCTACAAGATCAGGGATATGATTATTTTAATAATTAGTGCACCTATCATCAGATTAAACATTATATATTTACACATAAATGTAAGAAAGATTTTCTACGTCCATTGACGGCATTTGAAACACTTTGTTTGGGTCAGGTACCCATAATGAATGGTATAATTTCTACAATTTATAAGTTCCTTATGGAACTACACTTACCGCTTAGACCTACTTATGTGCAGAAATGGGAGAGAGAGATCAATATACAGATATCCCCCAAGCAGTGGAAACGATAGTCCTATTTCACAGAGAAATCCTAACACTCATCTTCATTTTTGGAAACTAACATGAAAATACAAATGAGGTGGTATCTAACTCCCAATAGGTTAAAATATATGTTTAAGAATGCGAGTAATAGGTGATGGAGAGGGTGTGGTCAAGAGGGAACTATGTTCCATATCTGGTTGGAATGTACTTACTTGAGTCCATTTTGGAAGGACATATATACAGATATAGGTAAAGCTACGGGAATCACGTTAGATTTTTTCCCCCTCTCTGGTTTTTTTCAACAATCTCTCTAGTGTTACATGTCGATTAAGACGTAGTTTAACCCAAATTATGATAAATGCGGCTAAAAAGCTGATCCTCAAACTATGGAAATCCTCAAGTATACCAACAATAACAAATTGGAGAAAGCAAGTTGACTTTACTATTAAAATGGAGAGATATTTATACTTCTCTACTAATAGGATAAATATGTATCATGATATCGTATTTCTTTGGGAGCAATATAAATATGCTACAATTCAGAATTAGTGAGAGGATGATCAGTAGCGTTTCTATGTTTCGAAGTTGGTTAATTGTGCCCCTTGGTCCTCTTATACACTGGGGAATACAGCGGGTACACGTACCAATTATGTTTATAGCTAAACTGAACTAGAATTATGCCTATATTTATACTTTGTTTATATTTATATACATATAGTGTGCTGCACT
Organism: Bombina bombina; assembly: GCF_027579735.1. Lineage (NCBI taxonomy): Eukaryota > Metazoa > Chordata > Amphibia > Anura > Bombinatoridae > Bombina > Bombina bombina. The sequence goes on along the minus strand of NC_069502.1, from coordinate 1,118,035,119 downwards.
ATGTTGAAATATTTGAGAAGAGAGCCAATGCAAACCCCTGGGCAATCCTATGTTTTTTACAATATTGAAATATTATTGTTAATGTTACTTTTTTTATGTTATTTTTGATTCTTGACAGCAGTTATATACCTAGAAATTTAGATTGATTGAAACAAAGTGTTTTGTATGAATATGATATATGTTTGTATCACAGATGCCACAGAAGCAATGAGAGACTTTCAAAAGAACTTTATTTCTAGTGGTGGTTATGTGTCATGTTTGTACAATGTATATTATTATGGCGATATTTTGTCTACATGTCAAACTTCAAATAAAAATAAAACATTTTAAAAAAAAGTATCTACATATTTATTTTTATTTTTTTATTTTTTTGTACTTTGTTCTGTAAATTTTTAATATCATCTAATACCAATTTAGAAAAAATATCGATACTATGGTCATAATTTGATGGCATGTATTTACTCTTACGTTTAAAACCCAAATTTTGTAAGATGTAACTTACTCGACTCAACTTCATAATTCACAGGTTTATCAATATAGCAGTCATTGGAAAACATAGATTTCAACTTGAGCGATCTAAAAAACTTAAACAGATCTTTCTCTATTTCAAAAAAATCACATTTAGAAAAAGGGCAAAAAGAAAGTCCACATTGTAACAGTGATGATTCAGTCTCTGTAATCTGTACCTGTGATAAATTTAAAACTAATGATTCACCCTTTCTCCTCGTCTGTTCCGGTTGCTCGTGCATGGTGCCATGCCTGCGTCTCTTGCCCCCACGTCTGACCTTGTGTCTGTCTCCAAGTCCCCCGTCGAGGACCCCAGATCTTGACTTGTATTAGATGTTCCTCCAAACCGGCGTCTGTTGTCTCCGTCTGCGAAAACCGGAAGCTCCTCTGACACAGTGACGTGCAGTGAGGTCAGAGGCTGGTGAGGCACTGGCAATGATACGCCCAGGAAATACACACACACACACACATATGTATATATACAGGGAGTGCAGAATTATTAGGCAAATGAGTATTTTGACCACATCATCTTCTTTATGCATGTTGTCTTACTCCAAGCTGTATAGGCTCGAAAGCCTACTACCAATTAAACATATTAGGTGATGTGCATCTCTGTAATGAGAAGGGGTGTGGTCTAATGACATCAACACCCTATATCAGGTGTGCATAATTATTAAGCAACTTCCTTTCCTTTGGCAAAATGGGTCAAAAGAAGGACTTGACAGGCTCAGAAAAGTAAAAAATAGTGAGATATCTTGCAGAGGGATGCAGCACTCTTAAAATTGCAAAGCTTCTGAAGCGTGATCATCGAACAATCAAGCGTTTCATTCAAAATAGTCAACAGGGTCGCAAGAAGCGTGTGGAAAAACCAAGGCGCAAAATAACTGCCCATGAACTGAGAAAAGTCAAGCGTGCAGCTGCCAAGATGCCACTTGCCACCAGTTTGGCCATATTTCAGAGCTGCAACATCACTGGAGTGCCCAAATGCACAAGGTGTGCAATACTCAGAGACATGGCCAAGGTAAGAAAGGCTGAAAGACGACCACCACTGAACAAGACACACAAGCTGAAACGTCAAGACTGGGCCAAGAAATATCTCAAGACTGATTTTTCTAAGGTTTTATGGACTGATGAAATGAGAGTGAGTCTTGATGGGCCAGATGGATGGGCCCGTGGCTGGATTGGTAAAGGGCAGAGAGCTCCAGTCCGACTCAGACGCCAGCAAGGTGGAGGTGGAGTACTGGTTTGGGCTGGCATCATCAAAGATGAGCTTGTGGGGCCTTTTCGGGTTGAGGATGGAGTCAAGCTCAACTCCCAGTCCTACTGCCAGTTTCTGGAAGACACCTTCTTCAAGCAGTGGTACAGGAAGAAGTCTGCATCCTTCAAGAAAAACATGATTTTCATGCAGGACAATGCTCCATCACACGCGTCCAAGTACTCCACAGCGTGGCTGGCAAGAAAGGGTATAAAAGAAGAAAATCTAATGACATGGCCTCCTTGTTCACCTGATCTGAACCCCATTGAGAACCTGTGGTCCATCATCAAATGTGAGATTTACAAGGAGGGAAAACAGTACACCTCTCTGAACAGTGTCTGGAAGGCTGTGGTTGCTGCTGCACGCAATGTTGATGATGAACAGATCAAAACACTGACAGAATCCATGGATGGCAGGCTTTTGAGTATCCTTGCAAAGAAAGGTGGCTATATTGGTCACTGATTTGTTTTTGTTTTGTTTTTGAATGTCAGAAATGTATATTTGTGAATGTTGAGATGTTATATTGGTTTCACTGGTAAAAATAAATAATTGAAATGGGTATATATTTGTTTTTTGTTAAGTTGCCTAATAATTATGCACAGTAATAGTCACCTGCACACACAGATATCCCCCTAAAATAGCTATAACTAAAAACAAACTAAAAACTACTTCCAAAACTATTCAGCTTTGATATTAATGAGTTTTTTGGGTTCATTGAGAACATGGTTGTTGTTCAATAATAAAATTAATCCTCAAAAATACAACTTGCCTAATAATTCTGCACTCCCTGTATATATATATATATACACATACATAAACACTCGCTCTCACTTTCTCACACACACACACACTCTCTCTCTCTCTCACACTCTCTCTCTCTCACACTCTCTCTCTCACACTCTCTCTCACACTCTCTCTCACTCTCTCTCTCTCTCTCTCTCTCTCTCTCTCACACTCTCTCTCACACTCATTAAAGTTAATATGCACATATACTGTATATATGTGTATATTTAACTTACAAAGTTATAATAATGTCCACTGCCCATTCTGTGAATAGAATTACATAGTCCAGTATTTCCTAAGATCCATACAATGTGTAGAAACAACAGGCAAGGGGAGTGTAGAATGATGCTTTGTGTAACCCAAAATTCACACTATCCACATAAAAAAATAAAAATAGATTTGTTCACTAAAATAATTTCACCTACTGCAAGAGATTTGCTTCTCCTACAGGAAAATATTATAATAGATTTTTATTCATGAATCAATTATTTTTTCAAAGTCTATGTTCCTAATAAATAAAATACTGTATAACGTTTGATGCATATTAAAGAGAATTATCACCCGACATTTAGACTCAGGGGCTCACAATGGTCCTGTCCTGCTTGGAACCAAGTGAATAACTACATATTTAAATTTTTCTGGAATAGCTAACTTGTAGAAAAATGTCTGATCAGATTAACAAAGGTCATCAGGTAGGTCAGTTTAATTTTTGTCAGTTTCATTCCAGATATATATATATTTTTATTACCAGCTGATAGCTAACTTGTAGAAAAATGTCTGATCAGATTAACAAAGGTCATCAGGTAGGCCAGTTTAATTTTTGTCAGTTTCATTCCAGATATATATATATTTTTATTACCAGCTGTTTAAACAGCTGGTAATAAAAATATGTATATCTGGAATGAAACTGACAAAAATGAAACTGACCTACCTGATGACCTTTGTTAATCTGATCAGACATTTTTCTACAAGTTAGCTATTCCAGAAAACCTTAAAGATGTAGTTATTCATTTGGTTCCAAGCAGGACCATTGTGAACCCCTGAGTCTAAATGTCGGGTGATAATCCCTTTAATATGCATCAAACGTATTTTATTTATTAGGAACATAGACTTTGAAAAAATAATTGATTCATGTCTTTCATGAATAAAAAATCTATTATAATATTTTTCCTGTAGGAGAAGCAAATCTCTTGCAGACGCAGTAGGTGCAATTATTTTAGTGAGCAAATCTATTTTTTTTTATTTTCACATATACAAGTTCAAGAACAAATGAGGGCCAAACACTTGAATGTATTAGACTACTACAGCTACTTTATAAATTAAATTAGATTCGCCGCGGCCAGGGGTAGTGCAAAATGCAATGCCTGCCGCTTGAGCCCCCATGCACTGCTGCTGACTGCTCCGCTCCTGAGTCCACCACTGTCTGACTCTGACTGAGCTCAGCCTGCCCTGACTCCTCCTGACGCCGAGTCACTCATGGGCTGACTGAGACTCTCCTCTTCCAGTCTCTCTGACACCCGACCGAGGCAAGCTGATGTCCGATGACAGTCTGATGACTGGAATCCATTCTGGACAATGCAGGCACTGTCTGACAGATGATCTGTCCGCTCCTCTCCTGAGTCCAGTCCACTGACTCTAACTGAGCTCAGCCTGCCCTGAGGACTCCTCCTGACGCCGGGTCACGGGCTGACTGAGAGTCTGAGACTCTCCTCCTCCAGTCTCTGATTGCGCACCTCACAGTTTCCCGCCCGGCAGTAGTCAGACTCAGCCCACTGAGACTCAGACATGCTCATGTCTGATTGGCTGAGGGGCAGCCAGGCAGGGCTGAGGGCTCCCGAGGTTTGGAGAGACAAGCCTCCGGTGGGAGCAGTATGGGCCGCAAGAGAGACTGCATTAGCTCTAATTCACCACTGGTGGCAGTCTCTAGTGGCCCATACAACACAATAGATTCATATTGCGCAATGGAAGTATAGCTGGCCTCTACTTTCTTGCGCAATATGAATGTATTGTACACTTTTTTTTTTTAAACATTAAAAGTCAATAAAGTCACCTTTTGATGGAAAAAAAAATTAAATTGGGAAAAAAAATTATTTAATTTTTTTTTATTGTTATTAAAAAGGCTGCAATACCCACATTGGCCAGGGGAGGCACTGCCTCACCTGTCTCCTATGAATGCACGTCACTGCTCTGACATCACCTCCAGTGTGTTCGGATCTCCAGCGGTACACTGTCCCCAGTGAATAATCCTCCTTGTCGCGTAGGAACTTGGTACGTTTACGTGCTTCCAGCACAGAACGAAGTTCGGTCACAGCCTTATTTGTTGTTTCCAACAATTTGCTTAATTCTTCAGTCTTTATACTTGCCTTCAACTCTGTCTCCAACTTTATCAGTTCAGACTGCTGTGTGTTGATCTCTTTCTGTAATCAATCGACAGTTAGAACCATCAGATCAAACGAACATTTGTTCAAGATATGTTCGAATTTCTCTCAGTATTCTGAATTGTTAAGCATAAGAGTCGGTCGCACATTCATCCATAAGCCGCGGGGGATTTGTCCCACCCTGTAGTATTTGGCTAATTTAGTGGAGTGCAATTCCCAGGCAAGTTTCTTTCTAGACACTTTGTCAAATTGTTTAGTGGAAACCTCTGCTGGTAAATTTTTTCAGGAAATCTCGGGAACCACGGGCAAGGGTGGTAATACATGCAGCCTCCATCTCAGTGTAGGCAAACATCTTTGAATTAGTATCTCCATAATTCGTAACTATATCAGTTACCGTATCCATTACATCCAAGTGCAAATTACCAGTGTGGTGAAAAATACAAATGCAGTCCAAATGGTACAGCACAATGGTTTTCCAATGGTTCACCCTTGCTCCCCGTCTGTTCCGGTTGCTCGTGCGTGGTGACGTGCCTGTGTCTCCCACGTCTGACCTTGTGTCTGTCTCTGAGTCCACCGTGGAGGACCCCAGATCTTGATGTGTATTAGATGTTCCGCCATACCGGCGTCTGTTGTATCTCCATCTATGAAAACCGGAAGCTCCTCTGACGTCACCTCCGGTGTGTTCGGATCTCCAGCGGTACACTGTCCCCAGTGATTAATCCTCCTCATTGCATAGGAACTTGGTATGTTTACGTGCTACCAGCACAGAACGAAGTTCGGTCACAGCCTTATTTGTTGTTTCCAACAATTTGCTTAATTCGTCAGTCTTTATACTTGCCTTCAACTCTGTCTCCAACTTTAACAGTTCAGACTGCTGTGTGTTGATCTCTTTCTGTAAACAATCGACAGTTAGAACCATCAGATCAAACGAACATTTGTTCAAGATATGTTCGAATTTCTCACAGTATTCTGAATTGTAAAGCATAAGAGTCAGTCGCACATTCATCCGTAAGCCGCGGGGGATACGTCCCACCCTGTGCAATTCCCAGGCAAGTTTCTTTCTAGACACTTTGTTGTTTAGTGGAAACCTCTGCTGGTAATATTTTCAGGAAATCTCGGGAACCACGGGCAAGGGTGGTAATACGTGCAGCCTCCATCTCAGTGTAGGCAAACATCTTTGAATTAGTATCTCCATAATTCGTAACTATATCAGTTACCGTATCCATTACATCCAAGTGCAAATTACCAGTGTGGTGAAAAATACAAATGCAGTCCAAATGCTACAGCACAATGGTTGATAGGTGGTGCAAGCTGTAGGGGTACCACACAAAGCCCCTGTAACAATGTAGCACAGTCCAAAGGAAACAACAGCACTCACCAATTATGCAAAAACTTCCATCTTTATTGGGATACTCAAAGAGAAAAAGACAACGTTTCGGACCTCTAGTCCTTAGTCATGTCACTATATAAATGCAGGTAACACACCTTAATATAGGGGATGGGGGTTAAAAAACCACACCAACAAATTAACTTTTTAACTGTGAAAACACAAATACTATTGCAGTGTAACCTGACTGAAAGAGGATGCGCCATCTAGTGACAAGCACATAAAAATACATATACATAAAATCAATTATAAATAGTTGCAAATAGCAGATATAAAAATATGGGGTGCTATCCATGTTTAGGCTGTGCGAGATGCAATAGCATGGTAAAAGGTAAATATTTCTACCATCCCCGCACAGGCAAGAAATATAGCATTAGGGGTTTATTTACATGTAATACTACTTATGCCATATATATGATCAAATGCCCATGTGGGCGGAGCTATATCAGAGAGACCACTAGGATGGTCCGGGAGAGAATATGTGAACATAGGTCTGACATTAGGAATAGTAAGCTAAAAAATCCAGTAGCAGAACATTTTATTCAGGCAGGTCACAGCATATGCCAACTTAGGTTTCAAATTATTGATCACATTAATACACCAAGGAGGGGAGGAGATAGAGAGCTGTTTTTAAAACAGAAAGAGGTATTTTTGATTAATAAACTGGAAACTTTGTTTACTATTGGAATGAATAAAGAATATGACCTTTCTGTTTTTCTTTGAATTTTTTTAAAGGACATGTAACAATGATATTTTGTATCTGATATTCTTTACTGTTGCTATTTGCAACTATGTATAATCGATTTTATGTATATGTATTTTTATGTGCTTGTCACTAGATGGCGCATCCTCTTTAAGTCAGGTTACACTGCAATAGTATTTGTGTTTTCACAGTTAAAAAGTTAATTGGTAGGTGTGGTTTTTTAACCCCCATCCCCTATATTAAGGTGGTCCGAAACGTTGTCTTTTTCTCTTTGAGTGTCCCCAAAAAGATGGAAGTTTTTGCATAATTGGTGAGTGCTGCGGTTTCCTTTGGACTGTGCTACATTGTTACAGGGGCTTTGTGTGGTACCCCTACAGCTTGCATCACATATCAACCATTGTGCTGTACCATTTGGACTGCCTTTGTCTGCTTGTCTTCAGCAAACTGTTTGCTGTCTTTCTTGTGCATCATCTTTAGAAGAGGCTTAGTTCTGGGACGACAGCCATGCAGACCAATTTGATGCAGCATGCGGCGTATGGTCTGAGCACTGACAGGCTAACTCCCCACCCCTTCAACCTCTGCAGCAATGCTGGCAGCACTCATACATCTATTTCTCAAAGACAGCCTCTAGATATGACACTGAGCACGTGCACTCAACTTCTTTGGTCAATGATGGCGAGGCCTGTTCTGAGTGGAACCTGTCCTGTGAAACCGCTGTATGGTCTTGCCGACCGTGCTGCAGCTCAGTTTTAGGGTCTTGGCAATCTTCTTATAGCCTAGCTCATATTTATGTAGAGCAACATTTCTTTTTTTTCAGATCCTCAGAGAGTTCTTTGCCATGAGGTGCCATGTTGAACTTCCAGTGACCAGTATGAGAGAGTGTGAGAGCGATAACACCAAATTTAACACACCGGCCCCCCATTCACACCTGAGACCTTGTAACCCTAATGAGTCACATGACACCGGGGAGGGAAAATGGCTAATTGGACCCAATTTGGAAATTTCCACTTAGGGGTGTACTCACTTTTGTTGCCAACGGTTTAGACATTAATGGCTGTGTGTTGAGTTATTTTGAGGGGACAGCAAATGTACACTGTTATACAGGCTGTACACTCACTACTTTACATTGTAGCAAAGTGTCATTTCTTCAGTGTTGTCACATGAAAAGATATAACAAATTATTTACAAAAATTTGAGGGGTGTACTCACTTTTGTGAGATACTGTTTATGTCTATATATGTATACATATGTATTTATATGTATATATGTATTTACAGACAAATATACACATATAAAGACATAAATACGTATGTACACACATATAGACATATTCGCAGTTAAGTAGTTGAAACATGAAAAAGTGTATTTATGCAATATTCATATTTAATAAATTGTTATACAGTGTATTTACTGTAAATATTTCACATTTCAATGTTCTTCACATAGGGGAAAATGTCATGTATTTTTAAATAGATATTTCTATACATATCTGTATATAGCTATACCTATATATTATAATCTATCTATATAGGTATAGAAAAATTTTGAACCAAAATACCATCACATATATGTAGAAATATATATTTATGAATAAATAGAACATATTCTTCTATGTGAAGAACATTGGAATGTGAAATATTCATATTTTAATGTCAGGTTTGCACACTAGAGAGTCTGCGATCTGGTTGTCACCTGAGTAGGGTGTTTTTTTGCTCCATTGGCTTCTATGGGGGAATAAGTTAATGTGTTATTCTAACTTCGGCTTTTTACGCACGTCAGGTTAGTGCACAAGCAAAAACTTTTTACTTTCAGTTTGAAATATGAGAGCTACCCGACGCGCACAAAAAGCTTACTTCTTGCAGGGGTTAGTGCGCAAGCGGAAGCATTAAATACTGCTCCACTTGTAATCTGGCCCATAGACTTTTATTTGGACTTGGCTGATAGCTGTCACATGATGCAAAGGGAAGAAAAATTGAACTAACTTTTAAATTTTTCAGAAGAAATTCTACTACTTATTTGAAACTCAAACTAATGGCCAGATTACGAGTTTTGCGTTAGTAGCTATGTGGTGCTAACGAGCATTTTTTTCTTACCGCTCACTTACCTGCAGCGCTGGTATTACAGGTTTTTACAAACCCGGCGTTAAAAGGCAAGAAGTGAGCGTTGAGCAAAATTGTGCTCCTTACTTCACTCCAATACCAGCGCTGCTTAAGTCAGCGGTGAGCTGGTCGTACGTGCTTGTGCATGATTTCCCCATAGGAATCAACGGGGAGAGCCGGCTGAGAAAAGGTCTAACACCTGCAAAAAAGCAGCGTAAAACTCAGTAACGCAGCCCCATTGATGCCTATTTGGAAACTAAAGTTATGTTTACACCTAACACCCTAACATGAACCCCGAGTCTAAACACCCCTAATCTTACACTTATTAACCCCTAATCTGCCGCCCCCGACATTGTCGCCACATACATTATACTTATTAACCCCTAATCTACTGCTCCGGACATCGCCGCCACCTACATTATACTTATTAACCCTTAATCTGCTGCCCCCAACATCACCGACACCTACATTATATTTATTAACCCCTAATCTCCCTCCCCCAGTGTCACCGCAACCTACCTACATTTATTAATCCCTAATCTGCCGCCCCCAACGTCACCGTCACTATAATAAACATATTAACCCCTAAACTGCCGTACTCCCGCCTCGCAAACATTAGTTAAATATTATTAACCCCTAATCTGCCATCCCTAACATCGCTGCCACCTACCTACATTTATTAACCCCTAATCTGCCGCCCCCAACGTCGCCGCCACTATACTAAATGTATTAACCCCTAAACCTAAGTCTAACCCTAACCCTAACACCCCCTAACTTAAATATAATTACAATAAATCTAAATAAATATTAATATTATTACCTAAATAATTCCTATTTAAAACTAAATACTTAACTGTAAAATAAACCCTAAACTAGCTACAATATAACTAATAGTTACATTGTAGCTATCTTAGGGTTTATTTTTATTTTACAGGCAAGTTTGTATTTATTTTAACTAGGTAGAATAGTTTCTAAATAGTTACTACCTAGCTAAAATAAATACAAAAGTACCTGTAAAATAAAACCTAACCTAAGTTACACTAACACCTAACACTACACTACAATTAAATAAATGACCTAAATTAAATACAATTAAATAAATTAAATACAATTAGCTAAAGTACAACCCCCCAACTAAATTACAGAAAATAATAAACAAATTACAAGATATTTAAACTAATTACACCTAATCTAATAGCCCTATCAAAATAAAAAAGCCCCCCCAAAATAAAAAAATACCTTAGCCTAACTATCAATAGCCCTTAAAAGGGTCTTTTGCGTGGCATTGCCCCAAAGTAATCAGCTATTTTACCTGTAAAAAAAAATACAAACAACCCCCCGAACAGTAAAACCCACCACCCACACAACCAACCCCCAAATAAAACCCTAACTAAAGAAAACCTAAGCTCCCCATTGCCCTGAAAAGGGCATTTGGATGGGCATTGCCCTTAAAAGGGCAGTTAGCTCTTTTGCGGCCCAAAGCCCTATCTTAAAAATAAAACCCACCCAATACACCCTTAAAAAACCTAACACTAACCCCCTGAAGATCGACTTACTGTTCTGAAGACCGGACATCCATCCTCAAGGAAGCGACAGAAGTCTTTATCCAACCGGGCCGATGTCCTCAATGAAGCCGGGAGAAGTCTTCATCCAAGCCGGGTGAAGTGGTCCTCCAGACGGGCAGAAGTCTTCATCCAGACAGCATATTCTATCTTCATCCATCCGACGCAGAGTGGGTCCATCTTCAAGACATCCGACGCGGAGCATCCTCTTCATCCGGAGTCTTCTTACTGAATGACGGTTCCTTTAAATGACGTCATCCAAGATGGTGTCCCTTAGATTCCGATTGGCTGATAGAATTCTATCAGCCAATCGGAATTAAGGTAGAAAAAATCCTATTGGCTGATACAATCAGCCAATAGGATTGAAGTTCAATCCTATTGGCTGATACAATCAGCCAATAGGATTGAGCTCGCATTCTATTGGCTGTTCCAATCAGCTGAAAAATTGACTGAATTTACTGAAAAGTTAACATTAATACAATGTCATTTGACCAGACTTTCTGATAGTCATATTTAAGTTGATTGTACTTTTACCAAGCCTCTAAAACTCTTCCTATTTTCATGTATATTAATTCATACGTAGTTCATTGATATCTGAAACTCCAGTCAGACATCAAAAGCAGAGATTAATCATAAATACATTCAAAAACATTTTCCCAAAGTATCATTATTACATAAATTAGTTTTTCTGACTAAATTCTGTACCTTGCAGATAACCAACATCACAAAATGAAAACTATGGCATAGTTTGGGTGTCCCTTTTGTTTATACCTTAAAATTTAGGGAACGCCATTCAAATGGGACTTAAAAAAATTCTGTACCAAATTATCATTATTACATAAATTAGTTTTTCTGACTAAATTCTGTACCTTTGAGATAACCAACATCACAAAATGAAAACTATGGCATAGCTTTCTGTGGAGATTTAGCTCAGTGGTAGAGCATTCGACTGCAGATCGAGAGGTCCCTGGTTCAAATCCGGTTGTCCCCTTTGTTTATACCTTAAAATTTAGGGAACGGCATTCAAATGGGACTTATAAAAATGTGTGGGTTTTCAAAAGTCTAATAATTGATAGCAATTACTCATGTCAATTTGTAAAATTAGCCAACGATAACCAACATCACAAAAAGAAAACTATGGCATAGGTTTCTGTGTGGGTATAGCTAAGTGGTAGAGCATTTGACTGCAGATTGAGCGGTCCCTGGTTCAAATCCAGGTGTCCCCTTTGTTTATACCTGAAAATTTAGGGAACGCTATTCAAATGGGACTTATAAAAATGTGTGGCTTTTCAAAAGTCTAACAATTGATAGCTATTACTCATGTCAATTTGTAAAATTAGCCAACGCTATCTCTTAAACAATTAAGAGTACATACTACACTTTGTAAAGGAAGATATAAACTGCAAGCCCCGTGTGTTTTCCTGAAATATGATTATGAAAAAATAACCTTTTGAGGAAACTTTCAAGAAAGCCTGATAAGGTTAGAATAATATCCTTTGGACTGTGCTACATTGTTACAGGGGCTTTGTGTGGTACCCCTACAGCTTGCACCACCTATCAACCATTGTGCTGTACCATTTGGACTGCCTTTGTCTGCTTGTCTTCAGCAAACTGTTTGCTGGCTTTCTTGTGCATCATCTTTAGAAGAGGCTTACATCTGGGACGACAGCCATGCAGACCAATTCGATGCAGTGTGCGGCTTATGGCCTGAGCACTGACAGGCTGACTCCCCACCCCTTCAACCTCTGCAGCAATGCTGGCAGCACTCATACATCTATTTCTCAAAGACAGCCTCTAGATATGACACTGAGCACGTGCACTCAACTTCTTTAGTCAATGATGGCGAGGCCTGTTCTGAGTGGAACCTGTCCTGTGAAACCGCTGTATGGTCTTGCCGACCGTGCTGCAGCTCAGTTTCAGGGTCTTGGCAATCTTCTTATAGCCTAGCTCATATTTATGTAGAGCAACATTTCTTTTTTTCAGATCCTCAGAGAGTTCTTTGCCATGAGGTGCCATGTTGAACTTCCAGTGACCAGTATGAGAGAGTGTGAGAGCGATAACACCAAATTTAACACACCTGCTCCCTATTCACACCTGAGACCTTGTAACCCTAATGAGTCACATGACACTGGGGAGGGAAAATGACTAATTGGACCCAATTTGGACATTTCCACTTAGGGGTGTACTCACTTTTGTTGCCAACGGTTTAGACATTAATGGCTGTGTGATGAGTTATTTTGAGGGGACAGCAAAAGTACACTGTTATACAGGCTGTACACTCACTACTTTACATTGTAGCAAAGTGTCATTTCTTCAGTGTTGTCACATGAAAAGATATAGCAAAGTATTTACAAAAATTTGAGGGGTGTACTCACTTTTGTGAGATACTGTTTTTGTCTATATATGTATACATATGTATTTATATGTATATATGTATTTACAGACAAATATACACATATAAAGACATAAATACGTATGTACACACATATAGACATATTCGCAGTTATGTAGTTGAAACATGAAAAAGTGTATTTATGCAATATTCATATTTAATAAATTGTTATACAGTGTATTTACTGTAAATATTTCACATTTCAATGTTCTTCACATAGGGGAAAATGTCATGTATTTTTAAATAGATATTTCTATACATATCTGTATATAGCTATACCTATATATAATAATCTATCTATATAGGTATAGAAATATTTTGAACCAAATACCATCACATATATGTAGAAATATATATTTATGAATAAATAGAACATATTCTTCTATATGAAGAACATTGAATGTGAAATATTCATATTTTAATGTCAGGTTTGCACACTAGAGAGTCTGCGATCTGGTTGTCACCTGAGTAGGGTGTTGTTTTGCTCCATTGACATCTATGGGGGAATAACTTAATGTGTTATTCTAACTTCGGCTTTTTACGCATGTCAGGTTAGTGCACAAGCAAAAACGTTTTACTTTCAGTTTGAAATATGAGAGCTACCCGACGCGCACAAAAAGCTTACTTCTTGCGGGGGTTAGTGCGCGAGCGGAAGCGTTAAATACGGCTCCACTTGTAATCTGGCCCATAGACTTTTATTTGGACTTGGCTGATTGCTGTCACATGATGCAAAGGGAAGAAAAATGGAACTAACTTTTAAATTTTTCAGAAGAAAATCTCCTACTTATTTGAAACTCAAACTAACGGCCAGATTACGAGTTTTGCGTTAGGAGCTATGCGGTGCTAACGAGCAGTTGTTTCTCACCGCTCACTTACCTGCAGCGCTGGTATTACAGGTTTTTACAAACCCGGCGTTAAAAGGCAAGAAGTGAGCGTTGAGCAAAATTGTGCTCCTTACCGCACTCCAATACCAGCGCTGCACGTGCACGATTTCCCCATGGGAATCAACGGGGAGAGCCGGCTGAGAAAAGGTCTAACACCTGCAAAAAAGCAGCGTAAAACTCAGTAACGCCGCACCATTGATTTCTATTGGGAAACTAAAGTTATGTTTACACCTAACACCATAACATGAACCCCGAGTCTAAACACCCCTAATCTTACACTTATTAACCCCTAATCTGCCGCCCCCGACATTGTCGCCACCTACATTATATTTATTAACCACTAATCTACCGCTCCGGACATCGCCGCCACCTACATTATACTTATTAACCCTTAATCTGCTGCACCCAACATCACAGACACCTATATTATATTTATTAACCCCTAATCTCCCTCCCCCAATGTCATCGCAACCTAACTACATTTATTCATCCCTAATCTGCCGCTCCCAACGTCACTGTCACTATAATAAACATATTAACCCCTAAACTGCCACACTCCCGCCTCTCAAACATTAGTTAAATATTATTAACCCCTAATCTGCCGTCCCTAACATCGCTGCCACCTACCTACATTTATTGACCCATAATCTGCCGCCCCCAACGTCGCCACAACTATACTAAATGTATTAACCCCTAAACCTAAGTCTAACCCTAACCCTAACACCCCCTAACTTAAATATAATTATAATAAATCTAAATAAATATTAATATTATTACCTAAATATTTCCTATTTAAAACTAAATATTTAACTGTAAAATAAACCCTAAGCTAGCTACAATATAACTAATAGTTACATTGTAGCTATCTTAAGGTTTATTTTTATTTTACAGGCAAGTTTGTATTTATTTTAACTAGGTAGAATAGTTACTAAATAGTTACTACCTAGCTTTTGAGGAAACTTTCAAGAAAGCCTGATAAGGTTTGAATAATATCCTTAAATTAAAAAAACATTAAGAAGACCAAAACATTGTTAAAAAATGATTATTAATACAAGTTAGTTTGACAAGACTTTTTGATAGCCATATTTAAGTTGATTGTACTTTTATCAAACCTATAAAAATCTTCACATGTTCATTTTTTATCACTTTATACAGTTTATTGATATCTGAAACTCCAGTCAAATATCAAAAGCAGACATTAATCATAAATGCATTCATTAACTTTTTTCCAAGTTATTATTCCAAAAATTAGTTTTACTGACTAAATTCAATACCTTTAAGATAACATACATTACAAAATAGAAAATATAGATCCAGGTTTCTATTAATACATTAAGAAGAAAAAAACATTGACAAAAAATTAACATTAATACAATGTCGTTTGACCAGACTTTCTGATAGTCATATTTAAGATTATTGTACTTTTATCAAGCCTCTAAAACTCTTTCTATTTTCATGTATATTAATTCATACGTAGTTCACTGATATCTGAAACTCCAGGCAGACATAAAAGCAGAGATTAATCATAAATACATTCAAAAACAATTTCCCAAATTATCATTATTACATAAATTAGTTTTTCTGATTAAATTCTGTACCTTTGAGATAACCAACATCACAAAAAGAAAACTATGGCATAGGTTTCTGTGGGGATATAGCTCAGTGGTAGAGCATTCGACTGCAGATCGAGAGGTCCCTGGTTCAAATCCGGGTGTCCCCTTTGTTTATACCTTAAAATGTAGGGAACGCCATTCAAATGGGACATAAAAATGTGTGGCTTTTCAAAAGTCTAATAATTGATAGCTATTACTCATGTCAATTTGTAAAATTAGCCAACGCTATCTCTTAAACAATTAAGAGTACATACTACACTTTGTAAAGGAAGATATAAACTGCAAGCCCCGTGTGTTTTCCTGAAATATGATTATGAAAAAATAACCTTTTGAGGAAACTTTCAAGAAAGCCTGATAAGGTTAGAATAATATCCTTAAATTAAAAAAACATTAAGAAGACCAAAACATAGTTAAAAAATTTATATTAATACAAGTTAGTTTGACAAGACTTTTTGATAGCCATATTTAAGTTGATTGTACTTTTATCAAACCTATAAAAATCTTCACATGTTCATTTTTTATCACTTTATACAGTTTATTGATATCTGAAACTCCAATCAAATATCAAAAGCAGACATTAATCATAAATGCATTCATTAACTTTTTTCCAAGTTATTATTCCAAAAATTAGTTTTACTGACTAAATTCGATACCTTTAAGATAACATACATTACAAAATAGAAAATATAGATCCAGGTTTCTATTAATACATTAAGAAGACAAAAACATTGACAAAAAATTAACATTAATACAATGTCGTTTGACCAGACTTTCTGATAGTCATATTTAAGATTATTGTACTTTTATCAAGCCTCTAAAACTCTTTCTATTTTCATGTATATTAATTCATACGTAGTTCACTGATATCTGAAACTCCAGGCAGACATAAAAGCAGAGATTAATCATAAATACATTCAAAAACAATTTCCCAAATTATCATTATTACATAAATTAGTTTTTCTGATTAAATTCTGTACCTTTGAGATAACCAACATCACAAAAAGAAAACGATGGCCTAGGTTTCTGTGGGGATATAGCTCAGTGGTAGAGCATTCGACTGCAGATCGAGAGGTCCCTGGTTCAAATCCTGGTGTCCCCTTTGTTTATACCTTAAAATGTAGGGAACGCCATTCAAATGGGACATAAAAATGTGTGGCTTTTCAAAAGTCTAATAATTGATAGCTATTACTCATGTCAATTTGTAAAATTAGCCAACGCTATCTCTTAAACAATTAAGAGTACATACTACACTTTGTAAAGGAAGATATAAACTGCAAGCCCCGTGTGTTTTCCTGAAATATGATTATGAAAAAATAACCTTTTGAGGAAACTTTCAAGAAAGCCTGATAAGGTTAGAATAATATCCTTAAATTAAAAAAACATTAAGAAGACCAAAACATGGTTAAAAAATTAATATTAATACAAGTTAGTTTGACAAGACTTTTTGATAGCCATATTTAAGTTGATTGTACTTTTATCAAACCTATAAAAATCTTCACATGTTCATTTTTTATCACTTTATACAGTTTATTGATATCTGAAACTCCAATCAAATATCAAAAGCAGACATTAATCATAAATGCATTCATTAACTTTTTTCCAAGTTATTATTCCAAAAATTAGTTTTACTGACTAAATTCGATACCTTTAAGATAACATACATTACAAAATAGAAAATATAGATCCAGGTTTCTATTAATACATTAAGAAGACAAAAACATTGACAAAAAATTAACATTAATACAATGTCGTTTGACCAGACTTTCTGATAGTCATATTTAAGATTATTGTACTTTTATCAAGCCTCTAAAACTCTTTCTATTTTCATGTATATTAATTCATACGTAGTTCACTGATATCTGAAACTCCAGGCAGATATAAAAGCAGAGATAAATCATAAATACATTCAAAAACAATTTCCCAAATTATCATTATTACATAAATTAGTTTTTCTGACTAAATTCTGTACCTTTGAGATAACCAACATCACAAAAAGAAAACTATGGCATAGGTTTCTGTGGGGATATAGCTCAGTGGTAGAGCATTCGACTGCAGATCGAGAGGTCCCTGGTTCAAATCCGGGTGTCCCCTTTGTTTATACCTTAAAATGTAGGGAACGCCATTCAAATGGGACATAAAAATGTGTGGCTTTTCAAAAGTCTAATAATTGATAGCTATTACTCATGTCAATTTGTAAAATTAGCCAACGCTATCTCTTAAACAATTAAGAGTACATACTACACTTTGTAAAGGAAAATATAAACTGCAAGCCCCGTGTGTTTTCCTGAAATATGATTATGAAAAAATAACCTTTTGAGGAAACTTTCATGAAAGCCTGATAAGGTTAGAATAATATCCTTAAACTAAAAAAACATTAAGAAGACCAAAACATGGTTAAAAAATTAATATTAATACAAGTTAGTTTGACAAGACTTTTTGATAGCCATATTTAAGTTGATTGTACTTTTATCAAACCTATAAAAATCTTCACATGTTCATTTTTTATCACTTTATACAGTTTATTGATATCTGAAACTCCAGTCAAATATCAAAAGCAGACATTAATCATAAATGCATTCATTAACTTTTTTCCAAGTTATTATTCCAAAAATTAGTTTTACTGACTAAATTCGATACCTTTAAGATAACATACATTACAAAATAGAAAATATAGATCCAGGTTTCTATTAATACATTAAGAAGACAAAAACATTGACAAAAAATTAACATTAATACAATGTCGTTTGACCAGACTTTCTGATAGTCATATTTAAGATTATTGTACTTTTATCAAGCCTCTAAAACTCTTTCTATTTTCATGTATATTAATTCATACGTAGTTCACTGATATCTGAAACTCCAGGCAGACATAAAAGCAGAGATTAATCATAAATACATTCAAAAACAATTTCCCAAATTATCATTATTACATAAATTAGTTTTTCTGACTAAATTCTGTACCTTTGAGATAACCAACATCACAAAAAGAAAACTATGGCATAGGTTTCTGTGGGGATATAGCTCAGTGGTAGAGCATTCGACTGCAGATCGAGAGGTCCCTGGTTCAAATCCGGGTGTCCCCTTTGTTTATACCTTAAAATGTAGGGAACGCCATTCAAATGGGACATAAAAATGTGTGGCTTTTCAAAAGTCTAATAATTGATAGCTATTACTCATGTCAATTTGTAAAATTAGCCAACGCTATCTCTTAAACAATTAAGAGTACATACTACACTTTGTAAAGGAAGATATAAACTGCAAGCCCCGTGTGTTTTCCTGAAATATGATTATGAAAAAATAACCTTTTGAGGAAACTTTCAAGAAAGCCTGATAAGGTTAGAATAATATCCTTAAATTAAAAAAACATTAAGAAGACCAAAACATGGTTAAAAAATTAATATTAATACAAGTTAGTTTGACAAGACTTTTTGATAGCCATATTTAAGTTGATTGTACTTTTATCAAACCTATAAAAATCTTCACATGTTCATTTTTTATCACTTTATACAGTTTATTGATATCTGAAACTCCAATCAAATATCAAAAGCAGACATTAATCATAAATGCATTCATTAACTTTTTTCCAAGTTATTATTCCAAAAATTAGTTTTACTGACTAAATTCGATACCTTTAAGATAACATACATTACAAAATAGAAAATATAGATCCAGGTTTCTATTAATACATTAAGAAGACAAAAACATTGACAAAAAATTAACATTAATACAATGTCGTTTGACCAGACTTTCTGATAGTCATATTTAAGATTATTGTACTTTTATCAAGCCTCTAAAACTCTTTCTATTTTCATGTATATTAATTCATACGTAGTTCACTGATATCTGAAACTCCAGGCAGACATAAAAGCAGAGATTAATCATAAATACATTCAAAAACAATTTCCCAAATTATCATTATTACATAAATTAGTTTTTCTGACTAAATTCTGTACCTTTGAGATAACCAACATCACAAAAAGAAAACTATGGCATAGGTTTCTGTGGGGATATAGCTCAGTGGTAGAGCATTCGACTGCAGATCGAGAGGTCCCTGGTTCAAATCCTGGTGTCCCCTTTGTTTATACCTTAAAATGTAGGGAACGCCATTCAAATGGGACATAAAAATGTGTGGCTTTTCAAAAGTCTAATAATTGATAGCTATTACTCATGTCAATTTGTAAAATTAGCCAACGCTATCTCTTAAACAATTAAGAGTACATACTACACTTTGTAAAGGAAGATATAAACTGCAAGCCCCGTGTGTTTTCCTGAAATATGATTATGAAAAAATAACCTTTTGAGGAAACTTTCAAGAAAGCCTGATAAGGTTAGAATAATATCCTTAAATTAAAAAAACATTAAGAAGACCAAAACATAGTTAAAAAATTAATATTAATACAAGTTAGTTTGACAAGACTTTTTGATAGCCATATTTAAGTTGATTGTACTTTTATCAAACCTATAAAAATCTTCACATGTTCATTTTTTATCACTTTATACAGTTTATTGATATCTGAAACTCCAGTCAAATATCAAAAACAGACATTAATCATAAATGCATTCATTAACTTTTTTCCAAGATATTATTCCAAAAATTAGTTTTACTGACTAAATTCGATACCTTTAAGATAACATACATTACAAAATAGAAAATATAGATCCAGGTTTCTATTAATACATTAAGAAGACAAAAACATTGACAAAAAATTAACATTAATACAATGTCGTTTGACCAGACTTTCTGATAGTCATATTTAAGATTATTGTACTTTTATCAAGCCTCTAAAACTCTTTCTATTTTCATGTATATTAATTCATACGTAGTTCACTGATATCTGAAACTCCAGGCAGACATAAAAGCAGAGATTAATCATAAATACATTCAAAAACAATTTCCCAAATTATCATTATTACATAAATTAGTTTTTCTGATTAAATTCTGTACCTTTGAGATAACCAACATCACAAAAAGAAAACTATGGCATAGGTTTCTGTGGGGATATAGCTCAGTGGTAGAGCATTCGACTGCAGATCGAGAGGTCCCTGGTTCAAATCCGGGTGTCCCCTTTGTTTATACCTTAAAATGTAGGGAACGCCATTCAAATGGGACATAAAAATGTGTGGCTTTTCAAAAGTCTAATAATTGATAGCTATTACTCATGTCAATTTGTAAAATTAGCCAACGCTATCTCTTAAACAATTAAGAGTACATACTACACTTTGTAAAGGAAGATATAAACTGCAAGCCCCGTGTGTTTTCCTGAAATATGATTATGAAAAAATAACCTTTTGAGGAAACTTTCAAGAAAGCCTGATAAGGTTAGAATAATATCCTTAAATTAAAAAAACATTAAGAAGACCAAAACATGGTTAAAAAATTAATATTAATACAAGTTAGTTTGACAAGACTTTTTGATAGCCATATTTAAGTTGATTGTACTTTTATCAAACCTATAAAAATCTTCACATGTTCATTTTTTATCACTTTATACAGTTTATTGATATCTGAAACTCCAGTCAAATATCAAAAGCAGACATTAATCATAAATGCATTCATTAACTTTTTTCCAAGTTATTATTCCAAAAATTAGTTTTACTGACTAAATTCGATACCTTTAAGATAACATACATTACAAAATAGAAAATATAGATCCAGGTTTCTATTAATACATTAAGAAGACAAAAACATTGACAAAAAATTAACATTAATACAATGTCGTTTGACCAGACTTTCTGATAGTCATATTTAAGATTATTGTACTTTTATCAAGCCTCTAAAACTCTTTCTATTTTCATGTATATTAATTCATACGTAGTTCACTGATATCTGAAACTCCAGGCAGACATAAAAGCAGAGATTAATCATAAATACATTCAAAAACAATTTCCCAAATTATCATTATTACATAAATTAGTTTTTCTGACTAAATTCTGTACCTTTGAGATAACCAACATCACAAAAAGAAAACTATGGCATAGGTTTCTGTGGGGATATAGCTCAGTGGTAGAGCATTCGACTGCAGATCGAGAGGTCCCTGGTTCAAATCCGGGTGTCCCCTTTGTTTACAACTCTTTCTGTGGGGATATAGCTCAGTGGTAGAGCATTTGACTTCAGATCGAGAGATCCCTGGTTCAAATCCGGGTGTCCCCTTTGTTTATACCTTAAAATGTAGGGAACGCCATTCAAATGGGACATAAAAATGTGTGGCTTTTCAAAAGTCTAATAATTGATAGCTATTACTCATGTCAATTTGTAAAATTAGCCAACGCTATCTCTTAAACAATTAAGAGTACATACTACACTTTGTAAAGGAAGATATAAACTGCAAGCCCCGTGTGTTTTCCTGAAATATGATTATGAAAAAATAACCTTTTGAGGAAACTTTCAAGAAAGCCTGATAAGGTTAGAATAATATCCTTAAATTAAAAAAACATTAAGAAGACCAAAACATGGTTAAAAAATTAATATTAATACAAGTTAGTTTGACAAGACTTTTTGATAGCCATATTTAAGTTGATTGTACTTTTATCAAACCTATAAAAATCTTCACATGTTCATTTTTTATCACTTTATACAGTTTATTGATATCTGAAACTCCAATCAAATATCAAAAGCAGACATTAATCATAAATGCATTCATTAACTTTTTTCCAAGTTATTATTCCAAAAATTAGTTTTACTGACTAAATTCGATACCTTTAAGATAACATACATTACAAAATAGAAAATATAGATCCAGGTTTCTATTAATACATTAAGAAGACAAAAACATTGACAAAAAATTAACATTAATACAATGTCGTTTGACCAGACTTTCTGATAGTCATATTTAAGATTATTGTACTTTTATCAAGCCTCTAAAACTCTTTCTATTTTCATGTATATTAATTCATACGTAGTTCACTGATATCTGAAACTCCAGGCAGACATAAAAGCAGAGATTAATCATAAATACATTCAAAAACAATTTACCAAATTATCATTATTACATAAATTAGTTTTTCTGATTAAATTCTGTACCTTTGAGATAACCAACATCACAAAAAGAAAACTATGGCATAGGTTTCTGTGGGGATATAGCTCAGTGGTAGAGCATTCGACTGCAGATCGAGAGGTCCCTGGTTCAAATCCGGGTGTCCCCTTTGTTTATACCTTAAAATGTAGGGAACGCCATTCAAATGGGACATAAAAATGTGTGGCTTTTCAAAAGTCTAATAATTGATAGCTATTACTCATGTCAATTTGTAAAATTAGCCAACGCTATCTCTTAAACAATTAAGAGTACATACTACACTTTGTAAAGGAAGATATAAACTGCAAGCCCCGTGTGTTTTCCTGAAATATGATTATGAAAAAATAACCTTTTGAGGAAACTTTCAAGAAAGCCTGATAAGGTTAGAATAATATCCTTAAATTAAAAAAACATTAAGAAGACCAAAACATGGTTAAAAAATTAATATTAATACAAGTTAGTTTGACAAGACTTTTTGATAGCCATATTTAAGTTGATTGTACTTTTATCAAACCTATAAAAATCTTCACATGTTCATTTTTTATCACTTTATACAGTTTATTGATATCTGAAACTCCAGTCAAATATCAAAAGCAGACATTAATCATAAATGCATTCATTAACTTTTTTCCAAGTTATTATTCCAAAAATTAGTTTTACTGACTAAATTCGATACCTTTAAGATAACATACATTACAAAATAGAAAATATAGATCCAGGTTTCTATTAATACATTAAGAAGACAAAAACATTGACAAAAAATTAACATTAATACAATGTCGTTTGACCAGACTTTCTGATAGTCATATTTAAGATTATTGTACTTTTATCAAGCCTCTAAAACTCTTTCTATTTTCATGTATATTAATTCATACGTAGTTCACTGATATCTGAAACTCCAGGCAGACATAAAAGCAGAGATTAATCATAAATACATTCAAAAACAATTTCCCAAATTATCATTATTACATAAATTAGTTTTTCTGACTAAATTCTGTACCTTTGAGATAACCAACATCACAAAAAGAAAACTATGGCATAGGTTTCTGTGGGGATATAGCTCAGTGGTAGAGCATTCGACTGCAGATCGAGAGGTCCCTGGTTCAAATCCGGGTGTCCCCTTTGTTTATACCTTAAAATGTAGTGAACGCCATTCAAATGGGACATAAAAATGTGTGGCTTTTCAAAAGTCTAATAATTGATAGCTATTACTCATGTCAATTTGTAAAATTAGCCAACGCTATCTCTTAAACAATTAAGAGTACATACTACACTTTGTAAAGGAAGATATAAACTGCAAGCCCCGTGTGTTTTCCTGAAATATGATTATGAAAAAATAACCTTTTGAGGAAACTTTCAAGAAAGCCTGATAAGGTTAGAATAATATCCTTAAATTAAAAAAACATTAAGAAGACCAAAACATGGTTAAAAAATTAATATTAATACAAGTTAGTTTGACAAGACTTTTTGATAGCCATATTTAAGTTGATTGTACTTTTATCAAACCTATAAAAATCTTCACATGTTCATTTTTTATCACTTTATACAGTTTATTGATATCTGAAACTCCAGTCAAATATCAAAAGCAGACATTAATCATAAATGCATTCATTAACTTTTTTCCAAGTTATTATTCCAAAAATTAGTTTTACTGACTAAATTCGATACCTTTAAGATAACATACATTACAAAATAGAAAATATAGATCCAGGTTTCTATTAATACATTAAGAAGACAAAAACATTGACAAAAAATTAACATTAATACAATGTCGTTTGACCAGACTTTCTGATAGTCATATTTAAGATTATTGTACTTTTATCAAGCCTCTAAAACTCTTTCTATTTTCATGTATATTAATTCATACGTAGTTCACTGATATCTGAAACTCCAGGCAGACATAAAAGCAGAGATTAATCATAAATACATTCAAAAACAATTTCCCAAATTATCATTATTACATAAATTAGTTTTTCTGATTAAATTCTGTACCTTTGAGATAACCAACATCACAAAAAGAAAACTATGGCATAGGTTTCTGTGGGGATATAGCTCAGTGGTAGAGCATTCGACTGCAGATCGAGAGGTCCCTGGTTCAAATCCGGGTGTCCCCTTTGTTTATACCTTAAAATGTAGGGAACGCCATTCAAATGGGACATAAAAATGTGTGGCTTTTCAAAAGTCTAATAATTGATAGCTATTACTCATGTCAATTTGTAAAATTAGCCAACGCTATCTCTTAAACAATTAAGAGTACATACTACACTTTGTAAAGGAAGATATAAACTGCAAGCCCCGTGTGTTTTCCTGAAATATGATTATGAAAAAATAACCTTTTGTCGAAACTTTCAAGAAAGCCTGATAAGGTTAGAATAATATCCTTAAATTAAAAAAACATTAAGAAGACCAAAACATGGTTAAAAAATTTATATTAATACAAGTTAGTTTGACAAGACTTTTTGATAGCCATATTTAAGTTGATTGTACTTTTATCAAACCTATAAAAATCTTCACATGTTCATTTTTTATCACTTTATACAGTTTATTGATATCTGAAACTCCAATCAAATATCAAAAGCAGACATTAATCATAAATGCATTCATTAACTTTTTTCCAAGTTATTATTCCAAAAATTAGTTTTACTGACTAAATTCGATACCTTTAAGATAACATACATTACAAAATAGAAAATATAGATACAGGTTTCTATTAATACATTAAGAAGACAAAAACATTGACAAAAAATTAACATTAATACAATGTCGTTTGACCAGACTTTCTGATAGTCATATTTAAGATTATTGTACTTTTATCAAGCCTCTAAAACTCTTTCTATTTTCATGTATATTAATTCATACGTAGTTCACTGATATCTGAAACTCCAGGCAGACATAAAAGCAGAGATTAATCATAAATACATTCAAAAACAATTTCCCAAATTATCATTATTACATAAATTAGTTTTTCTGATTAAATTCTGTACCTTTGAGATAACCAACATCACAAAAAGAAAACGATGGCATAGGTTTCTGTGGGGATATAGCTCAGTGGTAGAGCATTCGACTGCAGATCGAGAGGTCCCTGGTTCAAATCCGGGTGTCCCCTTTGTTTATACCTTAAAATGTAGGGAACGCCATTCAAATGGGACATAAAAATGTGTGGCTTTTCAAAAGTCTAATAATTGATAGCTATTACTCATGTCAATTTGTAAAATTAGCCAACGCTATCTCTTAAACAATTAAGAGTACATACTACACTTTGTAAAGGAAGATATAAACTGCAAGCCCCGTGTGTTTTCCTGAAATATGATTATGAAAAAATAACCTTTTGTCAAAACTTTCAAGAAAGCCTGATAAGGTTAGAATAATATCCTTAAATTAAAAAAACATTAAGAAGACCAAAACATGGTTAAAAAATTAATATTAATACAAGTTAGTTTGACAAGACTTTTTGATAGCCATATTTAAGTTGATTGTACTTTTATCAAACCTATAAAAATCTTCACATGTTCATTTTTTATCACTTTATACAGTTTATTGATATCTGAAACTCCAGTCAAATATCAAAAGCAGACATTAATCATAAATGCATTCATTAACTTTTTTCCAAGTTATTATTCCAAAAATTAGTTTTACTGACTAAATTCAATACCTTTAAGATAACATACATTACAAAATAGAAAATATAGATCCAGGTTTCTATTAATACATTAAGAAGACAAAAACATTGACAAAAAATTAACATTAATACAATGTCGTTTGACCAGACTTTCTGATAGTCATATTTAAGATTATTGTACTTTTATCAAGCCTCTAAAACTCTTTCTATTTTCATGTATATTAATTCATACGTAGTTCACTGATATCTGAAACTCCAGGCAGACATAAAAGCAGAGATTAATCATAAATACATTCAAAAACAATTTCCCAAATTATCATTATTACATAAATTAGTTTTTCTGACTAAATTCTGTACCTTTGAGATAACCAACATCACAAAAAGAAAACTATGGCATAGGTTTCTGTGGGGATATAGCTCAGTGGTAGAGCATTCGACTGCAGATCGAGAGGTCCCTGGTTCAAATCCGGGTGTCCCCTTTGTTTATACCTTAAAATGTAGGGAACGCCATTCAAATGGGACATAAAAATGTGTGGCTTTTCAAAAGTCTAATAATTGATAGCTATTACTCATGTCAATTTGTAAAATTAGCCAACGCTATCTCTTAAACAATTAAGAGTACATACTACACTTTGTAAAGGAAGATATAAACTGCAAGCCCCGTGTGTTTTCCTGAAATATGATTATGAAAAAATAACCTTTTGAGGAAACTTTCAAGAAAGCCTGATAAGGTTAGAATAATATCCTTAAATTAAAAAAACATTAAGAAGACCAAAACATGGTTAAAAAATTAATATTAATACAAGTTAGTTTGACAAGACTTTTTGATAGCCATATTTAAGTTGATTGTACTTTTATCAAACCTATAAAAATCTTCACATGTTCATTTTTTATCACTTTATACAGTTTATTGATATCTGAAACTCCAGTCAAATATCAAAAGCAGACATTAATCATAAATGCATTCATTAACTTTTTTCCAAGTTATTATTCCAAAAATTAGTTTTACTGACTAAATTCGATACCTTTAAGATAACATACATTACAAAATAGAAAATATAGATCCAGGTTTCTATTAATACATTAAGAAGACAAAAACATTGACAAAAAATTAACATTAATACAATGTCGTTTGACCAGACTTTCTGATAGTCATATTTAAGATTATTGTACTTTTATCAAGCCTCTAAAACTCTTTCTATTTTCATGTATATTAATTCATACGTAGTTCACTGATATCTGAAACTCCAGGCAGACATAAAAGCAGAGATTAATCATAAATACATTCAAAAACAATTTCCCAAATTATCATTATTACATAAATTAGTTTTTCTGACTAAATTCTGTAACTTTGAGATAACCAACATCACAAAAAGAAAACTATGGCATAGGTTTCTGTGGGGATATAGCTCAGTGGTAGAGCATTCGACTGCAGATCGAGAGGTCCCTGGTTCAAATCCGGGTGTCCCCTTTGTTTATACCTTAAAATGTAGGGAACGCCATTCAAATGGGACATAAAAATGTGTGGCTTTTCAAAAGTCTAATAATTGATAGCTATTACTCATGTCAATTTGTAAAATTAGCCAACGCTATCTCTTAAACAATTAAGAGTACATACTACACTTTGTAAAGGAAGATATAAACTGCAAGCCCCGTGTGTTTTCCTGAAATATGATTATGAAAAAATAACCTTTTGAGGAAACTTTCAAGAAAGCCTGATAAGGTTAGAATAATATCCTTAAATTAAAAAAACATTAAGAAGACCAAAACATGGTTAAAAAATTAATATTAATACAAGTTAGTTTGACAAGACTTTTTGATAGCCATATTTAAGTTGATTGTACTTTTATCAAACCTATAAAAATCTTCACATGTTCATTTTTTATCACTTTATACAGTTTATTGATATCTGAAACTCCAGTCAAATATCAAAAGCAGACATTAATCATAAATGCATTCATTAACTTTTTTCCAAGTTATTATTCCAAAAATTAGTTTTACTGACTAAATTCGATACCTTTAAGATAACATACATTACAAAATAGAAAATATAGATCCAGGTTTCTATTAATACATTAAGAAGACAAAAACATTGACAAAAAATTAACATTAATACAATGTCGTTTGACCAGACTTTCTGATAGTCATATTTAAGATTATTGTACTTTTATCAAGCCTCTAAAACTCTTTCTATTTTCATGTATATTAATTCATACGTAGTTCACTGATATCTGAAACTCCAGGCAGACATAAAAGCAGAGATTAATCATAAATACATTCAAAAACAATTTCCCAAATTATCATTATTACATAAATTAGTTTTTCTGACTAAATTCTGTACCTTTGAGATAACCAACATCACAAAAAGAAAACTATGGCATAGGTTTCTGTGGGGATATAGCTCAGTGGTAGAGCATTCGACTGCAGATCGAGAGGTCCCTGGTTCAAATCCGGGTGTCCCCTTTGTTTATACCTTAAAATGTAGGGAACGCCATTCAAATGGGACATAAAAATGTGTGGCTTTTCAAAAGTCTAATAATTGATAGCTATTACTCATGTCAATTTGTAAAATTAGCCAACGCTATCTCTTAAACAATTAAGAGTACATACTACACTTTGTAAAGGAAGATATAAACTGCAAGCCCCGTGTGTTTTCCTGAAATATGATTATGAAAAAATAACCTTTTGAGGAAACTTTCAAGAAAGCCTGATAAGGTTAGAATAATATCCTTAAATTAAAAAAACATTAAGAAGACCAAAACATGGTTAAAAAATTAATATTAATACAAGTTAGTTTGACAAGACTTTTTGATAGCCATATTTAAGTTGATTGTACTTTTATCAAACCTATAAAAATCTTCACATGTTCATTTTTTATCACTTTATACAGTTTATTGATATCTGAAACTCCAGTCAAATATCAAAAGCAGACATTAATCATAAATGCATTCATTAACTTTTTTCCAAGTTATTATTCCAAAAATTAGTTTTACTGACTAAATTCGATACCTGTAAGATAACATACATTACAAAATAGAAAATATAGATCCAGGTTTCTATTAATACATTAAGAAGACAAAAACATTGACAAAAAATTAACATTAATACAATGTCGTTTGACCAGACTTTCTGATAGTCATATTTAAGATTATTGTACTTTTATCAAGCCTCTAAAACTCTTTCTATTTTCATGTATATTAATTCATACGTAGTTCACTGATATCTGAAACTCCAGGCAGACATAAAAGCAGAGATTAATCATAAATACATTCAAAAACAATTTCCCAAATTATCATTATTACATAAATTAGTTTTTCTGACTAAATTCTGTACCTTTGAGATAACCAACATCACAAAAAGAAAACTATGGCATAGGTTTCTGTGGGGATATAGCTCAGTGGTAGAGCATTCGACTGCAGATCGAGAGGTCCCTGGTTCAAATTCGGGTGTCCCCTTTGTTTATACCTTAAAATGTAGGGAACGCCATTCAAATGGGACATAAAAATGTGTGGCTTTTCAAAAGTCTAATAATTGATAGCTATTACTCATGTCAATTTGTAAAATTAGCCAACTCTATCTCTTAAACAATTAAGAGTACATACTACACTTTGTAAAGGAAGATATAAACTGCAAGCCCCATGTGTTTTCCTGAAATATGATTATGAAAAAATAACCTTTTGAGGAAACTTTCAAGAAAGCCTGATAAGGTTAGAATAATATCCTTAAATTAAAAAAACATTAAGAAGACCAAAACATGGTTAAAAAATTAATATTAATACAAGTTAGTTTGACAAGACTTTTTGATAGCCATATTTAAGTTGATTGTACTTTTATCAAACATATAAAAATCTTCACATGTTCATTTTTTATCACTTTATACAGTTTAGTGATATCTGAAACTCCAGTCAAATATCAAAAGCAGACATTAATCATAAATGCATTCATTAACTTTTTTCCAAGTTATTATTCCAAAAATTAGTTTTACTGACTAAATTCGATACCTTTAAGATAACATACATTACAAAATAGAAAATATAGATCCAGGTTTCTATTAATACATTAAGAAGACAAAAACATTGACAAAAAATTAACATTAATACAATGTCGTTTGACCAGACTTTCTGATAGTCATATTTAAGATTATTGTACTTTTATCAAGCCTCTAAAACTCTTTCTATTTTCATGTATATTAATTCATATGTAGTTCACTGATATCTGAAACTCCAGGCAGACATAAAAGCAGAGATTAATCATAAATACATTCAAAAACAATTTCCCAAATTATCATTATTACATAAATTAGTTTTTCTGACTAAATTCTGTACCTTTGAGATAACCAACATCACAAAAAGAAAACTATGGCATAGGTTTCTGTGGGGATATAGCTCAGTGGTAGAGCATTCGACTGCAGATCGAGAGGTCCCTGGTTCAAATCCGGGTGTCCCCTTTGTTTATACCTTAAAATGTAGGGAACGCCATTCAAATGGGACATAAAAATGTGTGGCTTTTCAAAAGTCTAATAATTGATAGCTATTACTCATGTCAATTTTTAAAATTAGCCAACGCTATCTCTTAAACAATTAAGAGTACATACTACACTTTGTAAAGGAAGATATAAACTGCAAGCCCCGTGTGTTTTCCTGAAATATGATTATGAAAAAATAACCTTTTGAGGAAACTTTCAAGAAAGCCTGATAAGGTTAGAATAATATCCTTAAATTAAAAAAACATTAAGAAGACCAAAACATGGTTAAAAAATTAATATTAATACAAGTTAGTTTGACAAGACTTTTTGATAGCCATATTTAAGTTGATTGTACTTTTATCAAACCTATAAAAATCTTCACATGTTCATTTTTTATCACTTTATACAGTTTATTGATATCTGAAACTCCAGTCAAATATCAAAAGCAGACATTAATCATAAATGCATTCATTAACTTTTTTCCAAGTTATTATTCCAAAAGTTAGTTTTACTGACTAAATTCGATACCTTTAAGATAACATACATTACAAAATAGAAAATATAGATCCAGGTTTCTATTAATACATTAAGAAGACAAAAACATTGACAAAAAAATTAACATTAATACAATGTCGTTTGACCAGACTTTCTGATAGTCATATTTAAGATTATTGTACTTTTATCAAGCCTCTAAAACTCTTTCTATTTTCATGTATATTAATTCATACGTAGTT
Organism: Bombina bombina; assembly: GCF_027579735.1. NCBI lineage: Eukaryota > Metazoa > Chordata > Amphibia > Anura > Bombinatoridae > Bombina > Bombina bombina. The sequence goes on along the minus strand of NC_069502.1, from coordinate 1,118,003,725 downwards.
CACTGATATCTGAAACTCCAGGCAGACCATAAAAGCAGAGATTAATCATAAATACATTCAAAAACAATTTCCCAAATTATCATTATTACATAAATTAGTTTTTCTGACTAAATTCTGTACCTTTGAGATAACCAACATCACAAAAAGAAAACTATGGCATAGGTTTATGTGGGGATATAGCTCAGTGGTAGAGCATTCGACTGCAGATCGAGAGGTCCCTGGTTCAAATCCGTGTGTCCCCTTTGTTTATACCTTAAAATGTAGGGAACGCCATTCAAATGGGACATAAAAATGTGTGGCTTTTCAAAAGTCTAATAATTGATAGCTATTACTCATGTCAATTTGTAAAATCAGCCAACGCTATCTCTTAAACAATTAAGAGTACATACTACACTTTGTAAAGGAAGATATAAACTGCAAGCCCCGTGTGTTTTCCTGAAATATGATTATGAAAAAATAACCTTTTGAGGAAACTTTCAAGAAAGCCTGATAAGGTTAGAATAATATCCTTAAATTAAAAAAACATTAAGAAGACCAAAACATGGTTAAAAAATTAATATTAATACAAGTTAGTTTGACAAGACTTTTTGATAGCCATATTTAAGTTGATTGTACTTTTATCAAACCTATAAAAATCTTCACATGTTCATTTTTTATCACTTTATACAGTTTATTGATATCTGAAACTCCAGTCAAATATCAAAAGCAGACATTAATCATAAATGCATTCATTAACTTTTTTCCAAGTTATTATTCCAAAAATTAGTTTCACTGACTAAATTCGATACCTTTAAGATAACATACATTACAAAATAGAAAATATAGATCCACGTTTCTATTAATACATTAAGAAGACAAAAACATTGACAAAAAATTAACATTAATACAATGTCGTTTGACCAGACTTTCTGATAGTCATATTTAAGATTATTGCACTTTTATCAAGCCTCTAAAACTCTTTCTATTTTCATGTATATTAATTCATACGTAGTTCACTGATATCTGAAACTCCAGGCAGACATAAAAGCAGAGATTAATCATAAATACATTCAAAAACAATTTCCCAAATTATCATTATTACATAAATTAGTTTTTCTGACTAAATTCTGTACCTTTGAGATAACCAACATCACAAAAAGAAAACTATGGCATAGGTTTATGTGGGGATATAGCTCAGTGGTAGAGCATTCGACTGCAGATCGAGAGGTCCCTGGTTCAAATCCGTGTGTCCCCTTTGTTTATACCTTAAAATGTAGGGAACGCCATTCATATGGGACATAAAAATGTGTGGCTTTTCAAATGTCTATTAATTGATAGCTATTACTCATGTCAATTTGTAAAATCAGCCAACGCTATCTCTTAAACAATTAAGAGTACATACTACACTTTGTAAAGGAAGATATAAACTGCAAGCCCCGTGTGTTTTCCTGAAATATGATTATGAAAAAATAACCTTTTGAGGAAACTTTCAAGAAAGCCTGATAAGGTTAGAATAATATCCTTAAATTAAAAAAACATTAAGAAGACCAAAACATGGTTAAAAAATTAATATTAATACAAGTTAGTTTGACAAGACTTTTTGATAGCCATATTTAAGTTGATTGTACTTTTATCAAACCTATAAAAATCTTCACATGTTCATTTTTTATCACTTTATACAGTTTATTGATATCTGAAACTCCAGTCAAATATCAAAAGCAGACATTAATCATAAATGCATTCATTAACTTTTTTCCAAGTTATTATTCCAAAAATTAGTTTCACTGACTAAATTCTATACCTTTAAGATAACATACATTACAAAATAGAAAATATAGATCCACGTTTCTATTAATACATTAAGAAGACAAAAACATTGACAAAAAATTAACATTAATACAATGTCGTTTGACCAGACTTTCTGATAGTCATATTTAAGATTATTGCACTTTTATCAAGCCTCTAAAACTCTTTCTATTTTCATGTATATTAATTCATACGTAGTTCACTGATATCTGAAACTCCAGGCAGACATAAAAGCAGAGATTAATCATAAATACATTCAAAAACAATTTCCCAAATTATCATTATTACATAAATTAGTTTTTCTGATTAAATTCTGTACCTTTGAGATAACCAACATCACAAAAAGAAAACTATGGCATAGGTGTCTTTGGGGATATAGCTCAGTGGTAGAGCATTCGACTGCAGATCGAGAGGTCCCCGGTTCAAATCCGGGTGTCCTCTTGGTTTATTTCTTAAAATGTAGGGAACGCCATTCAAATGGGACATAAAAATGTGTGGCTTTTCAAAAGTCTAATAATTGATAGCTATTACTCATGTCAATTTGTAAAATTAGCCAACGCTCTCTCTTAAACAATTAAGAGTACATACTACACTTTGTAAAGGAAGATATAATTCATACGTAGTTCACTGATATCTGAAACTCCAGGCAGACATAAAAGCAGAGATTAATCATAAATACATTCAAAAACAATTTCCCAAATTATCATTATTACATAAATTAGTTTTTCTGACTAAATTCTGTACCTTTGAGATAACCAACATCACAAAAAGAAAACTATGGCATAGGTTTCTGTGGGGATATAGCTCAGTGGTAGAGCATTCAACTGCAGATCGAGAGGTCCCTGGTTTAAATCCAGATGTCCCCTTTGTTTATACCTTAAAATGTAGGGAACGCCATTCAAATGGGACATAAAAATGTGTGGCTTTTCAAAAGTCTAATAATTGATAGCTATTACTCATGTCAATTTGTAAAATTAGCCAACGCTATCTCTTAAACAATTAAGAGTACACACTACACTTTGTAAAGGAATATATAAACTGCAAGCCCTGTGTGTTTTCCTGAAATATGATTATGAAAAAATAACCTTTTGAGGAAACTTTCATGAAAGCCTGATAAGGTTAGAATAATATCCTTAAATTAAAAAAACATTAAGAAGACCAAAACATGGTTAAAAAATTTATATTAATACAAGTTAGTTTGACAAGACTTTTTGATAGCCATATTTAAGTTGATTGTTCTTTTATGAAATCAATAAAAATCTTCACATGTTCATTTTTTATCACTTTATACAGTTTATTGATATCTGAAACTCCAGTCAAATATCAAAAGCAGACATTAATCATAAATGCATTCATTAACTTTTTTCCAAGTTATTATTCCAAAATTAGTTTTACTGACTAAATTCGATACCTTTAAGATAACATACATTACAAAATAGAAAATATAGAACCAGGTTTCTATTAATACATTAAGAACATAATACAATGTCGTTTGACCAGACTTTCTGATAGTCATATTTAAGATTATTGTACTTTTATCAAGCCTCTAAAACTCTTTCTATTTTCATGTATATTAATTCATACGTAGTTCACTGATACTTGAAACTCCAGTCAGACATAAAAGCAGAGATTAATCATAAATACATTCAAAAACAATTTCCCAAATTATCATTATTACATAAATTAGTTTTTCTGACTAAATTCTGTACCTTTGAGATAACCAACATCACAAAAAGGCTTTTATCAAGCCTCTAAAACTCTTTCTATTTTCATGTATATTAATTCATACGTAGTTCACTGATATCTGAAACTCCAGTCAGACATAAAAGCAGAGATTAATCATAAATACATTCAAAAACAATTTTCCAAATTATCATTATTACATAAATTAGTTTTTCTGACTAAATTCTGTACCTTTGAGATAACCAACATCACAAAAAGAAAACTATGGCATAGGTTTCTGTGGGCATATAGCTCAGTCTGGGTGTCCCCTTTTTTTATACCTTAAAATGTAGGGAACGCCATTCAAATGGGACATAAAAATGTGTGGCTTTTCAAAAGTCAATTTGTAATTTGTAAAATTAGCCAACGCTATCTCTTAAACATTTAAGAGTACATACTACACTTTGTAAAGGAAGATATAAACTGCAAGCCCCGTGTGTTTTCCTGAAATATGATTATGAAAAAATAACCTTTTGAGGAAACTTTCATGAAAGCCTGATAAGGTTAGAATAATATCCTTAAATTAAAAAAACATTAAGAAGACCAAAACATGGTTAAAAAATTAATATTAATACAAGTTAGTTTGACAAGACTTTTTGATAGCCATATTTAAGTTGATTGTACTTTTATCAAACCTATAAAAATCTTCACACGTTCATTTTTTATCACTTTATACAGTTTATTGATATCTGAAACTCCAGTCAAATATAAAAGCAGACATTAATCATAAATGCATTCATTAACTTTTTTCAAAGTTATTATTCCAAAAATTAGTTTTACTGACTAAATTCGATACCTTTAAGATAACATACATTACAAAATAGAAAATATAGATCCAGGTTTCTATTAATACATTAAGAAGACAAAAACATTGACAAAAAATTAACATTAATACAATGTCGTTTGACCAGACTTTCTGATAGTCATATTTAAGATTATTGTACTTTTATCAAGCCTCTAAAACTCTTTCTATTTTCATGTATATTAATTCATACGTAGTTCACTGATATCTGAAACTCCAGGCAGACATAAAAGCAGAGATTAATCATAAATACATTCAAAAACAATTTCCCAAGTTATCATTATTACATAAATTAGTTTTTCTGACTAAATTCTGTACCTTTGAGATAACCAACATCACAAAAAGAAAACTATGGCATAGGTTTCTGTGGGGATATAGCTCAGTGGTAGAGCATTCGACTGCAGATCGAGAGGTCCCTGGTTCAAATCCGTGTGTCCCCTTTGTTTATACCTTAAAATGTAGGGAACGCTATTCAAATGGGACATAAAAATGTGTGGTTTTTTAAAAGTCTAATAATTTATAGCTATTACTTACGTCAATTTGTAAAATTAGCCAACGCTATCTCTTAAACAATTAAGAGTACATACTACACTTTGTAAAGGAAGATATAAAATGCAAGCCCCGTGTGTTTTCCTGAAATATGATTATGAAAAAATAACCTTTTGAGGAAACTTTCATTAAAGCCTGATAAGGTTAGAATAATATCCTTAAATTAAAAAAAACATTAAGAAGACCAAAACATGGTTAAAAAATTAATATTAATACAAGTTAGTTTGACAAGACTTTTTGATAGCCATATTTAAGTTGATTGTACTTTTTTTTTTTTTTTTTTTAAACTTTTATTTATAGATAACCAACAGCGTATATCAAACAAAAGCAAATCACATTACAAATCTTTATACCACGCAGGGCATAGATCAAGAAAAATAACATAACAAAACAAAACAAAGCAGCGCTGCATACAGAAAGACAAAAAAGAAAATGATCACATGAGGAAATAATTACTTCAATATATAAAATGATCATCAATACCTAATACCCTGCTCAAGATTTGTCATTATTAATATACACTGCTGAACTTTTAAAGGGTTTTTACATCACCTTGTTTACAGATTCAACACATAACCAAATCATATAAATATACACATAAATATAGACAGAAAAGAAAGAGAGAGCGAGGAAAAAAAAAAAAAAAAAAAAGAGGGGAAAAAAAGGGACAATCCTCTCCTCCTCTCCCCCCCTCCAACTGTCCCTCCATATCTCCATATTGACCCATCCAGGCTACTTAATCCAATTATGTGGAAAAACATTTAATAGAGTCAATTCTGCAAAACTTACTGATGCTAGAAAGGGGGAGAGAATCATTTTTTGAATTACACTTGGATAGGTTAATATAACCGGTGACCATTTCCATAAGAACTTCTTAATTCTTTTCTCAGAGGCATCATGGAGATGGAAAGATTCAAAGACAATCTGCTCCTGAAATATTTTAAAGACCTCAGCTAGTCCTAATAAACGCTTACTTTTCCAATTTTTAAGTATACAGAATCTAACTGCTAATATAACTGTATTTAAGCTTTCTATGGTGTTCCTATTAAAATCATCATTGAAAGGGTATAGAAAGAAAATATCCTCTACTGCTAGCAATATTGTAACTTTGTATAATTTATTAAACCAATAAATTATCTTCAGCCATAATTGTCTGACCATAGGGCAAGACCAAAACATATGGAGTATATCTGCCTTATAATATGCGCAACGTGGGCAGATATTGACTGATAAAGGGTAAAACTTTTTCATCTTCCATGGTGAAATATAGAAGTCATTAATCAGCTTCATATGTGATTCTTTCCAGGCCATTGGTACTTTGCATTTCTGCAGCAAATTAAAGCTTTGAGAAATATTTTCAAAATCTATCACGGGAATTTTTGCAGACCAAAATTTACCTAGATTATCCCTAATGGGCAGACTCTGCTTATTCAGCATGATATCATACAACAGAGAGATCGAGGCATCACCTGTAGTGAATTTTTGTATACAAAGTTTAATATCGGGCCAAACTATTGTGGATGTAGGCCGCCACTTCTGATCTAAAATAAAATGACGGATTTGAAAATACGCGAATAAATTGGATCTAGGTATATTGTAATTACTGAAAATATCTTCAGCAGGTACTATATGATAATTTTCGTCAAGAAATTGTTTCACATAAAGTAAACCTTTTTCTGCCCAGTCTCTAAATACTTTTTGATGTATCCCTGGAAGAAAACTCGGGTTACTTACAATAGGTAAGAAATCAGAAAAAGAATAATCCAGATCTAAAATTGCACAGGTTTTTTGCCATGCATATACTACATTCTTTATAGAGATAAGGCAGCTAATATTCTGCGGCAATTTCTGTACTTTGCAGTGCAAGATCGCTTTTAATGAAAATGGTGCAATTACAAATGATTCTATCTCTTCAGAAGAAACGATATTGGAGCCAGCAATCCAATCCATTGCTATCTTAACCAGCGCCGCCAGATTGTAGAGTTTAAGATCAGGTAACGCTAAACCAGCCCCTCCAGGAGTTTGCATAAGTCTCCCTAAGGCCAATCGTGATTTTTTATTATTCCAAATAAATTTAGTAAATAAGGAGTTAATTCGCTTAAGATCCTTATTTAAGATAAGCAACGGTAAATTCTGAAGCGGGTATAACAAACGTGGGAAAATGATAGATTTAATTAGCCTAACGCGTGCTGTCAAAGACAGTGGGAATGCAACCCATAGTTGTAAGTCATCAGCAATCTTTTGGAACAGTGGTTCAAAATTAGCTTTATACCAGCAACTAGGATTCCTGTGCAGAACCAGGCCTAGATATTTAATAGCATCGACCTGTTTAAAGGGAATACTAGGAGTTACTATCATTCTATCATTAAGGCACAATAATTCACTCTTCTCTAAGTTTATCTTATACCCAGAGAATGAACTGAAAAGTTTCAGAGTTTGTAACACTAATAAGATAGACTGCTGAACATTGGCTAAAAATAATAACACGTCATCCGCATACAACAAGATTTTCAGGGAATGTATACCAAACTGGCATCCCATTAACACTTCCCTGAACCGAATTGCTAGAGGTTCTAATGCAATATTAAAAAGCAAGGGGGACAACGGACACCCCTGCCTAGTGCCCCTTTGTAAAGTTATTTTGGATGACAAGGTCCCATTAATAAGTAAAAAAGATATTGGATTATAATAAATTCTATGAATGAAGTGTAAAAATTCTCCCTTAAACCCAAATTGCTCTAATGTTCTGAATAAATATTCCCAAATAATTGAATCAAAGGCTTTAATGGCATCCAGGGAAAGAATAGCCGCATCTTGCCAGACCGGTTTCTTCCTACCCTGATCTACATTCCACGCGTAATCCAACAGATTAATTACTTTACGTATATTTTTTGTTGGATTTCTGTCTATCATAAATCCAGTTTGATCTGGATGGATAATATTATGTAAACATTTAGAGATTCTTCCCGCAATAATTGCCATTAATATTTTATAATCTATATTTAAGACAGAAATTGGTCTGTAGGAAGCCAGATCTTCCGGGTTTTTACCTTTCTTTAGAATGAGAGAAATATTCGCCGCAGAGAAATAATTGGATATAGGATTCATTGTACAAAAATAAGAATTGAAAAGTTTTTCTAGTATCACTGATACCTCTTCACTCATACATTTATAGAATTCAGCGGGGAATCCATCAGGACCCGCTGCTTTGTTCATTTTTAAATTATCTATAGCTTTTCTGATTTCTTGTATTGAAATCGGGGCATTTATCACTAACAAATCCTCATTAGATATTTTAGGGGCCTTTATCATATCCCAAAAATTGTTATGATTGACATTGTTTATTGCAGTATCGGAGTAGAGCTGTTGGTAATAAGTATAGAAAATTTCTAAGATCTCCTTAGTTTCTGTAACTCTACCTTTATCCGTTTGGATTGCCAATATAAGATTTTTCTTTTTTCTACTTTTAGTAAGTTTGGCCAAAAATTTGGCCGAGTACCCATGAATACCTTTAAAGTGAAGATTTATTTTAGTTTCTTCCTCTACTAATTTTTGTTTCAAGAAGAGATCTCTTTCCTTTCTCTTATCTCTATATTTCCCCCAATTCCCCACTGTAGGATTTGCACAATACATTGTGAAAGCATTCCTAACCTGATTTAAAATTTGAGTTTCTCTTATTCTGCTCTTCTTCTTACCTATACTTACAAAAACCTGGATTTCACCTCGTAATACAGCTTTAAAAGCTTCCCAACAGATTTCAATCTTGTGAGAGTAACTTGAGTTTTCAGCATAATAGCGCTGCCAAGAGGCTTTCATAAAATTAACAAATTTAGGGTTATTACATAAATAGCGAGGAAAGATAAATCTAAGTGTTTTGATCCTTTCTTTGTTACCTGCTATAAAAGATAATGAGATGATGGCATGATCTGATATACTAATTTCTCCTATTTCGGCCTCTATTTCTTGTAAGGCTAATGTTTCTGAAATTAAAAAGAAGTCTATTCTTGAAAATGTTCCATGTGCTAAAGACTCACAAGAATATAGCAGCTTGTCAGGATTTTTTAGCCGCCAAACATCTACTAATTTTAACCTTGAGCACCATTGTTTTAAAAATTTCGCATATCTATTATGGACTGCAATATTTTTTTTTGAGAATCTATCTAGAGTAGGACAAAGAGTTGCATTAAAATCTCCCCCAAGAATTACGTTCTCAGAGACATAAGGAAATAGTTTTAGCTTTATATTTTCCCAGAATTCTCTGGAAAAATTATTTGGGGCGTATACATTAAAAATCACCAGTTTGACGTTTTTTAGATGAATTTGAAGAAGGATATACCTAGCCGCTTCGTCCACTTCTACTTTAATTATTTTATAATCGAGATCCTTATGAAGAAGGATAGCTAACCCACATTTTCTAGCTCGGCTTGCTGTTGAAATAACTTCCCCTACCCACTTTATTTTCAGTTTCGCTGCTTCTTGTTGACTGAGATGTGTCTCCTGTAGGAGAACTATATCCGGTTTATGGGTAGCTAATTTTTTAATAACTAATTTACGCTTAATAGGGGAAGTTATTCCTCCTATATTCCAAGAGAGTACTTTGAGTCCCTCACCCATTCAGCATCAATCTATCAAGAAAAAGAGAGCTGACCGGAATGGCCATATAAAATACCTTTAAAAAAAAAATGCAATGAGACAAAAGGGGGGGGGCCAGGAGGAAGGGAGAGGAGAAGGAGAGAGGGAGAGAAAAAAAAAAAAAAAAAAAAAAGGAAAAAAGAGAAAAGAAGCAACAAAACACCAAATACATATAACAAATAACAAATGAGCTAATCATAAAAATTGACATTAAGTTTAGCTTGAACATTATCACACCTTCAAAAATATTATTCATCTAACATCTTATTTGAGTACCAAACCGCATCTAGCCTCTGCTCACAGGGATTCTATGTATTTTTTTACCTCTGAGACCTCGTCAAATGAGCGTCTAGTACCTCGATTTTCAACTATGATTCGAGCAGGATAGATCATCCGTGCTTTTATCCCTTTATTTATAAGTTGTGTACAATGCGGGGCCATAGTTCTCCTCCTCGCCGAAGTCTCAGAGGAAAAATCTTGAAACATTAGTATTCTGCTATTACCAAAAAAAAGGGGTTCTGCTGTTTTAAACAGTCTCATAAGCTCAATCTTGTCTTGATATTTTAGGAGTTTAAATAAACAAACTCTATTTTTTAAAGCTCCATCTACGAGGTCTTTCTAAGGGCCCAGTCTATGCGCCCGTTCAATTATAAGTGGAACTGATTGGGGGGGCATCCCTAGCGCCAGGGGTAGTGTAGTAGACGTAAATTTTAAGAGGTCATCAAATTCTGCGACTTCTGGTAGGCCAACTAATCTAATATTATTACGCCGGGAGCGATCCTCAAGATCCTCCAGGCGAAGCTGCATATTTCTGATTTTAGAATCTTGTTTTTTAATAATCTCTGCTGAAATGTGGCCCTGATCTTCTAAATTCGAAATTCTAGACTCAGCCTCTGTTAATCTGCAGCCTCTTATATTAATACAAGTTAGTTTGACAAGACTTTTTGATAGCCATATTTAAGTTGATTGTACTTTTATCAAACCAATAAAAATCTTCACATGTTCATTTTTTATCACTTTATACAGTTTATTGATATCTGAAACTCCAGTCAAATATCAAAAGCAGACATTAATCATAAATGCATTCATTAACTTTTTTCCAAGTTATTATTCCAAAAATTAGTTTTACTGACTAAATTCGATACCTTTAAGATAACATACATTACAAAATAGAAAACATAGATCCAGGTTTCTATTAATACATTAAGAAGACAAAAACATTGACAAAAAATTAACATTAATACAATGTCGTTTGACCAGACTTTCTGATAGTCATATTTAAGATTATTGTACTTTTATCAAGCCTCTAAAACTCTTTCTATTTTCATGTATATTAATTCATACGTAGTTCACTGATATCTGAAACTCCAGTCAGACATAAAAGCAGAGATTAATCATAAATACATTCAAAAACAATTTCCCAAATTATCATTATTACATAAATTAGTTTTTCTGATTAAATTCTGTACCTTTGATATAACCAACATCACAAAAAGAAAACTATGGCATAGGTTTCTGTGGGGATATAGCTCAGTGGTAGAGCATTCGACTGCAGATCGAGAGGTCCCTGGTTCAAATCCGGGTGTCCCCTTTGTTTATACCTTAAAATGTAGGAAACGCCATTCAAATGGGACTTATAAAAATGTGTGGCTTTTCAAAAGTCTAATAATTGATAGCTATTACTCATGTCAATTTGTAAAATTAGCCAACGCTATCTCTTAAACATTTAAGAGTACATACTACACTTTGTAAAGGAAGATATAAACTGCAAGCCCCGTGTGTTTTCCTGAAATATGATTATGAAAAAATAACCTTTTGAGGAAACTTTCATGAAAGCCTGATAAGGTTAGAATAATATCCTTAAATTAAAAAAACATTAAGAAGACCAAAACATGGTTAAAAAATTAATATTAATACAAGTTAGTTTGACAAGACTTTTTGATAGCCATATTTAAGTTGATTGTACTTTTATCAAACCTATAAAAATCTTCACATGTTCATTTTTTATCACTTTATACAGTTTAGTGATATCTGAAACTCCAGTCAAATATCAAAAGCAGACATTAATCATAAATGCATTCATTAACTTTTTTCCAAGTTATTATTCCAAAAATTAGTTTTACTGACTAAATTCGATACCTGTAAGATAACATACATTACAAAATAGAAAATATAGATCCAGGTTTCTATTAATACATTAAGAAGACAAAAACATTGATAAAAATTAACATTAATACAATGTCGTTTGACCAGACTTTCTGATAGTCATATTTAAGATTATTGTACTTTTATCAAGCCTCTAAAACTCTTTCTATTTTCATGTATATTAACCCCTTAACGACCGAGGACGTGCAGGGTACGTCCTCAGAAAAAAGGCAGTTAATGCCTGAGAACGTACCCTGCACGTCCTCGGTGTGGAAAGCAGCTGGAAGCGATCCTGCTTGCTTCCAGCTGCTTTCCGGTTATTGCAGTGATGCCTTGATATGGAGGCATCCTGCAATAACCTTAAATGGCCATCCGGTGCAGAGAGAGCCACTCTGTGGCCCTCTCTGCACCGGACATCGGTGGCCGGTAACGTTGGTGGGTGGGAGCTGACTTGGGAGGCGGGTGGGCGGCCATCGATGGGCCGCGTAATGTAGAGGGGGGCGGGATCGGGGGCGGGGGCGATGGGGGCGCGCACAGGCGCGCGCGTGTGCACGTCGGGCGGCAGGCGGGCGCGTGCACGGGGCGGGAGCGGGTGGGAACCGCTACACTACAGAAAAGACTGTGGTAAAAGTTTGTGTAAAGCTTTTTATTTTTAAAACAAACCCAGTCAAAGGTATCTAGGAGGGGGTGGGGGTTTGTTCTTTGGTGGGTAGGGGAGCTACACTACAGAAAATGGGGGATAATAATAATAATAAATAATAAAGCAACTATTTTTTTTTATAAACTGGGTACTGGCAGACAGCTGCCAGTACCCAAGATGGCGGCCATTAAGGCAGAGGGGGAGGGTTAGACAGCTGTTTGGTGGGGGATCAGCCAGGTTGGGGGCTAAGGGGGGCTCCTACACAGCAGCATTTGTAAATATGCTTAAAAACCCCCCCAAAAAGCCTAAATATATATTTTATTTTAGTACTGGCAGAGTTGCTGCCAGTACTTAAGATGGCGGGGACAATTGTGGGGTGGGGGAGGGAAGGGAGCTGTTTGGGAGGGATCAGGGGGTCTGATGTGTCAGGTGGGAGGCTGATCTCTACACTAAAGCTAAAATTAACCCTGCAAGCTCCCTACAAACTTCCTAATTAACCCCTTCACTGCTAGCTATAATACACGTGTGATGCGCAGCGGCATTTAGCGGCCTTCTAAGTACCAAAAAGCAACGCCAAAGCCATATATGTCTGCTATTTCTGAACAAAGGGTATCCCAGAGAAGCATTTACAACAATTTGTGCCATAATTGCACAAGCTGTTTGTAAATGATTTCAGTGAGAAACCTAAAATTGTGAAAAATTTAACTTTTTTTTTAATTTGATCGCAATTGGCGGTGAAATGGTGGCATGAAATATACCAAAATGGGCCTAGATCATTACTTGGGGTTGTCTACTACACTACACTAAAGCTAAAATTACCCCAAAAAGCTCCCTACATGCTCCCTAATTAACCCCTTTACTGCTGGGCATAATACCCGTGTGGTGCACAGTGGCATTTAGCATCCTTCTAATTACCAAAAAGCAACACCAAAGCCATATATGTCTGCTATTTCTGAACAAAGGGGATCCCAAAGAAAAATTTACAATCATTTATGCCATAATTGCACAAGCTGTTTGTAAATAATTTCAGTGAGAAACCAAAAGTTTGTGAAAAAATTTGTGAAAAAGTGAACGATTTTTTGTATTTGATCGCATTTGGCGGTGAAATGGTGGCATGAAATATACCAAAATTGGCCTAGATCAATACTTTGGGATGTTTACTAAAAAAAAATATATACATGTCAATAGATATTCAGGGATTCCTGAAAGATATTAGTGTTCTAATGTAACTAGCGCTAATCTTGAAAAAAAAATGGTTTGGAAATAGCAAAGTGCTACTTGTATTTATGGCCCTATAACTTACAAAAAAAGCAAAGAACGTGTAAACATTGGGTATTTCTAAACTCAGGACAAAATTTAGAAACTATTTAGCATGGGTGTTTTTTGGTGGTTGCAGATGTATAACAGATTTTGGGGGTCAAAGTTAGAAAAAGTGTGTTTTTTTCCATTTTTTTCTCATATTTTATAATTTTTTTTAAAGTAAATTATAAGATATGATGAAAATAATGGTATCTTTGGAAAGTCCATTTAATGGCGAGAAAAACGGTATATAATATATGTGGGTACAGTAAATGAGTAAGAGGAAAATTACAGCTAAACACAAACACCGCAAAAATGTAAAAATAGCCTTGGTCCCAAACGGCCAGAAAATGGAAAAGTGCTGTGGTCATTAAGGGGTTAATTCATTCGTAGTTCACTGATATCTGAAACTCCAGGCAGACATAAAAGCAGAGATTAATCATAAAGTCCAAAGTCCAAAGTCCAAAAAGTTTTTTTTTTTTTTTTAAATGTACACTTACACTACTGTAAAACAAGATATTAGTGGTGCCACTGGGCAAGTGGGCACAGTATACGCTGTGAGCCTGACACAAAAAAGCAGACTGATGTTTCACAGTCCAAAAAGTTGTTTTTTTTAAAATGTACACTTACACTGCTATTAAACAAGATATGAGTGGTGGCACTGGGCAAGTGGGCACAGTATACGCTGTGAGCCTGACACAAAAAGCAGACTGATGTTTCAAAGTCAAAAAGTTTTTTTTTTTTAAATGTACACTTACACTACTATTAAACAAGATATGAGTGGTGGCACTGGGCAAGTGGGCACAGTATACGCTGTGAGCCTGACACAAAAAGCAGACTGATGTTTCACAGTCAAAAAAGTTTTTATTTTTTTTTAAATGTACACTTACACTACTATTAAACAAGATATGAGCGGTGGCACTGGGCAAGTGGGCACAGTATACGCTGTGAGCCTGACACAAAAAAGCAGACTGATGTTTCACAGTCCAAAAAGTTTTTTTTTTTAAAATGTACACTTACACTACTATTAAACAAGATATGAGTGGTGGCACTGGGCAAGTGGGCACAGTATACGCTGTGAGCCTGACACAAAAAAGCAGACTGATGTTTCACAGTCCAAAAAGTTTTTTTTTTTTTTAAATGTACACTTACACTACTATTAAACAAGATATTAGTGGTGCCACTGGGCAAATGGGCACAGTATACGCTGTGAGCCTGACACAAAAAAGCAGACTGATGTTTCACAGTCCAAAAAGTTGTTTTTTTTAAAATGTACACTTACACTGCTATTAAACAAGATATGAGTGGTGGCACTGGGCAAGTGGGCACAGTATACGCTGTGAGCCTGACACAAAAAAGCAGACTGATGTTTCACAGTCAAAAATTTTTTTTTTTTAAATGTACACTTACACTACTATTAAACAAGATATGAGTGGTGGCACTGGGCAAGTGGGCACAGTATACGCTGTGAGCCTGACACAAAAAGCAGACTGATGTTTCACAGTCCAAAAAGTTTTTTTTTTTTTAAATGTACACTTACACTACAATTAAACAAGATATGAGTGGTGGCACTGGGCAAGTGGGCACAGTATACGCTGTGAGCCTGACACAAAAAAGCAGACTGATGTTTCACAGTCCAAAAAGTTTTTTTTTTTTTAAATGTACACTTACACTACTATTAAACAAGATATGAGTGGTGGCACAAGGCAAGTGGGCACAGTATACGCTGTGAGCCTGACACAAAAAAGAAGACTGATGTCTCACAGTCCAAAAAGTTTTTTTTTTTTTAAATGTACACTTACACTACTATTAAACAAGATATGAGTGGGGGCAATGGGCAAGTGGGCACAGTATACGCTGTGAGCCTGACACAAAAAAGCAGACTGATGTTTCACAGTCCAAAAAGTTTTTTTTTTTTAAATGTACACTTACACTACTATTAAACAAGATATGAGTGGTGGCACTGGGCAAGTGGGCACAGTATACGCTGTGAGCCTGACACAAAAAAGCAGACTGATGTTTCACAGTCCAAAAAGTTTTTTTTTTTTTTAAATGTACACTTACACTACTATTAAACAAGATATTAGTGGTGCCACTGGGCAAGTGGGCACAGTATACGCTGTGAGCCTGACACAAAAAAGCAGACTGATGTTTCACAGTCCAAAAAGTTGTTTTTTTTAAAATGTACACTTACACTGCTATTAAACAAGATATGAGTGGTGGCACTGGGCAAGTGGGCACAGTATACGCTGTGAGCCTGACACAAAAAAGCAGACTGATGTTTCACAGTCAAAAAGTTTTTTTTTTTAAATGTACACTTACACTACTATTAAACAAGATATGAGTGGTGGCACTGGGCAAGTGGGCACAGTATACGCTGTGAGCCTGACACAAAAAAGCAGACTGATGTTTAACAGTCCAAAAAGTTTTTTTTTTTTTTAAATGTACACTTACACTACTATTAAACAAGATATGAGTGGTGCCACTGGGCAAGTGGGCACAGTATATGCTGTGAGCCTGACACAAAAAAGCAGACTGATGTTTCACAGTCCAAAAAGTTTTTTGTTTTTTTTAAATGTACACTTACACTACTATTAAACAAGATATGAGTGGTGGCACTGGGCAAGTGGGCACAGTATACGCTGTGAGCCTGACACAAAAAAGCAGACTGATGTTTCACAGTCAAAAAAGTTTTTTTTTTTTTTTTAAATGTACACTTACACTACTATTAAACAAGATATGAGCGGTGGCACTGGGCAAGTGGGCACATTATACGCTGTGAGCCTGACACAAAAAAGCAGACTGATGTTTCACAGTCCAAAATGTTTTTTGTTTTTTTAAATGTACACTTACACTACTATTAAACAAGATATGAGTGGTGCCACTGGGCAAGTGGGCACAGTATACGCTGTGAGCCTGACACAAAAAAGCAGACTGATGTTTCACAGTCTAAAAAGTTTTTTTTTTTTTAAATGTACACTTACACTACTATTAAACAAGATATGAGTGGTGGCACAAGGCAAGTGGGCACAGTATACGCTGTGAGCCTGACACAAAAAAGCAGACTGATGTTTCACAGTCCAAAAAGTTTTTTTTTTTTTTAAATGTACACTTACACTGCTATTAAACAAGATATGAGTGGTGGCACTGGGCAAGTGGGCACAGTATACGCTGTGAGCCTGACACAAAAAAGCAGACTGATGTTTCACAGTCAAAAAGTTTTTTTTTTTAAATGTACACGTACACTACTATTAAACAAGATATGAGTGGTGGCACTGGGCAAGTGGGCACAGTATACATTGTGAGCCTGACACAAAAAAACAGACTGATGTTTAACAGTCCAAAAAGTTTTTTTTTTTTTTAAATGTACACTTACACTACTATTAAACAAGATATGAGTGGTGGCACTGGGCAAGTGGGCACAGTATATGCTGTGAGCCTGACACAAAAAAGCAGACTGATGTTTCACAGTCTAAAAAGTTTTTTTTTTTTAAATGTACACTTACACTACTATTAAACAAGATATGAGTGGTGGCACTGGGCAAGTGGGCACAGTATACGCTGTGAGCCTGACACAAAAAAGCAGACTGATGTTTCACAGTCAAAAAAGTTTTTGTTTTTTTAAATGTACACTTACACTACTATTAAACAAGAAATGAGTGGTGGCACTGGGCAAGTGGGCACAGTATACGCTGTGAGCCTGACACAAAAAAGCAGACTGATGTTTCACAGTCCAAAAAGTTTTTTTTTTGTGTTAAATGTACACTTACACTACTATTAAACAAGATATGAGTGGTGGCAGTGGGCAAGTGGGCACAGTATACGCTGTGAGCCTGACACAAAAAAGCAGACTGATGTTTCACAGTCCAAAAAGGTTTCTGTTTTTAAATGTACACTTACACTACTATTTAACAAGATATGAATGGTGCCACTGGGCAAGTGGGCACACTATACGCTGTGAGCCTGGCACAAAAAAAAGCAGACTGATGTTTCACAGTCCAAAAAGTTTTTTTTTTAAATGTACACTTACACTACTATTAAACAAGATATGAGTGGTGGCACTGGGCAAGTGGGCACAGTATACGCTGTGAGCCTGACACAAAAAAGCAGACTGATGTTTCACAGTCCAAAAAGTTTTTTATTTTAAATGTACACTTACACTACTATTAAACAAGATATGAGTGGTGGCACTGGGCAAGTGGGCACAGTATACGCTGTGAGCCTGACACAAAAAAGCAGACTGATGTTTCACAGTCCAAAAAGTTTTTTTTTTTTAAATGTACACTTACATTACTATTAAACAAGATATGAGTGGTGGCACAAGGCAAGTGGGCACAGTATACGCTGTGAGCCTGACACAAAAAAGAAGACTGATGTTTCACAGTCCAAAAAGTTTTTTTTTTTTAAATGTACACTTACACTACTATTAAACAAGATATGAGTGGGGGCACTGGGCAAGTGGGCACAGTATACGCTGTGAGCCTGACACAAAAAAGCAGACTGATGTTTCACAGACCAAAAAGTTTTTTTTTTTTTAAATGTACACTTACACTACTATTAAACAAGATATGAGTGGTGGCACTGGGCAAGTGGGCACAGTATACGCTGTGAGCCTGACACAAAAAAGCAGACTGATGTTTCACAGTCCAAAAAGTTTTTGTTTTTTTTAAATGTACACTTACACTACTATTAAACAAGATATTAGTGGTGCCACTGGGCAAGTGGGCACAGTATACGCTGTGAGCCTGACACAAAAAAGCAGACTGATGTTTCACAGTCCAAAAAGTTGTTTTTTTTAAAATGTACACTTACACTGCTATTAAACAAGATATGAGTGGTGGCACTGGGCAAGTGGGCACAGTATACACTGTGAGCCTGACACAAAAAAGCAGACTGATGTTTCAAAGTCAAAAAGTTTTTTTTTTTTAAATGTACACTTACACTACTATTAAACAAGATATGAGTGGTGGCACTGGGCAAGTGGGCACAGTATACGCTGTGAGCCTGACACAAAAAAGCAGACTGGTGTTTAACAGTCCAAAAAGTTTTTTTTTTTTTAAATGTACACTTACACTACTATTAAACAAGATATGAGTGGTGCCACTGGGCAAGTGGGCACAGTATATGCTGTGAGCCTGACACAAAAAAGCAGACTGATGTTTCACAGTCCAAAAAGTTTTTTGTTTTTTTTAAATGTACACTTACACTACTATTAAACAAGATATGAGTGGTGGCACTGGGCAAGTGGGCACAGTATACGCTGTGAGCCTGACACAAAAAAGCAGACTGATGTTTCACAGTCAAAAAAGTTTTTATTTTTTTTTAAATGTACACTTACACTACTATTAAACAAGATATGAGCAGTGGCACTGGGCAAGTGGGCACAGTATACGCTGTGAGCCTGACACAAAAAAGCAGACTGATTTTTCACAGTCCAAAATGTTTTTTTTTTTTTAATGTACACTTACACTACTATTAAACAAGATATGAGTGGTGGCACTGGGCAAGTGGGCACAGTATACGCTGTGAGCCTGACACAAAAAAGCAGACTGATGTTTCACAGTCCAAAAAGTTTTTTTTTTTTTTAAATGTACACTTACACTACTATTAAACAAGATATTAGTGGTGCCACTGGGCAAATGGGCACAGTATACGCTGTGAGCCTGACACAAAAAAGCAGACTGATGTTTCACAGTCCAAAAAGTTTTTTTTTTTTTAAATGTACACTTACACTGCTATTAAACAAGATATGAGTGGTGGCACTGGGCAAGTGGGCACAGTATACGCTGTGAGCCTGACACAAAAAAGCAGACTGATGTTTCACAGTCAAAAAGTTTTTTTTTTTTTAAATGTACACTTACACTACTATTAAACAAGATATGAGTGGTGCCACTGGGCAAGTGGGCACAGTATACGCTGTGAGCCTGACACAAAAAAGCAGACTGATGTTTCACAGTCCAAAAAGATTTTTTTTTTTAAATGTACACTTACACTACTATTAAACAAGATATGAGTGGTGGCACAAGGCAAGTGGGCACAGTATACGCTGTGAGCCTGACACAAAAAAGAAGACTGATGTTTCACAGTCCAAAAAGTTTTTTTTTTTTTAAATGTACACTTACACTGCTATTAAACAAGATATGAGTGGGGGCACTGGGCAAGTGGGCACAGTATACGCTGTGAGCCTGACACAAAAAAGCAGACTGATGTTTCACAGTCCAAAAAGTTTTTTTTTTTTAAATGTACACTTACACTACTATTAAACAAGATATGAGTGGTGGCACTGGGCAAGTGGGCACAGTATACGCTGTGAGCCTGACACAAAAAAGCAGACTGATGTTTCACAGTCCAAAAAGTTTTTTTTTTTTTTTTTTTAAATGTACACTTACACTACTATTAAACAAGATATTAGTGGTGCCACTGGGCAAGTGGGCACAGTATACGCTGTGAGCCTGACACAAAAAAGCAGACTGGTGTTTCACAGTCCAAAAAGTTTTTTTTTTTTAAATGTACACTTACACTGCTATTAAACAAGATATGAGTGGTGGCACTGGGCAAGTGGGCACAGTATACGCTGTGAGCCTGACACAAAAAAGCAGACTGATGTTTCACAGTCAAATACTTTTTTTTTTTAATGTACACTTACACTACTATTAAACAAGATATGAGTGGTGGCACTGGGCAAGTGGGCACAGTATACGCTGTGAGCCTGACACAAAAAAGTAGACTGATGTTTAACAGTCCAAAAAGTTTTTTTTTTTTTTTAAATGTACACTTACACTACTATTAAACAAGATATGAGTGGTGCCACTGGGCAAGTGGGCACAGTATATGCTGTGAGCCTGACACAAAAAAGCAGACTGATGTTTCACAGTCAAAAAGTTTTTTGTTTTTTTTAAATGTACACTTACACTACTATTAAACAAGATATAAGTGGTGGAACTGGGCAAGTGGGCACAGTATACGCTGTGAGCCTGACACAAAAAAGCAGACTGATGTTTCACAGTCAAAAAAGTTTTTATTTTTTTTTAAATGTACACTTACACTACTATTAAACAAGATATGAGCGGTGGCACTGGGCAAGTGGGCACATTATACGCTGTGAGCCTGACACAAAAAAGCAGACTGATGTTTCACAGTCCAAAATGTTTTTTGTTTTTTTAAATGTACACTTACACTACTATTAAACAAGATATGAGTGGTGCCACTGGGCAAGTGGGCACAGTATACGCTGTGAGCCTGACACAAAAAAGCAGACTGATGTTTCACAGTCCAAAAAGTTTTTTTTTTTTAAATGTACACTTACACTACTATTAAACAAGATATGAGTGGTGGCACTGGGCAAGTGGGCACAGTATACGCTGTGAGCCTGACACAAAAAAGCAGACTGATGTTTCACAGTCCAAAAAGTTTTTTTTTTTTTTTAAATGTACACTTACACTACTATTAAACAAGATATTAGTGGTGCCACTGGGCAAGTGGGCACAGTATACGCTGTGAGCCTGACACAAAAAAGCAGACTGATGTTTCACAGTCCAAAAAGTTTTTTTTTTTAAAATGTACACTTACACTGCTATTAAACAAGATATGAGTGGTGGCACTGGGCAAGTGGGCACAGTATACGCTGTGAGCCTGACACAAAAAAGCAGACTGATGTTTCACAGTCCAAAAAGTTTATTTTTTTTTAAATGTACACTTACACTACTATTAAACAAGAAATGAGTGGTGGCACTGGGCAAGTGGGAACAGTATACGCTGTGAGCCTGACACAAAAAAGCAGACTGATGTTTCACAGTCCAAAAAGTTTTTTTTTGTGTTAAATGTACACTTACACTACTATTAAACAAGATATGAGTGGTGGCAGTGGGCAAGTGGGCACAGTATACGCTGTGAGCCTGACACAAAAAAGCAGACTGATGTTTCACAGTCCAAAAAGGTTTCTGTTTTTAAATGTACACTTACACTACTATTTAACAAGATATGAATGGTGCCACTGGGCAAGTGGGCACACTATACGCTGTGAGCCTGACACAAAAAAAAGCAGACTGATGTTTCACAGTCCAAAAAGTTTTTTTTTAAAATGTACACTTACACTACTATTAAACAAGATATGAGTGGTGGCACTGGGCAAGTGGGCACAGTATACGCTGTGAGCCTGACACAAAAAAGCAGACTGATGTTTCACAGTCCAAAAAGTTTTTTATTTTAAATGTACACTTACACTACTATTAAACAAGATATGAGTGGTGGCACTGGGCAAGTGGGCACAGTATACGCTGTGAGCCTGACACAAAAAAGCAGACTGATGTTTCACAGTCCAAAAAGTTTTTTTTTTTTAAATGTACACTTACATTACTATTAAACAAGATATGAGTGGTGGCACAAGGCAAGTGGGCACAGTATACGCTGTGAGCCTGACACAAAAAAGAAGACTGATGTTTCACAGTCCAAAAAGTTTTTTTTTTTTAAATGTACACTTACACTACTATTAAACAAGATATGAGTGGGGGCACTGGGCAAGTGGGCACAGTATACGCTGTGAGCCTGACACAAAAAAGCAGACTGATGTTTCACAGTCCAAAAAGTTTTTTTTTTTTTTAAATGTACACTTACACTACTATTAAACAAGATATGAGTGGTGGCACTGGGCAAGTGGGCACAGTATACGCTGTGAGCCTGACACAAAAAAGCAGACTGATGTTTCACAGTCCAAAAAGTTTTTTTTTTTTTAAATGTACACTTACACTACTATTAAACAAGATATTAGTGGTGCCACTGGGCAAGTGGGCACAGTATACGCTGTGAGCCTGACACAAAAAAGCAGACTGATGTTTCACAGTCCAAAAAGTTGTTTTTTTTAAAATGTACACTTACACTGCTATTAAACAAGATATGAGTGGTGGCACTGGGCAAGTGGGCACAGTATACACTGTGAGCCTGACACAAAAAAGCAGACTGATGTTTCAAAGTCAAAAAGTTTTTTTTTTTTAAATGTACACTTACACTACTATTAAACAAGATATGAGTGGTGGCACTGGGCAAGTGGGCACAGTATACGCTGTGAGCCTGACACAAAAAAGCAGACTGGTGTTTAACAGTCCAAAAAGTTTTTTTTTTTTTAAATGTACACTTACACTACTATTAAACAAGATATGAGTGGTGCCACTGGGCAAGTGGGCACAGTATATGCTGTGAGCCTGACACAAAAAAGCAGACTGATGTTTCACAGTCCAAAAAGTTTTTTGTTTTTTTTAAATGTACACTTACACTACTATTAAACAAGATATGAGTGGTGGCACTGGGCAAGTGGGCACAGTATACGCTGTGAGCCTGACACAAAAAAGCAGACTGATGTTTCACAGTCAAAAAAGTTTTATTTTTTTTTAAATGTACACTTACACTACTATTAAACAAGATATGAGCAGTGGCACTGGGCAAGTGGGCACAGTATACGCTGTGAGCCTGACACAAAAAAGCAGACTGATGTTTCACAGTCCAAAATGTTGTTGTTTTTTTAATGTACACTTACACTACTATTAAACAAGATATGAGTGGTGGCACTGGGCAAGTGGGCACAGTATACGTTGTGAGCCTGACACAAAAAAGCAGACTGATGTTTCACAGTCCAAAAAGTTTTTTTTTTTTTTAAATGTACACTTACACTACTATTAAACAAGATATTAGTGGTGCCACTGGGCAAATGGGCACAGTATACGCTGTGAGCCTGACACAAAAAAGCAGACTGATGTTTCACAGTCCAAAAAGTTTTTTTTTTTTTAAATGTACACTTACACTGCTATTAAACAAGATATGAGTGGTGGCACTGGGCAAGTGGGCACAGTATACGCTGTGAGCCTGACACAAAAAAGCAGACTGATGTTTCACAGTCAAAAAGTTTTTTTTTTTTTAAATGTACACTTACACTACTATTAAACAAGATATGAGTGGTGGCACTGGGCAAGTGGGCACAGTATACGCTGTGAGCCTGACACAAAAAAGCAGACTGATGTTTCACAGTCCAAAAAGATTTTTTTTTTTAAATGTACACTTACACTACTATTAAACAAGATATGAGTGGTGGCACAAGGCAAGTGGGCACAGTATACGCTGTGAGCCTGACACAAAAAAGAAGACTGATGTTTCACAGTCCAAAAAGTTTTTTTTTTTTTAAATGTACACTTACACTGCTATTAAACAAGATATGAGTGGGGGCACTGGGCAAGTGGGCACAGTATACGCTGTGAGCCTGACACAAAAAAGCAGACTGATGTTTCACAGTCCAAAATGTTTTTTTTTTTTAAATGTACACTTACACTACTATTAAACAAGATATGAGTGGTGGCACTGGGCAAGTGGGCACAGTATACGCTGTGAGCCTGACACAAAAAAGCAGACTGATGTTTCACAGTCCAAAAAGTTTTTTTTTTTTTTTTTTTAAATGTACACTTACACTACTATTAAACAAGATATTAGTGGTGCCACTGGGCAAGTGGGCACAGTATACGCTGTGAGCCTGACACAAAAAAGCAGACTGGTGTTTCACAGTCCAAAAAGTTTTTTTTTTTTAAATGTACACTTACACTGCTATTAAACAAGATATGAGTGGTGGCACTGGGCAAGTGGGCACAGTATACGCTGTGAGCCTGACACAAAAAAGCAGACTGATGTTTCACAGTCAAAAAGTTTTTTTTTTAAATGTACACTTACACTACTATTAAACAAGATATGAGTGGTGGCACTGGGCAAGTGGGCACAGTATACGCTGTGAGCCTGACACAAAAAAGTAGACTGATGTTTAACAGTCCAAAAAGTTTTTTTTTTTTTTTAAATGTACACTTACACTACTATTAAACAAGATATGAGTGGTGCCACTGGGCAAGTGGGCACAGTATATGCTGTGAGCCTGACACAAAAAAGCAGACTGATGTTTCACAGTCCAAAATGTTGTTTTTTTTTTAATGTACACTTACACTACTATTAAACAAGATATGAGTGGTGGCACTGGGCAAGTGGGCACAGTATACGTTGTGAGCCTGACACAAAAAAGCAGACTGATGTTTCACAGTCCAAAAAGTTTTTTTTTTTTTTAAATGTACACTTACACTACTATTAAACAAGATATTAGTGGTGCCACTGGGCAAATGGGCACAGTATACGCTGTGAGCCTGACACAAAAAAGCAGACTGATGTTTCACAGTCCAAAAAGTTTTTTTTTTTTTAAATGTACACTTACACTGCTATTAAACAAGATATGAGTGGTGGCACTGGGCAAGTGGGCACAGTATACGCTGTGAGCCTGACACAAAAAAGCAGACTGATGTTTCACAGTCAAAAAGTTTTTTTTTTTTTAAATGTACACTTACACTACTATTAAACAAGATATGAGTGGTGGCACTGGGCAAGTGGGCACAGTATACGCTGTGAGCCTGACACAAAAAAGCAGACTGATGTTTCACAGTCCAAAAAGATTTTTTTTTTTAAATGTACACTTACACTACTATTAAACAAGATATGAGTGGTGGCACAAGGCAAGTGGGCACAGTATACGCTGTGAGCCTGACACAAAAAAGAAGACTGATGTTTCACAGTCCAAAAAGTTTTTTTTTTTTTAAATGTACACTTACACTGCTATTAAACAAGATATGAGTGGGGGCACTGGGCAAGTGGGCACAGTATACGCTGTGAGCCTGACACAAAAAAGCAGACTGATGTTTCACAGTCCAAAAAGTTTTTTTTTTTTAAATGTACACTTACACTACTATTAAACAAGATATGAGTGGTGGCACTGGGCAAGTGGGCACAGTATACGCTGTGAGCCTGACACAAAAAAGCAGACTGATGTTTCACAGTCCAAAAAGTTTTTTTTTTTTTTTTTTTAAATGTACACTTACACTACTATTAAACAAGATATTAGTGGTGCCACTGGGCAAGTGGGCACAGTATACGCTGTGAGCCTGACACAAAAAAGCAGACTGGTGTTTCACAGTCCAAAAAGTTTTTTTTTTTTAAATGTACACTTACACTGCTATTAAACAAGATATGAGTGGTGGCACTGGGCAAGTGGGCACAGTATACGCTGTGAGCCTGACACAAAAAAGCAGACTGATGTTTCACAGTCAAAAAGTTTTTTTTTTAAATGTACACTTACACTACTATTAAACAAGATATGAGTGGTGGCACTGGGCAAGTGGGCACAGTATACGCTGTGAGCCTGACACAAAAAAGTAGACTGATGTTTAACAGTCCAAAAAGTTTTTTTTTTTTTTTAAATGTACACTTACACTACTATTAAACAAGATATGAGTGGTGCCACTGGGCAAGTGGGCACAGTATATGCTGTGAGCCTGACACAAAAAAGCAGACTGATGTTTCACAGTCAAAAAGTTTTTTGTTTTTTTTAAATGTACACTTACACTACTATTAAACAAGATATAAGTGGTGGCACTGGGCAAGTGGGCACAGTATACGCTGTGAGCCTGACACAAAAAAGCAGACTGATGTTTCACAGTCAAAAAAGTTTTTATTTTTTTTTAAATGTACACTTACACTACTATTAAACAAGATATGAGCGGTGGCACTGGGCAAGTGGGCACATTATACGCTGTGAGCCTGACACAAAAAAGCAGACTGATGTTTCACAGTCCAAAATGTTTTTTGTTTTTTTAAATGTACACTTACACTACTATTAAACAAGATATGAGTGGTGCCACTGGGCAAGTGGGCACAGTATACGCTGTGAGCCTGACACAAAAAAGCAGACTGATGTTTCACAGTCCAAAAAGTTTTTTTTTTTTTAAATGTACACTTACACTACTATTAAACAAGATATGAGTGGTGGCACTGGGCAAGTGGGCACAGTATACGCTGTGAGCCTGACACAAAAAAGCAGACTGATGTTTCACAGTCAAAAAAGTTTTTTTTTTTTTTTAAATGTACACTTACACTACTATTAAACAAGATATTAGTGGTGCCACTGGGCAAGTGGGCACAGTATACGCTGTGAGCCTGACACAAAAAAGCAGACTGATGTTTCACAGTCCAAAAAGTTGTTTTTTTTAAAATGTACACTTACACTGCTATTAAACAAGATATGAGTGGTGGCACTGGGCAAGTGGGCACAGTATACGCTGTGAGCCTGACACAAAAAAGCAGACTGATGTTTCACAGTCCAAAAAGTTTATTTTTTTTTAAATGTACACTTACACTACTATTAAACAAGAAATGAGTGGTGGCACTGGGCAAGTGGGCACAGTATACGCTGTGAGCCTGACACAAAAAAGCAGACTGATGTTTCACAGTCCAAAAAGTTTTTTTTTGTGTTAAATGTACACTTACACTACTATTAAACAAGATATGAGTGGTGGCAGTGGGCAAGTGGGCACAGTATACGCTGTGAGCCTGACACAAAAAAGCAGACTGATGTTTCACAGTCCAAAAAGGTTTCTGTTTTTAAATGTACACTTACACTACTATTTAACAAGATATGAATGGTGCCACTGGGCAAGTGGGCACACTATACGCTGTGAGCCTGACACAAAAAAAAGCAGACTGATGTTTCACAGTCCAAAAAGTTTTTTTTTAAAATGTACACTTACACTACTATTAAACAAGATATGAGTGGTGGCACTGGGCAAGTGGGCACAGTATACGCTGTGAGCCTGACACAAAAAAGCAGACTGATGTTTCACAGTCCAAAAAGTTTTTTATTTTAAATGTACACTTACACTGCTATTAAACAAGATATGAGTGGTGGCACTGGGCAAGTGGGCACAGTATACGCTGTGAGCCTGACACAAAAAAGCAGACTGATGTTTCACAGTCCAAAAAGTTTTTTTTTTTTAAATTTACACTTACAATACTATTAAACAAGATATGAGTGGTGGCACAAGGCAAGTGGGCACAGTATAAGCTGTGAGCCTGACAAAAAAAAGAAGACTGATGTTTCACAGTCCAAAAAGTTTTTTTTTTTTAAATGTACACTTACACTACTAT
Organism: Bombina bombina; assembly: GCF_027579735.1. Taxonomy (NCBI): domain Eukaryota; kingdom Metazoa; phylum Chordata; class Amphibia; order Anura; family Bombinatoridae; genus Bombina; species Bombina bombina. The sequence continues at coordinate 1,117,976,159 of NC_069502.1, read as the reverse complement.
TAAACAAGATATGAGTGGGGGCACTGGGCAAGTGGGCACAGTATACGCTGTGAGCCTGACACAAAAAAGCAGACTGATGTTTCACAGTCCAAAAAGTTTTTTTTTTTTTAAATGTACACTTACACTACTATTAAACAAGATATGAGTGGTGGCACTGGGCAAGTGGGCACAGTATACGCTGTGAGCCTGACACAAAAAAGCAGACTGATGTTTCACAGTCCAAAAAGTTTTTTTTTTTTTTTAAATGTACACTTACACTACTATTAAACAAGATATTAGTGGTGCCACTGGGCAAGTGGGCACAGTATACGCTGTGAGCCTGACACAAAAAAGCAGACTGATGTTTCACAGTCCAAAAAGTTGTTTTTTTTAAAATGTACACTTACACTGCTATTAAACAAGATATGAGTGGTGGCACTGGGCAAGTGGGCACAGTATACGCTGTGAGCCTGACACAAAAAAGCAGACTGATGTTTCACAGTCCAAAAAGTTTATTTTTTTTTAAATGTACACTTACACTACTATTAAACAAGAAATGAGTGGTGGCACTGGGCAAGTGGGCACAGTATACGCTGTGAGCCTGACACAAAAAAGCAGACTGATGTTTCACAGTCCAAAAAGTTTTTTTTTGTGTTAAATGTACACTTACACTACTATTAAACAAGATATGAGTGGTGGCAGTGGGCAAGTGGGCACAGTATACGCTGTGAGCCTGACACAAAAAAGCAGACTGATGTTTCACAGTCCAAAAAGGTTTCTGTTTTTAAATGTACACTTACACTACTATTTAACAAGATATGAATGGTGCCACTGGGCAAGTGGGCACACTATACGCTGTGAGCCTGACACAAAAAAAAGCAGACTGATGTTTCACAGTCCAAAAAGTTTTTTTTTAAAATGTACACTTACACTACTATTAAACAAGATATGAGTGGTGGCACTGGGCAAGTGGGCACAGTATACGCTGTGAGCCTGACACAAAAAAGCAGACTGATGTTTCACAGTCCAAAAAGTTTTTTATTTTAAATGTACACTTACACTGCTATTAAACAAGATATGAGTGGTGGCACTGGGCAAGTGGGCACAGTATACGCTGTGAGCCTGACACAAAAAAGCAGACTGATGTTTCACAGTCCAAAAAGTTTTTTTTTTTTAAATGTACACTTACATTACTATTAAACAAGATATGAGTGGTGGCACAAGGCAAGTGGGCACAGTATACGCTGTGAGCCTGACACAAAAAAGAAGACTGATGTTTCACAGTCCAAAAAGTTTTTTTTTTTTAAATGTACACTTACACTACTATTAAACAAGATATGAGTGGGGGCACTGGGCAAGTGGGCACAGTATACGCTGTGAGCCTGACACAAAAAAGCAGACTGATGTTTCACAGTCCAAAAAGTTTTTTTTTTTTTAAATGTACACTTACACTACTATTAAACAAGATATGAGTGGTGGCACTGGGCAAGTGGGCACAGTATACGCTGTGAGCCTGACACAAAAAAGCAGACTGATGTTTCACAGTCCAAAAAGTTTTTTTTTTTTTTAAATGTACACTTACACTACTATTAAACAAGATATTAGTGGTGCCACTGGGCAAGTGGGCACAGTATACGCTGTGAGCCTGACACAAAAAAGCAGACTGATGTTTCACAGTCCAAAAAGTTGTTTTTTTTTAAAATGTACACTTACACTGCTATTAAACAAGATATGAGTGGTGGCACTGGGCAAGTGGGCACAGTATACACTGTGAGCCTGACACAAAAAAGCAGACTGATGTTTCAAAGTCAAAAAGTTTTTTTTTTTTAAATGTACACTTACACTACTATTAAACAAGATATGAGTGGTGGCACTGGGCAAGTGGGCACAGTATACGCTGTGAGCCTGACACAAAAAAGCAGACTGGTGTTTAACAGTCCAAAAAGTTTTTTTTTTTTTAAATGTACACTTACACTACTATTAAACAAGATATGAGTGGTGCCACTGGGCAAGTGGGCACAGTATATGCTGTGAGCCTGACACAAAAAAGCAGACTGATGTTTCACAGTCCAAAAAGTTTTTTGTTTTTTTTAAATGTACACTTACACTACTATTAAACAAGATATGAGTGGTGGCACTGGGCAAGTGGGCACAGTATACGCTGTGAGCCTGACACAAAAAAGCAGACTGATGTTTCACAGTCAAAAAAGTTTTTATTTTTTTTTAAATGTACACTTACACTACTATTAAACAAGATATGAGCGGTGGCACTGGGCAAGTGGGCACAGTATACGCTGTGAGCCTGACACAAAAAAGCAGACTGATGTTTCACAGTCCAAAATGTTTTTTTTTTTTTAATGTACACTTACACTACTATTAAACAAGATATGAGTGGTGGCACTGGGCAAGTGGGCACAGTATACGCTGTGAGCCTGACACAAAAAAGCAGACTGATGTTTCACAGTCCAAAAAGTTTTGTTTTTTTTTAAATGTACACTTACACTACTATTAAACAAGATATTAGTGGTGCCACTGGGCAAATGGGCACAGTATACGCTGTGAGCCTGACACAAAAAAGCAGACTGATGTTTCACAGTCCAAAAATTTTTTTTTTTTTTAAATGTACACTTACACTGCTATTAAACAAGATATGAGTGGTGGCACTGGGCAAGTGGGCACAGTATACGCTGTGAGCCTGACACAAAAAAGCAGACTGATGTTTCACAGTCAAAAAGTTTTTTTTTTTTAAATGTACACTTACACTACTATTAAACAAGATATGAGTGGTGGCACTGGGCAAGTGGGCACAGTATACGCTGTGAGCCTGACACAAAAAAGCAGACTGATGTTTCACAGTCCAAAAAGATTTTTTTTTTTAAATGTACACTTACACTACTATTAAACAAGATATGAGTGGTGGCACAAGGCAAGTGGGCACAGTATACGCTGTGAGCCTGACACAAAAAAGAAGACTGATGTTTCACAGTCCAAAAAGTTTTTTTTTTTTTAAATGTACACTTACACTACTATTAAACAAGATATGAGTGGGGGCACTGGGCAAGTGGGCACAGTATACGCTGTGAGCCTGACACAAAAAAGCAGACTGATGTTTCACAGTCCAAAAAGTTGTTTTTTTTTAAATGTACACTTACACTACTGTTAAACAAGATATGAGTGGTGGCACTGGGCAAGTGGGCACAGTATACGCTGTGAGCCTGACACAAAAAAGCAGACTGATGTTTCACAGTCCGAAAAGTTTTTTTTTTTTTTTTTTTAAATGTACACTTACACTACTATTAAACAAGATATTAGTGGTGCCACTGGGCAAGTGGGCACAGTATACGCTGTGAGCCTGACACAAAAAAGCAGACTGGTGTTTCACAGTCCAAAAAGTTTTTTTTTTTAAATGTACACTTACACTGCTATTAAACAAGATATGAGTGGTGGCACTGGGCAAGTGGGCACAGTATACGCTGTGAGCCTGACACAAAAAAGCAGACTGATGTTTCACAGTCAAAAAGTTTTTTTTTTAAATGTACACTTACACTACTATTAAACAAGATATGAGTGGTGGCACTGGGCAAGTGGGCACAGTATACGCTGTGAGCCTGACACAAAAAAGTAGACTGATGTTTAACAGTCCAAAAAGTTTTTTTTTTTTTTTTAAATGTACACTTACACTACTATTAAACAAGATATGAGTGGTGCCACTGGGCAAGTGGGCACAGTATATGCTGTGAGCCTGACACAAAAAAGCAGACTGATGTTTCACAGTCAAAAAGTTTTTTGTTTTTTTTAAATGTACACTTACACTACTATTAAACAAGATATAAGTGGTGGCACTGGGCAAGTGGGCACAGTATACGCTGTGAGCCTGACACAAAAAAGCAGACTGATGTTTCACAGTCAAAAAAGTTTTTATTTTTTTTTAAATGTACACTTACACTACTATTAAACAAGATATGAGCGGTGGCACTGGGCAAGTGGGCACATTATACGCTGTGAGCCTGACACAAAAAAGCAGACTGATGTTTCACAGTCCAAAATGTTTTTTGTTTTTTTAAATGTACACTTACACTACTATTAAACAAGATATGAGTGGTGCCACTGGGCAAGTGGGCACAGTATACGCTGTGAGCCTGACACAAAAAAGCAGACTGATGTTTCACAGTCCAAAAAGTTTTTTTTTTTTTAAATGTACACTTACACTACTATTAAACAAGATATGAGTGGTGGCACAAGGCAAGTGGGCACAGTATACGCTGTGAGCCTGACACAAAAAAGCAGACTGATGTTTCACAGTCCAAAAAGTTTGTTTTTTTTTAAATGTACACTTACACTACTATTAAACAAGATATGAGTGGTGGCACTGGGCAAGTAGGCACAGTATACGCTGGGAGCCTGACACAAAAAAGCAGACTAATGTTTAACAGTCCAAAAAGTTGATCTGAAACTCCAGTCAAATATCAAAAGCAGACATCAATCATAAATGCATTCATTAACTTTTTTCCAAATTATTATTCAAAAAATTAGTTTTACTGACTAAATTCGATACCTTTAAGATAACATACATTAAAAAAAAGAAAATATAGATCCAGGTTTCTATTAATACATTAAGAAGACAGAAACATTGACAAAAAATTTACATTAATACAATGTCGTTTGACCAGACTTTCTGATAGTCATATTTAAGTTTATTGTACTTTTTTCAAGCCTCTAAAACTCTTTCTATTTTCATGTATATTAATTCATATGTAGTTCATTGATATCTGAAACTCCAGTCAGACATAAAAGCAGAGATTAATCATAAATACATTCAAAAACATTTTCCCAAATTATCATTATTACATAAATTAGTTTTTCTGACTATATTCTGTACCTTTGAGATAACCAACATCACAAAAAGAAAACTTTGGTATAGCTTTCTGTGGGGATATAGCTCAGTGGTAGAGCATTCCACTGCAGATTGAGAGGTGTCTGGTTCAAATCCGGGTGTCCACTTCATTTATACCTTAAATTTAGAGAACGCCATTCAAATGGGACTTATAAAAATGTGTGGGTTTTCAAAAGTCTAATAATTAATAGCTATTACTCATGTCAATTTGTAAAATTAGCCAACGCTATCTCTTAAACAATTAAGAGTACATACTACACTTTGTAAAGGAATATATAAACTGCAAGTCCAGTGTGTTTTCCTGAAATATGATTATGAAAAGATAACCTTTTGAGGAAACTTTCAAGAAAGCCTGATAAGGTTAGAATAATATCCTTAAATTAAAAAAGCATTAAGAAGACCAAAAAATGGTTAAAAAATTAATATTAATACAAGTAAGTTTGACAAGACTTTTTGATAGCCATATTTAAGTTGACTGTACTTTTATCAAACCTATACAAATCTTCAATTATCATTATTAGATAAATTAGTTTTTCTGACTAAATTCTGTACCTTTGAGATAACCAACATCACATAAAGTAAACTATGGCATAGGTTTCCGTGGGGATATAGCTCAGTGGTAGAGCATTCGTCTGCACATCGAGAGGTCACTGGTTCAAATCCCAGTGTCCCCTTTGTTTATACCTTAAAATTTAGGGAACGATATTCTAATGGGACTTATAAAAATGTGTGGGTTTTCATAAGTCTAATAATTGATAGCTATTACTCATGTCAATTTGTAAAATTAGCCAACGCTATCTCTTAAACAATTAAGAGTACATAATACAATTTGTAAAGGAAGATATAAACTGCAAGGCCCGTGTGTTTTCCTGAAATATGATTATGAAAAAATAACCTTTTGAGGAAACTTTCAAGAAAGCTTGATAAGGTTAGAATAATATCCTTAAATTAAAAAAACATTAAGAAGACCAAAACATGGTTAAAAAATTAATATTAATACAAGTTAGTTTGACAAGACTTTTTGATAGCCATATTTAAGTTGATTGTACTTTTATCAAACCTATAAAAATCTTCACATGTTCATTTTTTATCACTTTATACAGTTTATTGATATCTGAAATTCCAGTCAAATATCAAAAGCAGACATTAATCATAAATGCATTCATTAACTTTTTTCCAAGTTATTATTCCAAAAATTAGTTTTACTGACTAAATTTGATACCTTTAAGATAACATACATTAGAAAAAAGAAAATATTGATCCAGGTTTCTATTAATACATCAAGAAGACAGAAACATTGACAAAAAATTAACATGAATACAATGTCGTTTGACCAGACTTTCTGATAGTCATATTTAAGTTTATTGTACTTTTTTCAAGCCTCTAAAACTCTTTCTATTTTCTTGTATATTAATTCATACGAAGTTCATTGATATCTGAAACTCCAGTCAGTCATAAAAGCAGAGATTAATCATAAATACATTCAAAAACATTTTCCCAAATTGTCATTATTACATAAATTAGTTTTTCTGACTAAATTCTGTACCTTTGAGATAACCAACATCACAAAAAGAAAACTATGGCATGGGTTTCTGTGGGGATATAGCTCAGTGGTAGAAACATTGACAAAAAATCAACATGAATACAATGTCGTTTGACCAGACTTTCTGATAGTCATATTTAAGTTTATTGTACTTTTTTCAAGCCTCTAAAACTCTTTCTATTTTCTTGTATATTAATTCATACGTAGTTCATTGATATCTGAAACTACAGTCAGACATAAAAGCAGAGATTAATCATAAATACATTCAAAAACATTTTCACAAATTGTCATTATTACATAAATTAGTTTTTCTGACTAAATTCTGTACCTTTGAGATAACCAACATTACAAAAAATAGCTCAGTGGTAGAGCATTCGACTGCAGATTGAGAGGTCCCTGGTTCAAATCTGGGTATCCCCTTTGTTTATACCCTAAAATTTAGGGAACGCCATTCAAAAGGGACTTATAAAAATATTTGGCTTTTTAAAAGTCTAATAATTGATAGCTAATACTCATGTCAATTTGTTAAATTAGTGGTAATAGAGAAGGTTTGGAAAACAGCACACTGCTATTCAGGCTTGTGGGGCGCGGAATATAGGACCTGCCAAGTCCAAGGATACAGTCCAAACAACAAAAGCTATTCCAGCTTCCAAGAAATTTAAAACAAACTTTTATTTTCTTACATAGGGTCCTCAGAAAAAAACATACAACGTTTCAAGCCTGCTATAGGCTCTTAATCATGTATACTTGCAAATACACAGGTAAATGCATTTATATACCCTCACCTGTTACTCATCTTCATGTGAAAAAAACTAATTGCATGATAGTGACATCTTGTGGATGCAAAACATAATGCATCACAAAATAATTTTTTATTTTGTTTCACAAGAAGATGATAGTTACATATCCTATAATATAAAAGTCCAAATGTGTTTGTCTGAAGCTGTCATGCACAGTAGAGACAGCACGAGGACAAACCCACCTGCCTTTGAATCCCTAGCTGATCTTCATTTGCGGCAGAAGTGGGCGTGGGCGGGTGTGAGCGGGGGACGTGGCCGACGTGATCGGGCGTGAATGGCCGAGAAGGGGGCGTGGTCAGGCATGAAGGGGGCGTGGCCAGGTGCGGTCACGCGATAAAGGGGAGAGAGATAGAGAGGGGGAGATAGAGAGGGGGGGGAGAGAGAGAGGGGGGAGAGAGATAGAGGGGGAAGAGAGTTAGAGAGAGGGGGGAGAGAGAGACAGGGGGGGAGAGACAGGGGTGGGGGAGAGAGAGGGGGGAGAGTGCAAAAGAGAGGGGGGAGAGAGAGTAAAGAGAGGGGGGAGAGAGAACGCAAAAGAGGGGGGAGAGAGAGTGCAAAAGAGAGGAGGAGAGAGAGAATGCAAAAGAGAGGGGGAGAGAGAGAACGCAAAAGTGAGGGGGAGAGAGAGAGCACAAAAGAGGGGGAAGAGAGAGAGCACAATAGAGAGGGAGGAGAGAGACAGCGCAAAAGAGAGGGGGAGAGAGCGCAAAAGAGAGGGGGGGGGAGAGCGCAAAAGAGGGGGGGGAGAGAAAGCGCAAAAGAGGTGGCAGAGAGAGAGCGCAAAAGAGAGGGGGAGAGAGAGCAAAAGAGAGGGGGGAGAAAGAGCACAAAAGAGATGGAGGAGAGAGAGAGCGCAAAAGAGATGGGGAGAGAGCGCAAAAGAGAAGCCAATTGGAATTCGAGGGACGCCATCTTGGATGACGTCATTTAAAGGAACCTTCATTCGGCGAGTAGGCGTCGGTAGAAGAGGATGGATCCACGTCGGCTGGAAGAAGATGGCTCCGCTCCGCTCCGGATGGATGAAGATAGAAGATGACGCTTGGATGAAGATGTCTACCGGTCCGGATGTCCTCTTCTGCCCGGATAGGATGAAGACTTCTGCCGTTCTGGATGTCTTCTTTTGGTCCATCGGTGCCCGGTTGGGTGAAGACGACTCAAGGTAGGGAGATCTTCAGGGGGGTAGTGTTAGGTTTATTTAAGGGTTTGGGTTAGAGTAGGGGTATGTGGGTGGTGGGTTGTAATGTTGGGGGGTGGTATTGTGGGTTTTTTTACAGGCAAAAGAGCTGATTTCTTTGGGGCATGCCCCGCAAAAAGCCCTTTTAAGGGCTGGTAAGGTAATAAAGCTGTTAACTTTTTTAATTTAGATTAGGGTAGGGTATTTTTTATTTTTGGGAACTTTGTTATTTTATTAGGGGGCTTAGGGTAGGTATAATTAGCTTAAAATTCTTGTAATCTTTTTTATTTTTTGTAATTTAGTGTTTGTTTTTTTGGTAATTTAGTTTAGTTTATTTAATTGTAGGTACTTGTAGTTAATTGATTTAATTAATTTATTGATAGTGTAGTTTTAGGTTTAATTGTAACTTAAATATTAATTTTACAGGTCATTTTGTAATTATTTTAACTAGGTAGCTATTAAATAGTAAATAACTATTTAATAGCTATTGTACCTAGTTAAAATAAATACAAAGTTGCCTGTAAAATAAATATAAATTCTAAAATAGCTACAATATAATTATTCGTTATATTGTAGCTATATTAGGGTTTATTTTACAGGTAAGTATTTAGCTTTAAATAGGAATACTTTATTTAATAGAGTTAATTTATTTCGTTAGAATAAAATTATATTTAACTTAGGGTGGTGTTAGGGTTAGGGTTAGACTTAGCTTTAGGGGTTAATACATTTATTAGAGTAGCGGCAAGGTCCGGTCGGCAGATTAGGGGTTAATACTTGAAGTTAGGTGTCGGCGATGTTAGGGAGGGCAGATTAGGGGTTAATACTATTTATTATAGGGTTTTTGAGGCGGGAGTGAGGCGGTTTAGGGGTTAAAACATTTATTAGAGTAGCGGCGAGGTCCGGTCATCAGATTAGGGGTTAATAAGTGTAGGTAGGTAGCGGTGACGTTGGGGGGGGGCAGATTAGGGGTTAATAAATATTATGTAGATGTCGGCGATGTTAGGGGCTGCAGATTAGGGGTTCATAGGGATAATGTAGGTGGCAGCGGTGTGCGGTCGGCAGATTAGGGGTTAAAAAAATTTATTAGAGTGGCGGCAATGTGGGGGGACCTCGGTTTAGGGGTACATAGGTAGTTTATGAGTGTTAGTGTACTTTAGAGCACAGTAGTTAAGAGCTTTATGTTCCGGCGTTAGCCCAGAAAGCTCTTAACTACTGACTTTTTCCTGCGGATGGAGTCTTGTCGGTAGAGGCTCTACCGCTCACTTCAGCCAAGACTCTAAATACCAGCGTTAGGAAGATCCCATTGAAAAGATAGGAGACGCAATTGGCGTAAGGGGATCTGCGGTATGGAAAAGTTGCGCCTTGGAAGTGAGCGTTAGACCCTTTCCTGGCTGACTCTAAATACCAGCGGGCGGTAAAAAGCAGTGTTAGGACCCCTTAACGCTGCTTTTGACGGCTAACGCCAAACTCTAAATCTAGGCGAAATTTATTCCTGTAAAAAAAAAAGGATTTGAAAAAGAAGTGTAACCTATTTTATAGAACATATAATTTCCTTATTGTGAAGACAAGCATCACGCCACTACCTATATCCAAAAGCTTTAGAAAATAAATAAATAAAATGGAAATATATATAAATAGTGCTTTTGTGTAAAGAAAAGGTGCCGGGACACACTGATTGTTGATATATTGTGCTTAGTAACTTTGAGAAAACATTTTGCAGCCCCCCTCTTGTAAAAAATAGAGTATTTACATGATGATTACAAATATTAGCTGTTATGACAGGGTACCATTGAGTACCCCCACTAAAAAGCCCTGTATTAATATTTATAATATATATATATATATATATATATATATATACGATCTGCACTTAAACAGGGAGACTCTGAACAGCCTGTTGCACGCCATTGTGCCAAGCAAGGTCACACCGTTTCTTCCATACGTTATATCCTCATTGACCACATACCCCCACTGGATCGGGGAGGGGATAGGAGCAAGACATTGCTTAAACGTGAAGCCCAGTGGATCTTCAAATTGGGAACCATACATCCAGGCGGATTAAATACCACCCCAGACTTTAAAAATCTTATCTGATTCCATAAGGTAGTGCTACATGCTTGGGGTACAACCCAGGGTCATAGTGGCTACGTGTAGCTCCCAGTTCCAACGCTCTTTTGAGCGATGTGAGCCGGTCGCTTACGACACACCCGGGTGGAGGGGAATCCCCCCACCTTGGTTGTGGAAGCCTGGCCCCTGAGGTGGAATTACCCATTTATGCACCTTAGACCTTATGCTGGGGATACATCAATATTGTCACAAATACTAAGGAGTAACAGGATGGACCTTTTCTATCTGTCCATACTTGGTCATCTATAAGTTGGACCTAATTACCTGTTTATCTTGGTGTAATAAGAGATTATATTTCAGATGTAATTAAGATACATTTCGATAAGCCATCAAGTATTATTCTAGTATTTGGGACATGGCTTAGCTGTATGACACATTGTGGTATACATCCAAAAGGTGGGATCATGAATATTGACATGATCAAATATACCTCCCTTTATTCAAGCATGATAATCTAGGTCTCTATGTGAGTTCACTATATTATTAAGTGAATTTCTCTATTGGGCCAAATATCTGTACCATACCACAAATATACAGAGAAATAGATGTACTGATTTATTTACAGCTTTTGGGTACTGATATAAAAAGTTGTGCCCAATTAATTATAGTACATCACATATCTATCCATATATTTACTGGCAAACATAATAGAATAATGTTGCAAATTGATTCAGTGGATGCATAGCCTGCATAGAGTCCACTTATTATTTTGCAGTCATTCTACATCTTTATATGTATTGATAACAAGTATAGCAAGAATCGCCACATTTTATTTTATTAATTTTTTATATCTATCTATGTATATATACTATTGCGCACACCTATGCATGAATGTGACTCCGAATGTTTAGTACTTATTGTCACTTATACATGCTTGCTGCACCAGACAATTTATCACTGTGTTGAGACACGAATTTGGGTTTGTATCATAACCATAGCTACAGTTGCTATGACGACTTGTATACACTACTACCGATCAGAGCTAATAACACAGCAGATTCTTAACATACCAAAAGGTAATTTTTGCACTTACATATTGAAGCTCATATTACACTAGATTGTGTAAAAGTGAATGTATAAAGGCACAATACACAACACTGCTTATATGCTTAATATTGTCATGCCACAAAACCGGAAGTGAGATAACATCACTTCCGGTAGGCATGATCACAGTGGAACGCAAGATGCGTTCCACACTCTATATTTGGCGCACTTTTTGGAGTAACACTTGTTTGGTGAGACACTGTTTGAAACATTATAAATTGTGTGATATTTGATTATATGTTGATGCTGATGAAGGGGTTGTGAACCCCGAAAACGTTCCATTAAAGAATCTTGTGGAAGACCTGAGAGTGCATCTGATTTCGTTTACTTATATCACTTATATTTGCACCCAGGCGGTTGCCTCTTGGTGGGCTGAACTGGAAATTGCTTGAATATATATATATATATATATATATATATATATATACAGGGAGTGCAGAATTATTAGGCAAATGAGTATTTTGACCACATCATCCTCTTTATGCATGTTGTCTTACTCCAAGCTGTATAGGCTCGAAAGCCTACTACCAATTAAGCATATTAGGTGATGTGCATCTCTGTAATGAGAAGGGGTGTGGTCTAATGACATCAACACCCTATATCAGGTGTGCATAATTATTAGGCAACTTCCTTTCCTTTGGCAAAATGGGTCAAAAGAAGGACTTGACAGGCTCAGAAAAGTCAAAAATAGTGAGATATCTTGCAGCACTCTTAAAATTGCAAAGCTTCTGAAGCGTGATCATCGAACAATCAAGCGTTTCATTCAAAATAGTCAACAGGGTCGCAAGAAGCGTGTGGAAAAACCAAGGCACAAAATAACTGCCCATGAACTGAGAAAAGTCAAGCGTGCAGCTGCCAAGATGCCACTTGCCACCAGTTTGGCCATATTTCAGAGCTGCAACATCACTGGAGTGCCCAAAAGCACAAGATGTGCAATACTCAGAGACATGGCCAAGGTAAGAAAGGCTGAAAGACGACCACCACTGAACAAGACACACAAGCTGAAACGTCAAGACTGGGCCAAGAAATATCTCAAGACTGATTTTTCTAAGGTTTTATGGACTGATGAAATGAGAGTGAGTCTTGATGGGCCAGATGGATGGGCCCGTGGCTGGATTGGTAAAGGGCAGAGAGCTCCAGTCCGACTCAGACGCCAGCAAGGTGGAGGTGGAGTACTGGTTTGGGCTGGTATCATCAAAGATGAGCTTGTGGGGCCTTTTTGGGTTGAGGATGGAGTCAAGCTCAACTCCCAGTCCTACTGCCAGTTTCTGGAAGACACCTTCTTCAAGCAGTGGTACAGGTTGAAGTCTTCATCCTTCAAGAAAAACATGATTTTCATGCAGGACAATGCTCCATCACATGCGTCCAAGTACTCCACAGCGTGGCTGGCAAGAAAGGGTAAAAAAGAAGAAAATCTAATGACATGGCCTCCTTGTTCACCTGATCTGAACCCCATTGAGAACCTGTGGTCCATCATCAAATGTGAGATTTACAAGGAGGGAAAACAGTACACCTCTCTGAACAGTGTCTGGGAGGCTGTGGTTGCTGCTGCACGCAATGTTGATGGTGAACAGATCAAAACACTGACAGAATCCATGGATGGCAGGCTTTTGAGTGTCCTTGCAAAGAAAGGTGGCTATATTGGTCACTGATTTGTTTTTGTTTTGTTTTTGAATGTCAGAAATGTATATTTGTGAATGTTGAGATGTTATATTGGTTTCACTGGTAAAAATAAATAATTGAAATGGGTATATATTTGTTTTTTGTTAAGTTGCCTTATAATTATGCACAGTAATAGTCACCTGCACACATAGATATCCCCCTAAAATAGCTATAACTAAAAACAAACTAAAAACTACTTCAAAAATATTCAGCTTTGATATTAATGAGTTTTTTGGGTTCATTGAGAACATGGTTGTTGTTCAATAATAAAATGAATCCTCAAAAATACAACTTGCCTAATAATTCTGCACTCCCTGTATATATATATATATATATATATATATATATATATATATATATATATATATATATATATATATATATATATATATACACAGGCATACCTCAGAGATATTGTAGGATCGGTTCCAGACCACCTCAATAAAGCAAGTCACATAATTTTTTTAGTTTCCAAGTGCATATAAAAGCTATGTTTACACTTTACTGCAACAGCATTATGTCTAAAACAATGTGCATACCTTCATTAAAAAATACTTTATTGCTAAAAAATTCTAACTATCTTCTGAGCCTTCAGTGAGTCATAATCTGTTTGCTGGTGGTGTGTATATATGTGTATATATGTGTATATATTAGGGCTGTGCGATACGGGCCAAAAAAAAAAATCGCAATTTTTTTGGGAAAAAACGTGATTGCGATTTAATCGCGATTTTCTTATAAATGACTCTAACACCTTCATTTTGCATTAAAATTTTTATTTAACACTACAGAATCTTAATGTACATGTTTCTCAATGCCCAATACACTCTTGGAGCATAAAAATACAAAACAAAAAATAGTTAAAATAAAATTTGCTGCCTGTGATGTGATTAAATAGTAGCCACTAGCCAGTTATTAGGTCTTATGACACACACCATTGTCATGTTTTCTTGGACAGTCATTCTAACTGTGGACAGTGGTATGATTAACATATGAAGTAGTGTAAGCCACATACACTATATATATATATATATATATATATATATATATATAGATATATACACACATATATAATATACAATCACATACACAGTTACACACACATATATGTGTGTGTGTATATATATATATATATATATATATATATATATATATATATATATATTACTTTTTTTTTAACGTTTTAATTTGACTGATAATGAGCTCTGCTCCTGTGCAGGAATCCAATACAGGCATATAGCAGTAGGGGTGGGGGGGCTGCTCCTTTCAGAAATGCTGTGCCTTGCTAATATCAAATACATTGTAGATGCAGTTAAGTTAACCCAGCAGCAGTGGGGACTGCAGTTTTAGCCTTTTTGGCAGCCGTGGGGTTACCTGCATCTGCTATGTATTTGAGCCATTTCTCAGAGAGCAGGAGATTGTGTGGGAGGTTCCATAATTATTACATACCCTAAGTTTCAGACTGCAGCGGTCCCTAGGGGGAAATATAAGTACCTCTTCACATCTCCTGCATTGGCTCTGCTTTTAGATTTCTATAGCTTGATCGGATGCTGAGATCACAAACAGAAAGTGAAAGTGAAACAGACATTTTACAAATGTGTGCTAAAAACAACCACTAGATGGAGGTGGTTTGCAAGAAATCACATACAAATAATGCAGTACAGCCACTTCTGAGTTTTGGTTTTTTTTAGTAAAAAATCGCGATCTCTCGCAGTTTTTAAATCGCGGCAATTAATCGCTGTTTAAAACCGAAACCGCGAAAAATCGTGCAGCCCTAGTATATATGTGTATATATGTGTATTTTTATGTTTATATGTGTATATAGGTGTGTTTATATGTGTATAAATGTGTATATATGTGTATTTATATGTTTATATGTGTATTTATATGTTTTTATGTGTATATATGTGTATATATGTGTATTTGTTTATATGTGTATATATGTGTGTTTATATGTGTATATATGTGTATATATGTGTATTTATATGTTTATATGTGTATATATGTGTATTTATATGTTTATATGTGTATATATGTGTATATATGTGTATTTATGTGTATATATGTGTATTTATATGTGTATATATGTGAATTTATATGTTTATATGGGTATATATGTTTGAAAAATGCCACAGATATACTTGCTTGATGCAGGGTTGCCACAAACATTCAATTTGTAAAAATGCAATATCTGCAAAGCACAATAAAACGAGGTATGCCTGTGTATGTGTATGTGTATGTATATGTATAAAAATATATATATTTTTATATATATATATATATATATATATATATATACATACATATATATATATATTTAAAAATGCATTTGAATTTGCGGAGGTAGGCTCAGGAGCTTTGAAATCTGTTTTAAAGGGTAATAAAACCTAAAAATGTTCTTTCCAGATTCATATGCAGACAGAGCATACAAGTTTTAAAACGTTTTCAATTTACTTCTATAATCACATTTGCTTTGTTCTCATGATATTCTAGGTTAAAAAGCAAATCTAGGTAGGCAGTGTTCATGGGTCTGGAGCTCTGCATGGTAGCAATCACTGCTACCATCTAGTGTTGTAGTTAAAGGACCAGTAACTACAGCAGAAGTGCATAACAAACAAGTTCATAATAACAAGATAATACAATAGCACTTACACTGAATTTTGAATAAGCAGCACATTTTTCTGACAAATTTCAAAATTGACTTCAATTTGCTGTCCTCTGTATCATGTGACAGCCATCACCCAATCTCAGACTCATATATATATACAGGGAGTGCAGAATTATTAGGCAAGTTGTATTTTTGAGGATTAATTTTATTATTGAACAACAACCATGTTCTCAATGAACCCAAAAAACTCATTAATATCAAAGCTGAATATTTTTGGAAGTAGTTTTTAGTTTGTTTTTAGTTTTAGCTATTTTAGGGGGATATCTGTGTGTCCAGGTGACTATTACTGTGCATAATTATTAGGCAACTTAACAAAAAACAAACATATACCCATTTCAATTATTTATTTTTACCAGTGAAACCAATATAACATCTCAACATTCACAAATATACATTTCTGACATTCAAAAACAAAACAAAAACAAATCAGTGACCAATATAGCCACCTTTCTTTGCAAGGACACTCAATAGCCTGCCATCCATGGATTCTGTCAGTGTTTTGATCTGTTCACCATCAACATTGCGTGCAGCAGCAACCTCAGCCTCCCAGACACTGTTCAGAGAGGTGTACTGTTTTCCCTCCTTGTAAATCTCACATTTGATGATGGACCACAGGTTCTAAATGGGGTTCAGATCAGGTGAACAAGGAGGCCATGTCATTAGATTTTCTTCTTTTATACCCTTTCTTGCCAGCCAGCGTGTGGAGTACTTGGACACGTGTGATGGAGCATTGTCCTGCATGAAAATCATGTTTTTCTTGAAGGATGCAGACTTCTTCCTGTACCACTGCTTGAAGAAGTTGTCTTCCAGAAACTGGCAGTAGGACTGGGAGTTGAGCTTGACTCCATCCTCAACCCGAAAAGGTCCCACAAGCTCATCTTTGATGATACCAGCCCAAACCAGTACTCCACCTCCACCTTGCTGGCGTCTGAGTTGGACTGGAGCTCTCTGCCCTTTACCAATCCAGCCACGGGCCCATCCATCTTGGCCAATCAAGACTCACTCTCATTTCATCAGTCCATAAAACCTTAGAAAAATCAGTCTTGAGATATTTCTTGGCCCAGTCTTGACGTTTCACCTTGTGTGTCTTGTTCAGTGGTGGTCGTCTTTCAGCCTTTCTTACCTTGGCCATGTCTCTGAGTATTGCACACCTTGTGCTTTTGGGCACTCCAGTGATGTTGCAGCTCTGAAATATGGCCAAACTGGTGGCAAGTGGCATCTTGGCAGCTGCACGCTTGACTTTTCTCAGTTCATGGGCAGTTATTTTGCGCCTTGGTTTTTCCACACGCTTCTTGCGACCCTGTTGACTATTTTGAATGAAACGCTTGATTGTTCGATGATCACGCTTCAGAAGCTTTGCAATTTTAAGAGTGCTGCATCCCTCTGCAAGATATCTCACTATTTTTGACTTTTCTGAGCCTGTCAAGTCCTTCTTTTGACCCATTTTGCCAAAGGAAAGGAAGTTGCCTAATAATTATGCACACCTGATATAGGGTGTTGATGTCATTAGACCACACCCTCATTACAGAGATGCACATCACCTAATATGCTTAATTGGTAGTAGGCTTTCGAGCCTATACAGCTTGGAGTAAGACAACATGCATAAAGAGGATGATGTGGTCAAAATACTCATTTGCCTAATAATTCTGCACTCCCTGTATATATATATATATATATATATATATATACATACAGTATATATATATATATATATATATATAGATATATAGATATATATATATATATATATACACACACTGTGAATTCTTGCACATTCTGAGTAGAAGCTGGTACCTTAGAAAGTGTGCAAAAAGAAGTAAATTGGAAAGTCTCTTAAAACTACATGCTCTATCTGAATCATGAAAGTTTAATTTTTTGTGTTCCTTGATGAATAACATTGTTAAAAGCATTCTTGCAGTAGCCATGACTTTCTAGTTTTGCCTAAGTGCATATTTTAACTTTGCTATGTTAAAAAAAATGCACTTAGGTAAAACTAGAAAGTCACGGCTACTGTTTTTTTTTATATATTAATATCACAAACACGAAATTTTCTTCCTTTAAAAAAAAAAAAAGAAGAAAAACGTTCAAAAATTGAAGGAGGGGGAGAGAGGTGCAGGGTTCCCTACACTAGAGAAAAAGATTTATGAAGGGAGTGGGAGGGATGGGGCAAAACTGATTTTGGAGGGGGGACACTACCCCTTAGCAAAAGATGATTTTGGAGGTGTTAGGGTGATGAGGACCCTACACTACAGAAGAATAAAAATTATTATAAAATAAAATAAAAATAATTTATAATTTGTTATTGACTGCCAGTAACAAATATGGTGGTGGGCCGTAGGAGGGTAAGAGATGTTGGAAAGGTTATTAGGGAGATGGGAGGGTGATAAGGGACCCCTACACTACAGAAATAAATAAATATATATTTAAAAAAAAGCCCTAAACTTTAATTTGACCAGTAGGGGAGGAGAAGAGAGCTGTTTGGGAGGTATCATGTAGGGATCAGAGGGTGGGAGGTGTCAGGTGGGAGTAATCTCTATACTACAGCAAAAATGTGCCTTACAAGCTAACTAATTAACAACTTCATTGCCTAGAATTTCACAAGTGTGGCGTGCAGCTGCCTTCCTATTGCCAAAAACCAATGGCAAAGCCATGCATGTATACTATTTCTGAACATATGAGATCCCAGAGAAGCTTTTATAACCATTTATCTTATGACTGCAATAGTTGTGTGTAAATAATTTTAGGGAAAAACCCATTTTTTGTATGTATATATCCATTATAGCCCTTTTCCATTCAAATACCTTGTCATATACCATATACCTTTTAACCCGTATAACTTTTTAAAAAATATTTATTTGATTAATTTTTATCAGATAGTGTATATATGAATGTAACACTTTATTTTAATATATTTATATTGTGTTTAGTGCAACTTTTTTTTTTAGCCCTAACCCTTTACACAAGGGCCTCTAGTTATCAAGCCGTCAACCGCAAATACTCTGTAATTCCGCAGCGTATTTGTGGCGAGGCTGATTCGCCTTAGTTATCAAAGGCTAGAGACCGGCAAAAGTAGAATATAGTGACGTAAGCTTCGATCCGCCGGACTCAGTCCGACACAGATCGATTCTTATGTCACTACAGATGTAGTGATGTCGCAACTAAATAGTTCGCCAGAGAACAGTTCCCGGCGATCTTAGCTTGTTCGCGTTCGCTGCGGCGGGCGAACATATGCGATGTTCGACCCGCCCCCTATTCGCCATCATTGAGGAAACTTTGACCCTGTATCTCACAGTCTGCAGACACATTTCAGCCAATCAGCAGCAGGCACTCCCTCCCAGACCCTCCCAGCTCCTGGGCAGCAGCCATTTTAGATTCATTATGATCCTGCATTCTTAGTGAGAGGAGGGATAGTGCTGCTGCTGGTGATTTTATAGGGAAATTGATAGCTAGGCTAGTGTATTCAGTGTCCACTACAGTCCTGAAGAACTCATCTGATCTCTGCTGTAAGGACAGCACCCCAAAAAGCCCTTTTTAGGGCTAGAACTTCAGCCCAAAAAGCCCTTTTTAGGGCTATAACTTCAGTTGTTTTTTTTTTGTTGTAATCTAATTGCATTTGCCTGCCTGTCAGCCTGTGTGTGAGGCTCACAGCATATACTGTGCCTACTTACTCACTGCCACCACTCATATCTGGTGTAACATTAGTGTAAATTTAAAAAAAAACAACTTTTACATCAGTTTGCAAGTGTAATCTAATTTCATTTTCTATCAGGCCTGTGTGTCAGGCCCACAGCATATACTGTGATTAATTGCTCTGTACCACCACTCATATCTGGTGTAACATTAGTGTAAATTAAAAAAAAAAAAACTTTTACATCAGTTTGCTAGTGTAATCTAATTTCATTTTCCATCAGGCCTGTGTGTCAGGCCCACAGCATATACTGTGATTAATTGCTCTGTGCCACCACTCATATCTGGTGTAACATTAGTGTAAATTTAAAGAAAAAAAAACTTTTACATCAGTTTGCTAGTGTAATCTAATTTCATTTTCCATCAGGCCTGTGTGTCAGGTGCACAGCATATACTGTGATTAATTGCTCTGTGCCACCACTCATATCTGGTGTAACATTAGTGTAAATTTAAGGAAAAAAAACTTTTACATCAGTTTGCTACTGTAATCAAATTTAATTTTCCATCAGGCCTGTGTGTCAGGCCCACAGCATATACTGTGCCTAATTGCTCTGTTTTCCACCACTCATATCTGGTGTAACATTAGTGTAATTTTTTTTAAAAAAAAAACTTTTACATCAGTCTGCTAGTGTAATCTAATTTCAGTAAAAAAAACAACCTTTTACATAAGTTTGCTAGTGTAATCTAATTTCATTTTCCATCAGGCCTGTGTGTCAGGCGCACAGCATATACTGTGATTAATTGCTCTGTGCCACCACTCATATCTGGTGTAACATTAGTGTAAATTTAAAAAAACGTTTACATCAGTCTGCTAGTGTTATTTAATTTTAGTTGCCAGGCCAGCCTGCCACTAGTGCAAGCCTGTGTGTCAGGCTCCCAGCATTTACTGTGTCTACTTCCATCCTCAGTGCCACCACTCATATCTGTTTTAACATTAGTGAAACTTTTTTAAAAAAAAACTTTTACATCAGTCTGCTAGTGTTATTTAATTTTATTTGCCAGGCCAGCCTGCCACTAGAGCCAGCCTGTGTGTCAGGCTCCCAGCATATACTGTGCCTACTTCCATCCTCAGTGCCACCACTCATATCTGTTGTAACGTTAGTGTATTTTTTTTTTTAAAAAAACTTTTACATCAGTCTGCTAGTGTTATTTAATTTTAGTTGCCAGGCCAGCCTTCCACTAGTGCCAGCCTGTGTGTCAGGCTCCCAGCATATACTGTGCCTACTTCCATCCTCAGTGCCACCACTCATATCTGGTGTAACATTAGTGTAAATCTTTTCTAAAAAAAACTTTTATATCAGTCTGCTAGTGTTATTTAATTCTAGTTGCCAGGCCAGCCTGTCACTAGTGCCAGCCTGTGTGTCAGGCTCCCAGCATATACTGTGCCTACTTCCATCCTCAGTGCCACCACTCATATCTGTTGTAACATTAGTGTAACTTTTAAAAAAAAACTTTTAAATCAGTCTTCTAGTGTTATTTAATTTTAGTTGCCAGGCCAGCCTGCCACTAGTGCCAGCCTGTGTGTGTGTCAGACTCCCAGCATATACTGTGCCTACTTCCATCCTCAGTGCCACCACTCATATCTGTTGTAATATTAGTGTAACTTTTTAAAAAAAACCTTTTACATCAGTTTGCTAGTGTAATCTAATTTCATTTTCCATCAGGCCTGTGTGTCAGGCGCACAGCATATACTGTGATTAATTGCTCTGTGCCACCACTCATATCTGGTGTAACATTAGTGTAAATTTAAAAAAAAAAAACTTTTACATCAGTCTGCTAGTGTTATTTAATTTTAGTTGCCAGGCCAGCCTGCCACTAGTGCCAGCCTGTGTGTCAGGCTCCCAGCATATACTGTGCCTACTTCCATCCTCAGTGCCACCACTCATATCTGTTGTAACATTAGTGTAAATTTTTTAAAAAAAACTTTTACATCAGTCTGCTAGTGTTATTTAATTTTAGTTGCCAGGCCAGCCTGCCACTAGTGCCAGCCTGTGTTTCAGGCTCCCAGCATATACTGTGCCTACTTCCATCCTCAGTGCCACCACTCATATCTGGTGTAACATTAGTGTAAATGCTTTTTAAAAAAAACTTTTACATCAGTCTGCTAGTGTTATTTAATTTTAGTTGCCAGGCCAGCCTGTCACTAGTGCCAGCCTGTCTGTCAGGCTCCCAGCATATACTGTGTCTACTTCCATCCTCAGTGCCACCACTCATATCTGTTGTAACATTAGTGTAACTTTTAAAAAAAAAAATTTAAATCAGTCTTCTAGTGTTATTTAATTTTAGTTGCCAGGCCAGCCTGCCACTAGTGCCAGCCTGTGTGTCAGACTCCCAGCATATACTGTGCCTACTTCCATCCTCAGTGCCACCACTCATATCTGTTGTAACATTAGTGTAACTTTTTTTTAAAAAACTTTTACATCAGTCTGCTAGTGTTATTTAATTTTAGTTGCCAGGCCAGTCTGCCACTAGTGCCAGTCTGTGTGTCAGGCTCCCAGCATATACTGTGCCTACTTCCATCCTCAGTGCCACCACTCATATCTGTTGTAACATTAGTGTACATTTTTTTAAAAAAAACTTTTACATCAGTCTGCTAGTGTTATTTAATTGCAGTTGCCTGCCTGCCAGCGTGTGTGCCAGGCCCACTTTCCAACTCGTGCCACCAATCATATTTGTTATAACAGTAGTGTAAATATTTAAAAAGAAAACTTTTTTTGACTGTGAAACATCAGTCTGTTAGTGTAATCTAATTTAAGTTGCCTGCCTGCCAGTGTGTGTGCCAGGCCCACTTGCCAACTAGTGTCACCAATCATATTTGTTATAACAGTAGTGCAAATATTTTTTTAAAAAACTTTTTTGACTGTGAAACATCAGTCAATTAGTGCAATCTAATTGCAGTTGCCTGCCTGCCAGCGTGTTTGCCAGGCCCACTTGCCAACTAGTGCCACCACTCATATTTGTAATAACAGTAGTGTAAATATTTAAAAAAAAACTTTTTTGACTGTGAAACATCAGTCTGCTAGTGCAATCGAAATTGCAGTTGCCTGCCTGCCATCGTGTGTGCCAGGCCCACTTGCCAACTAGTGCCACCAATCATATTTGTTATAACGGTATTGTAAATATTTTAAAAAGAAACTTTTTAGACTGTGAAACATCAGTCAGCTAGTGTAATCTAACTGCAGTTGCCTGCCTGCCAGCGTGTGTACCAGGCCCACTTGCCAACTAGTGCCACCAATCATATTTGTTATAACAGTAGTGTAAATATTAAAAAAAAAAACTTTTTTGACTGTGAAACATCAGTCTGCTAGTGTAATCTAATTGAAGTTGCCTGCCTGCCAGCGTGTGTGCCAGGCCCACTTGCCAAGTTAGTGGCACCACTCATATTTGTTGTAACAGTAGTGTAAATATTTGAAAAAAAACTTTTTTGACTGTGAAACATCAGTCTGCTAGTGCAATCGAATTGAAGTTGCCTGCCTGCCAGCGTGTGTGCCAGGCCCACTTGCCAACTAGTGCCACCAATCATATTTGTTATAACAGTATTGTAAATATTACAAAAAAAAATTTTTGACTGTGAAACATCATTTAGCTAGTGTAATCTAATTGCAGTTGCCTGCCTGCCAGCGTGTGTGCCAGGCCCACTTGCCAACTAGTGCCACCAATCATATTTGTTATAACAGTAGTGTAAATATTTTTTAAAAATAATTTTTTGACTGTGAAACATCAGTCTGCTAGTGTAATCTAATTGAAGTTGCCTGCCTGCCAGCGTGTGTGCCAGGCCCACTTGCCAACTAGTTGTAACAGTAGTGTAAATATTAAAAAAAAAACTTTTTGGACTGTGAAACATCAGTCTGCTATTGTAATCTTATTGCATTTGCCTGCCTGCCAGCGTGTGTGCCAGGCCCACTTGCCAAGTTAGTGGCACCACTCATATTTGTTGTAACAGTATATGCCACCAATCATATTTGTTATAACAGTAGTGTAAATATTTAAAAAAAAAAACTTTTTTGACTGTGAAACATCAGTCTGCTAGTGCAATCGAATTGCAGTTGCCTGCCTGCCAACGTGTGTGCCAGGCCCACTTGCCAACTTAGTGGCACCACTCATATTTGTTGTAACAGTATATGCCACCAATCATATTTGTTATAACAGTAGTGTAAATATTTAAAAAAAAAACTTTTTTGACTGTGAAACATCAGTCTGCTAGTGCAATCGAATTGCAGTTGCCTGCCTGCCTGCCAGCGTGTTTGCCAGGCCCACTTGCCAACTAGTGCCACCAATCATATTTGTTATAACAGTAGTGTAAATATTAAAAAAAAAAACTTTTTTGACTGTGAAACATCAGTCTGCTAGTGTAATCTAATTGAAGTTGCCTGCCTGCCAGCGTGTGTGCCAGGCCCACTTGCCAAGTTAGTGGCACCACTCATATTTGTTGTAACAGTAGTGTAAATATTTGAAAAAAAACTTTTTTGACTGTGAAACATCAGTCTGCTAGTGCAATCGAATTGAAGTTGCCTGCCTGCCAGCGTGTGTGCCAGGCCCACTTGCCAACTAGTGCCACCAATCATATTTGTTATAACAGTATTGTAAATATTACAAAAAAAAATTTTTGACTGTGAAACATCATTTAGCTAGTGTAATCTAATTGCAGTTGCCTGCCTGCCAGCGTGTGTGCCAGGCCCACTTGCCAACTAGTGCCACCAATCATATTTGTTATAACAGTAGTGTAAATATTTTTTAAAAATAATTTTTTGACTGTGAAACATCAGTCTGCTAGTGTAATCTAATTGAAGTTGCCTGCCTGCCAGCGTGTGTGCCAGGCCCACTTGCCAACTAGTTGTAACAGTAGTGTAAATATTAAAAAAAAAACTTTTTGGACTGTGAAACATCAGTCTGCTATTGTAATCTTATTGCATTTGCCTGCCTGCCAGCGTGTGTGCCAGGCCCACTTGCCAAGTTAGTGGCACCACTCATATTTGTTGTAACAGTATATGCCACCAATCATATTTGTTATAACAGTAGTGTAAATATTTAAAAAAAAAAACTTTTTTGACTGTGAAACATCAGTCTGCTAGTGCAATCGAATTGCAGTTGCCTGCCTGCCAACGTGTGTGCCAGGCCCACTTGCCAACTTAGTGGCACCACTCATATTTGTTGTAACAGTATATGCCACCAATCATATTTGTTATAACAGTAGTGTAAATATTTAAAAAAAAAAACTTTTTTGACTGTGAAACATCAGTCTGCTAGTGCAATCGAATTGCAGTTGCCTGCCTGCCAACGTGTGTGCCAGGCCCACTTGCCAACTTAGTGGCACCACTCATATTTGTTGTAACAGTATATGCCACCAATCATATTTGTTATAACAGTATTGTAAGTATTTTAAAAAAAAACTTTTTTGACTGTGAAACATCATTCAGCTAGTGTAATCTAATTGCAGTTGCCTGCCTGCCAGCATGTGTGCCAGGCCCACTTGCCAACTAGTGCCACCAATCATATTTGTTATAACAGTAGTGTAAATATTTTTTAAAATAATTTTTTGACTGTGAAACATCAGTCTGCTAGTGTAATCTAATTGAAGTTGCCTGCCTGCCAGCGTGTGTGCAAGGCCCACTTGCCAACTAGTGCCACCAATCATATTTGTTGTAACAGTAGTGTAAATAATTAAAAAAAAAACTTTTTGGACTGTGAAACATCAGTCTGCTATTGTAATCTTATTGCATTTGCCTGCCTGCCTGCCAGCGTGTGTGCCAGGCCCACTTGCCAAGTTAGTGGCACCACTAATATTTGTTGTAACAGTAGTTTAAATATTTAAAAAATAAACATTTTTGACTGTGAAACATCAGTCTGCTTTTTTGTGTCAGGCTCACAGCGTATACTGTGCCCACTTGCCCAGTGGCACCACTCATATTTTGTTTAATAGTAGTGTAAGTCTACATTTAAAAAAAAGAATGACAGGCAGAGGCAGGCCACCCCGCAGGTGCCGTCGTGGTCGTGGTGCTGTGATTCCCTTTGACCCTACAATAATGCACAGTGTTCAGAGGCCACGTGCCATGAACGCAAAAAGTTCTGAGGAGGACCTAGTTGAATGGCTAACACAGGACACCCAATCTTCTACAGCTTCCGCTCCTAACCTTGACGCACCATCCACCTCCAGCTTAGCTTCGGGCACCTCTCAAGTGACCAGTGCCACTCGCCCGCCTGCCGCCACCACCAAGACTAGCACCACAGCCGCTTCACTTGATCTGTCAGAGGAGTTATTGACACATCAGTTGGAAGAAATAAGTGATGCGCATCCATAATTGACAGAGGATGTAGATAACAGTGATATGTCTCAGTCAGGCAGCATTACAGACATGGACGTACAGTGTGATGATGATGGTGATGTTGTACCCGCTGCTGCTTCCTTTGTTGATTTGTCAGATACAAGTGAAGCGGTTGATGATGACGATGCGTCCGTGGATGTCATGTGGGTGCCCGCTAGAAGAAGAGAAGAAGAGGGGGAAAGTTCAGATGGGGAGACAGAGAGGAGGAGACGAGTTGGAAGCAGGGGGAGGTCGTCACAAGGAGATAGTGGCACAGTCAGACAGCATGCATCGGCACCCGGGGTCAGCCAGACAGCACGCCAATCAACACAGAGCTCAGCAGTGTAGCATTTTTTATGTGTGTCTGCCTCTGACAACAGCGATGCCATTTGCAACCTGTGCCAAAAGAAACTGAGTCGTGGGAAGTCCAACACCCACCTAGGTACAACTGCTTTGCGAAGGCACATGGTCTCACATCACAAACGCCGATGGGATGAACACATGAGTAGAAGCAGCACACAAACTCAAAGCCGCCATCCTCCTCCTGGTCCAGCATCTTCAGCCACTTCAACCACTGCTGTACTCCTTGCCCCCTCTCAACCATCCGCCACTCAGTCTCTCTTACGTAGCAGTTCCTGGTCATCTGCCCACAGTCAGGTGTCTGTCAAGGACATGTTTGAGTGTAAGAAGCCAATTTCCCAAAGTCACCCCCTTGCCCGGCGTATGATAGCTGGCTTGTCTGAACTCTTAGCCTGCCAGCTTTTACCATACAAGCTGGAGGAGTCTGAGGCGTTCAAAAAAATTGTATCTATTGGGACACCGCAGTGGAAGGTACCCGGCCGAAATTTCTTTTCACAAAAGGCAATCCCCAACCTGTACTCGATTGTGCGAAAGGAAGTAATGGCATGTCTGGCACACAGCATTGGGGCAAGGGTCCATCTGACCACTGATAGCTGGTCTGCAAAGCATGGTCAGGGCAGGTATATCACCTACACTGCGCATTGGGTAAACCTGCTGACGGCTGACAAGCATGGAATGCGTGGTTCTGCAGAGGAGTTGGTGACACCACCACGACTTGCAGGCAGGCCTGCTGCTACATCCTCTACTCCTCCTACTCCATCCTCTTCCATAACCTCTTCCTCAGCTGAGTCCTCTTCTGCTGCTGCGTCTTGCTCCACATCAACTGCACCCCCCAGCTCCCCAGGTACTATTCAACATCCCGGATATGGCAGTGTCACGCCGTCTTGGGGTTGACTTGCCTGAAAGCAGAGAGTCACACCGCACCAGCACTCCTGTCCGCCCTGAACGCACAGGTGGATCAGTGGCTGACTCCACACCAACTGGATATTGGCAAAGTTGTTTCTGACAATGGAAGTAATTTGGTGGCGGCATTGAAATTGGGCAAGTTGACACATGTGCCGTGCATGGCACATGTGTGTAATCTGATTGTACAACGCTTTGTGCATAAGTACCCAGGATTACAGGACATCCTGAAGCAGGCCAGGAAGGTGTGTGGCCATTTCAGGCGTTCCTACACGGCCATGGCGCACTTGTCCGATATCCAGCGGTGAAACAACCTGCCAGTGAGGCGCTTGATTTGCGACAGCCCGACACGTTGGAATTCATCACTCCTAATGTTCGACCGGCTGCTCCAACAAGAAAAAGCTGTTAACAAGTATTTGTATGACCGGGGTGCTAGGACAGCCTCTGGGGAGCTGGGGATTTTTTTGCCACATTACTGGACACTCATGCGCAATGCCTGTAGGCTCATGCGTCCTTTTAAAGAGGTGACAAACTTAGTCAGTCACACCGAAGGCACCATCAGCGACATCATACCATTTGTTTTCTTCCTGGAGCGTGCCCTGCGAAGAGTGCTGGATCAGGCCGTAGATGAGCGTGAAGAGGAAGAGTTGCGGTCTCCATCACCACCAGAATCAGCCTTATCAGCATCGCTTGCTGGACCATTAACAACGCAGGAAAAGGATTGTGAGGAAGAGGAGTCAGAGGAGGAATGTGGCTTTGAGGAGTAGGAGGAAGACCAAGCACAACAGGCATCCTAGGGTGGTCGTTGTTGTCACCTATCTGGTACCCGTGGTGTTGTATGTGGCTGGGGGGAAGAAGATACCTTCAGTGAGATCAGTGAGGATGAGGAACGGGACATGATTAGCTCGGCATCCAACCTTGTGCAAATGGGGTCTTTCAAGCTGTCGTGCCTGTTGAGGGTCCCTTGTATAAAAAAGCTGAAGGAGAATGACCTGTACTGGGTGTCCACACTACTAGACCCCCCGGTATAAGCATAAAGTGACTGAAATGTTACCGAATTCCCGCAAGTCGGAAAGGATGGAGCAGTTAAAAAATAAATTAAAAAGTATGCTTTACACAGCGTATAAGGGTGATGTCACAGCACAATGGGAATCTAACAGGGGAAGAGATGAAAGTAATCCTCCTCCTCCCATGACCATGCCGGCAAGGACAGGACGCTTTCCAGACGTGTTGTTGATGGAGGACATGCGGACCTTTTTAACTCCTATGCATCGCCACAGCCCCTCGGGATCCTGCCTCAGAGAAAGACTCAACCGACAGGTAGCAGACTACCTCGCATTAACTGCGGATCTCGACACTCTGAGGAGCGATGGACCCCTTGACTACTGGGTGTGCAGGCTTGACCTGTGGCCTGAGCTATCCCAATTTGCAATCGAACTTCTGGCCTGCCCCGCTTCAAGTGTCCTGTCAGAAAGGACCTTCAGTGCAGCAGGAGGTATTGTCACTGAGAAGAGAAGTCACCTAGGTCAAAAAAGTCTTGATTATGTCACCTTTATTAAAATGAATGAGGGATGGATCCCGAAGGGACTGACATTGTGCGATACAATAGAGTAAAAAAGGCCTGATGAGATGAGCTGCCTTGGGCTACAAACGGTACACACGCTGCTGTATTTTATCTTCGAATGCCGGATGACTTGCGTGACTTATCCGCCAACAACTAGGGTTCAAGCCGCAATGTTTTAGGGCACTTTCTAACTGTCAAACAAACATCAATTTTTCTGGCCTCTGCTACAGCAGCGTCTGCAACAATAGCTAATTTTTCAGGCATTTGTACATGCCTAATTTTTCTGGCCTCTGGTGCTGCACTGTGGCTACAAACCCCAAACCAAAAAATAGGCACATAACAGGGATTAAACTGTTAAGAATAGTACTACTTAACACACCACTCATATCTGGTGGCACAGTAGATTGCACGCGCAGTGCCCCAAATTTGAAGTAGGAGGACCGACCAAGCATCTTTTTCCATCTCCCGGTTCCTAAAAATTATCTCCGGGTTCCTAAAAACGATGCCATACCTGTACTCGATTGTGCAAAAGGAAGTCATGGCATATGGGGTCTTTCATGCTGTCGTGCCTGTTGAGGGTCGGGGACCCTCGTATAAAAAGGCTGAAGGAGAACGACCTGTACTGGGTGTCCAAGCATCTTTTTCCATCTCCCGGTTCCTAAAAATTATCTCCGGGTTCCTAAAAACGATGCCATACCTGTACTCGATTGTGCCAAAGGAAGTCATGGCATATGGGGTCTTTCATGCTGTCGTGCCTGTTGAGGGTCGGGGACCCTCGTATAAAAAGGCTGAAGGAGAACGACCTGTACTGGGTGTCCAAGCATCTTTTTCCATCTCCCGGTTCCTAAAAATTATCTCTGAGTTCCTAAAAACGATGCCATACCTGTACTCAATTGTGCAAAAGGAAGTCATGGCATATGGGGTCTTTCATGCTGTCGTGCCTGTTGAGGGTCGGGGACCCTCGTATAAAAAGGCTGAAGGAGAACGACCTGTACTGGGTGTCCAAGCATCTTTTTCCATCTCCCGGATGTAGCGGTACTCCATTAGGGGGTCTCCCTTCCTCTGTCCAAACCCAGGGGTGGCCACCGGATAGTGGGACCAGAGCTATAGTTGCTGAGACCGGGGTCAAGCCAGCGGCTGTATCTCCCCCAGCTGGGCTGGTCTCAGTGGACTCCCAGTCAGGTAGCGTCCTCTCTGCCCTGCAGCTCTTTTTTGGCAGGTATCGTCCCCTCTGCCTGTCTGCTTCTAGGCAGGAATAAATCCCCCTGCCAGGCTGCTTCTTGGCAGGAATAGATCCCTCTGCCTCCAAATAGTGGGACCAGGGCTATCGTGGCTGAGACCGGGGTCAAGCCAGCGGCTGTATCTCCCCCAGCTGGGCTGGTCTCAGTGGGCTCCCAGGCAGGTAGCATCCCCTCTGCCTGTCTGCTTCTAGGCAGGAATAGATCCCTCTGCCTCACTGCACACTTCCAGCAGTTAGCGTGCCCTCTTGTTTCTTATAGGCAGGAATAGATCCCTCTGCCTTGCTGCTCCTTTCAGGCAGGCCAGCTCTTTGCATACAGGCCCACAGACTCTGTAACAGATCTCTCTTGCAGGGAGAGGTGCAGCCAGAATGCAGGGTCAGAACCTCTGCAACTGGACTACCTGTTCCAGAAGGAACTACTACTATTGCTTTATTTCACTCAGGACTAGCTTTTACAAACACACCAGTAAGCTTATGGTGACACACACTCCTTAAAATCGTATCTATCAAATGTATATTGCATCTATTGATCTATGTAATTTGTATCTAAAAAAATGTATATTGCATCTATTGATCTATGTAATTCATATCTATCAAATGTATATTGCATCTATTGATCTATGTAATTCGTATCTATCAAATATATATTGCATCTATTGATCTATGTAATTCGTATCTATCAAATGTATATTGCATCTTTTGATCTATGTAATGTATATCTATCAAATGTATATTGCATCTATTGATCTATGTAATTCGTATCTATCAAATGTATATTGCATCTTTTGATCTATGTAATTCGTACCCGGCCACAATTTCTTTGCACAAAAGGCAATCCCGGACCCCAACCTGTACTCGATTGTGCAAAAGGAAGTAACCTTACCATGGGTCACAGACCGCACGTCTTTGTAATTCTCTGTCTGGGAAATTATATATCTATCAAATTATTTATTTATCTATCAAATCTATCTAACTATCAATCGTATCTATCAAATGTATATTGCATCTATTGATCTATGCAATTCGTATCTATCAAATGTATATTGCATCTATTGATCTATGGAATTCGTATCTATCAAATTTATATTGCATCTATTGATCTATGTAATTCATATCTATCAAATGTATATTGCATCTATTGATCTATGGAATTCGTATCTATCAAATTTATATTGCATCTATTGATCTATGTTATTCGTATCTATCAAATGTATATTGCATCTTTTGATCTATGTTATTCGTATCTATCAAATGTATATTGCATCTTTTGATCTATGTTATTCGTATCTATCAAATGTATATTGCATCTTTGGATCCATGTAATTCGTATCTATCAAATGTATATTGCATCTTTTGATCTATGTAATTCGTATCTATCAAATGTATATTGCATCTTTTGATCTATGTAATTCGTAAATATCAAATGTATATTGCATCTTATTTTATTTTTTTTTTCCCTTCTTTTTCAAAAGTTTTTATTGAAGGATAAATTATACAGAAGCAATAAACCCCATTACACATGCAAAACATATGTGGTGAAATCAATCACATTAGTGGTATAACAAGTCATACAATACATATTAATAAGTACTCACGTCCCCAGACCTGTGCTGGGTCGCAAATTTACAAACATACTCATTTATGCATTATGTAGAAATAAGATCTTAGAGCAATGAAATGTACATATCAAATAGAAAAAGGAATAGAATAGAAAGTAAAGAGACAAGGGAAGGGAGTGAGAAGAAGGGAGGGAGAGAAGGAGAAGAGGAAAAAAAAAAAAAAAAAGGGGGGGGGGGGAGAGGGGGGAATATGCGCAGTGAAAAATGTTGTCCATACAGAACTTCTCCTAAGTCTAGGGGCTTTATATTGTGCCGCGCCAAATTGCAAGTAGGAGTTCATATTTATCTAACATGTGGTTTTTGAGGTAGTGGTATCTTTCCAGAAGCAGTAACTCTTCAACCTGAAGGCGCCACTCTCCCAGATTAGGGATTGAGCGGGACTTCCACTTTCTTGGAATTAGTTTCTTTGCACCAGTGAGCATGATCAATAATAGGGCCAGGTGGGCCTGACTTAGGGTTTTAGGTAGTCTCAGGAAGAGGAGAATCTCCGGACTAACTGGGATTGGGGAGTGAAGGATCTCGGACATTTTGGTGATGGTCTCCGACCAAAAGGCCGCAAGATTAGGGCAAGACCACCATATGTGCAGCAATGAGCCATGTTCTCCACAGCCCCTCCAGCACAAGGGGCTGACCGTCGGGAAAATTTTGTGTAGTCTGGCAGGTGTTAGATACCATCTACTCAACAGTTTTATATGTGATTCTTGTATGGTCAAAGAGACGGAGGATTTTTTAATAAGTTTAAACGCTTTCAACCATTGTTCCGGGCTGATATCTGATTCAAGGTCCTCGGACCACCGAGTAGTGTATGATGGGAGGGGATCTGTCCCCTGAAGGGCCACTATCTTATATATGAGGGAGATTAAGTGCCGTGGAGGCGATTCACAAGTGCATAAACTCTCGAAAGGAGTGAGAGGTCTTCCTAATTCTTGTTTATGTTTGTGACTAGTTATAAAATGTGTCAGCTGGTTATAGTGCATCCATGAGTTGAAAATTTTTGGTTGAAATGCTCTGAGAGACTCAAGAGGTTTAATCTTCCCTTCTTCTACAACTCCAAGAACTGAACCATCTTTGATTTTGTAGGGTGTAATTTTGTGGAAGCCTAATTTATGATAGGGGATCACAGGATTTTCGATTATTGGAGATAAGGGAGAAGGGCAAGTGGAGATGTTAGTGGAGGTAGCCACAGTGGAGTCCCAGTTGCGAAACGTCTCCTCAAGTATATGGTATCTATAAATCAGTTTTGGGCGCTTCGCAGGGGGGAGCCATGCAAGGGTACCAATGTTGCTTACTTTGAGGATATGCCTATCCAAATCTACCCATGCCTTGTGTTCGGCGTTGTGGGCCCATTCTACTATCCTCTGCAGGCCTATTGCCTTCTTATAAGATGAAAGATCCGGGAGGCCGAGACCACCCCTTTCCCTTGGTAAATACATAGTACGCCTGGGGACCCTGGGTTTAATGTTTCCCCAGATATATTGCTCGATGATTTTCTGCAGCTGAGCGACATACCCCCTAGGTAACTCTATGGGAAGCGTCTGAAATAGGTACAAGATGCGTGGTAGAATATTCATTTTAATGACCCCAACCCTTCCCAACCAGGATATATATCTGCCCTTCCAGGAGGAAAGGTCAGCTGCGATCTCACCCCTGAGAGGGGCATAATTGAATTTAAAGAGGTCTGCAGGATCTGAGGTAAGGAAGATGCCGAGATATTTTAATTTCTTGGTGGCGAGGGGGAGTTTGTAAGTTTGTTCTAGGTGTTGAACCGTCTGAGGGCATGTGCTGATGTTCAGGAGTTCCGACTTACTCAGGTTGAGAGAAAAGTCGGAGACCTTTCCATACGCTTGCAATTCATCCAGTAGTGCTGGAAGCGAGTCCGAGGCGTTGGACAAGGTGTACAGGACATCGTCGGCGTACAACGCCTGTTTGTGTTCCGTTTCTCCCACTCTTATGCCCCTTATGCAGTGGTTTGTTCTCACCTTATGGGCGAGGACCTCTATGGATAGAGCAAAAAGTAGCGGGGACAGGGGGCAACCCTGTCGAGTTCCATTCCTTCGAGCGAACCCGACAAGGTGTTGTTGATTCTGATCTTGGCGTTAGGGTTGGAATAAAGTGCTAATACATAATTTATAAAAGTCTGACCAAGTCCCATCTTCCTAAGCACTTGATGCAGGAAGACCCAATTCACCCTGTCAAAGGCCTTCTCGGCGTCAGTGGAGAAGAGCACTATGGGGAGACCGGAGATTCTGTCGTGGTTAATTAATTGAGTCACCTTGATAGTGTTATCTCTGGCCTCTCGGCCAGGGATGAATCCCACCTGGTCATTGCATACTAACTGCGGTAGATACCTATTGAGTCTGGTTGCCAGAATCTTTGCTAACAGCTTCATGTCCGAGTTAATCAGGGAGATAGGGCGGAAATGGCTAGGGGAATCTGCTGGTTTGCCCGGTTTGGGGATGACCGCAATATGTGCCTCAAGGAGGACGCAAGACAAAACGGGGTTATCTCGAAGACTGTTAAACAGATTAAGAAGTGGAATAGCCAATATCTCTTTGAATTTTTTGTAATAGGCCGAGGAGAATCCGTCTGGCCCCGGGCTCTTACCCCCTGGGCAATTCTTAATGGCCTCAAATAATTCCTCTGCTGTTATGGGGGAGTTTAAAAGGTCAGAGTCCTCCTTTGAGAGAGAAGGAAGAGCTATATTATCAAGATATGAGTTAACAAGAGCTTCATGATGAGGCACCTCCACCGCTTGGTCAGGCTCTGGTAATGATTCGTGTATATTGTATAGAGAGTGATAGTAACTATGAAACTCCTTAGCTATCTGTTCACTACTACGTAATTCTCGGCCATCAGTTGATTTGAGGGAGTGGATGTGAGACCTAAGCTGTCGCTTCTTAAGGGTTCTTGCCAAGATTTTACCTGGTTTATTGCCCCCCTCATAGTAAAACTGCCTCAGGCGTAGTGCAGCCTTTTGGTGGGACTGTGCTAGGTGCTGTTGAAGATTAGTTCTAGCCTTCCTAAGGTCATCTAGGATGATGCTACTAGAGGGGTCAGTTTTATGTCTTACTTCAAGTTGGGCAATTTGTGTTTGGAGATCATTGTATTGGATTCTGTATTGCCTATTGAGAAAGGCCTTATGTCTGATCAGGGTCCCTCTAATCACGCTCTTGTGCGCCTCCCAGACGATTCCTAGGGAAGAGTCAGGGTATGTGTTATTCG
The DNA here is from genome assembly GCF_027579735.1 of Bombina bombina. NCBI lineage: Eukaryota > Metazoa > Chordata > Amphibia > Anura > Bombinatoridae > Bombina > Bombina bombina. The sequence continues at coordinate 1,117,941,374 of NC_069502.1, read as the reverse complement.
TAAAGTATTCTTGTAGTGTGTTAAGTAGATCTTTGTAGATTATGGGGTCATCAAGGATAGAGTCGTCTATCCTCCATGTTTTATTTGTGATAGGGATATCTGGCCACAATATCAAGCATGAAACTGGTGCATGGTCAGACCAGGTTATATGGTCAATTTGACAGCGATGAGTAATTGAGAGGCCACATGAGTCTGTATATATGTAATCAAGCCTAGAGTAGCTATTATGAGGTATGGAGTAAAATGAGAAATCCCTAGCTGTCGGGTGTAGTGTACGCCAAACGTCATGAAGCTTTAGGTTAGCAAGAATGTTATTAACCTGACCAATCGTGGAGGTGGGTGTACAGGATATTCCTCTCGAGGTGTCAACCAGTGGATTAGCCACTAAGTTAAAGTCGCCTGCCATGTAGGTGATTCCTCTCGAGTGTTCTAGAACAAGGTCTGAAATGTGTTTTAAGAAGGACTCTTGTCCCTGACTAGGTGAGTAAATAGATACCAGTGTAACGTAGTGTCCAAATAAAGTGCCGACCAAGATCAGAAATCTCCCGTTGGGGTCCCTTTCTATGTGTGTCATGAGGAAGGGGACTGATTTATGAAAGATTATGCCAACCCCTCCTTTTTTATTTTGACCCGATGCGAAGTACGCAAGGGGAAACAGAGGATTGCTCCATTTGGGTTCTTTGCCTTTTTTATAATGCGTTTCCTGTAGGAGGATAACGTGGCTCTGAGATTTATGTAGTTCCCTAAAGGCTATAGATCTTTTGCCAGGATTGTTTAGACCCTTGGCATTGATGGTTGTTAGGGTTATGGAATGGTCGCTGAACTTCCTAGTCTTATGATGTTGAGACATGTTCTGGGACATGTTCGCCCCTGTACGGGAGTGGGCGGGTAAGGAAAAGAAAAAAAAAAAAAAAGGGAGGTGGGGGTGGGGGTGGGTATAAGGGCGTGAAGAGAGAAAAGGAAAGTAAATAGAGTATCGAGAGTGAGAATAAGAACCAAGACTTTGCTACAAGGAAAAATAAAAGGTGTTTACCCTAAGATCTCAAGTGAATCTCAGGAATTATCGTGATAAAGAGGATTAACAACCTTGTAACAGACAGAAAGTACAGTAGTAGGGGAAAAGCCCCTTTGCTGACGTGAATTATATGCAATATGAAATTAAGGCAACAGTACATTTATAGCATATGTAAACATTAAAACTAACCAACCTTTATCATAACTTTTCATAACACTGTGGAACTGGCCTGCTAAGGACAATTAGTATACCAAACTAACTCTAAGTATCATCTCACTGAGTTTGGCCGAGTAAACTAGTTAAGGCCCAGTATCTCGCGACGATCTAATCGACACTAAGAAATTATTGGGATAAAAGTCAAAGGGCTTAAATAACGGATCGTGGCGTAACAATATTTGGTAACCAGCTTGTAAGAGCCCAGTAACACTAGACCTCACTCAGTCTAAATTGTAATGCTTCGACCTGGTCTAAAAGAAGAGTAAAAAAAAAAAAAAGAAAAAAAAGGGGGGAAATGTGGTAGCTGTAACAGACTATTAAATAGGAGGAGGATTATCCTCTCAAGTTCAGAGGGAATGCACAAAATATAGTTATCACAGCAAATTTAGATAAACAGACAGGGATCCTACAAGGACACTAAACCTGTCAGCTTACAGTATAATGTATCTAGCACTAAACAATGAGTAATAGGACAGCCTAGGTATCATCATTAGAGAAAGAGATATACCCAGGTTTCCTACGACGTTCTAAGCGTCACTAAGGAGTGATTGGGGTAAAGGTCAAAGGGCTTAAATAGCGGATCATGGCTTAAAAAGATCCGATACCCTGCTCGTATAAGCCAGAGAATACTTAAACCTTATATTGTCTAAATTATAGTGTCTTGTGCCTTGTGTGACGAGTAACATTTTAGGGCCTGGCCTAAAAAAATAAAAATAAAAAGAATATGTGGTAGCTGTAACAGGCAATTATACAAGAGGAGAATTGTTCTCCCAGTTACAAGGGCATGTACAAAATATGAATATCGCAGCAAATTAAAGTAAACTAGGATCCTGCATAGACACCAAACCTGTCAGAAAAAGTAAAAACATTTTTGCACACATATAGATTAATATATCTTAAATTAAACAGCGAGTATTATAACAATCCAAATATCCTCGTTAAAGAGAGAGATAGACCCAGGTTTTCTTAAGCATATAAGACAGTACTAATGAGCCACTTATGTGAGAGGGAAACATTTTAAAAACATACTTAAAGATTGGTAATTAACCTAACAGTCCAGCAGAAAACATAAAGTTCTACGCCCGAAGGCCAGGAGTACTTTACCCCATAGAGTGTCCTGATGGACGAGTGGATGGATGAGGACCACCCTTGTCAAGGTTGCTGGTAGAGGCGACAGGTATAGCCAGACTGTCGAGAAAATCTCTATGATCCATTCCCGGTCTGAAAATGAAAGTTTTGTTGTTGTTAGTTTCAATAATGGAGACCGGGAAGCCCCATCTATAAGGTATACTGTGATTTCTAAGAGCGGATGTTATGTGGCTTAGGTCTCTTCGTTTTTGCAGAGTCATGGGGGAAAGGTCTGAAAAAACCTGTATCTCTTCGCCCACATGGGTAATCGGGTGTTTCTTCCGAGCTCCTTGAAGAATCTCTTCTTTGTCCTTGTAGCTTAAGAATCTCACAATAATATCCCTTGGGGGAGCTTTGCCAGATGGCTTGGGCCTAAGAGCCCTATGTGCCCTTTCAATAGGGATCTCGGGGGAGGACGGGGAGTCTTTGATAATTCGGAATAAAGCTTGCAGATATCCTTCTATATTTTGGGGGGAGACAGCTTCAGACACTCCTCGGAAACGCAGATTGTTCCTGCGCCCCCTGTTATCCATGTCTTCTAGTTTGTCATTAAGAAATTGTAGGTTCTCTGAGTGATTCTGTGTGTCAGAGGCGTTTTGGCGGATCATTGTTGCGTTATCTTGTGAGGATTTCTCAACTTTGAGAACCCTGGCTTCTAGTGTGGCAAAATCTTTTCTGAGGTCTCCAAACAAGCTCCTCATTTCACTGAGTACTCCCTGGATGTCGTCCTTAGAGGATAAATTGTGTATGTCTGCCTTAGTAATACACTGGGAATGAGTGTCTATGTCTGGGGTGGCTGATCTCTGGGAATCTTGTGTTATTTCCATTGCACCCCCAATAGAGTCGCTGGCTGTATCCAGAGGTTTGAGGTAGTGACTCATGGGCTTAGAGGAACCTAATTTATCCGCTTTGTTTGCTCGCTTGTTAGGCATGCCCTATTTATGATGACTAGGATATAGAGATAAACAGGGTATATGTTAGCGTTTTGGAGCTATAGATACTAATCACTGGGAGTGTCAGTAAAGAGTAAGTGTAGTGACTTGACCCAGTATCTTGGGCACCAACTGTGCTGAAATGTATCCTGAGATAGGCAGCTCTCTATACTGTGGCAGGAGATGGTAAGTGCTTTACTTTGCTGATATCTGGCAACATACAGCAGTCCCAATAAGCCGTGCTATAAGTATAGGCTTGTAGTAGTGCTGAAGCCCAAAAAAGAGATACACTTGCCCCTGGGATTTTTAAATTATAGATATTCGATCAGAGGGAGGGCTGCTGCATTATGTGAGAGAAAGCCACGTGTGAGGGCCAAAAATATGCCTGTCCGGTTCTAACCTGATTATGCAAGTGGTTTCAGTTCCACAGTCTGCGTTGGGATGGTTCAGGGAGGGCCCGGTGTTTACTGCAATGCCAAATTTCTTACCGGGAGTTCAGGTCCCCTCCGGAGTAAGGGCTGCTTAAGGCGATGGAAGAACCGTGTCCTGTTCTGGTCTCAACTACCGGAGACTGTGAGGCCCAGCTTGTTAGAGATGCGTCTAGTTGGCGCTGCACGGGAGGCCGGAGGCAGGTCTAGGTCACGGTGCCAGATTACAGAAGGTTGTCCGTACAGCGCAAGTTGCTACTCTCCCTTACGGCAATCGGGTCTTGGTGTTGGGTGGGTAAATTCCTCAGGGGTCAGTTCTAGTAGCGGGTAGAGCGCCCTGCCAGCCACAAGGCCCGTGCACAAAGTTGGCGCCGCAAGTAAAAGCGGTACTGGAGCGCGGGCTGAATGCCCGGCAGGTATAGGGGTGTGTGACGGCCTCAATCCAGGATCATGCTCAGGGGTATCAAATTGAAATAAAATGAGCGCTATACATTTAGAGTCAGTTCAAGAGAGTTAGAGGTTGGCAAAAAAAAGATTTGTTGCTATAAAAAGCTATATTGTCAGCTTAGGTGGCAGGAGCTCTCCTAGTGTGCGACCATCTTCCAGCGTGGTCAAGCTCCGCCTCGTATATTGCATCTTTTGATCTATGTTATTCGTATCTATCAAATGTATATTGCATCTTTTGATCTATGTAATTCATATCTATCAAATGTATATTGCATCTTTTGATCTATGTAATTTGTATCTATAAAATGTATATTGCATCTATTGATCTATGTAATTCGTATCTATCAAATGTATATTGCATCTTTTGATCCATGTAATTCGTATCTATCAAATGTATATTGCATCTTTTGATCTATGTAATTCGTATCTATCAAATCTATATTGCATATATTGATCTATGTAACCGCATGTCTTATTGTAATACTCTGTCAAGGAAATTATATATCTATCAAATCTATCTATTTATCTATTGAATCTATCTATCAATCGTATTTATCAAATATATATTGCATCTATTGATCTATATAATTCGTATCTATCAAATGTATATTGCATCTATTGATCTATGGAATTCGTATCTATCAAATTTATATTGCATCTATTGATCTATGTAATTCTTATCTATCAAATGTATATTGCATCTATTGATCTATGGAATTCGTATCCATCAAATTTATATTGCATCTATTGATCTATGTTATTCGTATCTATCAAATGTATATTGCATCTTTTGATCTATGTTATTCTTTGTAATTCTCTGTCTGGGAAATTATATATCTATCAAATTATTTATTTATCTATCAAATCTATCTAACTATCAATCGTATCTATCAAATGTATATTGCATCTATTGATCTATGCAATTCGTATCTATCAAATGTATATTGCATCTATTGATCTATGGAATTCGTATCTATCAAATTTATATTGCATCTATTGATCTATGTAATTCATATCTATCAAATGTATATTGCATCTATTGATCTATGGAATTCGTATCTATCAAATTTATATTGCATCTATTGATCTATGTTATTCGTATCTATCAAATGTATATTGCATCTTTTGATCTATGTTATTCGTATCTATCAAATGTATATTGCATCTTTTGATCTATGTTATTCGTATCTATCAAATGTATATTGCATCTTTTGATCCATGTAATTCGTATATATCAAATGTATATTGCATCTTTTGATCTATGTAATTCGTATCTATCAAATGTATATTGCATCTATTGATCTATGTAATTCGTATCTATCAAATGTATATTGCATCTTTTGATCCATGTAATTCGTATCTATCAAATGTATATTGCATCTATTGATCTATGCAATTCGTATCTATCAAATGTATATTGCATCTATTGATCTATGGAATTCGTATCTATCAAATTTATATTGCATCTATTGATCTATGTAATTCATATCTATCAAATGTATATTGCATCTATTGATCTATGGAATTCGTATCTATCAAATTTATATTGCATCTATTGATCTATGTTATTCGTATCTATCAAATGTATATTGAATCTTTTGATCTATGTTATTCGTATCTATCAAATGTATATTGCATCTTTTGATCTATGTTATTCGTATCTATCAAATGTATATTGCATCTTTTGATCCATGTAATTTGTATCTATCAAATGTATATTGCATCTTTTGATCTATGTAATTCGTATCTATCAAATGTATATTGCATCTATTGATCTATGTAATTTGTATCTATCAAATGTATATTGCATCTTTTGATCCATGTAATTCGTATCTATCAAATGTATATTGCATCTTTTGATCTATGTAATTCGTATCTATCAAATGTATATTGCATCTTTTGATCTATGTAATTCGTAAATATCAAATGTATATTGCATCTTTTGATCTATGTTATTCGTATCTATCAAATGTATATTGCATCTTTTGATCTATGTAATTCATATCTATCAAATGTATATTGCATCTTTTGATCTATGTAATTTGTATCCATAAAATGTATATTGCATCTATTGATCTATGTAATTCGTATCTATCAAATGTATATTGCATCTTTTGATCCATGTAATTCGTATCTATCAAATGTATATTGCATCTTTTGATCTATGTAATTCGTATCTATCAAATCTATATTGCATATATTGATCTATGTAACCGCATGTCTTATTGTAATACTCTGTCAGGGAAATTATATATCTATCAAATCTATCTATTTATCTATCGAATCTATCTAACTATCAATCGTATCTATCAAATATATATTGCATCTATTGATCTATATAATTTTTCTATCAAATGTATATTGCATCTATTGATCTATGTAATTCGTATCTATCAAATGTATATTGCATCTTTTGATCTATGTAAATCGCATCTATCAAATCTATATTGCATATATTAATCTATGTAATTCGCATCTATCAAATGTATATTGCATCTTTTGATCTATGTAATTCATATCTATCAAATGTATATTGCATCTATTGATCAATGTAATTCGTATCTATCAAATGTATGAGTTTGGTCTGTCACTGTGAAGCGGGCGTAACCCTTACACTACCTGATCGATACAACATCATATCTGATGTTTTAAAGCCCGTTATTCCAAACAATTTAGGAATGTTAGGTGAGTTAGGCCCTTTATGGGTTAAAACCAGACTCTGCATCAACTATGTAATTTTCCGTGGGAGTTTTGCCATGGATCCCCCTCCGGCATGCCACAGTCCAGGTGTTAGTCCCCTTGAAACAACTTTTCCATCACTATTGTGGCCAGAAAGAGTCCCTATGGGTTTTAAAATTTGTCTGCCTATTGAAGTCAATGGCGGTTCGCCCGGTTCGTTAGATTAGGTGTAATTAGTTTAAACTTCTTGTGATTCTTTTTTATTTTCTGTAATTTAGTGTTTGTTTTTTTGTACTGTAGTTTAATTTATTTAGTTTAATTTTAGGTAATTGTAGTTAATTTATTTAATTAATTTAATGATAGTTTAGTGTTAGGTTTAATTGTAACTTAGGTTAGTATTTATTTTACAGGTAATTTAGTAAGTATTTTAGCTAGGTAGTTATTAAATAGTTAATAACTATTTAATAACTATTGTACCTAGTTAAAATAAATACAAAGTTGCCTGTAAAATAAATATAAATCCTAGAATAGCTACAATGTAACTATTAGTTATATTGTAGCTATATTAGGGTTTATTTTATAGGTAAGTATTTAGTTTTAAATAGGAATAATTTAGTTAATAATATTAATTTTTATTTAGATTTATTTAAATAATATTTAAGTTAGGGGGTGTTAGGGTTAGGGTTAGACTTAGGGTTAGGGGTTAATAAGTTTTATATAGGTGGTGGCATTATAGGGGGGCAGGAAAGGGGTTAATAAATGTAATGTAGGTGGTGGCGGGGTCCGGGTGCAACGGTTTAGGGGTTAAACAATTTATTTAGTCGCGGCGGGGTCCGGGATCCGCAGGATAGGGGTTAATAACTTGAATATAGGTGCCGGCGGTATAGGGGGCGGCATATTAGGGGTTAATAGGTATAATGTAGGTGGCGGCGGGGTCCGGGAGCAGCGGTTTAGGTTTTAATATATTTATTATAGTTGCGGCGGGGTCCAGGAGTAGCAGTTTAGGGGTTAATATATTTATTATAGTTGCAGCGGGGTCCAGGAGCGGCAGTTTAGGGGGTAATAACTTTATTTAGCTGCGGGGTGCTCCGGGAGCGGCGGTTTAGGGGGTAAAACAGTATAGTTTAGTGTGGGTGCTTAGTGACAGTATAGCAAGAAAGCTGCGAAGAAGCCGATGAGCAGCGAGATCGATGACTGTCAGTTAACAACAGTCCGCTGCTCATTTCTCCGTACTTGGTGCGCGGCTTCTTGACAGCTTTCTTGATAACTTTGGTGAGTGTATTCAGGTCCGCGGCAGCGATGGTAGGTGAACTTAGGCGAGCGTATTGGGCCGGCGAATGCAGGAAAGTAGACAGCTTCATAACTAGAGACCAAGGTCTTCAGTTGCGCTTACCTGACGAGCGCAAGTTTAGTTTTTTTTCAACTTGTAATACTTCAATATGGCGCATGATAACATTAGTGCACCACTTGTAATCTAGCCCTATATGGGGAAGTTCAGGTTTGCATTTGAAGTCCTTTTCAAAATAGAATTTGCTTTAATGCAGACAGTAATTTTTACTTACAAAGTAAATAAACAGATTTAAAATAAATAAAATCTAAACTTACCATAATAAGCATATTTTTAAATGTTGTTAATTAACCAATCAGGAAAAAAATGTGATAACATTGTGACGCAAGTCATCACTCATTCGGAGGCAGGCCTAGGTCACGGTGCCAGATTACAGAAGGTTGTCCATACAGCGCAAGTTGCCACTCTCCCTTACGGCAATCTGGTCTTGGTGTTGGGTGGGTAAATTCCTCAGGGGTCAGTTCTAGTAGCGGGTAGAGCGCCCTGCCAGCCACAAGGCCCGTGCACAAAGTTGGCGCCGCAAGTAAAAGCGGTACTGGAGTGCGGGCTGAATGCCCGGCAGGTATAGGGGTGTGACGGCCTCAATCCAGGATCATGCTCAGGGGTATCAAATTGAAATAAAATGAGCGCTATACATTTAGAGTCAGTTCAAGAGAGTTAGAGGTTGGCAAAAAAAGATTTGTTGCTATAAAAAGCTATATTGTCAGCTTAGGTGGCAGGAGCTCTCCTAGTGTGCGACCATCTTCCAGCGTGGTCAAGCTCCGCCTCGTATATTGCATCTTTTGATCTATGTTATTCGTATCTATCAAATGTATATTGCATCTTTTGATCTATGTAATTCATATCTATCAAATGTATATTGCATCTTTTGATCTATGTAATTTGTATCTATAAAATGTATATTGCATCTATTGATCTATGTAATTCGTATCTATCAAATGTATATTGCATCTTTTGATCCATGTAATTCGTATCTATCAAATGTATATTGCATCTTTTGATCTATGTAATTCGTATCTATCAAATCTATATTGCATTTATTGATCTATGTAACCGCATGTCTTATTGTAATACTCTGTCAGGGAAATTATATATCTATCAAATCTATCTATTTATCTATTGAATCTATCTAACTATCAATCGTATTTATCAAATATATATTGCATCTATTGATCTATATAATTCGTATCTATCAAATGTATATTGCATCTATTGATCTATGGAATTCGTATCTATCAAATTTATATTGCATCTATTGATCTATGTAATTCTTATCTATCAAATGTATATTGCATCTATTGATCTATGGAATTCGTATCCATCAAATTTATATTGCATCTATTGATCTATGTTATTCGTATCTATCAAATGTATATTGCATCTTTTGATCTATGTTATTCTTTGTAATTCTCTGTCTGGGAAATTATATATCTATCAAATTATTTATTTATCTATCAAATCTATCTAACTATCAATCGTATCTATCAAATGTATATTGCATCTATTGATCTATGCAATTCGTATCTATCAAATGTATATTGCATCTATTGATCTATGGAATTCGTATCTATCAAATGTATATTGCATCTATTGATCTATGTAATTCATATCTATCAAATGTATATTGCATCTATTGATCTATGGAATTCGTATCTATCAAATTTATATTGCATCTATTGATCTATGTTATTCGTATCTATCAAATGTATATTGCATCTTTTGATCTATGTTATTCGTATCTATCAAATGTATATTGCATCTTTTGATCTATGTTATTCGTATCTATCAAATGTATATTGCATCTTTTGATCCATGTAATTCGTATATATCAAATGTATATTGTATCTTTTGATCTATGTAATTCGTATCTATCAAATGTATATTGCATCTATTGATCTATGTAATTCGTATCTATCAAATGTATATTGCATCTTTTGATCCATGTAATTCGTATCTATCAAATGTATATTGCATCTATTGATCTATGCAATTCGTATCTATCAAATGTATATTGCATCTATTGATCTATGGAATTCGTATCTATCAAATTTATATTGCATCTATTGATCTATGTAATTCATATCTATCAAATGTATATTGCATCTATTGATCTATGGAATTCGTATCTATCAAATGTATATTGAATCTTTTGATCTATGTTATTCGTATCGATCAAATGTATATTGCATCTTTTGATCTATGTTATTCGTATCTATCAAATGTATATTGCATCTTTTGATCCATGTAATTCGTATCTATCAAATGTATATTGCATCTTTTGATCTATGTAATTCGTATCTATCAAATGTATATTGCATCTATTGATCTATGTAATTCGTATCTATCAAATGTATATTGCATCTTTTGATCCATGTAATTCGTATCTATCAAATGTATATTGCATCTTTTGATCTATGTAATTCGTATCTATCAAATGTATATTGCATCTTTTGATCTATGTAATTCGTAAATATCAAATGTATATTGCATCTTTTGATCTATGTTATTCGTATCTATCAAATGTATATTGCATCTTTTGATCTATGTAATTCATATCTATCAAATGTATATTGCATCTTTTGATCTATGTAATTTGTATCCATAAAATGTATATTGCATCTATTGATCTATGTAATTCGTATCTATCAAATGTATATTGCATCTTTTGATCCATGTAATTCGTATCTATCAAATGTATATTGCATCTTTTGATCTATGTAATTCGTATCTATCAAATCTATATTGCATATATTGATCTATGTAACCGCATGTCTTATTGTAATACTCTGTCAGGGAAATTATATATCTATCAAATCTATCTATTTATCTATCGAATCTATCTAACTATCAATCGTATCTATCAAATATATATTGCATCTATTGATCTATATAATTTTTCTATCAAATGTATATTGCATCTATTGATCTATGTAATTCGTATCTATCAAATGTATATTGCATCTTTTGATCTATGTAAATCGCATCTATCAAATCTATATTGCATATATTAATCTATGTAATTCGCATCTATCAAATGTATATTGCATCTTTTGATCTATGTAATTCATATCTATCAAATGTATATTGCATCTATTGATCAATGTAATTCGTATCTATCAAATGTATGAGTTTGGTCTGTCACTGTGAAGCGGGCGTAACCCTTACACTACCTGATCGATACAACATCATATCTGATGTTTTAAAGCCCGTTATTCCAAACAATTTAGGAATGTTAGGTGAGTTAGGCCCTTTATGGGTTAAAACCAGACTCTGCATCAACTATGTAATTTTCCGTGGGAGTTTTGCCATGGATCCCCCTCCGGCATGCCACAGTCCAGGTGTTAGTCCCCTTGAAACAACTTTTCCATCACTATTGTGGCCAGAAAGAGTCCCTATGGGTTTTAAAATTTGTCTGCCTATTGAAGTCAATGGCGGTTCGCCCGGTTCGTTAGATTAGGTGTAATTAGTTTAAACTTCTTGTGATTCTTTTTTATTTTCTGTAATTTAGTGTTTGTTTTTTTGTACTGTAGTTTAATTTATTTAGTTTAATTTTAGGTAATTGTAGTTAATTTATTTAATTAATTTAATGATAGTGTAGTGTTAGGTTTAATTGTATCTTAGGTTAGGATTTATTTTACAGGTAATTTAGTAAGTATTTTAGCTAGGTAGTTATTAAATAGTTAATAACTATTTAATAACTATTGTACCAAGTTAAAATAAATACAAAGTTGCCTGTAAAATAAATATAAATCCTAGAATAGCTACAATGTAACTATTAGTAGCTATTTTATAGGTAAGTATTTAGTTTTAAATAGGAATAATTTAGTTAATAATATTAATTTTTATTTAGATTTATTTAAATAATATTTAAGTTAGGGGGTGTTAGGGTTAGGGTTAGACTTAGGGTTAGGGGTTAATAAGTTTTATATAGGTGGTGGCATTATAGGGGGGCAGGAAAGGGGTTAATAAATGTAATGTAGGTGGCGGCGGGGTCCGGGTGCAGCGGTTTAGGGGTTAAACAATTTATTTAGTTGCGGCGGGTTCCGGGATCCGCAGGATAGGGGTTAATAACTTGAATATAGGTGCCGGCGGTATAGGGGGCGGCAGATTAGGGGTTAATAGGTATAATGTAGGTGGCGGCGGGGTCCGGGAGCAGCGGTTTAGGTTTTAATATATTTATTATAGTTGCGGCGGGGTCCAGGAGTAGCAGTTTAGGGGTTAATATATTTATTATAGTTGCAGCGGGGTCCAGGAGCGGCAGTTTAGGGGGTAATAACTTTATTTAGCTGCGGGGTGCTCCGGGAGCGGCGGTTTAGGGGGTAAAACAGTATAGTTTAGTGTGGGTGCTTAGTGACAGTATAGCAAGAAAGCTGCGAAGAAGCCGATGAGCAGCGAGATCGATGACTGTCAGTTAACAACAGTCCGCTGCTCATTGCTCCGTACTTGGTGCGCGGCTTCTTGACAGCTTTCTTGATAACTTTGGTGAGTGTATTCAGGTCCGCGGCAGCGATGGTAGGCGAACTTAGGCGAGCGTATTGGGCCGGCGAATGCAGGAAAGTAGACAGCTTCATAACTAGAGACCAAGGTCTTCAGTTGCGCTTACCTGACAAGCGCAAGTTTAGTTTTTTTTCAACTTGTAATACTTCAATATGGCGCATGATAACATTAGTGCACCACTTGTAATCTAGCCCTATATGGGGAAGTTCAGGTTTGCATTTGAAGTCCTTTTCAAAATAGAATTTGCTTTAATGCAGACAGTAATTTTTACTTACAAAGCAAATAAACAGATTTAAAATAAATAAAATCTAAACTTACCATAATAAGCATATTTTTAAATGTTGTTAATTAACCAATCAGGAAAAAAAAATGTGATAACATTGTGACGCAAGTCATCACTCATTCTGGTAGGGTGGGAACATTTACAAGTGTGTTTTCACACTGCAATACAATTTAGCCAACAACTTCACATCATTGTGAAACACAGCTTCAGTTTTGTTCAGTGGGAAACTTAAACAGAAATTAACCCTTTCGGTACCAGTGGTTTGAGAAATTTTTCAACCACTGGAGAACAATCTTCATGGATTTACAAGTACATAGGAAAAGTATTATTTTTTCAGCTCCTGTTCAGCTTTCATATAATGACTTTTTAACATTTGTTTTGGATTAAGATATGATGCAATAAATGTGGAAAAAAAAATTCTAATAAAAGCCACAGTTGGTCTGACTATCCAAATAACAAATATATATAGGCACTTATATTTTATAGTCTTTATTAACATAAAATTATTAAATATAAAATTACTATTACCTGGTTTACAAGTAGGGTTGCTACCTCGGCTATGTTTTCCTGGACACTTATGAGTTATACATGCTGCAGGGAACGCAGGGAGGAATATGAATAGTGAATTCATGTTCCCCTTTGCACACCCTGCAGCATGTATAACTCATAAGTGTCCAGGAAAACATAGCCGAGGTAGCAAACCCTTTTTACAAGGTCAGACTACTAAACAGACTAAACATAAATATGTTTTATAAAAGTGCACATATTAAGCAAAATAAAAACCCATAAGTGCAAACTAAAAAGGGAATCACAATAAACAAGTGTAAACTCACAAACAAAAATAAACAACTTGCACAAAATGTGAAAAAACACTTGAGTAAAAATACCAAAATAACTTAAACCACAAAAGGCTAGTCCATGCTCATATTAAGGTTCTTTATATGGCAGAATATAATTGGATGTAAGATCCCTCAGAATCATGTCTCTTTAAAGAAAGAAGAATTTTAAAAAACCATAGCGTAATATATAAGTCTCTTACCCATACTCTTCACACTTGGTACTCACACTTTGCTGAGCTACTATAGCTCTAAGGTTTAGACGCTATTCAATAACCAATGGCTTGTTTCTTCCTCTTCTATTTTTGAGGTGGAGAGTTGCACAACTAAGTACAAACATGCAGCTGTTGTCCCACCATTGTGCACATCCACAAGTACTCTCCTACTTGTACACACCCTCAACAGGTACCCTGCCACCCTTACACACATTCCCCAGGTACTGTCCTACCCTTAATTACAACTCTTAGGTACTTTCCTGCCCTTACACACAACCACCATGTACTCTCCTGCCCTTACAAGCAACCCCCATGTACTCTCCTGCTCTTACACACAACCCCCATGAACTCTCCTGCCCTTACACACAACCCCCATGTACTCTCCTGCCCTTACACACAACCTCAATGTACTCTCCTGCCCTTACACACAACCACCATGTACTCTCCTGCTCTTACACACAACCCCCATGAACTCTCCTGCCCTTACACACAACCACCATGTACTCTCCTGCTCTTACACACAACCCCCATGAACTCTCCTGCCCTTACACACAACCTCCATGTACTCTCCTGCCCTTACACACTACCACCATGTACTCTCCTGCCCGTACAAACAACCCCCATGTACTCTCCTGCTCTTAAACACAACCCCCATGTACTCTCCTGCCCTTACACACAACCCCCATGTACTCTCCTGCCCTTACACACAACCCCCATGTACTCTCCTGCCCTTACACACAACCCCCATGTACTCTCCTGCCCTTACACACAACCTCCATGTACTCTCCTGCCCTTACACACAACCCCCATGTACTCTCCTGCCCTTATGCACAACCTACATGTACTCTCCTGCCCTTACTCACAACCCCATGTACTCTCCTGCCCCTTACACACAACCTCCATGTACTCTCCTTCCCTTACACACAACCCCCATGTACTCTCCTGCCCCTTACACACAACCGCATGTACTCTCCTGCCCTTACACACAACCTCCATGTACTCTCCTGCCCTTACTCACAACCCCATGTATTCTCCTGCCCCTTACACACAACCTCCATGTACTCTCCTTCCCTTACACACAACCCCCATGTACTCTCCTGCCCCTTACACACAACCGCATATACTCTCCTGCCCTTACACACAACCTCCATGCCCTCTCCTGCCCTTACTCACAACCCCATGTACTCTCCTGCCCCTTACACACAACCTCCATGTAATCTCCTTCCTTTACACACAACCCCCATATACTCTACTGTCCTTACACACAACCACCAAGTACTCTCCTGCCCTTACACACAACCTCCATGTACTCTCCTGCCCTTACACACAACACCCATGTACTTTCCTGTCCTTACACACAACCTCCATGTACTCGCCTTCCCTTACACACAACCCCCATGTACTCTACTGCCTTTACACACAACCCATGTACTCTACTGCCTTTACACACAACCCCCATGTACTCTACTGCTCTTACACACAACCTCCAGTTACTCTACTGCCCTTCTGGCACACCCCAGATTTTATTCTATATTTATATTACTCTATCAGATTTCCATGACGATCACCTAACAACCACCCACCTAAGCCCTATTTTGGTGCGTATATGTGATGATCGGGTGTTATTGGATTAATAATAAAATTACTTATACCTCAAACTACTACTCTTCCACTTGTTTACCCTATGTGGAAATTAAACATATTGAACCCCTGCTACCTACAGAATACCTGGAATTTTCAGATGTGTTTGATTTAAAAGAAGCAAAAAATCTTCCCCTACACAGGCCATATGATTGCCCCATAGACACCAAAGCAGGGGAAAAAATTCCTTTTGGGCGAATATTTCCACTATCCCAGAAAGAATTACATTTTAGGGATTATTTGGATGAAAATTTAAGGAAAGGCTTCATTTCTCCCTCCACATCATCAGCATTTTTTGTCACTAGCAAAGATGGGTCCCTTAGACCCATTGACTACAGAGCCCTAAATTCCATAACAGTTAAAAATCGATATCTTCTTCCTCTCATCCCTGAGCTTCTTGAAAGATTAAATGAAGCCACTATATTCACTAAGCTAGACGTAAAAGGGGCCTATAATTTAATCAGAATAAAGAGTGGAGATGAGTGGAAGACTGCGTACAGAACCAGATACAGTCTTTTTCAGTACAATGTCATGTCTTTTGGCTTATCCAATGCACCAGCTACTTTTCAGTTTTTGCCATTTTTAACCCCTTAATGACCGGACCATTTTTCAATTTTCTTACCCTTAATGACAATGGCTATTTTTACATTTCTGCAGTGTTTGTGTTTAGCTGTAATTTTCCTCTTACTCATTTACTGTACCCACACATATTATATGCCGTTTTTCTCGCCATTAAATGGAATTTCTAAAGATACCATTATTTTCATCATATCTTATAATTTACTATAAAAAAAATATAAAATATGAGGAAAAAATTGAAAAAAACACACTTTTTCTAACTTTGACCCCTAAAATCTGTTACACATCTACAACCACCAAAAAACACCCATTCTAAATAGCTTATACATTTTGTCCTGAGTTTAGAAATACCCAATGTTTACATGTTTTTTGCTTTTTTTGCAAGTTATAGGGCAATAAGTACAAGTAGCACTTTGCTATTTCCAAACCACCTTTTTTTAAAATTAGCGCTAGTTGCATTGGAACACTGATATCTTTCAGGAATCCCTGAATATCCCTTGACATGTATATTTTTTTTTTTAGTAGACATCCCAAAGTATTGATCTAGGCCCATTTTGGTATATTTCATGACGCCATTTCACCGCCAAATGTGATCAAATAAAAAAAATTGTTGACTTTTTCACAAATTTTTCCACAAACTTTAGGTTTCTCGCTGAATTTATTTACAAACATCTTGTGCAATTATGGTATAAATGGTGTTAAATACTTCTCTGGGATCTCCTTTGTTCAGAAATAGCAGACATATATGGCTTTGGCGTTGCTTTTTTGTAATTAGAAGGCTGCTAAATGCCACTGCACACCACGCGTGTATTATGCCCAGCAGTGAAGGGGTTAATTAGGGAGCTTGTAGGGAGCTTTTAGGTTTAATTTTAGCTTTATTGTAGTGTAGTAGACAACCCAAATTATTGATCTAGGCCCATTTTAGTATATTTCATGCCACCATTTCCCCGCCAAATACGATCAAATAAAAAAAAACTGTTACATTTTTCACAATTTTAGGTTTCTCACTGAAATTATTTACAAACAGCTTGTGCAATTATGGCACAAATGGTTGCAAATGCTTCTCTAGGATTCCCTTTGTTCAGAAATAGCAGACATATATGGCTTTGGCTTTGCTTTTTGGTAATAATAAGGCCGTTAAATGCTGCTGCGCACCACACTTGTAAAATGCCCAGCAGTTAAGGGGTTAATTAGGTAGCTTGTAGGGTTAATTTTTAGCTTTAGTGTAGAGATCAGCCTCCCATCTGACACATCCCACCCCCTGATCCCCCCTGACCCCCCTCACACAGCTCTCTTCCCTCCCCCACCCCACAATTGTCCCCGCCATCTTAAGTACTGGCAGAAAGTCTGCCAGTACTGAAATAAAAAGCATTTTTTTTTTTTATTATTATTTTCTTCATACAGTCTGCAGTGATGGATCCCCCTTACCTTACAACCTCCCTGATCCCCCCCATACATCTCTCTAACCCTCCCCCCTACCTATTTGCCGCCATCTTTGGGTACTGGCAGCTGTCTGCCAGTACCCAATTTGCCCCCAAAAATAGTTTTTTTTTAGTTTTTTATTTAAAACATTAGTTTTCTGTAGTGTAGCTGGCCCCCCTCAATGACCTACATCCCTCCCCCTCCCAGATCCCTTACGTGACAATGGAGATCCCTTCCTTCAACTGCATCTTTATTTTTTTTAAGAGGAGTGCAACCGCCGAGAGTACTACATTTGAGCCGATCGGGCTAGAAGTTAGAATAAAAAAGAAGCAAGCGCAATTGAAAGGATTTGCTCCCACCCACCAACAAATGTATTAGCCGCAATAGCCGATGCAGAGAGGGACAAAGAGTGGCCCTCTCTGCATCGGTGGGTAAAATATGGGATTGCAGTGATGGCTCAATGTTGAGGCATCACTACAATACCATGTAAGCAGCTGGAAGCGATCATGATCGCTTCCAGCACTTCAAACAACAGAGGACGTACCAGGTACGTCAATTGTCATTAAGGGGAGCTTTTCCTATGACGTACCTGGTACGTCCTCTGTCATTAAGGGGTTAAATATTTAATAGATGTGTGTGCTGTAATATATATGGATGATATCCTTGTTTATTGAAAGAATATGTCAGAACACACAAAACATGTAAGATGGGTACTAGCTAGATTAAAGGGACAGTCTAGGCCAAAATAAACTTTCATGATTCAGATAGAGCATGTCATTTTAAACAATTTTCCAATTTACTTTTATCACCAATTTTGCTTTTTTCTCTTGGTATTCTTAGTTGAAAGCTTAACCTAGGAGGTTCATATGCTAATTTCTCAGACCTTGAAGGCCACCTCTTTTCAGAATGCATTTTAACAGTTTTTCACCACTAGAGGGTGTTAGTTCACGTATTTCATATAGATAACACTGTGCTCGTGCAGTTATCTGGGAGCAGGCACTGATTGGCTAGACTGCAAGTCTGTCAAAAGAACTGAAATAAAGGGGCAGTTTGCAGAGGCTTAGATACAAGATAATCACAAAGGTTAAAAGTATATTATTATAACTGTGTTGGTTATGCAAAACTGGGGAATGGGTAATAAAGGGATTATCTATCTTTTAAAACAATAAAAATTCTGGTGTAGACTGTCCCTTTAAGAGAACATAAGCTTTTTGCCAAAATAGAGAATTGTAAATTCAATGTAAAGACAATAAAATTCCTGGGTTACATTATTTCCCCCAAATGAATTAAAATGGACCCAGAAAAAGTTTGTGCAATTATTAACTGGCCAAGACCAACAACAGAGATTTTTGGGATTTTCAAACTTTTACAGAAGATTTATATATCATTTTTGCTCAATTGTAAAACCTCTTACCAAATTAACGGGTAAACAAAGATTTACTTGAAAAAAAGCTTATGATCAATTAAAACATAGCTTCACCAACGCTCCAATCCTTCAATTACCAAACCCAGAACATCAATTTACTCATAAAGTTGATGCATCAAATGTTGGAATTGGAGCTGTTCTTTCTCAAAGAAGCCTCACCTCATCTGCTTTCCATCCTGTTGCTTACTTCTCCAGATTGCTAACTCCAGCAGAAGTAAACTATTCCATGGGGGATAAAGAACTCTTAGCAATAAAATGTGCACTGGAACATTGGAGACATTTTTTAGAAGGATGTAGTAAACCATTCTTTATTTTTACTGATCACAAAAATCTCCAGTACTTAAAAAACAATAAAACTCTCTCATCAAGACAAGTACGTTGGGCCCTTTTCCTTGATTTTTTCAATTTTCTCATTACATACAGACCAGGTTCCAAAAACATAAAAGCTGATGCCCTATCTCGCTCTTTAGAATCCATACCTGAAAAAGAGGAATTACAACATATCACTCCACCTAAAAAATTCCTAGCAGTAATAACTACTTTACATTTAGATATATTACATGCTCTGCAGACCGATTCTACAATTCCCTCTTCCTGCACAAAGAATGACTCTTCTGGTCTTTACTTACATGAAAATTTAACTTATGTTCCACCTTCATTAAGAAAAACACTTCTTCAACATTATCATGACTCTCCTCTATCAGGACATCCTGGAATCATCAAGACTCAAGAACTCATCAGTCGAAATTTCTGGTGGCCACAGGTTAAGCAAGACATTTATAAATATGTTCAAACTTGTCAAACTTGCGCAAGAAACAAAAAAGACCATCACAAACCTTTTGGACTTACCTCCATCAAACAACTTAACTACTATATATACTGATATTAGCTGCAAGTAACAGACAAATGGCAACTCACGTGTTTGCAGGCGCCACCAATGGTGCGTGGAGGCGAGCTGGGGCACACCGGTCCCCCCAGCGAGACAAACCCTGGTTATTTCAGGAGGCTTGAGTGGAAACAGATCCCCAACACAGCATCAAGCCAACACAACAAAAAAAAACAACAATAAAGTGCTATAACAAGAGGTAATGACATACACAATATGCTGAAGAATATGTAAATCTTTTAATTGTAACAATTGATGGTAAACCCCATCTACATATATAACCATACTATAGTGATATGCCAAATATATATTTATTAAGAAGTATATAACAAATACATCATAGTTGATACAAAACATGTTACAAGGAGGAGGATATTGTAGCAAGAAATCTAAATATGAATGCAAATATTTCATTATATCTGACACATACTGTATGTATTGCATAACCAAAATATGTGAACAGTTGATAATGACAAAAATAAAAATGAGAAATGATACATAAAATAAAAGAATCAAAATTGCAATATACACAATAGAGAACTAGAACAAGAGGTCATGATTTACATGATTCACCCGAAAAGAAGTGTGCTGTAGTATGTGATGGTATTTACCGTCAATTGTTACAATTCAAAGATTTACATATCCTTCAGCATATTGTGTATGTCATTACCTCTTGTTATAGCACTTTATTGTTGTTTTTTGTCATGTTTAATATTTTCTCTGCAAGTAATATAGCAACTAGATAGAAAGTGTTTTAGCTGCATGTACGATAGTTTCTTTATTTAGTTTTGTTTACAATTATGTTTTTAATGTCAGACATAGGCACTGTTATATGGTTCTAGTATGACACCTACCTGTATTCCTACACCCACTCACCTGCAATCAATTGGTGAGCGTGCTAGAACAAGTTTGTGTAGCAGTTATAAACCTGTGTCTTAGTTATCATTATTAGCCTGATGAAACAGTGGTATACCCACTGAGAAACGCGCTGTTTTTAAATAAACTCCTTTTAACTGGAACTATCGTTTTATTGTATACTTTATATACAATCTCAGCAATTCTTTTTACTACCTTTTATTGCCTAATTGGTAACCTGGGTGCTCTTTTGCACTGCCTTCCAGCCTGTCTGGCTAAACTGTTTGCACATTCAGCTAATTGAGCTGACACCCTGCAGGAATCCTTTTTACAGGACTGGATTGATGCTGTGTTGGGGATCTGTTTCCACTCAACCCTCCTGAAATAACCAGGGTTTGTCTCACTGGGGGGACCGGTGTGCCTCAGCTCGCCCCCACCAACCATTTGTGGTTCCTGCAAACACGTGAGTTGCCATTTGATTGTTACTTGCAGTACTTCACATGTCCTAACATACTCACCCTATGAAGCGCCTCCATTTCTTCTTTTTCATATATCTCTAGTATCGTTTGGGACTCAGGATCCCCACCATTGGAGAGCCGAATCATTGGGTCACTCATCCACTCTGACAATCTGTATATCCAATGGGTTTTGGTTTGTGGATCACCATTTGATTAAAGGAACATTATATTGCACATTTCATTCATACAAGGGCATACTTTATGCTATTCCTTGATCATACACTTGTGGACTCTCTTCAACAATTCCCAATTGTGTTTTTTTTTTTTTATTATTACTTTTTAATGTTGTAGTAATTATTCATACACTGCCTCACTGCTATTACTTTTATTTTGATATTTTATTGGTTATTAATTTTGTCACATTTTATCTAATATATACCACTTAGATTAGTTATTGTTACAGTTACACTACACAAACTACATGTGGCACCTTTTACTGTTGCATTTTCGATTGTTGCACTTTACACTAACACTTCTTGTAGTGTTATATAATTGTTTTTTTCATACTTTTATAGTCACATACTGTATATCAAAATTGTGCATATATTTTTAGGTATGTGCATGTATATATCTATTTAGATATTTTAGGTTCTTTGTGTTTGTATCACATACCAGTATCACTGAATATTGGTGGGTGCCCCCTAGTTTGTTTTAGTACGCCGTTGGTACTCCATCTGGTGCACTTATATACAAACATTTTATATATATACTAGTCCTAAAGCCCGTGTACACGGGCCAATTTTTTAGGTACCGCGGTTCTAACCCTTGCTCCCTCTCTCTCCCCCCTCTCTTTTGCGCTCTCTCTCCCCCCTCTCTTTTGCGCTCTCTCTCCCCCCTCTCTTTTGAGCTCTCTCTCTCCCCCTCTTTTGTGCGCTCTCTCTCCCCCTCTCTTGCGCTCTCTCCCCCTCTCTTGCGCTCTCTCTCTCTCCCTCTTTTGCGCTCTCTCTCTCTCTCCCTCTTTTGCGCTCTCTCTCCCACCTCTCTTTTAAGCTCTCTCTCCCCCCTCTCTTTTAAGCTCTCTCTCTCCCCCCTCTCTTTTGAGCTCTCTCTCCCCCCTCTCTCTCCCCCTCTCTCTCTCCCTCTTTTGCTCTTCCCCCCTCTTCTGCTCACTTTCTTTCTTTCCTTTTTCCTCTGTTTTGGTCTCTCCCGCCGGCCACGCCCCTCCCGCGAGGCCACGCCCCCTCGTCACACCCGCCGGCCACACTCCCTCATCATGCCCGCCGGCCACGCCCCCTCGTCACGCCTGCCACGGCAGCCGGCCACGCCCCCATCACGGCACGCCCGACGCCGGTCACGCCCCCACCAGACAGCTTCCGCAGTGCGCACTACTCTGCAGCTGAAGGCCAGGTATGTTTGTCACGTGCAGTCTCTACTGCGCATGACTGCATCTGACAAACATACTTGGCCAATTATTATATAGGATATATATACAGTATCTCACAAAAGTAAGTACACCCCTCACATTTTTGTAAATATTTTATTATATCTTTTCATGTGATAATACTGAAGAAATGACACTTTGCTACAATGTAAAGTAGTGAGTGTACAGCCTGTATAACAGTGTAAATTCACTGTCCCATCAAAATAACTCAACACACAGCCATTAATGTCTAAACCGTTGGCAACAAAAGTGAGTACACCCCTAAGTGGAAATGTCCAAATTGGGCCCAATTATCCATTTTCCCTCCTCGGTATCATGTGACTCGTTTGTGTTACAAGGTCTCAGGTGTGAATGAGGAGCAGGTGTGTTAAATTTAGTGTTATCGCTCTCACACTCTCTCATACTGGTCACTGGAAGTTCAACATGGCACCTCATGGCAAAGAACTCACTGAGGATCTGAAAAAAATAATTGTTGCTCTACATAAAGATGTCCTAGGCTATAAGTTGATTGCTAAGACCCTGAAACTGAGCTGCAGCATGGTGGGCAAGGCCATACAGTGGTTTCACAGGACAGGTTCCACTCAGAGCAGGCCTTGCCATGGTCAACCAAAGAAGTTGAGTGCACATGCTCAGCGTCATATCCAGAGATTGCCTTTGGGAAATATACGTATGAGTGCTGCTAGCATTGCTGTAGAGGTTGAAGGGGTGGGGGGTCAGCCTGTCAGTGCTCAGACCATACGCCGGACACTGCATCAAATTAGTCTGCATGGCTGTCATCCCAGAAGGAAGCCTTTTCTAAAGATAATGCACAAGAAAGACTGCAAAAGGTTTGGGGCATACTCAAACGGAAGGTGGGGGTGCGCAAGGTCTCTAACATCCAACAGCTCCATGATGTCGTCATGGAGGAGTGGAAGAGGACTCCAGTGGCAACCTGTGAAGCTCTGGTGAATTCCATGCCCAAGAGTGTTAAGGCAGTGCTGGAAAATAATGGTGGCCACACAAAATATTGACACTTTGGGCCCAATTTGGACATTTCCACTTAGGGGTGTACTCACTTTTGTTGCCAAAGGTTTAGACATTAATGGCTGTGAGTTGAGTTATTTTGAGGGGACAGCACATTTACACTGTTATACAGGCTGTACACTCACTACTTTACATTGTAGCAAAGTGTCATTTCTTCAGTGTTGTCACATGAAAAGATATAATAAAATATTTACAAAAATTTGAGGGGTGTACTCCCTTTTGTGGCATACTGTATATATATATATATATATATATATATATATATATATATATATATATATACAGTATGCCACATTAGCCAGTGGGTAATCTTTTATTTTTTCTTTGCTGCATATAAAAGGGACATTTTTAATATGTTACTGCTCTTTTATATGCATGATAGCAATTTTTTACAGTTCACTGTACTGGCCCTTTATGAAAGCAGAGAAATGGCAAACTACTCTCATGTGCTGTACTCAGTATTACAGTGCTGTACTATAAATGCAGGTGGAACAACTTCCTCAGCAGTGGTCACGTGATCACTAGGAACATGTGCTATTGTGAAACGGTGCAAATTAAGTTGGTGTAGAAAGATGGCTACATATATATATATATATATATATATATACAGATTAACGTGCACCAGAACATATGTTATCTACATGTTAATTTGTCTGTGTTCTCTGGTTTATATTGGCAAAACAATAGCGAGTTTTAGGGACCGGATGGCAAATCTCCGTTGTGCAATTCGTGAAGCGTTAAAAGAAGGGGATTCGGAACAACCAGTGGCTCAGCACTTTGCTGAACAAAATCACAGTTTATCCAGCATTAGGTCAATGTTGATTGACCATGTGCCCCCACTGAGGAGAGGTGGTAATAGGGATAAGAGGTTGCTACAAGTGGAAACAAAATGGATTCACATGTTGGACACATTGGTCCTTAAGGGACTGAATACTGTCCTTGACTTCGGACCGTTCTATATCAAATGACTGCATCCGAACTTATCAGCCACGGATTTATGTAAGGCTACCCGAAATTATTCACATGGATCTTCATCCTAGTGGGTACCCACGGGTTTCTACACATACTTTAAGTGACATGAAGGGGGCGATTATTGTATATACATAGGTTAGGTTTAATTTAGTCCTCTGTCCAAATTTATATTTATGTGATGACCATAATTATTTGAACATATTAATTGGTAATTCTCTATACCTCTGCTGTTTATGTATGGCGATATATGTTTACTTATAGTTTAGGATAAATTTTGTTTTTAACTTTATTTGTGCTCCTGATTTGCGATCACCGTCTCACACTTATGCCAGCAGTACCTGACTATTATACGATTGCCGATACACATATGACTAATATGGGCACTTGTGCTTACATAATGCTTTAATCTAGCTGCATATCGTAAGACAGCTTAGCATTATGAGGGAGGCATTGTGTACCGGTTTCCATAGTCACAGGTGAGAGCGTGATTGGCCGGTGTTGTAACGCATGGTTACGTTGCGTGATGACGTCACAACGTGATCAGTGGATCGCATTCAGGAATACAAACGGGTCTGTGTATATAAGGCAGCTTGTGTTTGTGTATGATAGGTGAGTATTTTGGTTATTGGGTTGCTAATGACTATGTGACATTTGACAAAGGTGTTTTTTAAACACCGAAACGTTATGTCGTTTTAACTTTTGGAATCTTATTAAAAGTTACTTTTTATGTAAACAGTGAGTGCCTTTTTTTCTGAAATTGTATATATATATATATATATATATATATATATATATATAGTAATCTGGTCTTCAGGCCAACCCACCAGATGCCAGCTGCCTGGGTGCAAAAATATGGCTCAATATAGTAACAAACAATTGAACTCACAGGTCTTTCACAAACCAAAATAAGAATTTATTGGAACATTTTCGAGGATATAATCCCCTTCATCAGCAAGAGAAACACAAGTGTATAAAAATACATCCAACACAGTGCATACCTCATTCCCATACAAGTGGCGGCAAACTGTATTGGAACGCTAGCCTGCGTTCCACTGTCTCGTGAAACCGGAAGTGTACATCCATCACTTCCAGTGGTGTGCCACTAAACGATGTTCTATACATCTTACTTAAAACATTGTATAAACACAAAAGTAATATATCAACAAGATTGTGCAGGACAAATAAATGTGAAGTATCTGGTGTCACCCTTATTCATGAATGTGTAAAGCTCCAGATTAATTACTGTCATTGTAAGCTGAAGTGCAGCCCACCTCCTTTGTTTGTTGGGTAACCATGGTTACCTCCCGTGTTATAGTTATTTGCTAACTCTGTGCTATACTTTTAAGGAAAAGATAGGGCTAATGACACCCTATGGAGGTGTGCTGATGATTAATGGCAGTGTGCCAGAATCGATCAGATGTTAGGCAGCTCTCCCAAAGGTAATAAGTCACATGGATATCCTGTAGAACAGAAAAGAAGGTGCCACATAGAACAGTATCATCAAGTAAATGGAGCATACAATCTTGATTTCAAACTCAGATAAGGAGTGGCACTCATGGTGCCAGAAACAGCAGGCCGGGACCTCTTAGTCGCCCGACAGACTCAATCAGCAGTATCTGCAATCCGGTCACGTGGGTACATCTCACCAATCAGAGGCGACAGATTCTTCACGCCTTCCAGTAGTAGTACCAATCAGCACGGCCGAATCAGGGGGTGTGTGTGAAGAGCCCTCCGTGCCAACAAACTTGCTGTACGAGCTCGGCAAATCCAAAAGTGGTTAAAAATGGACAAAAAATATGAGCAAGGGTATAAAAAGCTTAAAACAAATTTATTAAAACATGTAAAACACAATAACGTGTTTCTCAGCTACGCAGAGCCGTTTCATCAGGCTGTAAAATGCAAACTATCCCCTTGCTCTATTAGTACCTCCCTCTACCCAATCAGATGGTAAGAAGATTCACACTCACCTAAACGTACAATTTTGTATTAGTCATGGTATATATACTATCTCATATAGTGATAAGCATAATAGTGCCATGATCAATCGTAAATACAATAAATCCACATTATTATTACATACATTCAAAATGCTATATACGTATGCTCATCGACATGCTACAATAATGTTTAACCATATACTACCCACATACAGAGGTCCCAAAGCTTTTATACTAGACATTGCAATAGATTAATTTATACTTTGTCAAATATAACTATTAACTTACCAACTAAATATAAGGCTATTAACCACACTCTGATGTTTTATTGGACATTGTCCTTACACTAGTTAAAAATAACTCTGCTAATTAAATAATCACCCTCTGTTGTTTAATTACCCTTCTATTTAACTTGAATATATGGTCTAATGGGTACGCTAGCTGATGTATCCTTACAGTTCAGCATGGGTTCTATCTAGGACAAGAGCTAGTCTACTCTAAGTGTATATATGTACTCCTATTATTATCATATGAGTATAAAATAGTGACCCCAGATTAAGGTAACGGGGTGATAAAATAAACTATAATAATAAACATAATAGAATCACACATGTGGATCTCCCCCACAGTTAACCAGGCTACCGGGTGGTCTACCTCCTATATATAAATCTCCATATAGGCTACAGTACTTACCATTCACTTGATATTATAATTCTAACCTCTAATCATAGATGATCTTACAATTTTAACCTCTAATGGTAGATGATATTGGATCGTTTAAGGAAGTTTAAGGAGATCCTTATAATGTCTATCATATATGTCACTGGGTTACAAAAATCACAGACCCTATATGCCCTTATATGTGTGTGGTATTACATCACAGTGTGTCTCAACAATCATGCAATATAGTTTTATATATTTATAGTTTTAAAAGAAAAAGCTGCCTCAGTCCAATTTAGTTTTGTGAATTTTATTTCAAGCGAACAAACATAGGCGACGTTTCGGGCAGTGCCCTTTCTCAAGCCAAGTGATTACAACAACATTTAAGTGATATATTTATAGGTAGTGAAATTTGTGAATACAGGTGAAAACATTTTATTCATTAAAATTTAAAGAAACAGTGCTATTTGGTTTCAATATGGATCATTGTAAATATCTTTCTTATTTGTATAACTTTTTCATGTACTAGTGTTTCTTATTTATTTATTTTTTTAGTAAAAAGTGTCTTATTAATTTATTACTTATATTGTGATAACCGTTACATGTATTATAGAAATCTTTAAAGTACATTTACAATTTTTTACATAATTTAACATAGGTATCACAAAGAACAAAAAAAAAACTTTATCTTTGACCTTTATAGATGTGACAAGATGTTCAATATGAATATATATTTCTATCTCATAATTGGTCTAAAATTCCTTTTATATTTTCTTCTTCAATTTTAAAAATGTCATTATTTGGACCAAGAGAGAGATATATAGTCATAAATTGGAGGAAGTATATTTTATTAAGAATTATTATAAAATTATTTTCATTATTTTTTAGTTACTTTTTTATGCTTTATTTGACTTTCTTTTTTCCAATTTGGTTCTTTTTCTTAATCCGTTGAGAATCTCAATCTATTTAGAAAAAGGAAAGATCATTTTTTTGCTTTATATATGTTTCAAAAGATCTAATACATAGGTTACAGAAATAGAAACAGAATATAGTTTTTGTTCAGGCCTTTTGGCCACATACTTTCTAATGTATTAATCCATGCTACTTTCTTTTATTTTAATTGTTTTGTTCTAAACCTGTCCTCTTCTCTGTTTAGGTATTTGTTCCAATACTTGGAATCTTAATTGACTGGTATCATGATTCATTTTGCTAAATGAGCTGATACTGGTAGATCTGATACACCCTTTCGACATGTATATTTATGGTGTATGATTCTGTCTTTTACTTTTTGTGTAGTCTCACCAATATATATTAAACCACACTGGAATTTTAAGGATACATTACATAATCTGTTTAGCAGGTGAACAATCCCTGAAGTTTTATTTATTTACCAGTTTGAAGATGTTCTATTGTATTATCTCTAATTTCACTATTACAGTGTGAACAATTATAGCATGGATGTGTTGGAATTCTGGTATATTAGGATAGCTGTTTTTTTAAATATACCAATGTTTTTTTCACTATGCCTACAATTTTATTACTATTTATATTGTACTTACTAACAAATGGAATTATTTTTACATTTTTATCTCTTTTTCTTTGTCCAATTATGGTTCTCTATCCATTTGTTCAACCTTTTTCAGTTCAATATTTAGTAATTTTTTGGATAGCCTCTCTCTATAAATTTATTTTGCATTTCCTTTAGTCTAATTACACATTAATCCTGTTTACTTACAATTCTTTTAACTCTCATGAATTGTGATTTCGGTAAGGATTTTAGAGTATTGTCAGGATGACAATTTTTATCTGTTTATACATACGATATATATATATATATATATATATATATATATATATATATATATATATATATATATATATATATATAAAACGTAACACCCAAGTAGCCAGCTTCCTAGGTGCTGGATGACAAATAATAATTAATAAAATAATGAGGGGAAACTATTCTTCTCTTTCCTCAGAAAACAAAGTTAAATTTAATTTTCTTTTTGAAATGTCAAATAAATTTCTCATAATTATATATATATATATATATATATATACTGTATTTATATATATATATATGCACAGTATATATATATATATATATATATATATATATATATATATATATATATATATATATATATATATATATATATATATATAATAGATAGTTAGAGCCCAGCACCATAAGTTTCAATACTGGCTTCCAGCTTGTGTGCTCGTTACTGTGGAGTATCAGCCACACTCCAAAAGATACAGTCCATATATGCAAAGTGTAACAGCACCACAGCACAGTCTTACTTCTTAGAGGTGAAAAAATATTTTATTGAGGTACAACAACCATAAAAAAGCGACGTTTCGGACCTACATGGTCCTTATTCATGCATAGTTAAAATACAACTGAACAAACATTTAAAAAGGGTATCAGAGCCAATCAGGGTTTAGTGCTGTGAACTAATTGGTTTAACTCATACCTGTCCAGGTATTGCAATTTGCTTTACTTAAGTGCCCCCTGGTGGCCCCAAAACACATAACATTTTAAAACAAAAGAATATCTTATAAAAACAAATACAAATCATAGTCCCTATTCAGACCATAAGGGTGTAAAGTATTCAAACGTTTAATCCACCATACTTCTTTTTGTTTTGACTTTAATTCCCTATTGCCCCCTCTTCTATGTATGGGAATATGGTCTATAATTTGAAAGCGGAGTTGGCTAACTGTGTGTCCCATTTGTGTAAAATGTGCAGAAACTGGTAATGACAAATCTTTAGATTTAATAGAGGCCTTATGTTGGCTGAACCTATCCCTGGCAGCCTGGGTGGTCTCGCCAATATAACAAAGCCCACATGGGCATTTAAGTAAATAGATTACATAATTGGTCTGGCATGTATATAATAAACGTTTGAATACTTTACACCCTTATGGTCTGAATAGGGACTATGATTTGTATTTGTTTTTATAAGATATTCTTTTGTTTTAAAATGTTATGTGTTTTGGGGCCACCAGGGGGCACTTAAGTAAAGCAAATTGCAATACCTGGACAGGTATGAGTTAAACCAATTAGTTCACAGCACTAAACCCTGATTGGCTCTGATACCCTTTTTAAATGTTTGTTCAGTTGTATTTTAACTATGCATGAATAAGGACCATGTAGGTCCGAAATGTCGCTTTTTTTATGGTTGTTGTACCTCAATAAAAGAATTTTTCACCTCTAAGAAGTAAGACTGTGCTGTGGTGCTGTTACACTTTGCATATATGGACTGTATCTTTTGGAGTGTGGCTGATACTCCACAGTAACGAGCACACAAGCTGGAAGCCAGTATTGAAACTTATGGTGCTGGGCTCTAACTATCTATTGTTTATTCATGGAATCAGCTGAGCCACGAGCACCTGCAGCGAGTGAAAACACTATGGAGGGTAAACAACCATCTATGTTCTCCTATTCAGACATTGATGCTGCACGCATCACTTCTTTAGCCCTGGGATCAAGGAATTTTCTAAGGGATACTGCTGAAGTTGATATCAAGAAAGAGTATGAAAAAACAAAAAGAAAATTAATATCCCTGGAACTGCATTCAGTTACACTTGCAGAATACTATCGTATTAAAAGGATCCCTAGGGGCTTAAGGGTAAAGTTAAGACCTACTATCCTGTCTAATATTGAAATCTATAAAAATAAGTTTGAAAGTATATTGAACAAATGTTCATTTGACCTAATTGTCCTGACGGTGGAATGTCTGCAAATTGAAATTGAAAAACAGAAAAAGGCTGTACAAGACACAGAACGAGCTATGGAAACTAAACTTACCTTGGAGATGTTAAAGACCACCAAAGATGAAATTGATGCCTTGTTATCACAGTACCGTTTGGAGCTTGAAGAAAGAAAAAGGGTTAAGTTCGTGAGAGACGAGCTGGATTACGCTAACCATCGAGTCTACCATTGGTCACATGACAATGCGTCTAGGTCACGTGAGGGCCTACGCTGGAGGAGAACGCCGAGAGTAACAACGGATCAAGATCAGGACAAGGCTGAAAACACATCATCCGGGGAAAGTTTTTTAGACTACGGTTCGGAAGGAGACACCGGAGGGGAGGGCGGAAGCACCGCCGATCAAAGAGAGCCCAGGATGTATACCCGCAGTGCATGGAACCAACAGCGGCAATTATACAGGCCGCACAGACAGCAGAGAGGAGGGAGACATTGACGGGGCATGAGAAAATAACAACACAGGTAAATGAACTACCTAAAATTAAAACCCCTGTGTCTGAAGAAGAAAACCTTGTCATTAATATTTCCAGATATAAGCTATCAGATAACGAACTTAGTCTTTTGATGAAAGGACTGTCATTTTGCCCTGTTAAAGATCATGACGATTTTGAGATAGATAAAGATCTCTATAAATTTTTCAGGACATTAAGGTTAAAGGCACTATATGGTGGGAGTAATACGGCTAATGTGTGTGATCAAAATGCAATAAATGAAGTAATGCAAAATGATTGCTTTAATCTAAAAATGTTGAATCTATACAAAAAGTCCTCATTTATACCTCCTACAAGTAACTCTGGTATTGAAACCTTTGTTAAGTTTGTCCAACAGGATGTTGCTAATTTAGTGAAGAAAGCAAAATTGCAACCATATACTAAACAACACAATTTAACTAAAGGGGAATGGGAGGCTATATCTACCCTAAAAAGTAATAAAAACATCACAATAAAAAACGCTGATAAGGGCGGTTCTATTGTGATATTAGATACTGATTATTACACCCAGGAAATTCTACAACAATTATCAGATGGGGGAGTTTATGAAATACTGGATCACAACCCCCTTGTAGAGATACAAAGTGAACTTAGAGGGATTTTAGATAGAGCCTTGGGACGCAATATTATCTCTAAAGAGATTTATGAATTTTTGTTTAACAAATTTCCAATAACACCAGTTTTCTATACATTGCCCAAGGTACATAAAAACCTCACACATCCACCTGGATGCCCTATTGTGGCTTGTACTGATTCTGTGTTCTCTAACACTTCAATTTTTTTAGACAAAATCCTCTTTCCTTTAGTCAAACAGCAAAGATCATTCATTAAAGACACAAATGATTTTTTAACAAAACTTGCAGGAGTTGAAATAGAGGATACATGTTTAATTTTTACACTTGATGTGGTAAATCTTTATACTTCAATTCCACATGAGGCTGGTTTAACTACTGTCAAAAGTTTTTTAAGTGAAAGCAAACTATATAATCCATCTCAGATTGATTTTGTTGACGACATGCTAAGATTGATATTGTACTGTAATTACTTCCTTTTTCAGGACACATATTATATGCAAAAACGGGGGACAGCAATGGGCTCCAATGTAGCCCCCTCATATGCCAATTTGTTCATGAGTGGTTTTGAGAACAAATTTGTCTACAATAGTCAGCCATTCATCAGTAGCTGTAAGCTCTGGCTAAGGTATATAGATGATATTTTTGGCATATGGGGGGCTCATTGGAGTCCTTAATTCAGTTTGTTGAGGACATTAATGCCTCCATGGTGGGCATTAGATTTACACTTACATATTCTCATCAAAAAGTTAACTTTCTTGATACTACTGTCTATAAGCAAGGCACAAAACTGAGCACTGATCTTTATACCAAACCAACAGATAGGAATACATTGCTAAGATATGAAAGTTTCCATCCAGAAACAGTGTTCAGATCTATACCCAGGAGCCAGCTATTGCGTACAAAGAGAATAGTTCAAGACCAAGAGATATTGCCAGAAAGATTGAAATCTATGGGCAATAAATTTATCCAAAGAGGATATCCAGAAGAGACAGTAGCTAGGAGTATTGAAGAAATACAAAGAAAACAAACTAAAAAACATCCTAAAAACAGCACAGTAAGTAGATCTAACAGATTGGTCTTTTCTATGGAGTATAGTGATCTGAGTAGTGATGTTTTTAGAATAGTAAGAAAATATTGGCACTTACTGTCTAAATATAATCCAGAAGTAGAATCTTTCAAACTACCCCCCATGCCCTCATACAGAAGGGTTAAAAACCTTAGGGATAATATTGTTTGTGCCGATATAGGTACCATCAAACCATCTAATGTTAACTACCTAACTACACCAAATAAGGGATGTTATCCCTGTCTGCACTGCGCCCAATGTAACTCTATAATTAAAGGTAAATACCTGGCACAAAATGATAAAAGGAAACAATACACTATAAATGGATTATATACATGCCAGACCAATTATGTAATCTATTTACTTAAATGCCCATGTGGGCTTTGTTATATTGGCGAGACCACCCAGGCTGCCAGGGATAGGTTCAGCCAACATAAGGCCTCTATTAAATCTAAAGATTTGTCATTACCAGTTTCTGCACATTTTACACAAATGGGACACACAGTTAGCCAACTCCGCTTTCAAATTATAGACCATATTCCCATACATAGAAGAGGGGGCAATAGGGAATTAAAGTTAAAACAAAAAGAAGTATGGTGGATTAAACGTTTGAATACTTTACACCCTTATGGTCTGAATAGGGACTATGATTTGTATTTGTTTTTATAAGATATTCTTTTGTTTTAAAATGTTATGTGTTTTGGGGCCACCAGGGGGCACTTAAGTAAAGCAAATTGCAATACCTGGACAGGTATGAGTTAAACCAATTAGTTCACAGCACTAAACCCTGATTGGCTCTGATACCCTTTTTAAATGTTTGTTCAGTTGTATTTTAACTATGCATGAATAAGGACCATGTAGGTCCGAAACGTCGCTTTTTTATGGTTGTTGTACCTCAATAAAAGAATTTTTCACCTCTAAGAAGTAAGACTGTGCTGTGGTGCTGTTACACTTTGCATATATGGACTGTATCTTTTGGAGTGTGGCTGATACTCCACAGTAACGAGCACACAAGCTGGAAGCCAGTATTGAAACTTATGGTGCTGGGCTCTAACTATCTATTATATATATATATATATATATATATATATATATATATATATATATATATATATATATATATATACTGTGCATATATATATATAAATACAGTATATATATATATATATATATATATATATATATAATTATGAGAAATTTATTTGACATTTCAAAAAGAAAATTAAATTTAACTTTGTTTTCTGAGGAAAGAGAAGAATAGTTTCCCCTCATTATTTTATTAATTATTATTTGTCATCCAGCACCTAGGAAGCTGGCTACTTGGGTGTTACGTTTTATATATATATATATATATATATATATATATATATATATATATATATATATATATATATATATATCGTATGTATAAACAGATAAAAATTGTCATCCTGACAATACTCTAAAATCCTTACCGAAATCACAATTCATGAGAGTTAAAAGAATTGTAAGTAAACAGGATTAATGTGTAATTAGACTAAAGGAAATGCAAAATAAATTTATAGAGAGAGGCTATCCTAAAAAATTACTAAATATTGAACTGAAAAAGGTTGAACAAATGGATTAAACGTTTGAATACTTTACACCCTTATGGTCTGAATAGGGACTATGATTTGTATTTGTTTTTATAAGATATTCTTTTGTTTTAAAATGTTATGTGTTTTGGGGCCACCAGGGGGCACTTAAGTAAAGCAAATTGCAATACCTGGACAGGTATGAGTTAAACCAATTAGTTCACAGCACTAAACCCTGATTGGCTCTGATACCCTTTTTAAATGTTTGTTCAGTTGTATTTTAACTATGCATGAATAAGGACCATGTAGGTCCGAAACGTCGCTTTTTTATGGTTGTTGTACCTCAATAAAATAATTTTTCACCTCTAAGAAGTAAGACTGTGCTGTGGTGCTGTTACACTTTGCATATATGGACTATATATATATATATATATATATATATATATATACAGTATATATATATATATATATATATATATACACACACATTATATATTTGTATATATATCTGTGTGTGTGCGCGCATGTATCTCTATCTCTCTATCTATCTATTTATATATCTATCTGCTTCTTATTTTCTGTAAGAGTTACTATATTAATCATTATTGTAAGCTTTGTGTCAATTCCTCTTTTTTTTCTTCTCTATTACTGACCACAACAACTTTCTTTGGGCATAAAGGAAATCCACAGAAGACAAAAACGAGGGAACTCAACATGTATTTTACTTTCATTTTTATTTTCACTTCTATTCATTTTGAAGAGTAAGTATTTTAAAGGGCAGATTCTATTATTTCAGTAAATGACTGCTACAAACATTTCCCATTTCTTTTAAATGGTACCAAGCATAAAAGTCATTTACAGATTGTTTCGCAATGCAGTGAGGAGAATGGACAGCTTAACTCTCATATCGTGAAGAACTATGCAAATGCAAAACATTAAGGAATTCCCACATGCAGAATACATTTGTGAGACTTTCAGTAAATTCCAAATCTTTTGAAAAATTTCAGTTTTTAAAAAAATTAATTATTATTTTATAATTTTACACAGCAAATTTGAAGATGGAATTTTAAAAAATCTACATGAAAATGACTTGAATGGAAAATTGATTAATTATAAGACTGTTTAATATATTTTACTTAGCCAGTATTGCCCATGGGTTCAATTAAAGGGATATGAAACCCGAAATTTTTCTTTCATGATTTGGTTAGAGCATTTGATTTTTTAACAACTTTGCAATTTACCTCTATTATCAAATTTGCTCTGTTCTCTTGATTTTCTTCCTAATGGGAAAGAGTCCACAGCCGCATTCATTACTTATGGGAAAATAAGAACCTGGCCACCAGGAGGAGGCAAAGACCCACCAGCCAAAAAGCATAAATACTCCCCTATCCCCCAGTAATTCTTTGCCTTTCATCCCAGGAGGTTGGCATAGATGTGTCAGATGCTGTCCTGGAGATGGGTGCTTTCGGTGGGCCCACTCGTGGTTCTATCTAGGTTTTTTGGACTGTTGGTAGATTTGTGTCTCTGGGACCGCTTTTTGCAAAATGTTTTTCGTTCCCTGTTTCGGACAAACTAGGACTTTGTGTTTCTTGGGAATCTGTTTTTAGGTGGGTTCCTTTATTGTTCCACCTCTTTCCCTCCCGTTTTGGCATTCTGTTTCCTCTTTGGCTTGGGTATACATTTATAAGAAAAATAAATATCCAATTGTAACACTATAATAACGGCTCAAATTAATCTGTATCCGGACCAATGTCATAAAAGTACTCCTGTCAAAATATTGCAGCACAGCTCAAGTAGCCGGGTTTATAAGTCCCACTTCAATTATTAAGGTTTATAATATTATGCATGTATGCAAACCAATACGTCTCCACATCTCATGTTTTATGTTGCTTAAGTCAAAATGTACCCAATGGGCCAATGCAGTTGTGTGCAGTTGCGTGTTCCACAAGTTCCAAAATGCGGAAAAAATATATTAACCCTTAACAATATGAGGGGAACGGCACTGATAGTGCAATATTACTTGTATCCCTGCAAATGTATCTCAAGTATACAAGTCTCTCACCCGGTAATCCCAAGACCTCTCCTCTCACCTCAGTGTCCTTCTGATGCACCTCTGGTACCCAGTAAGTAAGGCGGCAGCTCCCGGAGTTCTGTCCGTCCACTCCACGCGGATCGAGCGTTCTCCGTGTCCTTATATCAGAGATGACGTCACTTCCTTGATGACAGGTGTATGGCTGGATCACTGTGGGTGGAATAGGTCTCAAGGGACTCCGTGTTGTTTCTTCACTGCTTGTTCACCGCAGCTCTTGTTGTTGGTCCCAGGTATTAGCACAATTCAAACAGGATAAACAACTGCTTGTGTCCATGAGTCCTGATGAGACGTATGTTAAAAACTGCTGGTAAAGAAATGGAGTATAAAGTCCGGATGGCAGTGCAGCTTCAGCTACTGGCTTTAGGCAAAAAATCTTAGCATATGTAGAAAAGGAGGTAGTCAGTAGCTGATATAAATAAAATATAACTTTTATTTAAAGTGTTAAAACCGGGAGGGTTTGTACCCTTAAATACTACAGACTAACATGTTTCAGCTGAATGCCGTACTCATAGTCCCTAAAATCAAATGCAAACATTGGAGCTTAAAACCCACCTCTAAATTCTGATTGGTTGGAAATTCAACACAAATTTATAGGTACAAACGTGATTATTCCAATAATAGCTGGTGATGTTTTTATATATATAAACACACAACCTACATTGCATAAATCCATTCTTATTTAAGGAAAAAGAACAAAAGAAAATGTATATATATATATATATATATATATATATATATATATATATATATATACACTTAGTGTGAAATAATCTACATACTTTATGCACCTTTGAGTAGATTATTGGAACATACAAGTTTGTGTTCTTTTAAATGAATACTGGTTATATTACCTAAAAATTCAAACCATCAATATTTATTATACATTTCTTTATAAAAAATGGAAAGTGGACACATAAGATACAATTCATCTTTGTTCAATATGACTAAAAGATCTAAGTGGAGATATGAACACTGAGTATTAAATATGAGGATACTCAAACTCAAAGTGTGGAACAAGATGTATAAAGCTCAAACTCAAAAAGTGAAACAAGATGGATAGGCAACAACTCATAAAAATAAAAACTCATAATAATAGGGTACACTAAATGTGCACATACAAGCATAAACAAGTGTGCAAAGATAAAAATGTACACATGTATATATATATATATATATATATATATATATATATATATATATATATATATATATATATATATATATATACAGGGAGTGCAGAATTATTAGGCAAGTTGTATTTTTGAGGATTAATTTTATTATTGAACAACAACCATGTTCTCAATGAACCCAAAAAACTCATTAATATCAAAGCTGAATAGTTTTGGAAGTAGTTTTTAGTTCGTTTTTAGTTATAGCTATTTTAGGGGGATATCTGTGTGTGCAGGTGACTATTACTGTGCATAATTATTAGGCAACTTAACAAAAAACAAATATATACCCATTTCAATTATTTATTTTTACCAGTGAAACCAATATAACATCTCAACATTCACAAATATACATTTCTGACATTCAAAAACAAAACAAAAACAAATCAGTGACCAATATAGCCACCTTTCTTTGCAAGGACACTCAAAAGCCTGCCATCCATGGATTCTGTCAGTGTTTTGATCTGTTCACCATCAACATTGCGTGCAGCAGCAACCACAGCCTCCCAGACACTGTTCAGAGAGGTGTACTGTTTTCCCTCCTTGTAAATCTCACATTTGATGATG
Source organism: Bombina bombina (assembly GCF_027579735.1). Taxonomy (NCBI): domain Eukaryota; kingdom Metazoa; phylum Chordata; class Amphibia; order Anura; family Bombinatoridae; genus Bombina; species Bombina bombina. The sequence continues at coordinate 1,117,902,759 of NC_069502.1, read as the reverse complement.
GACCACAGGTTCTCAATGGGGTTCAGATCAGGTGAACAAGGAGGCCATGTCATTAGATTTTCTTCTTTTCTACCCTTTCTTGCCAGCCACGCTGTGGAGTACTTGGACGCGTGTGATGGAGCATTGTCCTGCATGAAAATCATGTTTTTCTTGAAGGATGCAGACTTCTTCCTGTACCACTGCTTGAAGAAGGTGTCTTCCAGAAACTGGCAGTAGGACTGGGAGTTGAGCTTGACTCCATCCTCAACCCGAAAAGGCCCCACAAGCTCATCTTTGATGATGCCAGCCCAAACCAGTACTCCACCTCCACCTTGCTGGCGTCTGAGTCGGACTGGAGCTCTCTGCCCTTTACCAATCCAGCCACGGGCCCATCCATCTGGCCCATCAAGACTCACTCTCATTTCATCAGTCCATAAAACCTTAGAAAAATCAGTCTTGAGATATTTCTTGGCCCAGTCTTGACATTTCAGCTTGTGTGTCTTGTTCAGTGGTGGTCATCTTTCAGCCTTTCTTACCTTGGCCATGTCTCTGAGTATTGCACACCTTGTGCTTTTGGGCACTCCAGTGATGTTGCAGCTCTGAAATATGGCCAAACTGGTGGCAAGTGGCATCTTGGCAGCTGCACGCTTGACTTTTCTCAGTTCATGGGCAGTTATTTTGCGCCTTGGTTTTTCCACATGCTTCTTGCGACCCTGTTGACTATTTTGAATGAAACGCTTGATTGTTCGATGATCACGCTTCAGAAGCTTTGCAATTTTAAGAGTGCTGCATCCCTCTGCAAGATATCTCACTATTTTTGACTTTTCTGAGCCTGTCAAGTCCTTCTTTTGACCCATTTTGTCAAAGGAAAGGAAGTTGCCTAATAATTATGCACACCTGATATAGGGTGTTGATGTCATTAGACCACACCCCTTCTCATTACAGAGATGCACATCACCTAATATGCTTAATTGGTAGTAGGCTTTCGAGCCTATACAGCTTGGAGTAAGACAACATGCATAAAGAGGATGATGTGGTCAAAATACTCATTTGCCTAATAATTCTGCACTCCCTGTATATATATATATATATATATATATATATATATATATATATATACACACACAAATGCACACTCTATGCACAAACATGCACAAATCCCTCAGAGGGAGGGGAGGGGCAAATCTAGTGCCAATGGTTGATGAAGTCATATTCAGAGTTCAGACCAAAAGGTGCCTTGGTCTGAAGTCTGAAGATCCAGTACATCTCTTGTCTGGACAGCACCTGATATTTGTCCCCTCCCCTCCTCCGGGCCTGCACCCTCTCTATTATCATCCATCTGAGTGAATTGCAGTTTTTATTGTGGACCCTCACAAAGTGATTCACCAAAGGAGTACTGATTTTGCCCACATTAATAGTGGACAAATGTTCTTGAATACGTAAGCGTACCTCCCTTGTAGTTAATCCTACATATTGAAGATTGCAGATCGAGCACCATAGTAGATAGATACAAAATGTAGACCTACAGTTAAGGCAAGAAGAAACCTCAAAAGTCTCCCCAGTCACAAATTACCTAAAGGATGTGCCTACCTGGACATGTTCACTAGTGATGTCGCGAACCTTAAAATTTCGGTTCGCGAACGGCGTACTCGAACTTCTGCTACTGTTCGCGAACCGGCGAACCGCGCAAACCGCCATTGACTTCATTAGGCAGGCGAACTTTAAAACCCACAAGGACTTTTTCTGGCCACAATAGTGATGGAAAAGTTGTTTCAAGGGGACTAACACCTGGACTGTGGCATGCCGGAGGGGGATCCATGGCAAAACTCCCACGGAAAATTACATAGTTGATGCAGAGTCTGGTTTTAACCCATAAAGGGCCTTAATCACCTAACATTCCTAATTTTTTTTTTAATAACGTGCTTTAAAACATCAGGTATGATGTTGTATCGATCAGGTAGTGTAAGGGTTACGCCCGCTTCACAGTAACAGACCAAACTCCCCGTGTAACACACCGCAAACAGTCCATTTGCACAACCACGAGATAGATAGATTTGATAGATAGATACATAGATTACATAGATCAATAGATGTAATATACATATGATAGATACAAATTACATAGATCAATAGATGCAATATACATTTGATAGATACGAATTACATAGATCAATAGATGCAATATACATTTGATAGATACGAATTACATAGATCAAAAGATGCAATATACATTTGATAGATACGAATTACATAGATCAATAGATGCAATATATATTTGATAGATACGATTGATTGATTGATAGTTAGATAGATTCGATAGATAAATAGATAGATTTGATAGATATATAATTTCCCTGACAGAGTATAACAATAAGACATGCGGTCTGGGACCCGTGGTGTGTTAAGTAGTACTATTCTTAGCAGTTTACTACCTGTTACTCCCCCTATCGGGGGAGGTCTGTATGGCCTGCATTTTTGGAACAGGGAGATGGAAGAAGATGATTGGTCTGTCCTCCTACTTCAAATTTGGCCTAAACACAAGTGGCTGTCTCAAATCAGTCCGGCCACGAGATAGATAGATTTGATAGATAGATATACATAGATTGATAGTTAGATAGAATCAATAGAAGATAAATAGATAGATTTGATAGATATATAATTACCCTGACAAAGTATAATAATAAAACATGCGGTCTGGGACCCATGGTAACTTGGTTGTGTTAAGTAGTACTATTCTTAGCACTTTAATACCTGTTACTCCCCCTATCGGGGGAGGTCTATATGGCCTTGATTTTCGGAACAGGGAGATGGAAGAAGATGCTTGGTCTGTCCTCCTACTTCAAATTTGGCTGAAACACAAGTGGCTGTCACAAAACAGTCCGGCCATGAGATAGATAGATTTGATAGATAGATATACATAGATTGATAGTTAGACAGAATCGATAGAAGATAAATAGATAGATTTGATAGATATATAATTACCCTGACAAAGTATAACAAAAAAAAATTGCGGTCTGGGACCCATGGTAACTAGGTTGTGTTAAGTAGTACTATTCTTAGCACTTTAATCCCTGTTACTCCCCCTATCGGGGGAGGTCTATATGGCCTGCATGATTACCCTGACAAAGTATAACAACAAGACATGCAGTCTGGGACCCATGGTAACTAGGTTGTGTTAAGTAGTACTGTTCTTAGCAGTTTAATCCCTGTTACTCCCCCTATCGGGGGAGGTCTATATGGCCTGCATGATTACCCTCACAAAGTATAACAACAAAACATGTGAATATAAGCAATCAAAGTCACACTAGCAGTAAAATGGAGCGACTCACAGCTCTTCAATTATAGGAGGACAGAGACACCGGTATATTCCCAACACAGACTTCTTTTCTTCACCTGCCACACCGCTAACAAAAAACCCCTTACAGCGTTACCTGATTCCTGCAGTGCATCACTGTACTTTCTCCTGGGGCGGCTTTCTTTGGTTTAGCAGAGGTGGCGACCATGGTGTAAGCGCGACCCTCAACCTCTATCCTTCCACCGGCGTTGCCAATAGCGAGTGCAGGACTTACTTCCAGAAGTGACGTAGGTTCTCCGGTCTCCATTACAGCTCCGCTCTCTTCTGGATATCCGATCCGGGCTGTGTGGGTAAGTATGATGAAAAATGCTCAAACATGCATACTGGGACCAAAGGGCAGGGGCTCCTCACAACCCTTGGTAGATGCAATACAAAAAAGAAAAAAGCGGTCCCAAAAACGTATGCTGATAAAAATAGATTACTTTATTAGATACTTAAAACAGCATAGAATACAAAAAGTTAATAAAAGTGAAAATAAAGGGTCTAACGCGTTTCGGCTAGCTGTTGCCGTATTCAGAAACCATATCTTATAACCACTATGTCTGCTATTATATAGATCTATAATTAGTCTGTTAATTAGTTCTACCTGATAGATTTAACCTCTCGCATCCTGACAACTGAAATGAAAATTAGGCTTGTATAACTGAAGTATACTTAACACTTTGAGGGTTGTGTAATTCAAATGCAAAGGCTATTTAACTCCTACATAGTCTGAAACAATCTTACAACATAAATGTAAACAAAGGCTATTTAACTCCTACATAGTCTGAAACAATCTTACAACATAAATGTAAACAAAGAGCATGCAACATAGAATGTAAAGATCCTTCTTACCTATAAATATATAAACAAACAAATTTTATATATATATACAGTGCATAAAGACCCAGAATAGTTAGATTGAATCGATAGAAGATAAATAGATAGATTTGATAGATATATAATTACCCTGACAAAGTATTACAATAAAACATGCGGTCTGTGACCCATGGTAACTAGGTTGTGTTAAGTAGTACTATTCTTAGCACTTTAATCCCTGTAACTCCCCCTATCGGGGGAGGTCTATATGGCCTGCATGATTACCCTAACAAAGTATAACAACAAAACATGCGGTCTGGGACCCATGGTAACTAGGTTGTGTTTATATTAGTACTATTCTTAGCACTTTAATCCCTGTAACTCCCCCTATCGGGGGAGGTCTATATGGCCTGCATGATTACCCTAACAAAGTATAACAACAAAACATGCGGTCTGGGACCCATGGTAACTAGATTGTGTTTATATTAGTACTATTCTTAGCACTTTAATCCATGTTACTCCCCCTATCAGGGGAGGTCTATATGGCCTGCATGATTACCCTGACAAAGTATATCAACAAGACATGCGGTCTGGGACCCATGGTAACTAGGTTGTGTTAAGTAGTACTAGTACTGTTCTTAGCAGTTTAATACCTGTTACTCCCCCTATCGGGGGAGGTCTATATGGCCTGCATGATTACCCTGACAAAGTATAACAACAAGACATGCGGTCTGGGACCCATGGTAACTAGGTTGTGTTAAGTAGTACTATTCTTAGCACTTTAATCCCTGTAACTCCCCCTATCGGGGGAGGTCTATATGGCCTGCATGATTACCCTGACAAAGTATAACAACAAAACATGTGTCTGGGACCCATGGTAACTAGGTTGTGTTAACTAGTAGTATTCTTAGCACTTTAATCCCTGTAACTCCCCCTATCAGGGGAGGTCTATATGGCCTGCATGATTACCCTGACAAAGTATAACAACAAGACATGCGGTCTGGGATCCATGGTAACTAGGTTGTGTTAAGTAGTACTGTTCTTAGCAGTTTAATACCTGTTACTCCCCCTATCTGGGGAGGTCTATATGGCCTGCATGATTACCCTGACAAAGTATAACAACAAGACATGCGGTCTGGGACCCATGGTAACTAGGTTGTGTTAAGTAGTACTGTTCTTAGCAGTTTAATACCTGTTACTCCCCATATCGGGGGAGGTCTATATGACCTGCATGATTACCTTGACAAAGTATAACAACAAAACATGCGGTCTGGGGCCCATGGTAACTAGGTTGTGTTAAGTAGTACTATTCTTAGCACTTTAATCCCTGTAACTCCCCCTATCGGGGGAGGTCTATATGGCCTGCATGATATATAATTACCCTGACAAAGTATAACAACAAGACATGCGGCCTGAGACCCATGGTAAGGTTGTGTTAAGTAGTACTATTCTTAGCAGTTTAATCCCTTTTACTCCCCCTATTGGGGGAGGTCTATATGGCCTGCCTGATTACCCTGACAAAGTATAACAACAAGACATGCGGTCTGGGACCCGTGGTAACTAGGTTGTGTTAAGTAGTACTGTTCTTAGCAGTTTAATCCCTGTTACTCCCCCTATCGGGGGAGGTCTATATGGCCTGCATGATTACCCTCACAAAGTATAACAACAAAACATGTGAATATAAGCAATCAAAGTCACACTAGCAGTAAAATGGAGCGACTCACAGCTCTTCAATTATAGGAGGACAGAGACACCGGTATATTCCCAACACAGACTTCTTTTCTTCACCTGCCACACCGCTAACAAAAAACCCCTTACAGCGTTACCTGATTCCTGCAGTGCATCACTGTACTTTCTCCTGGGGCGGCTTTCTTTGGTTTAGCAGAGGTGGCGACCATGGTGTAAGCGCGACCCTCAACCTCTATCCTTCCACCGGCGTTGCCAATAGCGAGTGCAGGACTTACTTCCAGAAGTGACGTAGGTTCTCCGGTCTCCATTACAGCTCCGCTCTCTTCTGGATATCCGATCCGGGCTGTGTGGGTAAGTATGATGAAAAATGCTCAAACATGCATACTGGGACCAAAGGGCAGGGGCTCCTCACAACCCTTGGTAGATGCAATACAAAAAAGAAAAAAGCGGTCCCAAAAACGTATGCTGATAAAAATAGATTACTTTATTAGATACTTAAAACAGCATAGAATACAAAAAGTTAATAAAAGTGAAAATAAAGGGTCTAACGCGTTTCGGCTAGCTGTTGCCGTATTCAGAAACCATATCTTATAACCACTATGTCTGCTATTATATAGATCTATAATTAGTCTGTTAATTAGTTCTACCTGATAGATTTAACCTCTCGCATCCTGACAACTGAAATGAAAATTAGGCTTGTATAACTGAAGTATACTTAACACTTTGAGGGTTGTGTAATTCAAATGCAAAGGCTATTTAACTCCTACATAGTCTGAAACAATCTTACAACATAAATGTAAACAAAGGCTATTTAACTCCTACATAGTCTGAAACAATCTTACAACATAAATGTAAACAAAGAGCATGCAACATAGAATGTAAAGATCCTTCTTACCTATAAATATATAAACAAACAAATTTTATATATATATACAGTGCATAAAGACCCAGAATAGTTAGATTGAATCGATAGAAGATAAATAGATAGATTTGATAGATATATAATTACCCTGACAAAGTATTACAATAAAACATGCGGTCTGTGACCCATGGTAACTAGGTTGTGTTAAGTAGTACTATTCTTAGCACTTTAATCCCTGTAACTCCCCCTATCGGGGGAGGTCTATATGGCCTGCATGATTACCCTAACAAAGTATAACAACAAAACATGCGGTCTGGGACCCATGGTAACTAGGTTGTGTTTATATTAGTACTATTCTTAGCACTTTAATCCCTGTAACTCCCCCTATCGGGGGAGGTCTATATGGCCTGCATGATTACCCTAACAAAGTATAACAACAAAACATGCGGTCTGGGACCCATGGTAACTAGGTTGTGTTTATATTAGTACTATTCTTAGCACTTTAATCCATGTTACTCCCCCTATCAGGGGGAGGTCTATATGGCCTGCATGATTACCCTGACAAAGTATATCAACAAGACATGCGGTCTGGGACCCATGGTAACTAGGTTGTGTTAAGTAGTACTAGTACTGTTCTTAGCAGTTTAATACCTGTTACTCCCCCTATCGGGGGAGGTCTATATGGCCTGCATGATTACCCTGACAAAGTATAACAACAAGACATGCGGTCTGGGACCCATGGTAACTAGGTTGTGTTAAGTAGTACTATTCTTAGCACTTTAATCCCTGTAACTCCCCCTATCGGGGGAGGTCTATATGGCCTGCATGATTACCCTGACAAAGTATAACAACAAAACATGTGTCTGGGACCCATGGTAACTAGGTTGTGTTAACTAGTAGTATTCTTAGCACTTTAATCCCTGTAACTCCCCCTATCAGGGGAGGTCTATATGGCCTGCATGATTACCCTGACAAAGTATAACAACAAGACATGCGGTCTGGGATCCATGGTAACTAGGTTGTGTTAAGTAGTACTGTTCTTAGCAGTTTAATACCTGTTACTCCCCCTATCTGGGGAGGTCTATATGGCCTGCATGATTACCCTGACAAAGTATAACAACAAGACATGCGGTCTGGGACCCATGGTAACTAGGTTGTGTTAAGTAGTACTGTTCTTAGCAGTTTAATACCTGTTACTCCCCATATCGGGGGAGGTCTATATGACCTGCATGATTACCTTGACAAAGTATAACAACAAAACATGCGGTCTGGGGCCCATGGTAACTAGGTTGTGTTAAGTAGTACTATTCTTAGCACTTTAATCCCTGTAACTCCCCCTATCGGGGGAGGTCTATATGGCCTGCATGATATATAATTACCCTGACAAAGTATAACAACAAGACATGCGGCCTGGGACCCATGGTAAGGTTGTGTTAAGTAGTACTATTCTTAGCAGTTTAATCCCTTTTACTCCCCCTATTGGGGGAGGTCTATATGGCCTGCCTGATTACCCTGACAAAGTATAATAATAAAACATGCGGGCTGGGACCCATGGTAACTAGGTTGTGTTAAGTAGTACAATTCTTAGCAGTTTAATCCCTGTTACTCCCCCTATCTGGGGAGGTCTATATGGCCTGCATGATTACCCTGACAAAGTATAACAACAAGACATGCGGTCTGGGACCCGTGGTAACTAGGTTGTGTTAAGTAGTACTGTTCTTAGCAGTTTAATACCTGTTACTCCCCATATCAGGGGAGGTCTATATGGCCTGCATGATTACCTTGACAAAGTATAACAACAAAACATGCGGTCTGGGGCCCATGGTAACTAGGTTGTGTTAAGTAGTAGTATTCTTAGCACTTTAATCCCTGTAACTCCCCCTATCGGGGGAGGTCTATATGGCCTGCATGATTACCCTGACAAAGTATATCAACAAGACATGCGGTATGGGACCCATGGTAACTAGGTTGTGTTAAGTAGTACTGTTCTTAGCACTTTAATCCATGTTACTCCCCCTACCGGGGGAGGTCTATATGGCCTGCATGATTACCCTGACAAAGTATATCAACAAGACATGCGGTATGGGACCCATGGTAACTAGGTTGTGTTAAGTAGTACTGTTCTTAGCAGTTTAATACCTGTTAATCCCCCTATCGGGGGGAGGTCTATATGGCCTGCATGATTACCCTGACAAAGTATAACAACAAGACATGCGGTCTGGGACCCATGGTAACTAGGTTGTGTTAAGTAGTACTGTTCTTAGCAGTTTAATACCTGTTACTCCCCCTATCTGGGGAGGTCTATATGGCCTGCATGATTACCCTGACAAAGTATAACAACAAGACATGCAGTCTGGGACCCATGGTAACTAGGTTGTGTTAAGTAGTACTGTTCTTAGCAGTTTAATACCTGTTAATCCCCCTATCGGGGGAGGTCTATATGGCCTGCATGATTACCCTGACAAAGTATAACAACAAGACATGCGGTCTGGGACCCATGGTAACTAGGTTGTGTTAAGTAGTACTGTTCTTAGCAGTTTAATACCTGTTACTCCCCATATCGGGGGAGGTCTATATGACCTGCATGATTACCCTGACAAAGTATATCAACAAGACATGCGGTATGGGACCCATGGTAACTAGGTTGTGTTAAGTAGTACTGTTCTTAGCAGTTTAATACCTGTTAATCCCCCTATCGGGGGGAGGTCTATATGGCCTGCATGATTACCCTGACAAAGTATAACAACAAGACATGCGGTCTGGGACCCATGGTAACTAGGTTGTGTTAAGTAGTACTGTTCTTAGCAGTTTAATACCTGTTACTCCCCCTATCTGGGGAGGTCTATATGGCCTGCATGATTACCCTGACAAAGTATAACAACAAGACATGCAGTCTGGGACCCATGGTAACTAGGTTGTGTTAAGTAGTACTGTTCTTAGCAGTTTAATACCTGTTAATCCCCCTATCGGGGGGAGGTCTATATGGCCTGCATGATTACCCTGACAAAGTATATCAACAAGACATGCGGTATGGGACCCATGGTAACTAGGTTGTGTTAAGTAGTACTGTTATTAGCAGTTTAATACCTGTTACTCCCCCTATCGGGGGGAGGTCTATATGGCCTGCATGATTACCCTGACAAAGTATAACAACAAGACATGCGGTCTGGGACCCATGGTAACTAGGTTGTGTTAAGTAGTACTGTTCTTAGCAGTTTAATACCTGTTACTCCCCCTATCTGGGGAGGTCTATATGGCCTGCATGATTACCCTGACAAAGTATAACAACAAGACATGCAGTCTGGGACCCATGGTAACTAGGTTGTGTTAAGTAGTACTGTTCTTAGCAGTTTAATACCTGTTACTCCCCATATCGGGGGAGGTCTATATGGCCTGCATGATTACCCTGACAAAGTATAACAACAAAACATGTGGTCTGGGACCCATGGTAACTAGGTTGTGTTAAGTAGTACTATTCTTAGCACTTTAATCCCTGTAACTCCCCCTATCGGGGGAGGTCTATATGGCCTGCATGATTACCCTGACAAAGTATATCAACAAGACATGCGGTCTGGGACCCATGGTAACTAGGTTGTGTTAAGTAGTACTGTTCTTAGCAGTTTAATACCTGTTACTCCCCCTATCTGGGGGAGGTCTATATGGCCTGCATGATTACCCTGACAAAGTATAACAACAAGACATGCGGTCTGGGACCCATGGTAACTAGGTTGTGTTAAGTAGTACTGTTCTTAGCAGTTTAATCCCTTTTACTCCCCATATTGGGGGAGGTCTATATGGCCTGCATGATTACCTTGACAAAGTATAACAACAAAACATGCGGTCTGGGGCCCATGGTAACTAGGTTGTGTTAAGTAGTACTATTCTTAGCACTTTAATCCCTGTAACTCCCCCTATCGGGGGAGGTCTATATGGCCTGCATGATATATAATTACCCTGACAAAGTATAACAACAAGACATGCGGCCTGGGACCCATGGTAAGGTTGTGTTAAGTAGTACTATTCTTAGCAGTTTAATCCCTTTTACTCCCCCTATTGGGGGAGGTCTATATGGCCTGCCTGACTACCCTGACAAAGTATAATAATAAAACATGCGGTCTGGGACCCATGGTAACTAGGTTGTGTTAAGTAGTACTATTCTTAGCAGTTTAATCCCTGTTACTCCCCCTATCTGTGGAGGTCTATATGGCCTGCATGATTACCCTGACAAAGTATAACAACAAGACATGCAGTCTGAGACCCGTGGTAACTAGGTTGTGTTAAGTAGTACTGTTCTTAGCAGTTTAATACCTGTTACTCCCCATATCAGGGGAGGTCTATATGGCCTGCATGATTACCTTGACAAAGTATAACAACAAAACATGCGGTCTGGGGCCCATGGTAACTAGGTTGTGTTAAGTAGTAGTATTCTTAGCACTTTAATCCCTGTAACTCCCCCTATCGGGGGAGGTCTATATGGCCTGCATGATTACCCTGACAAAGTATATCAACAAGACATGCGGTATGGGACCCATGGTAACTAGGTTGTGTTAAGTAGTACTGTTCTTAGCAGTTTAATACCTGTTAATCCCCCTATCGGGGGGAGGTCTATATGGCCTGCATGATTACCCTGACAAAGTATAACAACAAGACATGCGGTCTGGGACCCATGGTAACTAGGTTGTGTTAAGTAGTACTGTTCTTAGCAGTTTAATACCTGTTACTCCCCCTATCTGGGGAGGTCTATATGGCCTGCATGATTACCCTGACAAAGTATAACAACAAGACATGCAGTCTGGGACCCATGGTAACTAGGTTGTGTTAAGTAGTACTGTTCTTAGCAGTTTAATACCTGTTAATCCCCCTATCGGGGGGAGGTCTATATGGCCTGCATGATTACCCTGACAAAGTATAACAACAAGACGTGCAGTCTGGGACCCATGGTAACTAGGTTGTGTTAAGTAGTACTGTTCTTAGCAGTTTAATACCTGTTACTCCCCATATCGGGGGAGGTCTATATGGCCTGCATGATTACCCTGACAAAGTATAACAACTAAACATGTGGCCTGGGACCCATGGTAACTAGGTTGTGTTAAGTAGTACTATTCTTAGCACTTTAATTCCTGTAACTCACCCTATCGGGGGAGGGCTATATGGCCTGCATGATTACCCTGACAAAGTATATCAACAAGACATGCGGTCTGGGACCCATGGTAACTAGGTTGTGTTAAGTAGTACTGTTTTTAGCAGTTTAATACCTGTTACTCCCCCTATCGGGGGAGGTCTATATGGCCTGCATGATTACCCTGACAAAGTATAACAACAAGACATGCGGTCTGGGACCCATGGTAACTAGGTAGTGTTAAGTAGTACTGTTCTTAGCAGTTTAATCCCTTTTACTCCCCATATTGGGGGAGGTCTATATGGCCTGCATGATTACCTTGACAAAGTATAACAACAAAACATGCGGTCTGGGGCCCATGGTAACTAGGTTGTGTTAAGTAGTACTATTCTTAGCACTTTAATCCCTGTAACTCCCCCTATCGGGGGAGGTCTATATGGCCTGCATGATATATAATTACCCTGACAAAGTATAACAACAAGACATGCGGCCTGGGACCCATGGTAAGGTTGTGTTAAGTAGTACTATTCTTAGCAGTTTAATCCCTTTTACTCCCCCTATTGGGGGAGGTCTATATGGCCTGCCTGACTACCCTGACAAAGTATAATAATAAAACATGCGGTCTGGGACCCATGGTAACTAGGTTGTGTTAAGTAGTACTATTCTTAGCAGTTTAATCCCTGTTACTCCCCCTATCTGTGGAGGTCTATATGGCCTGCATGATTACCCTGACAAAGTATAACAACAAGACATGCAGTCTGAGACCCGTGGTAACTAGGTTGTGTTAAGTAGTACTGTTCTTAGCAGTTTAATACCTGTTACTCCCCATATCAGGGGAGGTCTATATGGCCTGCATGATTACCTTGACAAAGTATAACAACAAAACATGCGGTCTGGGGCCCATGGTAACTAGGTTGTGTTAAGTAGTAGTATTCTTAGCACTTTAATCCCTGTAACTCCCCCTATCGGGGGAGGTCTATATGGCCTGCATGATTACCCTGACAAAGTATATCAACAAGACATGCGGTATGGGACCCATGGTAACTAGGTTGTGTTAAGTAGTACTGTTCTTAGCAGTTTAATACCTGTTAATCCCCCTATCGGGGGGAGGTCTATATGGCCTGCATGATTACCCTGACAAAGTATAACAACAAGACATGCGGTCTGGGACCCATGGTAACTAGGTTGTGTTAAGTAGTACTGTTCTTAGCAGTTTAATACCTGTTACTCCCCCTATCTGGGGAGGTCTATATGGCCTGCATGATTACCCTGACAAAGTATAACAACAAGACATGCAGTCTGGGACCCATGGTAACTAGGTTGTGTTAAGTAGTACTGTTCTTAGCAGTTTAATACCTGTTACTCCCCATATCGGGGGAGGTCTATATGGCCTGCATGATTACCCTGACAAAGTATAACAACTAAACATGTGGCCTGGGACCCATGTTAACTAGGTTGTGTTAAGTAGTACTATTCTTAGCACTTTAATTCCTGTAACTCACCCTATCGGGGGAGGGCTATATGGCCTGCATGATTACCCTGACAAAGTATATCAACAAGACATGCGGTCTGGGACCCATGGTAACTAGGTTGTGTTAAGTAGTACTGTTTTTAGCAGTTTAATACCTGTTACTCCCCCTATCGGGGGAGGTCTATATGGCCTGCATGATTACCCTGACAAAGTATAACAACAAGACATGCGGTCTGGGACCCATGGTAACTAGGTAGTGTTAAGTAGTACTGTTCTTAGCAATTTAATACCTGTTACTCCCCCTATCGGGGGAGGTCTATATGGCCTGCATGATTACCCTGACAAAGTATATCAACAAGACATGCGGTATGGGACCCATGGTAACTAGGTTGTGTTAAGTAGTACTGTTCTTAGCAGTTTAATACCTGTTAATCCCCCTATCGGGGGGAGGTCTATATGGCCTGCATGATTACCCTGACAAAGTATAACAACAAGACATGCGGTCTGGGACCCATGGTAACTAGGTTGTGTTAAGTAGTACTGTTCTTAGCAGTTTAATACCTGTTACTCCCCCTATCTGGGGAGGTCTATATGGCCTGCATGATTACCCTGACAAAGTATAACAACAAGACATGCGGTCTGGGACCCATGGTAACTAGGTTGTGTTAAGTAGTACTGTTCTTAGCAGTTTAATACCTGTTACTTCCCCATATCGGGGGAGGTCTATATGGCCTGCATGATTACCCTGACAAAGTATAACAACAAAACATGTGGTCTGGGACCCATGGTAACTAGGTTGTGTTAAGTAGTACTATTCTTAGCACTTTAATCCCTGTAACTCACCCTATCGGGGGAGGGCTATATGGCCTGCATGATTAAGCTGACAAAGTATAACAACAAAACATGTGGTCTGGGACCCATGGTAACTAGGTTGTGTTAAGTAGTACTATTCTTAGCACTTTAATCCCTGTTACTCCCCCTATCGGGGGAGGTCTATATGGCCTGCATGATTACCTTGACAAAGTATAACAACAAAAAATGTTGTCTGGGTCCCATGGTAACTAGGTTGTGTTAAGTAGTTCTATCCTTAGCACTTTAATCCCTGTTACTCCCCCTATCGGGGGAGGTCTATATGGCATGCCTGATTACCCTGACAAAGTATAACAATAAAACATGCGGTCTGGGACCCATGGTAACTAGGTTGTGTTAAGTAGTACTATTCTTAGCAGTTTAATCCCTGTTACTCCCCCTATCGGGGGAGGTCTATATGACCTGCCTGATTACCCTGACAAAGTATAACAACAAAACATGTGGTCTGGGACCCATGGTAACTAGGTTGTGTTAAGTAGTACTATTCTTAGCACTTTATTCCCTGTAACTCACCCTATCGGGGAAGGGCTATATGGCCTGCATGATTAAGCTGACAAAGTATAACAACAAAACATGTGGTCTGGGACCCATGGTAACTAGGTTGTGTTAAGTAGTACTATTCTTAGCACTTTAATCCCTGTAACCCCCCCTATCGGGGGAGGTCTATATGGCCTGCATGATTACCTTGACAAAGTATAACAACAAAACATGTTGTCTGGGACCCATGGTAACTAGGTTGTGTTAAGTAGTTCTATCCTTAGCACTTTAATCCCTGTAACTCCCCCTATCGGGGGAGGTCTATATGGCCTGCATGATATATAATTACCCTGACAAAGTATAACAACAAGACATGCGGTCTGCGACCCATGGTAAGGTTGTGTTAAGTAGTACTTTATTCCCTGTAACTCACCCTATCAGGGAAGGGCTATATGGCCTGCATGATTAAGCTGACAAAGTATAACAACAAAACATGTGGTTTGGGACCCATGGTAACTAGGTTGTGTTAAGTAGTACTATTCTTAGCACTTTAATCCCTGTAACTCCCCCTATCGGGGGAGGTCTATATGGCCTGCATGATATATAATTACCCTGACAAAGTATAACAACAAGACATGCGGTCTGCGACCCATGGTAAGGTTGTGTTAAGTAGTACTATTCTTAGCAGTTTAATCCCTTTTACTCCCCCTATTGGGGGAGGTCTATATGGCCTGCCTGATTACCCTGACAAAGTATAATAATAAAACATGCGGTCTGGGACCCATGGTAACTAGGTTGTGTTAAGTAGTACTATTCTTAGCAGTATATTCCCTGTTACTCCCCCTATCGGGGGAGGTCTACAGGGAGTGCAGAATTATTAGGCAAGTTGTATTTTTGAGGATTAATTTTATTATTGAATTACAACCATGTTCTCAATGAACCCAAAAAACTCATTAATATCAAAGCTGACTAGTTTTGGAAGTAGTTTTTAGTTTGTTTTTAGTTATAGCTATTTTAGGGGGATATCTGTGTGTGCAGGTGACTATTACTGTGCATAATTATTAGGCAACTTAACAAAAAACAAATATATACCCATTTCAATTATTTATTTTTACCAGTGAAACCAATATAACATCTCAACATTCACAAATATACATTTCTGACATTCAAAAACAAAACAAAAACAAATCAGTGACCAATATAGCCACCTTTCTTTGCAAGTACACTCAAAAGCCTGCCATCCATGGATTCTGTCAGTGTTTTGATCTGTTCACCATCAACATTGTGTGCAGCAGCAACCACAGCCTCCCAGACACTGTTCAGAGAGGTGTACTGGTTTCCCTCCTTGTAAATCTCACATTTGATGATGGACCACAGGTTCTCAATGGGGTTCAGATCAGGTGAACAAGGAGGCCATGTCATTAGATTTTCTTCTTTTCTACCCTTTCTTGCCAGCCACGCTGTGGAGTACTTGGACGCGTGTGATGGAGCATTGTCCTGCATGAAAATCATGTTTTTCTTGAAGGATGCAGACTTCTTCTTGTACCACTGCTTGAAGAAGGTGTCTTCCAGAAACTGGCAGTAGGACTGGGAGTTGAGCTTGACTCCATCCTCAACCCGAAAAGGCCCCACAAGCTCATCTTTGATGATACCAGCCCAAACCAGTACTCCACCTCCACCTTGCTGGCGTCTGAGTCGGACTGGAGCTCTCTGCCCTTTACCAATCCAGCCACGGGCCCATCCATCTGGCCCATCAAGACTCACTCTCATTTCATCAGTCCATAAAACCTTAGAAAAATCAGTCTTGAGATATTTCTTGGCCCAGTCTTGACGTTTCAGCTTGTGTGTCTTGTTCAGTGGTGGTCGTCTTTCAGCCTTTCTTACCTTGGCCATGTCTCTGAGTATTGCACACCTTGTGCTTTTGGGCACTCCAGTGATGTTGCAGCTCTGAAATATGGCCAAACTGGTGGCAAGTGGCATCTTGGCAGCTGCACGCTTGACTTTTCTCAGTTCATGGGCAGTTATTTTGCGCCTTGGTTTTTCCACGCGCTTCTTGCGACCCTGTTGACTATTTTGAATGAAACGCTTGATTGTTCGATGATCACGCTTCAGAAGCTTTGCAATTTTAAGAGTGCTGCATCCCTCTGCAAGATATCTCACTATTTTTGACTTTTCTGAGCCTGTCAAGTCCTTCTTTTGACCCATTTTGCCAAAGGAAAGGAAGTTGCCTAATAATTATGCACACCTGATATAGGGTGTTGATGTCATTAGACCACACCCCTTCTCATTACAGAGATGCACATCACCTAATATGCTTAATTGGTAGTAGGCTTTCGAGCCTATACAGCTTGGAGTAAGACAACATGCATAAAGAGGATGATGTGGTCAAAATACTCATTTGCCTAATAATTCTGCACTCCCTGTAAGTGGCCTGCCTGATTACCCTGACAAAGTATAACAATAAAACATGCGGTCTGGGACCCATGGTAACTAGGTTGTGTTAAGTAGTACTATTCTTAGCAGTTTAATCCCTGCTACTCCCCCTATCGGGGGAGGTCTATATGGCCTGCCTGATTATCCTGACAAAGTATAACAATAAACATGCGGACTGATACCCATGGTAAGGTTACTTCCTTTTGCACAATAGAGTACAGGTATGGCATCGATTTTAGGAACCCGGAGATAATTTTTAGGAACCGGGAGATGGAAAAAGATGCTTGGACACCCAGTACTGGTCGTTCTCCTTCAGCCTTTTTATATGGGTGTCCCCGACCCTCAACAGGCACAACAGCATGAAACACCACATATGCCATCCTTTTGCACAATAGAGTACAGGTATGGCATCGATTTTAGGAACCCGGAGATAATTTTTAGGAACCGGGAAATTGAAAAAACATGCTTGGACACCCAGTACAGGTCGTTCTCCTTCAGCATTTTTATACGAGGGTCCCCGACCCTCAACAGGCACAACAGCATGAAATACCACCACATATGTCATCCTTTTGCACAATCGAGTACAGGTATGGCATCGATTTTAGGAACCCGGAGACAATTTTTATGAACCGGGAGATGGAAAAAGATGCTTGGACACCCAGTACTGGTCGTTCTCCTTCAGTTTTTTTATACGGGTGTCTCCGACCCTCAACAGACACAACAGCATGAAACACCACATATGCCATCCTTTTGCACAATAGAGTACAGGTATGGCATCGATTTTAGGAACCCAGAGATAATTTTTAGGAACCAGGAAATTGAAAAAACATGCTTGGACACCCAGTACAGGTCATTTTCCTTCAGCCTTTTTATACAAGGGTCCCCGACCCTCAACAGGCACAACAGCATGAAATACCACCACATATGCCATCCTTTTGCACAATCGAGTACAGGTATGTCATCGATTTTAGGAACCCGGAGACAATTTTTAGGAAGGAACCGGGAGATGGAAAAAGATGCTTTGACACCCAGTACAGGTCGTTCTCCTTCAGCCTTTTTATACGATGGTCCATGACCCTCAACAGGCACATCAGCATGAAATACCACATATGCCAGCCTTTCGCACAATCGAGTACAGGTATGGCATCGATTTTAGGAACCCGGAAAAATTTTTAGGAACCAGGAGATGGAAAAAGATGCTTGGTCGGTCCTCCTACTTCAAATTTGGGGCACTGTGCGTGCAATCTACTGTGCCATTAGATATGAGTGGTGTGTTAAGTAGTACTATTCTTAACAGTTTAATCACTGTTATGTGCCTTTTTGTTTGGTTTGGGTTTTGTAGCCACAGTGCAGCACCAGAGGCCAGAAAAATTAGGCATGTACAAATGCCTGAAAAATTAGGTATTGTTGCAGCCGCTGCTGTAGCAGCGGCCAGAAAATTTATGTTTGTTTGACAGTTAGAAAGTGCCCTAAAACATTGCGGCTTGAATCCTAGTTGTTGGCGGATAAGTCACGCAAGTCATCCGGCATTCAAAGATAAAATACAGCAGCGTGTGTACCATTTGTAGCCCAAGGCAGCTCGTCATCTCATCATGCCTTTTTTACTCTAATGTATTGCACAATGTCAGTCCCTTCGGGATCCATTCCTCATTCATTTTAATAAAGGTGAGATAATCAAGACTTTTTTAACCTAGGCGACTTCTCTTCTCAGTGACAATACCTCCTGCTGCAATGAAGGTCCTTTCTGACAGGACACTTGAAGCGGGGCAGGCCAGAAGTTCGATTGCAAATTGGGATAGCTCAGGCCACAGGTCAAGGCTGCACACCCAGTAGTCAAGGGGTCCATCGCTCCTCAGAGTGTCGAGATCCACAGTTAATGTGAGGTAGTCTGCTACCTGTCGGTTGAGTCTTTCTCTGAGGCTGGATCCCAAAGGGCTGTGGCTTTGCATAGGAGTTGAAAAGGTCCGCATGTCCTCCATCAACAACACGTCTGGAAAGCGTCCTGTCCTTGCCGGCGTGGTTGTGGGAGGAGGAGGATTACTTTCATCTCTTCCCCTGCTAGATTCCCGTTGTGCTGTGACATCACCCTTAAACGCTGTGTAAAGCATACTTTTTAATTTATTTTTGAACTGCTCCATCCTTTCCGACATGCGGGAATGCGGTAACATTTCAGTCACTTTATGCTTATACCGGGGGTCTAGTAGCGTGGACACCCAGTACAGGTCGTTCTCCTTCAGCTTTTTTATACGAGGGTCCCTCAACAGGCACAACAGCATGAAAGACCCCATTTGCACAAGGTTGGATGCCGAGCTAATCATGTCCCGTTCCTCGTCCTCACTGATCTCACTGAAGGTATCTTCTTCCCCCCAGCCACGTACAACACCACGGGTACCAGATAGGTGACAACAACGAGCACCCTGGGATGCCTGTTGTGCTTGGTCTTCCTCCTCCTCCTCAAAGCCACATTCCTCCTCTGACTCCTCTTCCTCACAATCCTCTTCCTGCGTTGCTGCTAGTCCAGCAAGCGATGCTGATAAGGCTGTTTCTGGTGGTGATGGACACCACAACTCTTCCTCTTCATGCTCATCTATGGCCTGATCCAGCACTCTTCGCAGGGCACGCTCCAGGAAGAAAACAAATGGTTTGTCACCTCCTCAAAAGGACGCATGAGCCTACAGGCATTGCGCATGAGCGTCCAGTAACGTGGCAAAAAAATCCCCAGCTCCCCAGAGGTTGTCCTAGCACCCCGGTCATACAAATACTCGTTAACAGCTTTTTCTTGTTGGAGCAGACGGTCAAACATTAGGAGTGTTGAATTCCACCGTGTCGGGCTGTCGCAAATCAAGCGCCTCACTGGCAGGTTGTTTCGCCGCTGGATATCTGACAAGTACGCCATGGCCGTGTAGGAACGCCTGAAATGGCCACACACCTTCCTGGCCTGCTTCAGGGCGTCCTGTAAGCCTGGGTACTTATGCACAAATCATAGTACAATCAAATTACACACATGTGCCATGCACGGCACATGTGTCAACTTGCCCAATTTCAATGCCGCCACCAAATTACTTCCGTTGTCAGAAACAACTTTGCCAATCTCCAGTTGGTGCGGAGTCAGCCACTGATCCACCTGTGTGTTCAGGGCGGACAGGAGTGCTGGTGCGGTGTGACTCTCGGCTTTCAGGCAAGTCAACCCCAAGACGGCGTGACACTGCAGTATCCGGGATGTTGAATAGTACCTGGGGATCTGGGGGGGTGCCGTTGATGTGGAGCAAGACACAGCAGCAGAAGAGAACTCAGCAGAGGAAGAGGTTATGGAAGAGGATGGAGTAGGAGGAGTAGAGGAGGTAGCAGCAGGCCTGCCTGCAAGTCATGGCAGTGTCACCAACTCCTCTGCAGAGCCACGCATTCCATGCTTGTCAGCCGTCAGCAGGTTTACCCAATGCACAGTGTAGGTGATATACCTGCCCTGACCATGCTTTGCAGACCAGCTATCAGTGGTCAGATGGACCCTTGCCCCAACGCTGTGTGCCAGACATGCCATTACTTCCTTTCGCACAATCGAGTACAGGTTGGGGATTGCCTTTTGTGAAAAGAAATTTCGCCCGGGTACCTTCCACTGCGGTGTCCCAATAGCAACAAATTTTTTGAACGCCTCAGACTCCACCAGCTTGTATGGTAAAAGCTGGCGGGCTAAGAGTTCAGACAAGCCAGCTGTCAGACGCCGGGCAAGGGGGTGACTTTGGGAAATGGCCTCTTACACTCAAATATGTCCTTGACAGACACCTGACTGTGGGCAGATGACCAGGAACTGCTATGTAAGAGATACTGAGTGGAGGATGGTTGAGAGGGGGCAAGGAGGACAGCAGTGGTTGACGTGGCTGAAGACGCTGGACCAGGAGGAGGATGGCGGCTTTGAGTTTGTGTGCTGCTTCTACTCATGTGTTCTTCCCATCGGCGTTTGTGATGTGAGACCATGTGCCTTCGCAAAGCAGTTGTTCCTAGGTGGGTGTTGGACTTCCCACAACTCAGTTTCTTTTGGCACAAGTTGCAAATGGCATCGCTGTTGTCAGAGGCAGACACACAAAAAAAATGCCACACTGCTGAGCTCTGCGATGACGGCATTCTGGTGGTAGCAACAGCATGCGTTGATTGGCGTGCTGTCTGGCTGACCCCAGGTGCTGATGCATGCTGTCTGACTGTGCCACTAGCTCCTTGCGATGACCTCCCCCTGCTTCCAACTTGTCTCCTCCTCTCTGTCTCCCCATCTGAACTTTCCCCCTCTTCTTCTTCTCTTCTAGCGAGCACCCACGTGACAGCGACGGACACATCATCATCAACCACTTCACTTGTATCTGACAAATCAACAAAGGAAGCAGCAGCGGGTACGACATCATCATCATCATCACACCGTACGTCGATGTCTGTAATGCTGCCTGACTGAGACATATCACTGTTATCTACATCCTCTGTCAATGATGGTTGTGCATCACTCATTTCTTCCAACTGATGTGTCAATAACTCCTCTGACAGATCAAGTGAAGCGGCTGTGGTGCTAGTGTTGGTGGAGGTGGATGGTGCGTCAAGGTTAGGACTAGGAGCGGAAGCTGTAGAAGATTGGGTGTCCTGTGTTAGCCATTCAACTAGGTCCCCCTCAGAACTTTTCGCGTCCATGGCACATGGCCTCTGAACACTGTGCATAGTTGTAGGGTCTAAGGGAATCACAGCACCACGACCAGGATGGCACCTGCGGGGTGGCCTGCCTCTGCCTGTCATTTTTTTTAAAATGTACACTTACACTACTATTAAACAAATTATGAGTGGTGGCACTGGGCAAGTGGGCACAGTATACGCTGTGAGCCTGACACAAAAAGCAGACTGATGTTTCACAATCCAAAAAGTTTTTTTTTTTAATGTACACTTACACTAATATTAAACAAGATATAAGTGGCGGCACTGGGCAAGTGGGCACAGTATATGCTGTGAACCGGACACAAAAAAACCGACTGATGTTTCACAATCCAAAAAGTTAATTTTTTTTAAATGTACACTTACACTACTATTAAACAAGATATGAGTGGTGGCACTGGGCAAGTGGGCACAGTATACGCTGTGAACCGGACACAAAAAAACAGACTGATGTTTCACAATCCAAAAAGTTTATTTTTTTTAAATGTACACTTACACTACTATTAAACAAGATATGAGTGGTGGCACTGGGCAAGTGGGCACAGTATACGCTGTGAGCCTGACACAAAAAAGCAGACTGATGTTTCAAAGTCAAAAATGTTTATTTTTTAAATATTAAAAGTACTGTTACAACAAATATGAGTGGTGCCACTAACTTGGCAAGTGGGCCTGGCACACGCTGGCAGGCAGGCAACTTCAATTAGATTACAATAGTAGACTGATGTTTCACAGTCAAAAAATTTTTTTTATTAAATATTGACACTACTGTTATAACAAATATGAGTGGTGGCACTAGTTGGCAAGTGTGACTGGCACACACGCTGGCAGGCAGGCAACTTCAATTAGATTGCACTAGCTGACTGATGTTTCACAGTCAAAAAAGTTTTTGTTTGAAATATTTACACTACTGTTACAACAAATATGAGTGGTGCCACTAACTTGGCAAATGGAGCTTGGCACACACACTGGCAAGTAGGCAACTTCAATTAGATTACAATAGCAGACTGATGTTTCACAGTCAAAAAAGTTTTATTATTAAATATTTACACTACTGTTATAACAAATATGATTAGTGGCACTAGTTGGCAAGTGGGCCTGGCACACACGCTGGCAGGCAGGCAACTGCAATTAGATTACACTAGCTGACTGATGTTTCACAGTCAAAAAAGCTTTTTTTTAAATATTTACAATACTGTTATAACAAATATGATTGGTGGCACTAGTTGGCAAGTGGGCCTGGTACACACGCTGGCAGGCAGTCAACTGCAATGCAATTGCACTAGCAGACTGATGATTCACAGTCAAAAAAGTTTTTATTTTAAATATTTACAATACTGTTATAACAAATATGATTGGTGGCACTAGTTGACAAGTGGGACTGGCACACATGCTGGCAGGCAGGCAACTTCAATTAGATTACACTAGCAGACTGATGTTTCACAGTCAAAAAAGTTTTTTTTAAAAATATTTACACTACTGTTATAACAAATATGATTGGTGGCACTAGTTGGCAAGTGGGCCTGGCACACACGCTGGGAGGCAGGCAACTGCAATTAGATTACACTAGCTGACTGATGTTTCACAGTCCAAAATTTTTTTTTTTTAAATATTTACAATACTGTTATAACAAATATGATTGGTGGCACTAGTTGGCAAGTGGGCCTGGAAAACACGCTGGCATGCAGGCAACTGCAATTCAATTGCACTAGCAGACTGATGATTCACAGTCAAAAAAGTTTTTATTTTAAATATTTACAATACTGTTATAACAAATATGATTGGTGGCACTAGTTGGCAAGTGGGCCTGGCACACACGCTGACAGGCAGGCAACTGCAATTCAATTGCACTAGCAGACTGATGATTCACAGTCAAAAAAGTTTTTATTTTAAATATTTACAATACTGTTATAACAAATATGATTCGTGGCACTAGTTGGCAAGTGGGCCTGGCATACACGCTGGCAGGCAGGCAACTTCAATTAGATTACACTAGCAGACTGATGTTTCACATTCAAAAAAGTTTTTTAAAAAAATATTTACAATGACAAATATGATTGGTGGCACTAGTTGGCAAGTGGGCCTGGCACACACGCTGGGAGGCAGACAACTGCAATTAGATTACACTAGCTGAATGATGTTTCACAGTCAAAAAGTTTTTTTAAAAAATATTTACAATACTGTTATAACAAATATGATTGGTGGCACTAGTTGGCAAGTGGGCCTGGCACACACGCTGGCAGGCAGGCAACTGCAATTCAATTGCACTAGCAGACTGATGATTCACAGTCAAAAAAGTTTTTATTTTAAATATTTACAATACTGTTATAACAAACATGATTGGTGGCACTAGTTGGCAAGTGGGCCTGGCACACACGCTGGCAGGCAGGAAACTGCAATTCAATTGCACTAGCAGACTGATGATTCACAGTCAAAAAAGTTTTTATTTTAAACATTTACACTACTGTTATAACAAATATGATTCGCGGCACTAGTTGGAAAGTGGGCCTGGCACACACGCTGGCAGACAGGCAACTGCAATTAAATAACACTAGCAGACTGATGTAAAAGTTTGTTTTTTTTAAAAGTTACACTAATGTTACAACAGATAGGAGTGGCACTGAGGATGGAAGTAGGCACAGTATATGCTGGCAGCCTGACACACAGGCTGGCACTAGTGGCAGGCTGGCCTTGCAACTAAAATTAAATAACACTAGAAGACTGATGTAAAAGTTTTTTTTTTTTAAATTTACACTAATGTTACACCAGATATAAGTGGTGGAAAACATAGCTATTAATCACAGTATATGATGCGGGCCTGACACACAGGTCTGATGGAAAATGAAATTAGATTACACTAGCAAAATGATGTAAAAGTTGTTTTTTAAAAAATTTACACTAATGTTAACCAGATATCAGTGGTGGCACAGAAGAATTAATCACAGTATATGATGTGGGCCTGACACACAGGCCGGATAGAAAATGAAATTAGATTACACTAGCAAAATGATGTAAAAGTTTTTTTTTTTTAATTTACACTAATGTTAAGCAGATGGGTATACCCCAGCAGGGGAGGTATCCCATAAGACAGACCCGGGTGCCCTCAAAATACAAACCATCTTTTAAGTGGATTGGGCCTTGTCTCATGTCTATCCTTGTGTGGGCATTGCCTCATCCTATAAACCTGTTATAATTAGTGTTCCTAGTAACAACTTCCTGCAGAGAATTATCCTCATTCCCTGACTGTGTGTTATCATCTCCTGATTCAGCTTCACTATAAACAGCCTAGCACAAATGCGTCAGGAGGTAGAGATGAGGAATTTATGCAAATGGAGCAGGTTTTTCAGATGGGTCAACATTCCAGAGAAGGAGGGATGGGTATACCCCAGCAGGGGAGGTATCCCATAAGACAGACCCGGGTGCCCTCAAAATACAAACCATCATAAACCTGTCTGATCATGTACTGACTAGGGATGAGTCTAAAGTGCTTAGCTTAGGCCTGGGTTTTGTACCAACAGTAAATTTCAATTTATTCTAAACAATGCTAGACTTGAATAAATGTGTATGCAATATAACACTCTGTAAGCATTTCTCATCTGTAAGCACAGACACAAATATTGTGTCTTCTCAGGTATTGGATGACATTAACACGTACCAAGGTTTTCAGTTTCAAGAAACATGTGACCTCATTGCTCTGAGGGGGTTAGAACGTGAAGGTGGGGTGACTACCGACAATTGTCAATCCACTTAAAAGAAAAAATACAAGAATTCCTCCACGTTCTACCCCATACAGAGCAGAGGCAACACTGTAGAAACCTTTTATAAAAGAGTTGAAACTGATTTAAGACTACTCAGCCAGACCAGAAAACCAGTAAATTAGAATTTGAGTAGGTCAGAACAACAGGCATTGAAATCTTTGGGAGACAATGTGGATATTGTCATTAAACAGGCGGACAATGGGGGCTCGGTTGTCTTGATGAGTAGGTCGCACTATGTAAATGAGGCATTAAGACAGTTGGGTAATGTTGATAGCTATGAAAAACTTACTAAGGGTCCTACTATCACTTTCCAACGTCAACTTGTGCACCTTTTGGATGGAGCATTGGACGATGGCTTTATTGATCAGGACACATGTCAATATTTGTATGTTGAAAATCCAGTCACTCCAATATTCCATCATTTACCGAAGGTGCACAAGTCAACCGAGAATGTACAGGGTAGGCCTGTCATAAGTGGGATAGGGTCCATGCTAGAGCATTTGTCGGAATGGCTAGATGACCTCTTGCAGCCACTAGTCAGAGCCCTCCCGAGTTACATCAGGGATTCTAAACACATTTTGAATATTGTTGAACAAACAGACTGGACTCATGACTCAGGGTGGCTCACCATGGATGTTGTTGGGTTGTATTCATCTATACCCCATAACTTGGGCTTAAAAGCTATTGAATACTTTTTAAAGAATGAAACAAAACATGGTGAGCCTTTCAGGAAGTTTGTATTAGAGGTAACTGAATTTTTGTTATCTCACAATTTTTTGCAGTTTGAAGGTGAGTTCTATCTGCAGAAGTGTGGCACCGCAATGGGTACCAAGTTCGCCCCACATATGCCAATTTTTTTATGGGCTGGTGGGAGTGGTCCCACATTTATGCAGATAGCAACCCATTTAGGTCCGCCATTAGGATTTACCACTGCTTTATAGATGATCTATTGTTTATTTTGGAGGACGGTGAGGATTCAGCAAAAAGATTTATAGAACATTTGAGTGTTAATGACTTCAATTTACAATTTACCTTTGTATTTGACAAATTAAAAGTGCATTTTTTGTATTTGGAATTGAAAGGTTGGCCTGTGGGTAGCCTTACCTCAAAAGTATACAGGAAACCTACCTCAGGCAATAGCTTTCTGCATGTGAAGAGCTGTCACCCCCGTCATATGCCCTACTCAGTAGCTAAAGGACAGTTTGTCCACCTCAAAAGAAACTGCACGTTAGCAAGTAACTTTGAAAAACATGCGGACTCTTTATACCAAAGATTGTGTGACAGAGGCTACAGTGTAAAATGTACTAAATAGGGCAAGGAGAGAGGTCACTAACATGGACCGAGAGGTCTTTCTCAAAGAAAAAGTGAAATTTAAAAACATGTCTGAACGTAAATTAACTTTTGTTACAGACTATTCTGAACAGTATCAGGATATCTGTAACATTATACGTAGACACTTTAAGCTGCTTATAGCTGATGATGGCCTTGCTGATGCGGTGAAAAAGGGCTGTAGGCTCTCCTACAGGAGGAATAAGTCTATAGGGAGTCTAGTGTCTCCCTCACAGCTTAAGAAACCAGCATCAGCATCTCAACCATCGTCTTGGCTTAAACATAGGGGTACCTACAGATGTGGCTACTCACAATGCAAGGCCTGTGAACATGTCCAGGTAGGCACATCCTTTAGGTCATTTGTGACTGGGGAGACTTTTGAGGTTTCTTCTTGCCTTAACTGTAGGTCTACATTTTGTATCTATCTACTATGGTGCTTGATCTGCAATCTTCAATATGTAGGATTAACTACAAGGGAGGTACGCTCAAGTATTCGAGAACATTTGTCCACTATGAATGTGGGCAAAATCAGTACTCCTTTGGTTGATCACTTTGTGAGGGTCCACGATAAAAACTGCAATTCACTCAGAAGGATGATAATAGAGAGGGTGCAGGACCGGAGGAGGGGAGGGGACAAATATCAGGTGCTGTCCAGACAAGAGAGGTACTGGATTATCAGACTTTAGACCAAGGCACCTTTTGGTCTGAACTCTGAATATGATTTCATCAACCATTAGCACTAGATTTGCCCCTCGCCTCCCACTGAGGGATTTGTGCATGTTTGTGCATAGAGTGTGCATTTGTGTGTGTATATATATATATATATATATATATATACAGGGAGTGCAGAATTATTAGGCAAATGAGTATTTTGACCACATCATCCTCTTTATGCATGTTGTCTTACTCCAAGCTGTATAGGCTCGAAAGCCTACTACCAATTAAGCATATTAGGTGATGTGCATCTCTGTAATGAGAAGGGGTGTGGTCTAATGACATCAACACCCTATATCAGGTGTGCATAATTATTAGGCAACTTCCTTTCCTTTGGCAAAATGGGTCAAAAGAAGGACTTGACAGGCTCAGAAAAGTCAAAAATAGTGAGATATCTTGCAGAGGGATGCAGCACTCTTAAAATTGCAAAGCTTCTGAAGCAGATCATCGAACAATCAAGCGTTTCATTCAAAATAGTCAACAGGGTCGCAAGAAGCGTGTGGAAAAACCAAGGCACAAAATAACTGCCCATGAACTGAGAAAAGTCAAGCGTGCAGCTGCCAAGATGCCACTTGCCACCAGTTTGGCCATATTTCAGAGCTGCAACATCACTGGAGTGCCCAAAAGCACAAGGTGTGCAATACTCAGAGACATGGCCAAGGTAAGAAAGGCTGAAAGACGACCACCACTGAACAAGACACACAAGCTGAAACGTCAAGACTGGGCCAAGAAATATCTCAAGACTGATTTTTCTAAGGTTTTATGGACTGATGAAATGAGAGTGAGTCTTGATGGGCCAGATGGATGGGCCCGTGGCTGGATTGGTAAAGGGCAGAGAGCTCCAGTCCGACTCAGACGCCAGCAAGGTGGAGGTGGAGTACTGGTTTGGGCTGGTATCATCAAAGATGAGCTTGTGGGGCCTTTTCGGGTTGAGGATGGAGTCAAGCTCAACTCCCAGTCCTACTGCCAGTTTCTGGAAGACACCTTCTTCAAGCAGTGGTACAGGAAGAAGTCTGCATCCTTCAAGAAAAACATGATTTTCATGCAGGACAATGCTCCATCACACGCGTCCAAGTACTCCACAGCGTGGCTGGCAAGAAAGGGTATAAAAGAAGAAAATCGAATGACATGGCCTCCTTGTTCACCTGATCTGAACCCCATTGAGAACCTGTGGTCCATCATCAAATGTGAGATTTACAAGGAGGGAAACCAGTACACCTCTCTGAACAGTGTCTGGGAGGCTGTGGTTGCTGCTGCACGCAATGTTGATGGTGAACAGATCAAAACACTGACAGAATCCATGGATGGCAGGCTTTTGAGTGTACTTGCAAAGAAAGGTGGCTATATTGGTCACTGATTTGTTTTTGTTTTGTTTTTGAATGTCAGAAATGTATATTTGTGAATGTTGAGATGTTATATTGGTTTCACTGGTAAAAATAAATAATTGAAATGGGTATATATTTGTTTTTTGTTAAGTTGCCTAATAATTATGCACAGTAATAGTCACCTGCACACACAGATATCCCCCTAAAATAGCTATAACTAAAAACAAACTAAAAACTACTTCCAAAACTATTCAGCTTTGATATTAATGAGTTTTTTTGGGTTCATTGAGAACATGGTTGTTGTTCAATAATAAAATTAATCCTCAAAAATACAACTTGCCTAATAATTCTGCACTCCCTGTATATATATATATATATATATATATATATATATATATATATATATATATATATATATATACATGTGTACGTTTTTATCTTTGCACACTTTTATGCTTGTATGTGCACATTTAGTGTACCCTATTTTTAGGAGTTTTTATTTTTATGAGTTGTTGCCTATCCATTAGGGCTGCAACTAACGATTATTTTCATAATCGATTAATCAGCTGATTATTTTTTCAATGAATTGACTAATCGGATAAAAAAAAAAGTTTTTCATATATTTAATATAAAATCCACATACTGAGTGTTATAAATATAAATTTCTGACTAAAACTTTACTTTAAAACAACTATTCGTCCATTTTTTTAAGCAGCAGAACACATTTTTATAATTAAACAAAACAAAACCACAAACTGTTTGATAAGAGGTAGAGCTAGAAAGAGGTAAACTACCACTTTTTATAACATTCTGTTAGTCACTCTTTCAGATACTTTGCATTGAAATCCAAAAATGTCAACATTATGCACATGCTCCTGACTGAGGCTGGCTCTCTTTTTTGCAAGCTATTTTGCCTGCAGCAGAGAAGAGGCGCTCAGATGGTGTTGAGGTGCCTGAGATGCATAAATAGGGTTTTGCCAATTTCACCAAGGTGGGATATTTATCTTTGTTAGTTCTCCACCAATGCAAGGGACCTCTCAACAAAGTAAGCCTGGACTTCATTTTAACATAAAAATATCATGAGTATCTATATGCACTGGTAAATAACCAGCTATAAGGTTGGGGGGGGGATATTTAGTCCACTCTTAAAATAACAGATATATACTTACAGAGATTGAATTTGGTACATATTCCAATTAATTAAAAATAAAAAAATAAAAAGGCAAAAGGGCTAAAGACTATATCAGTAACAGGACACAGTCTTGCACATTTATCTATAGAGTACATATATCAACATATATCATATATCAGCAATAGCAAGGGATCTGCTAAAAATTGTGCAAACAGGTAATAGTGACATGAATTCATATAACAAATTGCTAGGTGTAAATAACAAGCTTGGCATTATATCATGCAAAGCACTGTCCCAAATCACTTGATTTTATATAAGCAATCCAAATTATGTCTCCTATTTTATTTCTGGGTTGCACATTAGACAGGATTAGTTGTAAACTTAAAAATAAACTTAAAGTGTCCTAAAAAAGTGAAAAGTAAAATGTCTGTAGACGTCCTTTAGGCTAAGGGCATAATCATAAAACACAATACCATGTGCTGGAGCTCAGTGGAGTAAAGCAGCTGGTGCTGTGCACAGACCAACTAATTGCAAACCAACTAATCGATTATGAGATTCCTTTGTCAACTATTTTCATAATCGATTATTATCGATTATGCCAATTAGTTGTTGCAGCTCAACTATCCATCTTGTTTCACTTTTTGAGTTTGAGCTTTATAAATCTTGTTCCACACTTTGAGTTTGAGTATCCTCATATTTAATACTCAGTGTTCATGTCTCCACTTAGATCTTTTAGTCATATTGAACAAAGATGAATTGTATCTTATGCGTCCACTTTCCATTTTTTATAAAGAAATGTATAATATATATTGATGGTTTGAATTTTTAGGTAATATAACCAGTATTCATTTAAAAGAACACAAACTTGTATGTTCCAATAATCTACTCAAAGGTGCATAAAGTATGTAGATTATTTCACTCTAAGCGTGTTTATATATATTATTATACATTTTCTTTTGTTCTTTTTCCTTAAATAAGAATGGATTTATGCAATGTAGTTTGTGTGTTTATATATATAAAAACATCACCAGCTATTATTGGAATAATCACATTTGTACCTTTAAATTTGTGTTCAATTTCCCACCAATCAGAATTTAGAGGTGGGTTTTTAAGCTCCAATGTTTGCATTTGATTTTAGGGACTATGAGTACGGCATTCAGCTGAAACGTGTTATATAGTCTGTATGGTGTCTGTTGTGATATTATAATATATAATGCTTTCTTCCTAGTTTGTGCTCTGACTTGTAAATGTATATAATTGTTGCAAAGAAGCAGGGGCGGGGACAGTGTTGTGGGAGTGAGGAACCAGGAAATAAAGTGTGTAGTTAGTTGCTGTATAAATGGACTCTGTGTCAGATATATTTCTAAACCACCTGGATTTACAAACACTACATTTTGGCGACGAGGATTATGTTTGAACCCTATTGCTTTGTCTCAGCAAACAGTGAGTAACCTGCTGCAATACACACAAGAATGGCTGCATGTAATGAATACAACTTCCCTGTGTTTGACTCTGATGCAGAAATTAGCTCAGTAGGCCCAAGATGGCTAAAATGGATTCAGAGATTTGAAAATTATCTTATTGCTTTCGATGTTACTGATGCAAACAGAAAAAAGGCTTTACTGCTTCATTTAGCTGGAGAAAAAGTGTATGACATTTATGATACCTTGTCTGCAACCACTGACTCATACAATGATGTTAAAGATAAACTGACAACATATTTTCTCCCTAAAAAGAACACTCAGTATGAAATATACACATTCAGACAGGCAACACAACAGGGTGATGAACCTTTAGATGCATTTCAAACCAGGTTACGTTTACAAGCAAAGAATTGTGAGTTTTCTAATGTTGAAAATTAGATTAAAGCACAGATAATACAAAGCTGCACTTCTTCAAAACTTAGGAAATATGCACTGAGACAATCTGAACTATCTTTAAAAGATTTGCTTGATTATGGCAGAACATTAGAAATTGCTGACAGGCAAGCTGCAAGCATAGAAAATAGATCTACTGAAGATCAGTTTATTACAAATAGAGTTCAAAAAGACAGTTCAACAGTACAACCCACAAGAAAGAACCAGACCTCCTGTGTGTTATGCAGGATTCGGAACTGTGGGGGTTTCTATCCACATAATGTCACTTGTCCTGCAAGGAATAAGCAATGCAGGGCATGTGGAGAATGTAATCACTTTGCAAAGCAATGTAGAACAAAACTGTATCAAATATCTCAATCACATACTGAGCCACATACATCAGAACAGTGGAAAGTAAATCTAGTCAGATCTCCTGATCAAAAAGGACAATATTCAAACAATGATGACAAATATTTATTTGTAGTAAACAACATGTGTAACCTAACTCAGCCACAAGTTGATGTACTCATTAATGACACTAAAATCACTGCATTGATTGATTCAGGATCTGCTGTCAATTTAGTGGGTGAACAAACATTTCACATGTTAAAACCACAACCACAGTTATTACAGAGTAAAATAAATATATATGCATATGGATCAACTAAACCCCTTAATGTCATTGATAAATTTACAGCCACATGTGCATTTAAACACAACAAAACAGCAACTATGTTTTATGTTGTAAAGGGTCAAAATTCTTCTCTTCTGAGTTTTGAAACTTCATCCAGTTTGGGACTTATAAAGCTTATGAATGCAATTTCACCTAGAAAGGACACAGGATCTGTAGCAGATCGGTTAGTACAGTATTATTCCCATTTGTTTAATGGCATTGGTAAATTGAAAGATTTTCAAGTACAGCTGCATATTAATCCACATATAAAACCTGTAATACAACCACATAGAAGAATTCCATTTCATCTAAGGCACAAGGTTGATGCTGAACTCAGGAACCTTGAAACACAAGGAATCATCGAAAGAGTGCAGGGGCCAACTCCATGGGTCTCCCCAATAGTATCAATGCCAAAACCCAAAGACCCAAATAGTGTAAGAATTTGCATAGACATGAGGCAAGCCAACACTGCCATTATCAGGGAGCGCCACTTTACTCCAATATTAGATGATATAATTCATGATCTCAACCAGGCAAAAGTTTTCTCCAAACTTGATTTAAAATCAGGCTATCATCAACTGGAATTGGATCCAACAAGCAGATATATAACTACATTCTCAACACACACAGGATTGTGGAGATACAAGCGCCTAAGTTTTGGTGTTTCTTCTGCTGCTGAAGTAATTCAAAATGCAATACAGCAAACATTATCTGGAATTCCAGGAGTTAAAAACTTCAGCGATGATATCATTGTGTTTGGAGCTACTCAAGAAGACCATGATAAAAATCTCACAGCAGTTTTTGAGCGACTTCATGAGAAAGGACTTACCTTAAATTGTAGTAAGTGTGAATTTAACAAAACTAAACTAGAATTTTATGCATTTGTCTTTTCAGCTGAAGGCATATCAGCAGACCCAAAGAAAGTGGAAGCAATTCAAATTGCAAATCCACCAATAGACGCCAGTGAAGTCAGAAGTTTCCTAGGGATGGTAAACTACTGTTCTCAATTTATCCCTAATTTCTCTACTATTGCCACACCTTTAAGAGAGTTAACAAAGAAAAGTGTGCCATGGCGTTGGACTGAAACTGAACAACAAGCTTTTCAACAACTGAAACAGAGTTTGACCAGTGACAAGACAATGTCCTATTTTAACCCTCAACGGCAAACTATTCTTTTAGTAGATGCTAGCCCTGTTGGTTTAGGTGCTATTCTGGCGCAGAGAGACAAAGACAAGCAGTATATAATTGCTTATGGTAGCCGTTCTTTAAATGATGTGGAAAAACGTTATTCTCAAACAGAACGTGAAGCTCTGGCAATAGTTTGGAGTTGTGAATACTTTCATTTATATTTATATGGTTGTCCATTCACACTGATCACAGATCATAAGCCTTTACAGTTGATCTGGAATAATCCAAAATCCAAACCGCCCGCTAGAATAGAAAGATGGGGTTTAAGACTACAACCATATAATTTTACTGTGGTTTACAAATCTGGAAAAGAGAACCCAGCAGACTATATGTCTCGACATCCTATATCAACAGATTCATTCACAAGTTCACCAAGTTCCACGGATGCAGAGGAATATATCAATTTTGTTACTAATCATGCTATACCTAAAGCATTGAGTTTAGAAGAAATACAACAAGCAACATTAGCTGATCCTATACTGCAAAAACTTGCTGTATTAGTTTGGAATAGAAAATGGTACACAGCTGATTCTGACAAAATACATGGAAAAGAGTTGAAGTCATTTGCAAGATTTAGCAAAGAACTCTCAGTGAATAATGACAACAGTATTATCTTGCGAGGTAATCGACTAGTCGTTCCGACATGTTTACAACAGCAAGTATTATCCTTAGCACATGAAGGTCACCAAGGAATAGTTAAAATGAAAAGTTTATTGCGAGAAAAAGTGTGGTTTCCATCAATAGATCAACAAGCAGAAAAGTTGGTGAGAAATTGTATGGTGTGTCAAACCACAACTCCAGGAGCTCACAAAGAACCTTTAAAAATGTCTGCATTGCCTGAAGCACCATGGTGTAATGTGAGTATAGATTTTTATGGTCCATTACCTACTAGAGATTATTTGATGGTGGTTATAGACGAATATTCAAGATACCCGGTAGTAGAAGTTATCAGCTCAACATCTTCAGTCACTGTTATTCCGGTTTTAGACAAAGTTTTCTCTTTATTGGTAATTCCTAAAATTGTTAAAACAGATAACGATCCCCCATTTAACAGTACTCAGTTTAATAAATTTGCTTCATATCTTGGATTTAAACATAGGCGCATTACTCCTTTGTGGCCACAAGCTAATGCAGAAGCTGAAAGATTCATGCGTTCTATGGGGAAATTTCTAAGGGCAACTACAGCGCAAGGTAGACCATGGAAACAAAATGTATACTCTTTTCTGAGAGACTATCGATCAACTCCCCATTGCACTACTGGCAGATCACCTGCAGAGCTGTTATTCAATCGCAAACTTCGGATCAAAATTCCGGATATAAATGATTAGCTAACAGAGACACTCAACAAGGACTTAATACAAAAAGACAGTCATGCCAAAGCCAAGATGAAAGCTTATGCGGATAAATATTATCATATCAAATCTGCTCTTTTTGCTGTTGGAGACAGAGTCCTGTGCAGGCAAGATAGACGACACAAGTTGGATACTTTATATGATGTCATCCCATATACAGTTACAAGAATTCAAGGATCAAGGATCACTGCAGTAAGAAATGGACATACAATTACTCAGAATTCTTCTTTCTTCAAGAAACTACACAAAGAACAGGACACTGAAGTATCTGATGCAGAAGATGATGATTCTGATATACCCAAATTATTTCAAGAACATGATGATAATATGGATAACTCAGAGAGTAGTGAGGGGGAAGAAAACATAGCATATGATCAGTCCTTAGATACTAATCGAAAATACCCTCTCAGAGAAAACAGAAGACCTCCTGAATACCTTAAAAACTATGAAAAATGATGTGTTTTCATGTAATGTATTATGTCATCATGCAACTTTTTTATGTGAAATGTAGTTGGTCTTATTTCTAGATATTAAGCATAGTATATATATAGTTATATTGTTTAATTGTTATGTTTCTAATCTAAAGTAAGGGAGAGATATGGTGTCTGTTGTGATATTATAATATATAATGCTTTCTTCCTAGTTTGTGCTCTGACTTGTAAATGTATATAATTGTTGCAAAGAAGCAGGGGCGGGGACAGTGTTGTGGGAGTGAGGAACCAGGAAATAAAGTGTGTAGTTAGTTGCTGTATAAATGGACTCTGTGTCAGATATATTTCTAAACCACCTGGATTTACAAACACTACAGTCTGTAGTATTTAAGGGTACAAACCCTCCCGGTTTTAACACTTTAAATAAAAGTTATATTTTATTTATATCAGCTACTGACTACCTCCTTTTCTACATTGGGTATAAATTTCCCATAAGTAATGAATGCGGCTGTGGACTCTTTCGCATTAGGAAGAAAAACATAAATTATGCTTACCTGATAATTTCCTTTTCTTCTGTGAGAAAGAGTCCATAAGTCTGCACGTTTTTTTGAGGCGCTGTTGTTTTTATCTTCTGGCACCTTTTCACCTGGATGCTTCTTCCACTGTTCCTTGTTCCTCAGCTGAATGACTGGGGGATGAGGGAAGTGGGAGGAGTATTTATGCCTTTTGTATGGTGGGTCTTTGCCTCCTCCTGGTGACCAGGTTCTTATTTTCCCATAAGTAATGAATGCGGCTGTGGATTCTTTCCCACGGAAGAAAACGAAATTATTAGGTAAGCATAATTTATGTTTTTGTTTTCTGGATGAGCAGCAATGCACTACTGGGAGATAGCTGAACACATAAGCTAAGCCAATTAAAGGGGGCATATATGTGCAGCCACCAATAAGCAGCTAGCTCCCAATAATGCATTGCTGATCCTAAGTCTACCTAGGTATTATTTTCAATACAGGATAAAAAGAGAATTAAGTAAATTAGATAATAGAGGTAAATTGGAAAGTTGTTAAATATTGCATGCTTTATCTTAATCATAAAAGAACATTTTTAGGTTTTATGTCCCTTTAACATTGCAGTTGAATAGTATTTGTTCAGAAACTGCACTGGACAAGTCCCAACAATAACATATACTTTGGAATAGTAGCAGTTTCATTAGGGTGCACAGAGGTGCAAAAGTACCTCAAGCTTATAGATTGCACCCTGGGCCACCTAGTCGTGCCCAGGACTATTTAATTCTGTCCACTGCATGCCAAGCTCCGCCCATGACTGTACTCCCCCCCCACCGTGACTCCACCCACAGGCTTCTCTGACTCAGGTGCCAGCCTCTGTGGCCTGAGATCTGCTTGGGCATAACAGGTAACACTCTTGCATCTCTTAGCTTTTTATCATGGTATTCAAAATCTAAGCTTCTTCAGACTATTTAAAAACCAAAGTTTTTAAATGCATTTGTGTCACAATAACACCAGTGCCTTGCATGTGGACAATTTGACAGCTGTATTCCAATCAGCGTTTTACATTATTTTGGAGTTTATAAGAGTAGAAATGAATGAATAAATTACAGAACGATGATGACATGTACAAAGTGGCTTCACATAATGACTGGTGACCCCATGTGCCCAAACTGTCATTGATTTCATTTGCCCACCACCATTTTGCCCAGGTTCTCTACAGCTCCACCTGACTCTGCACACAGACTGTCCGACCCTGACCCCCTATAAGTAAATCCTGGAAATGCCAGTGCAGGTACAGATATTTTTTTTTTCTGCCCTGGCTCCTAATATAAACAAACCTGCCAATAGTGGACCTACTTAAAGTGAATGTTAAGTTTGACGAATGTGTGCCTTGAAAGCCACTCCAGCGCTTCCCCCGCCCGTCGCAAGCCTCTTCATACGTCAGCAATGAAAAATCCGGCTTCCTCCAATCACGGCTTCCCCCCACAAGCCATGATTGGAAGAAGCCGGATTCGTCATTTTTGACGTATGAAGAGACTTGCGATGGGCGGGGGAAGCGCTGGAGCGGCTTTCAAGAATAAAAGGTAAGTATTTTAACAAAACGAGGAGTGAAATGTAAAATTTGATGAATGAAAGTGCGCTTGTTTTTAAAAGGATTTTTAAAAACCCGGCACACATTCGTCAAACTTGGTGCAAAAAGTAATAATTTTGGGCTCCCTATATGGTAACTCAGTAGTAAGCAATAGTAATAATATAAATGCTGATTTGTATAATGATTTTCAGGAAAGATATATAGATGGACCTGCAACCTGCACTGATAAAAGGTTCCCCCGCATTAGGCTTGTACATTCTGCACACGCCCATGTATAAATTGTCTGCTTTAGGCCCTCACCCGCATCTGCTGCACGAATTGTAGCGCCGCCCTGAAACGTGCCTATCCTAAAGTGATGGGAGAATGTTTCTATTTGATATGAAAATAGTAGAATAATGTTCACATTGTCTTTCAAAGAACTATTCAGATTTTTCAAAAAAAAGAATGTAACATTTTTCATAAATAAATATTACATTTTTATTATATCAAATGTAACATTCAATTTTAAGAGGCACATTTCAAATATTGAATATTTAGTGTTAATTTTTTTAATGTGTTTCTAATTTATCAAACTAAAACATATTAAATATTTAAATGTTATATTTCATATACTAAAATGTGCAAAATATTTGCATTTGTCAAGAATAAAGGCACTGAGACAATATATATTTTTTATATTTAACTAATGTGCTCCCCGGAGCACATATTGTTGTTTTATTATGGAAATTTTGGAAATACTTACTACTTTGTGAAACACTGTAAATGCGAAGTAAAAAAAAAAATAATCTACAGCTATGTGCTGTTCTTGTTAGAAATATTTGAGACTGCTATATTATTATTGTTATTATTAATAATAATAATAATAATAATAATAATAATAACAACAATATATTAAACATTAGAGGGATACTAAACCCACATTTTTTTCTTTCTTGCTTCAGACAGAGCTTGCAATTATAAGCAACTTTCTAATTTACTCCTATTATCAATTTTTCTTTTTTCTCTTGGTATCTTTATTTGAAAAGCAGGAATGAAAGCTTATCAGCCAGCCCATTTTTGATTCAGCACCTGGGTAGCGCTTGCTAATTGGTGGCTAAATGTAGTCACCAATCAGCAAGCACTAGCAAGGGTGCTGAACCAAAAATGGTCCGGCTGCTAAGCTTATATTCCTGCTTTTTCAAATAAAGATACCAAGAGAACAAATATTTTTTTATAGGAGTACATTTGAAAGTTGCTTAAAATTGCATGCTCTATCTGAATCATTAAAGAAAAAATTTGGGTTTAGTATCCCTTTAAGTGCCCAATTATCTAAAGGTCTCTGGACTTATAAGAAATCTTGCCAGTACTATGGAGCCTTTGTTGAAAATATCTAAAATATTGTGTTGCCCGCAGTTACATATTCATATAATACAAGTAAATGAAGTATTGAAATAAAAACACAATAAAATAGTGTTAAATTTAAAAAAGACATATTTTACTGAAAAAGTAAAATTTGTATTGCAATTACACACAAAGAAAACTATTCAACTGCACACAGTAGATATCATAATAAAACTACACTGCACATACAAAAAAGAAAAAACGTGAAATTTGTTTATATTGCGAAATTCAAAGGGTATTCTAAAATGAGATTTCACATCTATCCTATTGGCCTAAACCGTGGTGTTCCTTGTGGTGTATACACTACAGGCCAGATTAAAAGTGGAGCGCAAAATATTGCTTCCCGAAAAAGCGATATTTGCTCTCCACTTTGTAATACCAGCGCATGCAAATATGCGCTGGTATTACAAGTTAGGTGCAATGTAATTGAGACCTTGCATTTGCATTGCACAGAAGAATTGTGCTACGAGAGCGTGCGTCCAAAAGATCCAGTGGGAGCCTCGTTCTCATGCTGTGGAATTTGTTGGTGCTCTACAAATAAAATAAGAGGGATTTGAGATTCAACACTAAAAAGAAAGCTCTCTCTCAAAGCTAAACTCAAAAGAGTTAACAGTCCTCTAATGCTGTTAACCAAAAGGCACAAAAAAAACAATCAGAATCAGAAAACAGTATCAGAAGGAGTGAGCAAGTCTACGCGTTTCTTGATATAGGCCTCCCGGCTGAAACGTGTAGACTTGCTCACTCCTTCTGATACTATTTTGTCTAAGAGGACCAGCAATAGGACTGGTGCATCGAGTTGTTTTTTTATAGCACTGCTAAATGACTCCATATGCGTAATCCCCGTCCCAGGACTGCCTATTATTCTTAGCCTTGATAGCCTTTTACACAACTGAATCCTTTATACTCTATACCACATGGATCCTAAAAGAATTTGGAGATTACACAACGTACACTATTTTCACACTGACAATAGTGATGTCGTGAACCTAAAATTTTGCGTCCGCGAACAGCGAACGCGAACTTCCGCAAAAGTTGGCGAACCGGCGAACTGGGCGAACCGCCATTGACTTCAATAGGCAGGCGAATTTTAAAACCCACAGGGACTCTTTCTGGCCACAAAAGTGATGGAAAAGTTGTTTCAAGGGGACTAACACCTGGACTGTGGCATGCCAGAGGGGGATCCATGGCAAAACTCCCATGGAAAATTACATAGTTGATGCAGAGTCTGTTTTTAATCCATAAAGGGCATAAATCACCTAAAATTCCTAAATTGTTTGGAATAACGTGCTTTAAAACATCAGGTATTATGTTGTATTGTTCATGTAGTATAAGGGTTACGCCCGCTTCACAGTGACAGACCAAACTCCTTGTTTAACGCACCGCAAACAACCGCAAACAGTCCATTTGCACAACTGCAAACTCCCCATAGATCAATAGATGCAATAGATACATTTGATAGATACGATAGATAGATAGATTTGATAGATAAATAGATAGATTTGATAGATAGATAATTTCCCAGACAGAGAATTACAAGACGGGCGGACTGGGACCCATGGTAAGGTTCCCAGAGGCAGTTGCGGCGCCTGAAGCTCTGATTAGAACAGAGCACTCTGTGTATCTGCCCTCGGCTGAAATCGGAACATTCTTTAGCTTTCTGCCTGTCGGCCAAATGTCCGTCTGCCAAATGTTCGTCTGCCAAATTTCCTTCTGCATTTTGTCAGAGCACCGCGTGCAATCTACTGTGCCACCAGATAGGAGTGGTGTGTTAACTAGTACTATTCTTATCAGTTTAATCCCTGTTACGTCCCCTATCAGGGGACGTGTATATGGCATGGATTTTCGGAACCGGGAGATGGAAAAAGATGCTTGGACACCCAGTACAGGCCGTTCTCCTTCAGCCTTTTTATACGAGGGTCTCCGACCCTCAACAGGCACGACAGCATGAAAGACCCCATATGCCATGACTTCCTTTTGCACAATTGAGTACAGGTATGGCATCGTTTTTAGGAACCCGGAGATAATTTATAGGAAGCGAGAGATGGAAAAAGATGCTTGGTCGGTCCTCCTACTTCAAATTTGGGGCACTGCATGTGCAATCTACTGTGCCACCAGATATGAGTGGTGTGTTAAGTAGTACTATTCTTAGCAGTTTAATCCCTGTTATGTGCCTTTTTTTTGGTTTGGGTTTTGAAGCCACAGTGCAGCACCAGAGGCCAGAAAAATTAGGCATGTACACATGCCTGAAAAATTAGGTATTGTTGCAGACGCTGCTGTAGCAGCGGCCACAAAAAGTGATGTTTGTTTGACAGTTAGAAAGTGCCCTAAAACATTGCGACTTGAACCCTAGTTGTTGGCGGATAAGTCACGCAAGTAATCTGGCATTCGAAGATAAAATACAGCAGCGTGTGGACCATTTTTAGCCCAAGGCAGCTCATCTCATCAGGCCTTTTTTACTCGAATGTATCGCCCAATGTCAGTCCCTTCGGGATCCATCCCTCATTCATTTTAATAAAGGTGAGATAATCAAGACTTTTTTGACCTAGGCGACTTCTCTTCTCAGTGACAATACCTTCTGCTGCACTGAAGGTCCTTTCTGACAGGACACTTGAAGCCGGGCAGGCCAGAAGTTCGATTGCAAATTGAGATAGCTCAGGCCACAGGTCAAGCCTGCACACCCAGTAGTCAAGGGGTTCATCGCTCCTTAGAGTGTCGAGATCTGCAGTTAATACAAGGTAGTCTGCTCCTTGTCGGTTGAGTCGTTCTCTGAGGCTGGATCCCGAAGGGCTGTGGCAATGCATAGGAGTTAAAAAGGTCCGCATGTCCTCCATCAACAACACGTCTGGAAAGCGTCCTGTTCTTGCCGGCGTGGTCGTGGGAGGAGGAGTATTACTTTCATCTCTTCCCCTGTTAGATTCCCGTTGTGCTGTGACATCACCCTTATACGCTGTGTAAAGCATATTTTTTTTTTTTTTTTTGAACTGCTCCATCCTTTCTGACTTGCGGGAATTCGGTAACATTTCAGTCACTTTATGCTTATACCGGGGGTCTAGTAGCGTGGACACCCAGTACAGTTCGTTCTCCTTCAGCTTTTTTATACGAGTGTCCCTCAACAGGCTCGACAGCATGAAAGACCCCATTTGCACAAGGTTGGATGCCGAGCTACTCATGTCCCGTTCCTCGTCCTCACTGATCTCACTGAAGGTATCTTCTTCCCCCCAGCCACGTACAACACCACGGGTACCAGATAGGTGACAACAACGAGCACCCTGGGATGCCTGTTGTGCTTGGTCTTCCTCCTCCTCCTCAAAGCCACATTCCTCCTCTGACTCCTCTTCCTCATAATCCTCTTCCTGGGTTGCCGCTGGTCCAGCAAGCGATGCTGATAAGGCTGTTTCTGGTGGTGATGGAGACCACAACTCTTCCTCTTCACGCTCATCTACGGCCTGATCCAGCACTCTTCGCAGGGCACACTACAGGAAGAAAACAAATGGTATGATGTTGCTGATGGTGCCTTCGGTGCGACTGACTAGGTTTGTCACCTCCTCAAAAGGACGCATGAGCCTACAGGCATTGCGCATGAGCGTCCAGTAACGTGGCAAAAAAATCCCCAGCTCCCCAGAGGCTGTCCTAGCACCTCGGTCATACAAATACTCGTTAACAGCTTTTTCTTGTTGGAGCAGGCGGTCGAACATTAGGAGTGTTGAATTCCAACGTGTCGGGCTGTCGCAAATCAAGCGCCTCACTGGCAGGTTGTTTCGCCGCTGGATATCTGACAAGTGCGCCATGGCCGTGTAGGAACGCCTGAAATGGCCACACACCTTCCTGGCCTGCTTCAGGACATCCTGTAAGCCTGGGTACTTATGCACAAAGCGTTGTACAATCAGATTACACACATGTTTCAACTTGCTCAATTTCAATGCTGCCACCAAATTACTTCCGTTGTCAGAAACCACTTTGCCGATCTCCAGTTGGTGTGGAGTCAGCCACTAATCCACCTGTGCGTTCAGGGCGGACATGGCTTTTTCTGGCCGCACCATAAAAATAACTCTGGTATTGAGAGTCCACATAAAGGCTGCGTTAGGCTCCAAAAAAGGAGCGTAGAGCATATTTAACGCAGCTTCAACTCTCAATACCAGAGTTGCTTACGGACGCGGCCAGCCTCAAAAACG
Source organism: Bombina bombina (assembly GCF_027579735.1). Classification (NCBI taxonomy): domain Eukaryota; kingdom Metazoa; phylum Chordata; class Amphibia; order Anura; family Bombinatoridae; genus Bombina; species Bombina bombina. Next base: position 1,117,859,619 of record NC_069502.1, on the reverse strand, counting down.
TGCTCGTGCACGATTCCCCCATAGAAAACAATGGGGCTGTTTGAGCTGAAAAAAAACCTAACACCTGCAAAAAAGCCGCGTTCAGCTCCTAACGCAGCCCCATTATTTGCTATGCGGAAACACTTCCTACGTCTGCACCTAACACCCTAACATGTACCCCGAGTCTTAACACCCCTAGCCTTACACTTATTAACCCCTAATCTGCCGCCCCCGCTATCGCTGACCCCTGCATATTATTATTAACCCCTAATCTGCAGCTCCGTAAACCGCCGCTACTTACATTATCCCTATGTACCCCTAATCTGCTGCCCTAACATCGCCGACCCCTATATTATATTTATTAACCCCTAATCTGCCCCCCACAACGTCGCCTCCACCTGCCTACACTTATTAACCCCTAATCTGCCGAGCGGACCTGAGCGCTACTATAATAAAGTTATTAACCCCTAATCCGCCTCACTAACCCTATAATAAGTAGTATTAACCCCTAATCTGCCCTCCCTAACATCGCCGACACCTAACTTCAATTATTAACCCCTAATCTGCCGACTGGAGCTCACCGCTATTCTAATAAATGTATTAACCCCTAAAGCTAAGTCTAACCCTAACACTAACACCCCCCTAAGTTAAATATAATTTACATCTAACGAAATTAATTATCTCTTATTAAATAAATTATTCCTATTTAAAGCTAAATACTTACCTGTAAAATAAATCCTAATATAGCTACACTATAAATTATAATTATATTATAGCTATTTTAGGATTAATATTTATTTTACAGGTAACTTTGTAATTATTTTAACCAGGTACAATAGCTATTAAATAGTTAAGAACTATTTAATAGTTACCTAGTAAAAATAATAACAAAATTACCTGTAAAATAAATCCTAACCTAAGTTACAATTAAACCTAACACTACACTATCATTAAATTAATTAAATAAAATATCTACAATTACCTACAATTAAACCTAACACTACACTATCAATAAATTAATTAAATACAATATCTACAAATAACTACAATGAAATAAACTAACTAAAGTACAAAAAATAAAAAAGAACTAAGTTACAAAAAATAAAAAAATATTTACAAACATAAGAAAAATATTACAACAATTTTAAACTAATTACACCTACTCTAAGCCCCCTAATAAAATAACAAAGCCCCCCAAAATAAAAAAAATGCCCTACCCTATTCTAAATTACTAAAGTTCAAAGCTCTTTTACCTTACCAGCCCTGAACAGGGCCCTTTGCGGGGCATGCCCCAAGAAGTTCAGCTCTTTTGCCTGTAAAAAAAAACATACAATACCCCCCCCCCAACATTACAACCCACCACCCACATACCCCTAATCTAACCCAAACCCCCCTTAAATAAACCTAACACTAAGCCCCTGAAGATCATCCTACCTTGTCTTCACCTCACCGGGTATCACACCGATCCGTCCTGGCTCCGATATGAGTGCTGCTGCGGTGTGACTCTCTGCTTTCAGGCAAGTCAACCCCAAGACGGCGTGACACTGCCGTATCCGGGATGTGGAATAGTACCTGGGGAGATGGGGGGGTGCCGTTGATGTGGAGCAAGATGCAGCAGCAGAAGAGGACTCAGCCGAGGAGGTTATGGAAGAGGATGGAGTAGGAGGAGTAGAGGAGGTGGCAGCAGGCCTGCCTGCAAGTCATGGCAGTGTCACCAACTCCTCTGCAGAGCCAGGCATTCCATGCTTGGCAGCCATCAGCAGGTTTACTCAATGCGCAGTGTAGGTGATATACCTGCCCTGACCATGCTTTGCAGACCAGCTATCAGTGGTCAGATGGACCCTTGACCCAACACTGTGTGCCAGACATGCCATTACTTCCTTTCGCACAATCGAGTACAGGTTGGGGATTGCCTTTTGTGCAAAGAAATTTCGCCCGGGTACCTTCCTGTCAGGGTTACTGCTTACTAATGGTCTGTCCCTTTAAGTGCTTCCTATATCAAGCACTTCCCCCAGCACTCATTACTGGTTAATTGAGAAAGGATTCACAGTTCAAGCGTGTCTCTGAGAGTTTTCCACACTCTCCAACAGCCTCTCTAAATTTCTATTTAAAGAGTTCCTAAAAGTTACTGATAACATCTCTTATTTTCATCCCTACATTAAGCAGCTCTACTACTTTAATCCATTACTGGAAGATTTCACCTATTGCAAGGAAATCAAACTGACTCGACAACTCATCCTGAAGCTGTTACAAGGTAACAGGATTTGCAAGCCGCTTCAGACACAGCACAGCGAGTAGCGGTGACGTCATCAGCTGCAGCCAACAACCGCTCTCCCTGTGAGTACCACGCTGCTGTTCATAGCAAACGGACACAAGTATCTAACTCCTGGGTTTTCAGGTCAGAACTATTTAATCCATTATTATTCGTTATTTTCACATAACTTGATGAACTATACCTACCTAATCAAGGAATACAATAATTTACGTTATTGCTTAATTTGAACTGTTTGCGTTTACAATTGCCCTGATAGTATTATACAGTTTATGAAGTCAATAAACTGACACTTATTGGGCAAATATTAAAACATTATATGAAGCATTAACAACTAATTCATCAAGCTTCTTTTATGTTACAAACCTATTTTTGAGGCAATTGCTGTTTCTGAGTTACAACACAAAATTAAAGGCTTGTTCAAATTGCAACTATTACACTTCCACTGCGGTGTCCCAATAGCTACAAATTTTTTGAACACCTCAGACTCCACCAGCTTGTATGGTAAAAGCTGGCGGGCTAACAGTTCAGACAAGCCAGCAGTCAGACGCCGGGCAATGCGATCAAACATGTCCTTGACAGACACCTGACTGTGGGCAGATGAGCAGGAACTGCTCCGGAAGAGAGACGGATTGGCAGATGGTTGAGAGGGGGCAAGGAGCACAGCAGTGGTTGACGTGGCTGAAAATGCTGGACCAGGAGGAGGATGGCGGCTTTGAGTTTGTGTGCTGCTTGTCCTCATGTGTTCATCCCATAGGCGTTTGTGATGTGAGATCATGTGCCTTCGCAAAGCAGTTGTACCTAGGTGGGTGTTGGACTTCCCACGACTCAGTTTCTTTTGGCACAGGTTGCAAATGGCATTGCTGTTGTCAGAGGCAGACACATAAAAAAAAATGCCACACTGCTGAGCTCTGCGATGACGGCATTCTGGTGGTGGCAACAGCATGCGTTGATTGGCGTGCTGTCTGGCTGACCCCGGGTGCCGATGCATGCTGTCTGACTGTGCCACTAGCTCCTTGTGACGACCTCCCCCTGCTTCCAACTTGTCTCCTCCTCCTGCTCCTCTCTGTCTCCCCATCTGAACTTTCCACCTGTTCTTCTTCTCTTCTACCGGGAGCCCACGTGACATCCACGGATGCATCGTCATCATCAACCCCTTTACTTGTATCTGACAACTCAACGGAAGCAACGGCGGGTACAACATCATCATCACACCGTGCGTCATCCATGTCTGTAATGCTGCCTGACTGAGACATATCACAGCTATCTACATCCTCTGTCAATGATGGTTGCGCATCACTCATTTCTTCACACTGAGGTGTACATACCTAAGTCACCTTAGGTAACTTAACTGAATTATGTGACAATTTAGAAAGTATATTATTAAAAGAAATGAAACAAAAATTAGATGTAAGCTTTCTTCAAAAATATATTAATTTAAATGTGGTACCAAGAGGCCTCAGACTGCTTAAAGATAGTGCATTCCAATTGCAAGACCATCTACAAAAGGAGTGGTTTGACACTTTAAGTAATGCATCTATAAATTTGCTAAAAATAATTATAAAATCAAGAAATATAAGCCTGAGAGAATTTGGGGAAAAGATAGAACATTTGAGTAATGATCTAGCACCTTGGAATTCAGAAATTGAATATAAAAATAGACAAACGAATATTATTACTAATTTAAAAGATATTAAAAAAGAAACTATGGATATAAAATTAAGAAAAATGAATAGAGATCTCACTGATTATAATTCAAAAGAAATAAATAGTGACAATCAATCAGTAGAAATAGTGGCAGAAAATATAAAACCTGTAACATTGACAGAACCAAAATGGCAAATATTCTCCAAAAAAGGCAATAAGAAGAATATGGAGAGAAATAAAATAAATAGTAAAGACAATAAAGAATATATTAACTATAATAAGCCAAGAGAACAGTATTCTAATAGACAGTATTATCCTAGGAAATCACAGAATTATGCCACCTCTAACCATACATATAATCAAGAGAGATATAACCAGAGAAGCTGGACTAATGGAAATAGTACTCAAGATTACATGTATTCATCTAATCAGGGAAATAGAACAATGAGAACTAATAATTCCAATGATAATTACCCAAATCATTTTAATAAACAGAATTGGAGGGCCAGAGAAGATAACTGGAGACAAAAAGAACATGATTGGAGAAGTTACAATAGAGTTGAGGTTTTAAGAGACCAACGGCTAGATTTAGAGTTTTGTCAGTAACGACCCGAAAAGCTAACGCCGGCTTTTTTCTGGCCGCACCATAAAAATAACTCTGGTATTGAGAGTCCACATAAAGGCTGCGTTAGGCTCCAAAAAAGGAGCGTAGAGCATATTTAACGCAGCTTCAACTCTCAATACCAGAGTTGCTTACGGACGCAGCCAGCCTCAAAAACGTGCTCGTGCACGATTCCCCCATAGAAAACAATGGGGCTGTTTGAGCTGAAAAAAAACCTAACACCTGCAAAAAAGCAGCGTTCAGCTCCTAACGCAGCCCCATTGTTTGCTATGCGGAAACACTTCCTACGTCTGCACCTAACACCCTAACATGTACCCCGAGTCTTAACACCCCTAGCCTTACACTTATTAACCCCTAATCTGCCGCCCCCGCTATCGCTGACCCCTGCATATTATTATTAACCCTTAATCTGCAGCTCCGTAAACCGCCGCTACTTACATTATCCCTATGTACCCCTAATCTGCTGCCCTAACATCGCCGACCCCTATATTATATTTATTAACCCCTAATCTGCCCCCCACAACGTCGCCTCCACCTGCCTACACTTATTAACCCCTAATCTGCCGAGCGGACCTGAGCGCTACTATAATAAAGTTATTAACCCCTAATCCGCATCACTAACCCTATAATAAATAGTATTAACCCCTAATCTGCCCTCCCTAACATCGCCGACACCTAACTTCAATTATTAACCCCTAATCTGCCGACTGGAGCTCACCGCTATTCTAATAAATGCATTAACCCCTAAAGCTAAGTCTAACCCTAACACTAACACCCCCCTAAGTTAAATATAATTTACATCTAACGAAATTAATTATCTCTTATTAAATAAATTATTCCTATTTAAAGCTAAATACTTACCTGTAAAATAAATCCTAATATAGCTACACTATAAATTATAATTATATTATAGCTATTTTAGGATTAATATTTATTTTACAGGTAACTTTGTAATTATTTTAACCAGGTACAATAGCTATTAAATAGTTAAGAACTATTTAATAGTTACCTAGTTAAAATAATAACAAAATTACCTGTAAAATAAATCCTAACCTAAGTTACAATTAAACCTAACACTACACTATCATTAAATTAATTAAATAAAATATCTACAATTACCTACAATTAAACCTAACACTACACTATCAATAAATTAATTAAATACAATATCTACAAATAACTACAATGAAATAAACTAACTAAAGTACAAAAAATAAAAAAGAACTAAGTTACAAAAAATAAAAAAATATTTACAAACATAAGAAAAATATTACAACAAATTTAAACTAATTACACCTACTCTAAGCCCCCTAATAAAATAACAAAGCCCCCCAAAATAAAAAAAATGCCCTACCCTATTCTAAATTACTAAAGTTCAAAGCTCTTTTACCTTACCAGCCCTGAACAGGGGCCTTTGCGGGGCATGCCCCAAGAAGTTCAGCTCTTTTGCCTGTAAAAAAAAACATACAATACCCCCCCCCCCAACATTACAACCCACCACCCACATACCCCTAATCTAACCCAAACCCCCCTTAAATAAACCTAACACTAAGCCCCTGAAGATCATCCTACCTTGTCTTCACCTCACCGGGTATCACACCGATCCGTCCTGGCTCCGATATCTTCATCCAACCCAAGCGGGGGCTAGACATCCACTGAAGAAGTCCAGAAGAGGGTCCAAAGTCTTCATCCTATCCGGGAAGAAGAGTAGATCCGGACCGGCAACCATCATCTTCCAAGCGGCATCTTCTATCTTCATCCGATGAGGACCGGCTCCATCCTGAAGACCTCCACCGCGGACCCATCTTCATCCGGCGACGTCCAACTGAAGAATGACGGTTCCTTTAAGGGACGTCATCCAAGATGGCGTCCCTCGAATTCCGATTGGCTGATAGGATTCTATCAGCCAATCGGAATTAAGGTAGGAATATTCTGATTGGCTGATGGAATCAGCCAATCAGAATCAAGTTCAATCCGATTGGCTGATCCAATCAGCCAATCAGATTGAGCTCGCATTATATTGGCTGTTCCGATCAGCCAATAGAATGCAAGCTCAATCTGATTGGCTGATTGGATCAGCCAATCGGATTGATCTTGATTCTGATTGGCTGATTCCATCAGCCAATCAGAATATTCCTACCTTAATTCCGATTGGCTGATAGAATCCTATCAGCCAATCGGAATTCGAGGGACGCCATCTTGGATGACATCCCTTAAAGGAACCGTCATTCTTCAGTTGGACGTCGCCGGATGAAGATAGGTCCGCGGTGGAGGTCTTCAGGATGGAGCCGGTCCTCATCGGATGAAGATAGAAGATGCCACTTGGAAGATGATGGTTGCTGGTCCGGATCTACTCTTCTTCCCGGATAGGATAAAGACTTTGGACCCTCTTCTGGACTTCTTCAGTGGATGTCTAGCCCCCGCTTGGGTTGGATGAAGATATCGGAGCCAGGACGGATCGGTGTGATACCCGGTGAGGTGAAGACAAGGTAGGATGATCTTCAGGGGCTTAGTGTTAGGTTTATTTAAGGGGGGTTTGGGTTAGATTAGGGGTATGTGGGTGGTGGGTTGTAATGTTGGGGGGGGTATTGTATGTTTTTTTTTACAGGCAAAAGAGCTGAACTTCTTGGGGCATGCCCCGGAAAGGGCCCTGTTCAGGGCTGGTAAGGTAAAAGAGCTTTGAACTTTAGTAATTTAGAATAGGGTAGGGCATTTTTTTATTTTGGGGGGCTTTGTTATTTTATTAGGGGGCTTAGAGTAGGTGTAATTAGTTTAAAATTGTTGTAATATTTTTCTTATGTTTGTAAATATTTTTTTATTTTTTGTACTTTAGTTAGTTTATTTCATTGTAGTTATTTGTAGGTATTGTATTTAATTTATTTATTGATAGTGTAGTGTTAGGTTTAATTGTAACTTAGGTTAGGATTTATTTTACAGGTAAATTTGTAATTATTTTAACTATTTTAGCTATTAAATAGTTCTTAACTATTTAATAGCTATTGTACCTGGTTAAAATAAATACAAAGTTACCTGTAAAATAAATATTAATCCTAAAATAGCTATAATATAATTATAATTTATATTGTAGCTATATTAGGATTTATTTTACAGGTAAGTATTTAGCTTTAAATAGGAATAATTTATTTAATAAGAGTTAATTAATTTCGTTAGATTAAAATTATATTTAACTTAGGGGGTGTTAGTGTTAGGGTTAGACTTAGCTTTAGGGGTTAATACATTTATTAGAATAGCGGTGAGCTCCAGTCAGCAGATTAGGGGTTAATGTTTGAAGTTAGGTGTCGGCGATGTTAGGGAGGGCAGATTAGGGGTTAATACTATTTATTATAGGGTTAGTGAGGCGGATTAGGGGTTAATAACTTTATAATAATAGCGGTGCGGTCCGCTCAGCAGATTAGGGGTTAATAAGTGTAGGCAGGTGGAGGCGACGTTGAGGGGGGCAGATTAGGGGTTAATAAATATAATATAGGGGTCGGCGGTGTTAGGGGCAGCAGATTAGGGGTACATAAGTATAACGTAGGTGGCGGCGCTTTGCGGTCGGCAGATTAGGGGTTAATTATTGTAGGTAGCTGGCTGCGACGTTGTGGGGGGCAGGTTAGGGGTTAATAAATATAATATAGGGGTCGGCGGTGTTAGGGGCAGCAGATTAGGGGTACATAAGTATAACGTAGGTGGCGGTCGGCAGATTAGGGGTTAAAAAATTTTAATCGAGTGGCGCCGATGTGGGGGGACCTCGGTTTAGGGGTACATAGGTAGTTTATGGGTGTTAGTGTACTTTAGAGTACAGTATTTAAGAGCTTTATGAACCGGCGTTAGCCCAGAAAGCTCTTAACTATTGACTTTTTTCTGCGGCTGGAGTTTTGTCGTTAGAATTCTAACGCTCACTTCAGACACAATTCTAAATACCGGAGTTAGAAAAATCCCATTGAAAAGATAGGATATGCAATTTACGTAAGGGGATCTGCGGTATGGAAAAGTCGCAGCTGAAAAGTGAGCGTTAGACCCTTTTTTTAATGACTCCAAATACCGGAGGTAGCCTAAAACCAGCGTTAGGAGCCTCTAACGCTGGTTTTCACGGCTAACGCCAAACTCCAAATCTAGGCCCAAGACTTTAGAAAAAATACAGCTAGTCCTAAACAGAGTACATCCTCTTCTTTTTTAGGAGAAGACTGGAAACAAACAGAGAGATTAAAATTGAAAAAAAGAGAAAGAGAGGAACCAGAGGCAGAGGAGGAGAGAGAGAACCAAAAAAGGAAGAAATAGATAAACATGGTATTTTTAATCTAAGCACTGTAGATTTAAATGAACATCAATACAGGGTATTGCAGAAGGGCTTAACATTTGCCCCGACAAACAAATTAGATAAATTTAATACCCTAATTAATGTGAATAGATTTATTCGCAATATAACTTTAAAAAGATTTTTTATTAAAAATCCAATTGAAAGAGAATTAATTCATGACAAGAAAGGTTTCCACCACACAAATTTTAAACCAAAATCTAATTTTTTCCCAACTACTGAAAAAGGAAGGAACATAGAGATGTTTGAAAAAGCAATTAAAAAAGACATTGAAGATATGAATATCGGACAAAATAAAAATAAATATAATCTCACTAAAAAAGAAAATGACACCCTAAAAGAACTACAAAATAATACAAATATTATGATCAAGCAGGCGGATAAGGGGGGAGGGATCGTCATATTAAATACTGAAGATTATATAAAAGAGGCCAATAGATTATTAGATGATACTACAACTTACAAGAAAATATCGACTAATCCTATTAAAAAACTGTCAAAAGAACTATTAAAACTATTGGATAAAGCACATAATATAGGAGTTATTAATGGCAAGGAATATGGTTTCCTTAAAGTAAATTTCCCAAAAACCCCTATATTCTATTATCTGCCAAAAATCCACAAATCCCTAACAAACCCTCCTGGCAGACCAATAATTTCCGGTATCCAATCTATTACTTCCAATTTGTCTGAATTTGTGGACAATTATCTACAACACTATGTGATTAAACTTCCCTCGTACTTGAAAGATTCCACCGAATTACTGCAACTATTAAAAAATATAAAATGGAATAATGATTTAATATTTGTCACCTGCGATGTGTGCTCTTTGTACACAAATATACAGCACTCTCTGGGAATTCAGGCAGTTGAATATTTTTTATATAAATATGGAGAAATGCAAATTGAACAAATTGAGTTTTTAATTGAAAGTATAGCTTTTATATTAAATAATAATTATTTTAATTTTAATAATCAATATTACATACAAACCAAAGGAACGGCGATGGGCACTAAGTTCGCCCCCAGCTACGCAAATTTATTCATGGGTTTCATTGAAGAGAAAATGATCCATGGATCTAGCTGGGAGGCGAACTTGGTGCTCTATCGTCATTTCATAGATGACATCATAATTATTTGGAAAGGGGATGAAGAACTTTTAGACATTTTTATAGAGGATTTTAAAAATAATAAATTTGGTATAGATTTAACCTATGAAAAAAGCAAAACAAAAATAAATTTTCTAGATGTAGATGTAATAATCACTAACAATAAGATCAGCACTAAAACACATTTTAAAGAAGTGGATTCAAATAATTTTATTCATAATAACAGTTGCCACTATAAAAAGTGGCTTGAAAATATACCTAAGAATCAATTCTTGAGAATTAGAAAAAACTGTAGTGAACCAGAGGATTTTATTCAACAATCTACAATCCTAGAAGAGAAATTTAAAAAGAGAGGCTATAATCCAAACCTAATAAAAACAGATAAACTAAAAGCGCAAGAAAAAACACAAAATGAACTTTTAATAGGTAAACACCCTAAAAAAACTACAGAGGGTATACTAGATATACCTTTCATAACTGATTTCAATATTGACCATAATAAACTAAGAGGTGTCCTTAATAAACATTGGCATCTGTTGCAAAGAGACCCTTTCTTAGGAGAATCCCTTACAGACAAACCAAGAGTTATTTTTAAAAAAGCAAGAAATTTGAAATCAATTTTAGCACCTAGCACTTTCAAACCAAGAAAAACAAAAAGTATGGATATAGACTTAAAAGGGGACAAATTAGAAGGTTATTTTCCTTGCATATCATGTAAAGCCTGTAAATTTAGCTGTAAAAAGACTTGTGTAATATCTACAGTGACACAAAAAGAATATAAAATTAAGGACTTAATTAGATGCTGTGATAAGAATGTAGTCTACCTAATAGAATGTCCGTGTAAAATGCAATATTTAGGTGAGACCTCTCGCATGTTGAGAGACAGAATTAGGGAGCACCTTCTTAATATTGAAAATGGAGTAGAAGGCCACCTACTCTCCAAACATTTTAAAGAAGTCCATAATGAAAATCCTAAGGGACTAAAATATTGGGGTCTAAGAAAAGTTACACAGGATTGGAGAGGGGGAGATCTTAATAAGAAACTTTTAAAAACTGAAGCTGAGCTAATTTTTAAATTTAAAACTCTTACACCCTTAGGGTTAAATGCTGAATTGGATCTTAACCCTTTTATCTAGTTTATAAAATTTTATAAAACTTTTTCTAATTGATTGGATTTAATCTAATTAATTATATTTAATTTATTTTATATCATACATATTTTTCATCAGATTTTAGAGCTAGTATTTTTAATTACACTAAGATGTATTTTAGAATGAATCTATAGAAACAATTTTAATAAATTATTTGTTCATTTATCCCTATATTCTTAATAAAATCTGTTCTAAATGTCTAAAGAATTTTAAAATGTGTAAATATTATAAATTAATATCCACATACACCAATACATTTATTTTATTTTACTTTATAAAATTCTCTCAAAAACTAAGTGTATTAAATAAGTTTTTAAATATGTATTTTAGGTATAGGCAGATAATTGTTGAAATAAGTTTAATATTAGCCTCATTTCCATCAATATAATCCACTAATGAATTGTGTTGTGTGTTTTAATTTTAATTTTATAATTATAAATTAGAATTGTAATTTGTTAGTATTATAGTTATTATAACGACAGCTGCTAACAAGTAATCTTTTTATTGTATAAGGAGTAATCTCTAAGACAGGTGGCTTAAGCGTGTTAAATGAACTTTTTCAAATTAACTTTTTTGATATTAAGCATCCAATAAAAACTTGCAACTCAAAAGAAACATGTATAAAGGCATGATGGGAAGTCCACAGGCACATCTTGAAAAAAGCATTTCTGCTGAAACGCGTAGATGACCTAGACCTATGCAAGCTAGCCAGCTTAACGTTGACTTCCCAAAAAGGAAATACTGACTATATCTAAGGAAACGAATTGGATATAACTTGGATAATTGGCAGGATTCCAGGGAGCAAAGGTGTCACAGTAATCTACATTGGTGGATTTGGAGTATTCACCGATACTTTGTCCGGAACACTTTGCCGTTTTTTGAATAATCAACTCACCGGTAACCTGACCCAGTGATTGGCGGATGAGCCTAGCACGTGTTAACAGACACGTCAGAATCTGATCCTACAGCTAACGGCTAACTGAACGCCGACTACCTCTCACAAGAAGGAAAGTGCAAAGAAAATATTGGGTCAGAGAAAGACAGAAGTGAACTCTATGACTTTCGGATTCCGGTGAGTAAGATCATCTGCAGGGGCATTGTTTTACCCTTACTGCCAAATTGCTATATGAGACATTCAATATATACACCTGGAAATAAATAACAGTATTGCTCAACTGCACAATTATTTGATACATTTCAAAGACTTGGCTATCCATTTCAAAATTGTTGCAAAGTTTGGATACAAAAAGCAACACGCTGATATAAAAAGTAACACGCTGAATCATATACATTTAAATTTTAATTTTGTCATTATACTGTGTAGTTTCTATAAGGTGCACCTTATTATATATATGTGTTTATATGTTTTATTGCTAATAAATTTTTAGTGGGTAATAGAATGAAATAAAAAAATTTCACAATAGGTTTTCTATAGAGGTTTTATTTTTAAACACACTTTTACTAATAATTTGGTAGAGCTCTTTTGAGCGCACTCTTAATTCTTGTACATTACATAACTCCTCTGACAGATCAAGTGAGGCGGCTGTGGTGCTAGTGTCGGTGGTGGCGGCAGGCGGGCGAGTGGTAAGTTGAGAGGTGCCCGAAGCTAAGCTAGAGGAGGAGGATGGTGCATCAAGGTTACGAGCGGAAGCTGTAGAAGATTGGGTGTCCTGTGTTATAAAGTCAACTATTTCATCAGAACTTTTCGTGTTCATGGTACGTGGCCTAACACTGGGCATTATTCTATGGCCAAAGGGAATCACAGCACCACGACCACGACAGCCCCTGCGGGTTGGCCTGCCTCTGCCTGTCATTTTTTTTTCAATTAGTGCTACTATGCTTGCAAGCTACTGTGAGTGGGCACAGTATACGCTGTGAGCCTGACACAAAAAAACAGACTGATGTTTCAGAGTCAAAATAGTTTTTTTATTTTTAAATGTACACCTACACTACTATAAAACAAGATAATATGAGTGGTGGCACTGGACCAGTGGGCACAGTATACGCTGTGAGACTGACACAAAAAAGCAGACTGATGTTTCAGAGTCAAAATAGTTTTTTTATTTTTAAAATGTACACTTACACTACTATAAAACAAGATAATATGAGTGGTGGCACTGGACCAGTGGGCACAGTATACGCTGTGAGCCTGACACAAAAAAGCAGACTGATGTTTCACAGTCAAAATAGTTTTTTTATTTTTAAATGTACACTTACACTACTATTAAACAAGATAATATGAGTGGTGGCACTGGGCAAGTGGGCACAGTATACGCTGTGAGCCTGACACACACGCTGGCAGTGGCAGGCTGGCCTGGCAACTGCAATTAGATTACACTAGCAGACTGATGTAAAAGTTTTTTTTTTTTAAAATGTACACTACTGTTACACCAGATATGACTGGTGGTGGCACTGAGAAAGAAGGCACAGTATATGCTGTGAGCCTGACACACAGGCTGGCAGTGGCAGGCGGGCAACTGCTATTAGATTACACTAGTAAACTGATATAAAAGTTTTTTTTTTAAATTTACACTACTGTTGCACCAGATATGAGTGATGGCACTGAGCAAGTAGGCACAGTATATGATGTGAGCCTGACACACAGGCTGGCAGTGGCAGGCTGGCCTGGCAACTGAAATTAGATTACACTAGCAGACTGATGTAAAAGTTTTTTTTTTAAAAAATGTACACTAATGTTACACCAGATATGAGTGGTGGCACTGAGCAAGTAGGCACAGTATATGCTGTGAGCCTAACACACAGGCTGGCAGTGGCAGGCGGGCAACTGCTATTAGATTACACTAGCAAACTGATGTAAAAGTTTTTTTTTTAAATTTACACTACTGTTACACCAGATATGAGTGGTGGCACTGAGCAAGTAGGCACAGTATATGCTGTGAGCCTGACACACAGGCTGGCAGTGGCAGGCAGGCAACTGCTATTAGATTACACTAGCAAACTGATGTAAAAAAAAAATGTTTTAATTTACACTACTGTTACACCAGATATGAGTGGTGGCACTGAGCAAGTAGGCACAGTATATGCTGTGAGCCTGACACACAGGCTGGCAGTGGCAGGCAGGCAACTGCTATTAGATTACACTAGCAGACTGATGTAAAAGTTTTTTTTTTTTTAAATTTACACTACTGTTACACCAGATATGAGTGGTGTGGCACTGGGCAAGTGAGTCTGGCACACACGCTGGCAGGCAGGCAACTGCAATTAGATTACACTAGCAGACTGATGTTTCACAGTCAAAAAAGTTTTGTTTTTTTTTAAATTTACACTACTGTTATACCAGATATGACTGGTGGTGGCACTGAGCAAGTAGGCACAGTATATGCTGTGAGCCTGACACACAGGCTGGCAGTGGCAGGCGGCCTGGCAACTGAAATTAGATTACACTAGCAGACTGATGTAAAAGTTTTTTGTTTTTTTTAATTTACACTAATGTTACACCAGATATGACTGTTGGTGGCACTGAGCAAGTAGGCACAGTATATGCTGTGAGCCTGACACACAGGCTGGCAGTGGCAAGCAGGCAACTGCTATTAGATTACACTAGCAGACTGATGTAAAAGTTTTTGTTTTTTTAAATTTACACTACTGTTACACCAGCCAGATATGAGTGGTGGCACTGAGCAAGTAGGCACAGTATATGCTGTGAGCCTGACCCACAGGCTGGCAGTGGCAGGCTGGCCTGGCAACTGAAATTAGATTACACTAGCAGACTGATGTAAAAGTTTTTTTTTTTCTAAATTTACACTAATGTTACACCAGATATGACTGGTGGCACTGAGCAAATAGGCACAGTATATGCTGTGAGCCTGACACACAGGTTGGCAGTGGCAGGCTGGCCTGGCTACTGAAATTAGATTACACTAGCAGACTGATGTAAAAGTTGTTTTTTTTAAATTTACACTAATGTTACACCAGATATGAGTGGTGGCACTGAGCAAAGTAGGCACAGTATATGCTGTGAGCCTGACACACAGGCTGGCAGTGGCAGGCAGGCAACTGCTATTAGATTACAAAGAAAAAATAAAAAAAAATGACTGATGTAGCCCTAAAAAGGGCTTTTTGGGGTGCTGTCCTTACAGCAGAGATCAGATGAGTCCTGCAGGCCTGTAGTGGACACTGAATACACTAGCCTAGCTATCGATTTCCCTATTAAATTAGCAGCAGCTACACTGTCCCTCCTCTCACTAGCAATGCAGCTTCTGAATGAATCTAAAATGGCTGCTGTCCATGAGGTGTAAGGGTCTGGGAGGGAGGGTCTGCTGCTGATTGGCTGGAATGTGCCTGCTGACTGTCAGATACAGGGTCAAAGTTTAGGCAATGATGACGAATAGGGGGCGGATCAAACATCGCATATGTTCGCCCGCCGCTGCGAACAAGCTATGTTCGCTGGGAACTGTTCTCCGGCGAACTGTTCGCGACATCACTAACTGACAGTATAACAGGTGCTTTGAGACACTTGGTTGCTTACGAGTGTACTCTACAGGCATAATTCCTTCTCCAATATCTGCCATTACAAAGACTCTCACAACCTCAGGCTCCCTAACTTGGAAAACCTAACCAATCTCGTGGAGAAACCGTAAGAATCAGCCGCTAACAATATAACACGGAACAAAGACATATTGCAATACAAGATAATCGGATCTCTCACATCTCCAGACTTAATTACAAAATTTCACACGTATGTACAAACTCTAAACCGAACGAGTCGTTTGTCCTTAAACACAGGAAATATACTTGTTGTTCCTACTTTACAAGAGACTCACACTGCTATGGAACAACAGTTTTTATGAACTCTTTTTGTAACATTTTTTGCAACATATTAACATTTAATTTGGACTTTTATGGATACTTTTTTCTCACTTATGATATTTTTATCAACACTTAGACAGTCTTCCACAGATATCGTACTCTTCAATTTCTTTTATTATAGCCTATTTGTTCTGTATGATAATTTGGTTTAATTGTATTAACTGTTTGATGCCGGCATCTTTTATTATTTGTTACTTTACTTATTCAAGTTCATTTTATTAAATATCATAACGTATTTCTTATTACCTCAAGTTTTTATTTAAATTTGCTTTACTCTTACATTACATTTACTATTTACACTAGTGACACATATTTTGTGCCAAACATATCTCTCTCAGCTTTAATTAGTGCACTCAATCCTTTGTTTTTTTGGTACTCTACAAATAACCAATAATAATAATGCTGTCACACATGGCATGAGAACTAGCGCAGCAAAGGGGGTAAGTCGCACAGCGATGGGCAGCAATTTTAAATGTATATGTATATGAATATATACATATATATGTATGTGTTAATATGTGTTTGTAAGAAGGGAGAGTTTGTACACTATTAAGCTATTAAGCTTAGGTTTGGGTTTTGCTCTCACCTACCAATTTGATCTGTTCCAGACCATGATAGATTTTAACAAATTCATTCGAAATATTACTCTAAAAAAACATTTTTGCGACACACCCTCCTCCCAACCTGAACCTATCCCACTAGCACGCACTAACACTTTACACGCCTCGCATACTTTGACCTTTTCTGAAACATGTGATGTAGTCTCCCTTCAAAATTTAGCTTTGGAAACAGACAGCACCCTAGGAGCTGTTAACTGTGGTACTTCTTTTAAGGATAGATCTTCCTTTTACCCTATCCAAAGCAGGGGTACAGTTATCGAGACTTTCTACTCTCGTGTTGAAGCTGATTTATTGAGACTTAAGTCAGACTGTGATAGATTACCTTCTAACCTTCCTCACAGACTTAGACAAGCACTCAATACTCTCCAACAAAATGACCAACTGGTGGTACGTCCTGCCGTCAAAGGCGGCACCATAGTTGTTATGGATAAAATAGACTATTTAGCAGAGGCAAATCGACAATTAAGCAACTCTCATGACTATGTCACTTTATCACAAAATCCTACAAATGAATACAAATGTATTCTTACTGACATTTTGGATGATGGTGTGGAATATGGCTATATAGATGCTAATACAGCTTCTTATCTTTTTGTATCAAATCCGAAAATGCCATTATTCCACCTTTTTCCAAAAGTTCACAAATCTTTGGAAGAAGTAAGAGGACGTCCAATAGTGAGTGGAGTTGACTCACTATTGGAGCGCCTGTCCCAATGGCTGGATGCCATTCTCCAGCCCCTGGTACTAGCATTGCCATCCTATACCCGTGACTCCAAGCACATACTCAACCTCCTCGCTAACCTCAAATGGGAACATAACTACACATGGATCTCTGTTGATGTGGTCTCCCTTTATTCCACAATTCCCCATAAAGAGGGCATTGAGGCGGTTGAGTATTTTCTCGCTACCGCCACTGACTACACCCAGGATTTTCAGGCATATATTGTGCGGGTTTTAACTTTCCTTCTGACACACAACTTTTTCGCTTTTGAAGGTAAATACTTTCTCCAAAGGTGTGGTACGGCGATGGGGGCCAAATATGCCCCCTCGTATGCCAACCTATACCTTGGGAAATGGGAACAATACAACATCTTTGGAGATGGTAATCCTTTTAAATCGTCAATCTGTTTTTATCAGAGATATATAGACGACCTTCTATTGATATGGTCTGGACCAAAAACACAAATTCCTTCTTTTGTTGAATTTCTTAACACCAATGACCTTAATCTCCGCTTTACTTTTGTTTCAGACTCTAGGTCCATCAACTACCTAGACTTAACTCTTATTGGAGATGTCAACGGACCTATACACACTACAGTCTATCGTAAGCCTATTACAGGCAATACCCTCCTGCATGCGTCCAGCTGTCATCCCTCTAATACTGCTTCTGCGGTAGCCAAGGGACAATTTGTCCGCTTAAAAAGAAATTGCAGTATGACATCTGACTACATCCAGGAGGCGAATAGTCTTGAAAAGAGGCTTAAGGAGAGAAAGTACACTCGCACTCATATAAAAACAGCCAGACATAAGGTAGACAAATTGGACAGAGCTGCCTTGCTATGTGACAAACCCAGTAAGAGCTCTGAGACTCACAATAAAGTCCACTTTGTGACGACTTTCAGTGAACAATACTCTCAGATTTGTACCATTATTAAGAAACATTTCCCCTTACTTGCTGCTGACGATAAACTGCAAGAGACAGTTAATAATGGGTTCAGATGTTCCTATAAGAAATGTCCCACGCTTGCATCTATCTTGGCCCCTACACAACTCAAACAAACACAAAATTCTACGAGCTCATGGTTGCAACATTTGGGAATGTATAAATGTGGAAATCGCAGATGCAAGCCTTGTGACTATGTTCTTACTACCTCTACATTTTCCTCTACTGTCACTGGCCAGACATATCCCATTAAGACATGTCATAATTGCCAAAGTACCTATGTGGTGTACCTAATTTTGTGCACAGCGTGCAAGGTGCAATACATAGGGTTGACCTCTAGGGATGTCAACTCTAGAATTAGGGAGCATTTCTCTACCATATCCAAAGGAAAATCCTCTACCCCATTGGTCCAACACTTTGTCACTAAACACAAAAGTAGTCTAGACACTTTTAGATGGGCAGCTATAGAAAAAGCAAAAATCCCTAATAGAGGAGGTAACTTAGATGAGACGCTGGCCAAAAGAGAGGTGTACTGGATTTTTACCTTAAAAACCAGACTCCCTTTGGGTTTAAACTCAAAATATGATCTAATCAACTTCTGGGAATAATATCATAATATCTCAATACAACTAAAATGCAAATATATACTTATATTAAAATGAGAGTAAACTTATTTTTCTATCTATATATTCTTATGTATAAGAAAGTGACTGTATTATCATTATTAACCATGTTACGATTTTTACATTTATATTTATATTTGCAACTTCTCTTTTTCTATTTAGATATCTATTCTATTCTTTTCTTTTTCTCTGCTTTTTTGCTTGAGCAATATACTAGGGTTACACATATATACATATCTTTTGTTTTATGTTTTCCGCACTTTTCTCCTATGCTTTATACGCTCTTATGCCTTGATTGCATTTTCTAATTTTGGATATATTTATGCTTTTCTTTCATTCTCTATTTTCTTATTATTTTTCATCCGCTATTTACTTTGCCCCCCTCTTTCCTTCTCGCTATTCATTTTTAGGTTTCTTGATGGTTTGTGAGCTTTACATGGCATTTAGGGTTAATCTCTAATGTTTTCTACTGTTGTGTAAAATAGGCGTGCTTTTGTTTGTATGTTTTAACCAATCAGCATGCACTGTACTTCTTTTAAACTCACTGCTAATTGTGACACCTGAGGCTATGATTAAGGCTAAGCCCCAAACATGTAAGCCCATAGGTGTCTCGCCTGTCTTACACCTGTTTTCTTTACTGTTGCCCTATTTTGCAACTTTTAATTACTTGTGGAAATAAAGAACTTTTTATTTTACTTTTTGGGCATCCGTTCCTCCTTCAGTTTAATATGTGTTTGTACAGATATTAACACATACATATATATGTATATAGGCATATACATATATATTTACAGGGAACACACAGTTCCCATAGACCGCAATGTAAAGGCACGTTTCACTACCGTTTTTTTCTAACACTCCAAACCCGCCACCTTTAGCCCCTTATAACACATTTTGTGCAGTTACTTTATTAAAAAATAAAGACGCTACGTTTTAATTTTTTTAATAAAGATTGCTACACTTAAATTTGTGGGCAATTGGGGGACATTTAGAAAAATATAATTTATGCTTACCTGATAAATTATTTTCTTTCCTGGCATGGAGAGTCCACAAATCCATTCAATTACTAGTGAGAATTCAACTCCTGGCCACCAGGTGGAGGCAAAGAACACCCCAGCAAATCTTCAAGTATCCTCCCACTTCCCACAATCCCCAGTCAATCAGCAGAGGAGTCATGGAAACAGAAGAAGACACAAAGGGTATAGAGGTGCCTGAGGTTTAGAAAATGACAAAAAGCCGTCTTAAAATAAGGGCGAGTCATGGACTCTCCATGCCAGTAAAGAAAAGAATTTATCAGGTAAGCATAAATTATTTTTTCTTTCCTATGGCATGGAGAGTCCACAAATCCATTCAATTACTAAAGGGAACCAATACCCATGCTAGAGTCCACAGAATGGAAGGGAGGGATACACAAGACAGGCGAGCTTAATCAGAAGGCACCACCGCTTGAAGAACTTTCCTCCCAAAAGAAGCCTCAGCTGAGGCAAAAACATCAAATTTGGAAAATTTGGAAAAAGAGTGCAATGATGACCAAGTGTCCGCCTTGCAAATCTGTTCCATAGAAGCATAATTTTTAAAGGTCCAAGAGGAAGCAACAGCCCTAGTGGAGTGAGCAGTAATTTTCTCTAGCTGTCCAGCTGTCTCATAAGCCAATCGAATAACACTTCTCAACCAGAAGGAAATAGTAGAAGAAGTGGCCTTCTAACCCCTCTGCTTACTAGAAAATACAACAAAAAGAGCAGAAGATTGCTGAAAATCTTTCGTAGCCTGCAAATAGAACTTCAGAGCATGCACAACATCCAGATTGTGCAACAACCGCTCCTTCTTAGAGGAATGATTAGGACAAAATGAAGGAACAACAGTTTCTTGGTTAATTTTGCATTCCGAAACCACCTTAGGTAGGAATCCTAATTTAGTACGGAGGACCGCCTTATCTTCATGAAGAATAAGATATTGAGGATCACACTGTAGAGGCGAAAGCTCCGAAACTCTACGGGCAGAGGAAATTGCCAGCAGAAACAAAACCTTCCAGGACAATAACTTAATATCAACAGAATGCATAGGCTCAAATGGAGCCTGCTGCAGAACCCTGAGAACAAGATTAAGACTCCAAGGAGGAGTAATTGACCTAAACACAGGCCTGATACTAACCAAAGCCTGGAAAAAAGATTGAACATCTAGCAAAATTGCCAGACGCTTCTATAGAAGAATCGACAGAGCCGAAATCTGACCCTTTTGGCTACCTTATAATAAATCTTGCGAGTAACAGGCTTACGAGCCTGAATCATAGTCTCATTAACCTTCACAGAAAAACCTTGTCTGGGCAAGACTAAGCGTTCAATCTACAAACAGTCAGATTCAGAGATACTAAGTTCGGATGGAGAAAGGGACCAGGAAGTAGAAGATCCTTCCACAGAGACAATTTCCATGGGGGAAATTACAACATCTTTATTAGGTACGCAAACCAAGTTCTGCAAGGCCACGCTGGAGCTAATAGAATCACTGAAGCCTGCTCTCGTTTAATACGAGTTAACCCCCGAGGAAGGAGGGCAACCGGAGGGAACAGAAAAAGTTGACCGAAATCCCATGGCACTGCCAGGGCGTCTACCAGAGCTGCTTGAGAATCTCTTGATCTTGCTCTGTACTTTGGAAGCTTGGCGTTTAGATGAGATGCCATCAGATCCAGATCCAGAACTCCCCATTTGAGGGTTAACACTGAGAAAACTTCTGGATGGAGAGCCCATTTCCCTGGGTGAAACATCTGCCTGCTTAGATAATACACTACCCAGTTGTCCACTCCTGGGATATGAATGGCAGAGAGATGACAAATGTGAGACTCTGCCCACTGAAGAATGAGAGTCACTTCCTTCATACCTAATAAGCTCCGGGTTCCTCTTTGGTGGTTGATATATGCCACCAAAGTGATGTTGTCCGATTGAAGTCTGATAGACCAGACTAAACTTAGTTGAGGTCAATCTGTTAGTGCATTGAAAATTGCTCTCAATTCTGGGATATTTATAGGGAGGGCAGTCCAAAGTACCTGAGCTCTTAGGGACCCCAAACTGCTCCCCAGCCTAACAGGCTGGCATTCATGGTCACAATCTTCCAAGAAGGTCTCAGCAAACAAGTGTCCTGAGTCAAATGGTCTTGAGAGATCCACCAAGACAGAGAAATGCTTGTCTGAGAGTCTAAAACTATCCTCTGAGAGAGATCCGAGTGGTCTCTGTCAGTATATTTATAAGAATCTTAGCATTTACTCTCCAAATAATATGTTAGTATATAGCAGGGTTATAACTGATATTTTTAACAATTTTTCTTTAAACTAAAACCCACAATCAAACATACATTTGCTAAGACAATAAAATTAATATAAATAGCCAACTGCCTAAGAGGAAAGACGTGCTCTAACAGAGCTCCTGATGTTTATTTCCTAGAACTTTGATTTATTGAAGACCTAAGCACCTATATCTTTTCCTCAACCTGCTTCAAGAATGGAGGTTTCCTCCAGGCATTTTACTCTTTTATTGCGGGACATGTTAGAGAGAGCTGACAGCCAATTTCTCAGCTTGCGGTCTATTTTTATGGAGCTCCGCAACCAAGATGGCGTCGCTTCCCTGCCTTACTCAGACGCCCATGCGGCTGACCAGATTGCAGACCCACAGCTCACTCGATATCTCTCTGACCGACCGCAGGAAAGGCAGCCCAGAGGGGGTTTGACCAATGTCACTACTAGAGAGGACCCGGAACAATCCTGCACAGCTATATCGCTTCACACAGCCACCGACAGTTTTCAACAAGTGGGACTTACCCAGAATAAGGCTGTGCGGTATCAGAAGCCCTCTCCCCACTCACGTCTGCGCCAACTCAGGTCTCCAGTTACTAAAAGTCCCAAAGTACAGGGAGAAATCAGAGACTATCGAAACCAATTGGCGGGTGACTTATATCTACCACTTGGAATATTTAAGGAAGCCGTGGCGGGGCGCAAGATGGCAAATCAGACCGCAAGCTATAAGAGGTCAGTGCAAACATGTTTTCCTGAGCAGAGCAGTGCCCTACAGACCTCAGCCATTAAAATTGATCCCAAGCAACAAGAAGGGCACTTTCCACACAAGCTGGAATATAGCCCAGCAAAAATTACAGCGTGGTGGCCCACTAAAGGGAAATTGGCTGTTTACAGAGGTGACTTGATCAATCTGATTTCCCACAACTATCAATACCATTCACAAAGTTATCTAGATCTGTTTGGCTGCCCTACTTTTAACAGTTTCTATATGAGAGAAGGCATCGGTTGAGATATTTGAACTTGCAGGACTGATTCAAGGGCTCAGATGGATGATAGTGTGACTACCCACAAGTCGTAGGATAAGATTTGAACTGCTTAGGGTATTACTAATACCTGCTTTTCTTGTAATAGGACGCTATGATGGATATAAGAGGAATTAAAAGTTTAATATAACTGGTTTGCTATCACACTCTCCTGAAGGGATTAGCTTACTTTCACTAGAATGCAAGATGATGTGAACTGATTTGATTTGCAGAAGGTATGTCCTTCTGTATTGTTCTTATATTGTACTTCTTTTCTCATACTATTTCTATAAGAATTGTTTTAACATATCTGCGAGTGTTTTTTTTTTTTTATATATGTATTTATGCACAGTTATACTCTCTCTCTATTAGATAAGTACAAGAAAATATATACGCATACAAGCTCTGTAAGTTATAAAAAATATTGCAGTACACCATACCTGCTACCATATACAGTGCAAAAGCCTGGTTTAACATATCCCACACTTAGTCCATCCCACAGCTATAGCAGAGCTAGGAGGTGAAATGTTAATTTTGGTTACTTTATTGTGCTTTTTCTTTCTGTATTCAAAGTTATGATATATCCTGAAGAATGCCTTACATGACTGCTGTCCTATAACCTAAAATACCAAATACCCTATTATTCTATGAACTAGATGTTATATTACTATAAATTTTGCTATAGAGATTAGCATACAGTCACTAGGAGAATCTAACTGTCTATAACCCAGACATCTAGGTCTGCTGATTTTTACTACTTGTTTAAAGTACAAAGTCTAACCCAGTGCCACTTGTTTATACGCACAGAAGGTATATAGTAATAGGACTTATATGGTGCCCACTAGTATTTCGGCTCAGCTTAGATATAGTACCAGGTCTTATACTGTGCCTCTTAGTATACAGGCACAGCTGGTATATAGTAACAAGTATTATGCAGTGCCCTCTCAGATATAGGTACAGCTTATATATAGTACTAAGTCTCATACAGGGTATCAATGAAACTACTTAATTGTATATCCCAATTTATGGGGTGCAACCTTACACGACATGTTATTTTTCATTTCAGGTCAGCTGACTACTGCTAAATTGTCTATAGTAGCAAATCTAGTACAGTGCCCACTGATATATAGGTTCAGCATACATATAATGCCAAGCCTAATATGAGATCTCTAATATTTAGATACAGCTGTAGTTAAAGCTTAGGTACAGTGATGGGTGTACCGCAAGGCCCTCTAGTGTTTAGGTCTCATCTGTGTGTGGTTGCAGGTTTAGTACAGTGTCTCTAGTTGATGGGTTCAGTCTATGTATAGAGTAGTAGCTAGTGCAACATAGTGCAGCTAATATATAGGGTCAGCTTGGGTACAGCAACAGGTGTCATTTAGAGCCTCCAGGATAAAGATGCGGTTTATGTATAGCGCTAACTCCACTACAATCTCTTTAGTTTGTGGGTACAGCTTATGTATTATGATACATTTAATAAAGCACCTTCCAACGATACTTAGACCTCTAATTAACCACACTCCCTGCTTGGAAGCTCATGTAATTCCCTACACTCTGTATATACTAATATTCTCCTCTGTTCAAGTTAACTGTAAATTTGTAACGGTATAACAAGCCCTCTAACAGAGCCACATTCACATTATTAACTTGACATCCTAGATGGCTCCGCCCCCCTCATTTCACTCCTTTCTCTCCCCCTCCTTTTCTAACACAAGCGGCTCTTGCCCGCTGAATTCTTTTTTCCCTTCTCTAGGCCACTCTGGTCTCAGAACATCCAAACAAATACTGCCCCACACCTGCCTCAACCCTATTAGAATAAACAAACCTAAAAATTCTCCTTATGAAAAGGCGTGGGCCACATCTATTATATGTAAAAATATAAAACTGAGGTTCCATTATTTTATGCACAGACATAGATCCCGTTAATATCATCCCTGTTTTACATGACTAACCCTAGCAGTCTCATTCGTCTCTTGCCCATTTTTCCTTGATTTATGATTATGTTTGTACTATATGTATCTTTCAGAATTATGCTATTATTGTTATTGGATGAATATGTTGTGAAACTTTTACTATAACCTCAATAAAAAAACTTAAATTTAAAAAAAAAAAAATTAATATAAATATATATCTGACTTCTTTATTATTAGTAAATAACTATGAACACATTGATATATATATTTATATTTGTAAGACTTAAAATATGAGTCAAAACTATACACGTTTAAAACTATTAAAATATGCTATGCAGAGTTCATACACATTTACCTTTAGGACTGGCCTTATTCACAATAGCCTTTCATTCAGAGTTGCATTTAAAATATCACAGTGAGACTTAAAATAACAGCTACTAATATTCAGCAATACCATTAACAGTGCTAAGAAACAATAGGACAATATATATATATACTCAGCTATTTAGCTGCAATTGATTCTAATACAATTGTAATTAAGATACTAAAAGTACATGTATTCTTAATATGAATAGTTACTTAAATGTCTATTTATTTAAACTGGCACAAATTTTTAATCACTTATAATTAAAATCAATTCTAAGATATATATATATTCTATATTTTGCACAGATTAATTATTTAGCAGCAAGGATTTGTTTAACCATACACAGGCTGAATAATAGTAAAAATGCAGACTGCTCTCTAAATCTATTAAATACAAATTGACTATGTTCTTACCAATAAGCTTTGTTTCAAGTTTTACAAATTAGAACAATTATACCTAACCAATTTGAACCAATTCATAGCGGTCTTTAGGTCATCTCATTTAAAGGAAAGTTATTGCATAGATCAGGGATAAGCTTCCAGTTCCTTGCTGAAGTGAAATGTATTTCCAGGCAGCCAAAATCAAAAACACTTAGTCTCAGCAAGTCACAAAAAAACTGTCCCCTTTGCATTGACTAATCCTGTTATATAGTCATTGATGACCTAGTTCGTTCACGCCCTTTGCTTGTCCCTTCTGATTGGTTCACCCTGTGAATGCGTGAATGCAGGTTGCCAAGGAGATGCATTCTTTAACAGTCAATCATCTCCTGGCTGTAATACCTGTGTCGCAACACCGTACCTTGTCCATCGGGTGGCAGCATTACAAACAGACACAGCAATACATGCAGCATGACAAACAAACAAAGCAATACATTTACTACCCAACATTGAAAGAAATTATTTTTTTAAAATGTGTAATAAATGCCATAATTTCCTTACATTAATAAGTTATATGTTTGTATGCATTGGGCTAGGTCACAATATTTATTCTGATTATTTTGACATGAAACACAGTATGCCCTTAACACCATTATATTATATTAAAACAATTTATACTGCCAATTATTCTGAAATTAATGCCATTTATACATTCTGTTATATATGTTTTCACATAATATAGTATGTTCTATGTCTCCGACAATTTCTGCATATATGAATTGATGCCTGCAATAGAAATGGAAACAATTGTTAGAAATGATTTAAGCATTCATATGTCTATGGTCCATCTGAAATAAAATTAAGTATTATTAATCATTTATTTTTAGGTCCACAAATATTCTTAAAAACACAGAGGTTATGCAGGCTATGCAGATCTGAAATTATATAAAATCCAGCAGATTATGCATTGTTATATATCTATTCACACAGATATCTCATTAACTCAGTTGCTCTTATAATTTTCATTAGATATCTGGAAAACAGAGAGAATAAAATAAATGTTTTTATTTTTGAGTTCATGTTTTAGTGCTTGTATACTCCCCCCCCAGATGTAGTGTCTGCATTACGTGTATCTAAGTGTCAGAGTCACACATCAGGGTTTATTTAACAGGCAGCTGTTAAAAGTCATAATTTCCATAGTACATTCCTTGTGATTATACAATTGCATAATTTAGCATATTGAGTGTGGGAGATCTCTTGGAAACAATCCTTTGTTCTCAGATGTGTGTTTAGAATAACTTTAAATGCTGAGTGGGGGAGAATTAAACATGATTGAAGTCATTTTTTTTTCCTGAATGAAATGAATCATTTTCTACTGACCAGTTAGATATCTGATAAAATATATATATTTATTAACCTTAAAATATATGATTAAAATATATATATTTATTAACCTTACATATACTTTGACATCTCCATTCCATTGACTGAGCATACATAACTGTAGAGGTCTCAGATGGAAGCGAACAAAAGGAATAATGTTGATGGATGCCACCATGAGACCAATTACTTCCACGCACACTGCCACTAATAGACGAACATAGGATTGAAGAGAACGACAGGCCGCCTGAAGCTTGAATTTTCTAACCTCTGTCAATAAAAATCTTCATAGATACTGAGTCTATGATTGTCCCCCCAAAACATACTGTAAGGATCAGTGTAACTTTCACAAAGAATGTGTGAAACTTAGGTTTCAAGTGGATCTCAGCTACAGACTAGGTTGATGTACTGTGACTTTAAATGTTGGAATGTAACACAGTGAATATCATTAACTTCTAGGAGGTTTTTTAGAAGCAGTGATTTTATACTGTGTAGTTGTTAGTAGTAATGAGATTGCATATGACTTGCTTTATGTAAGCAGCTGCAGTTGAACAAGCAAAGTTGTGCTGTTATTGATTGCACAGATAGACTGCTGGAGGAGTGCTTAAAGAGGAGTGTTCCTTTAAATTCTCTGCATAACAGAATGTTAGTTTCACTCAGCAGTAGATATGGAAAGACAGAGAAATGTTTAATTACAATTAACAGGCAAACTGGCAACAAAGAAACCTGTTGTAATCTCTGCAGCAGCAAACAGAAACGAAAGTGATGATGTCACAAAGGGGCATGTTCTGGTCACAGAGCTTTGTTATCCTGTGCTGTTTCCAATGCTAGAACAAATCAACACATACAGTAAAATTGTTAAAGTGATAAATACCTCCTAGACCAGACCTGTGGCAGCTGTAAGAGAGTTTTAGGAAAAAGCTGTTGCTCTTTAACTGGTAAGTCCGAAACCCGGAAGTGAATGCCTGTCAGCTCTCTGTGAAATGGAATTGTAGTGAAAAGGCTAACAGTTCTTAGAAGTATCAGATGAGGCTCTTGGCAGCTGGATTTATCCCATGAGAGGATAGGAGAAAGAGCTGCAAGTTGGTAATGTTTCTCCTGTGAGTCTGTAGTCCCAAATCAGGGAAGTAAATTATTTGTAAGGAGCTTAGGATCTAGCAGCTTTAGGTCTCCAAGACGAAATTACTAAGCACCTAATGAGAGGTGCACAGGTGTTATGAAGGGAAGTTGGGAGGAGTTAGTGAAGCAAGTGCAGGAATCCTGACATGACCCCCTCCCCACGGAAGCT
This sequence comes from Bombina bombina, assembly GCF_027579735.1. Taxonomy (NCBI): domain Eukaryota; kingdom Metazoa; phylum Chordata; class Amphibia; order Anura; family Bombinatoridae; genus Bombina; species Bombina bombina. The sequence continues at coordinate 1,117,831,155 of NC_069502.1, read as the reverse complement.
GTACCACAGCTTAGGGTCCTGGACGGTCAGGGTGTCGACAATGGAAAATCAATAGAAGTTTTGGGGCATGTATGTTATATGCAGTTTCCCAAGTATCCTCCTCGGGTAGGTACCCTTTCCATCTAACAAGTTCTCCATGAACGATTCGTGACTGAGTCGAGTAAGGAGTCAACCTCATATTCATCTGGCTCAAGTATGTTACTTTTCAGGGGAAGAATTACTCTAGGATCTCTCATAGAAGAATAAGGTTTCAAGAGTGAGACGTGGAAAGTAGGGTGAATCTTTAATGAAGATGGTAAATCCAAAGTTAAAGCATTAGGATTTATCACCCTTTTTACAGGAAATGGACCGATGAACAAACCACCAAGTTTCTTACTAGGTATCTGGAGTCTGAGATTCTTTGTGGACAGCCACACTAGATCGCCTACAGAATATTGTGGAGGGTTGCGTCTTCTGAGATCATAGTATTTCTTTTGAGTTTGTTGAGAAGAGAGAATATTATCTTTTAAATCCTTGAAGATGTGTTTTAGCTTAGCAAAATGGTCGACTGCTGTAGGACAGGTGGTTGTGGTATTAGCCCCCTTTTCAGAAAATGGTACGTATGTGGGATGGTATCCATAGTTTGCTTGGAAAGGTGTCATCTTTATAGATGAATTGAATGAATCGTTAAAAGCAAATTCTGCCATTGGTAAATATTGTAACCACTCAGTTTGTTGATAGAACAATAGCAACGGATGTACTGTTCTAAAGACTGATTTAAACGTTCGGCCTGACCATTTGTTTGGGGATGAAAAGAGGTTGTGAACCTATGATCAATTTTAAGTTGATGACATAGGGCTTTCCAAAACCTGGAGGTAAATTGAGTACCTCGGTCCGTTGTTAAAGCTGAAGGGAGTCAGTGTAATCTCACGACATTGGCAAGAAAAAGCTCGGCAGTCTCAGAGGCAGTGGGTAGTTTGTTAAAGGGTATGAAATGTGCCATCTTGGTTAAAATATCAATCACTACCAAGATGGTGTTCATCTTTAAAGAAGGTGGGAGATCAACAATGAAATCCAAAGAAAGATGCAGCCAATGTCGTTCTGGAACAGGCAAAGGTATTAAGAGTCCATAGGGAGGTCTTTTGTCAGGTTTAGAAGTTGCACAAATAGTACATGTTAGCACATAGTCCTGTACACTTTTCCTCATTGATGGCCACCAATAATGCCTGGATAAATGTTCTAAAGTTCTTAACACCCCCGGATGTCCTGAGAGGGGAGAATCATGATGAGTCTTCAATAGCAGGAGTCATAACGGTTTTGGTATGTATTTTTTATCATCATGATAGTATAGTCCATCTTCTCTTTTGATGAGTACGGAGGAAGGAAGCTGATCATCTGAGTTCAGGGACGTCTTTAGTTCTCTAAGAAAGGTACTAGTAACTCCAAGGAATTTATCAGGGGGTATAATGGATGTCATGGGTGATATATTGCAAGGTTTTGGATCATTACGAGAGAGAGAGCATCTGCTTTGCCATTCTTGCTGGAGGGTCTTTAAATTATATGGAAATTGAAATGTGTGAAGAATAGATTCCAACGAACTTGACGGGATGACAAGGTCTTATTGGAATGTAAGAATTCCAGATTTTTGTGGTCGGTATAAACAATGATTGGTTGTTTTGTCCCTTCTAAAAGATGTCTCCAATGTTCGAGAGCTCTTTTAATTGCTAGGAGTTCCTTTTCCCCAATGGGATAATTCATTTTGGCTGGAGCTAATACTTTGGAGAAAAATGTGATGGGGTGTAATGGTTCAGTTATAGAGGTTTTCTGAGACAATACTGCATCAATCACATAATCTGAAGAATCTACTTCCAGAGTGTATTGTAAATTCGAATCAGGAAACCTTAGAATAGGAGCACTGGTGAACATAGTTTTGAGTAAATTGAAGGCCTTTGCTGCTTCATCATTCCAATGGAATGATTTAGATGTGCTGGTGAGTTGGGTCAATGGTTTAGCTATCTTAGAGAAATTTTTGATGAACTTCCTATAGTAATTGGAGAAACCAAGGAAGCATTGCAATTCTTTCTTGGAAGTTGGATATGGCTAATCTTTTACAGTGTTCACTTTATTGTCTTGCATACTGATGCCAGAAGGGGTAATATGGTATCCCAGGAATGAGATCTCAGTAGTGTGGAATTCACATGTCTCCGGTTTGGCATACAAACAGTGTGTTCTGAGCCTGGAAAGAACCCTCCGAACATGTTTGACATGTTCTTCATATGTGTTGGAATATATTAAGAAGTCATCCAGGTAAACAACTAAGCAAACATCAAGGAGATCTCTGAAGACATCGTTGATAAAATATTGGAAGGTCGCTGGGGCATTACACAACCCAAAAGGCATGACTAGGTACTCATAAAGACCATACCTAGTTCTAAACGCTGTCAGCCACTCATCGCCTTCTCTTATGCAAACCAGATTGTAGGCGCCCCTCAAATCCAACTTAGTGAACATTTTTGCCCCGGTAAGCCGTTCTATGAGTTCTGGGATTAAAGGGAGTGGATAACGGTTCTTTATGGTCCTTTTGTTTAGTTCACAGTAATCTATGATTGGGCGTAAAGAGTCATCTTTCTTTTTTACAAAAAACATTCCTGCTCCTGCTGATGAGGTGGACGGCCTGATGGATACTTTACGGAGTTTTTCTTCTAAATAGGCTTTGAGGTGGCTGACTCAGAGGGTAGAGATGTCCGTAGGGTATGGTAGATCCTGGTTTTAGGTCAATAGGGCAATCATACACCGATGAGGTGGTAGGCTTTCTGCCTCCTTTTTGCTAAAAACATCAGAAAAGTCACGGTATTCTTCTGGAAGTGCTGATGTTACTTCCTGAGTTTGCAGAATTTCTCTGGAGAGGAAGCAAGAGTGCTGACATTCTGATGAGTTGAATATGATTTCTGATGTTTTCCAGTTGATGGTGGGTTGATGTTTTTGTAGCCAGGTGATACCTAATACAACAGGAAAAAGAGGTGAAGGTAAAACATCAAACTCTATATATTCTGTATGACCAGATGGGGTCTTTACTAATAACGGAATAGTTTGATGGGTGATTGGTCCAGAGGCGATATTAGTACCATCAATAACACGAATTGACACAGCAGTGGGTTTCAAAACAATAGGTATTTTATTTTTTATTACAAGAGCTCTATTAATAAAACTGCCATAGGCTCCTTAATCCAGTAAAGCCTCAGTGCAAAGGCTGTTTTGCTCCCAATGCAAAAACAAAGAAAGAGTACAATAAGTAGGAGTAATACTATGAGTGTGAGACACATTAATTTTGTTCAACTCACATTTCTTAGATCTCTGGAGAATTGGGCAATCCTTTACAGTATGTGTGGGTTGGCACAATACATACAAAGCTGGTTTTCTCTACAGCGGCTCCGTTCTTCTGGGGTCAAAGGTCCCCTGGCAAGACCTATCTGCATAGGTTCTGCTTCTGGTTTAGTTTATGGAGAAAATAAAGGGGTGGTAGAGTATGAGCGAGGAGCAGGATCTGTATGGTAGCGTTCTGTGCACCTTTCTCTCAATCTGCGGTCAATCGGAATTACCAACTTCATGAGTAGTTCCAAGGTTTTAGGGAGATCAGTGCGAGCCAACTCATCTTTGATGTTATCAGCTAAACCAAGCCGGAATTGATTCCTTAGTGCGATTGGGTTCCACTGAGAATCTGTGGTGTACTGCTTGAACTCAGATATACAGTCTTTGACTGGTCGCCTTCCCTGTTTCAGGCTGCGCATAGAGGCTTCAGCAGTCAACTGGACATTGGTATCCATATAAAGTTCATCCATAGTGTTCAGGAACACATCCAAAGATCTTAGTATAGGGTCATCATTCTCGAAAAAGGAATCTGCCCACACCCTGGGTTCAGCTCGTAGAAAGGAAATAATGGTTAGGACTTTAATTCTCTCTGTACAATAAGTTTTTGGTTTTAAATTAAAGAGTAACAAACAAGCGTTTTTAAAATGACGATATGATTTTCTCTCTCCTGAGAAAGGGTCTGGTATAGAGACTATAGGTTCAGGGGTGGAATCTCGAAACTGTGGTTTCTGGGAGATTGAATCCCTAATAACTCTCCTTAGGGATTGGTTCTCTATTTCAAGCTCTCTTAAGCCTTCACCCAGTTGATCCACTCTCTGGGATAAATTGTAGACTAACTGTGGCAGGTCTGTTGGATCCATTGTTATGGCTTAGTAATTATGTAAGGATCAGTGTAACTTTCACAAAGAATGTGTGAAACTTAGGTTTCAAGTGGATCTCAGCTACAGACTAGGTTGATGTACTGTGACTTTAAATGCTGGAATGTAACACAGTGAATATCATTAACTTCTAGGAGATTTTTTAGAAGCAGTGATTTTATACTGTGTAGTTGTTAGTAGTAATGAGATTGCATATGACTTGCTTTATTTAAGCAGCTGCAGTTGAACAAGCAAAGTTGTGCTGTTATTGATTGCACAGATAGACTGCTGGAGGAGTGCTTAAAGAGGAGTGTTCCTTTAAATGAAAAGATGAAAAGAGAAATGTTCAATTACAATTAACAGGCAAACTGGCAACAAAGAAACCTGTTGTAAGCTCTGCAGCAGCAAATAGAAACAAAAGTGATGACGTCACAAAGGGGCGTGTTCCAGTCACAGAGCTTTGTTATCCTGTGCGGTTTCCAATGCTAGAACAAGTCAACACATACAGTAAAATTGTTAAAGTGATAAATACCTCCTAGACCAGACCTGTGGCAGCTGTAAGAGAGTTGTAGGAAAAAGCTGTTGCTCTTTAACTGGTAAGTTCGAAACCCGGAAGTGAATGCCTGTCAGCTCTCTGTGAAATGGAATTGTAGTGAAAAGGCTAACAGTTCTTAGAAGTATCAGATGAGGCTCTTGGCAGCTGGATTTATCCCATGAGAGGGTAGGAGAAAGAACTGCAAGTTGGTAATGTTTCTCCTGGGAGTCTGTAGTCCCAAATCAGGGAAGTAAATTATTTGTAAGGAGCTTAGGATCTAGCAGCTTTAGGTCTCCTAGACGAAATTACTAAGCACCAAATAAGAGGTGCACAGGTGTTATGAAGGGAAGTTGGGAGGAGTTAGTGATGCAAGTGCAGGAATCCTGACACATACCCTGATACTTGGCACCAAGGAACTTTTCCCTAGATTCACCTTCCACCCATGAGAGCGGAGAATTTATTTATTTATAAAATATTTTACCAGGAAGGATACATTGAGATTTCTCTTGTTTTCAAGTATGTCCTGGGAATAGCTAACAGAGAATCTGTATGGGATCTTGCTAACTGAAAAGATGGTGCCTGAACCAAGATATCGTCCAGGTAAGGAGCCACCACAATCCTTAGAGATCTGGCCACAGCCAAAAGAGCCCCTAGAACCTTCATAAAGATTCGAGGAGCAGTGGCAAGGCCGAAAGGAAGGGCTCCAAATTGGAAATGTTGATCCAAAAAGTGAACCGCTGGAACTTGAAATGTTCCCTTTGGAGAGGCACATGAAGATTTGCATCCTTCAGGTCTATGGTCGTCATAAATTGACACTCCTGAACTAGAGGGAGAATAGAACGAATAGTCTCCATTTTGAAGAACGGAACCTTGAGAAACTTGTTGAGAGACTTTAGGTCTAGAATGGGTTGAAAAGTTCCCTCCTTTTTGGGAACCAAAAAAGATTTGAATAAAATCCCTGACCCTGTTCTGCTAGAGGAACTCACAGAGAAGACAGATCCCTTATGCAGTTTAAGAAGGCCTCTCCCTTTACCTGGTTTATATATAATCTTGATAATAGAAATCCATCCCGGGGGGGGGGGGGGGGACACAAGATTTTAATCCTATCCTGTATTCCTGGGAGACAACATCCACTGCCCAAGGATCTGGAATGTCACAAATTCAAGCCTGCTAAAAAAGGAAAGCCTGCCCTCTACCTGATCCAGAACTGGATTGGGGGCAGCCTCTTCATGCTGACTTAGCATCAGGGGAAAGCTTTCTGGATTGCTTACCCTTATTCCAAAGCTGGCTAGCTCTCCAAGAAGTCTTGGCTTGCTCAGATTTAGAAGACAAGGAAGATTTCTGTCCCTTGAAGTTACGAAAGGAACGAAAATTAGAAGTCTGACAACCCTTGGGCATATTCTTCTTATCCTGTGGTAAAAAAACTCCTTTTCCACCAGTAACCATGGAAATGATCTCTGCCAGACCAGGACCAAATAAAGTCTTACCCTTAAAAGGTAGAGACAGAAGCTTGGATTTGGAAGTCACATCCGCAGACCAAGACTTTAACCAAAGGGGTCTGTGGGCTAGAATCGCAAAAACTAGAAATCTTGGCTCCCAGCCTGACAACTTGCATACTGGATTGACAGATACAAGTATTAGCCAGCTTTAGAGCCTTGATCCTATCTTGGATCTCCTCTACAGTAGTCTCCTCTGAAATGAGATCAGACAATGAGTCACACCAATAAGAGGCTGCACCAACAACTGTTGCAATACTAGCAACTGGTTGCCACTGCAAACACTAATGAAGAAACATCTTTCTTAAATAACCATAGGGTCTCTAAAAGAGGAACTATCCTCAAGAGGAATAGTAGTTCTCTTGGCTAAGGTAGATATAGCGCCCTCTACTCTAGGAACAGTGTGCCACAGATCTCACACTGAATCAGCCACAGGAAACAGGAGACGGGTTAACGGGAACACCCGGCTTCTCCCATTCCTGAGATATAATGTCAGACATGCGATCTGGAAAAGGAAAAACCTCCACAGATTTAGGTTTGACATCAAAAACTTTATTCAGCCTATTAGCTTTTTTAGGAGCCTCTGCAATTGTTTCAGAGTCATCCAAAGAAGTTAAAACCTACTTCAAAAGTAAACAGAGATGCTCCAGTTTAAATCTAAAATTAACCTCCTCAGAATCTACTGTACTAAGTACCGCAGATTCAGAATCAGAGATCTCACCCTCAGAATCTGCAGAGGAATTATCCTCGCTAGATAACTAAGACTGACCAAATCAGTCTTGGCGGAATCAGAACCCATAGAAATGTTCTTAGAGTTCCTATTCCTTTTACCAGAACTAGGTAAAGCAATGAAATAGCCCCTTTTTTCCTTAAACTCTAATTTCTATATAAATAATTAGAATAAAATTTTTTAGGCATAGATATCAAATAATTATTATAACCGGCACCTCTACACCCCAGCCACGCTGGAGAGACACACCCAACAAGGAATCAAATCCACTCCAGCAGATAAAACAATGCACTCAAGAAGTAACTGAGCGGTCACATGAACGCAAATTCAAAAGTAAGATGCGGTAAAAAAAAACGCCAACAACTGCCTTAAAGAGAGATTACCAAAATAAAATTAAATGTAAACTTGTGCAATCAAACTCCCATAGCCATAATCAAAAAAGCCTTCTCATGACAGAACAGTGCCCTCAACTGCTGCCCAATAAATCCACCAATCTTTAAAAGGGATATTCAGTCCCATAAGGATCCACCTTTCTCTCTAAATATCCTTTTTTTTTTTTCAAAACAAGGAACTCCTAAGTGCTGCATCCTTCTCACCTAGAAGGTAAAAGCACTTACCTGTGGATCCGCTGTAGGGCAGGTAGAGCAACAGGTGTGACAGAATCCTCACTGACATAGACCTGTAGATAAAGAAAAAACAGAGTAACCAACCATGGTTTTCTATATAGGGGTAGCAAAAATGTTGAAAGGTAAGCAAAGACTACCTCTTCCAACTGCTAAAAGCCACTATTACTCTTATTAAAGATAATTACATGGCACAGCATAACACCAGTCCTTGCTTGCAGGGAAAAGTACCCATTAAAGGATTAACAACTTGATTTCTTCAGGCACCTTCTTCGTACATCAACTACAATGTTACACAGGCAAAGAATGACTGGGGATTGTGGGAAGTGGGAGGATACTTGAAGCTTTGCTGGGGTGTTCTTTGCCTCCACCTGGTGGCCAGGAGTTGAATTCCCACTAGTAATTGAATGGATTTGTGGACTCTCCATGCCATTGGAAAGAGATTAACCAGAGGTCTGACTACTTGTAATGGCTGGTTATTTATCGCACCTGCAAATGGGCAAATTTGCCCATTTACGGGCACGCGATAAATTAGCACTCCACTTGTAATCTAGCCCTAACACCCCCACAACCACAGTTTTAACTTGAAAAATTAAAGGTGGAGAGTTTGTATCAAAATATGCAAAACACATATTACTCTTACAGAAAAACCCATGTATACAAAAATAAAGGTACTATTGCTGAAAGCAGAGGAATCTGATATGCATTGGCTGCACTTTTTCATCTTTAAAGGGATATGAAACCCAAAAATGTTCTTTTGTGAATCAGACAGAACAAACCTTTTTTAAAACAAATTCAATTTTACTGCTATTATAAAATGTGCTTTGTTCCCATGATATTCTGTGTCGACAAGATACCTAGGTAGGCATATGGAGCATTAAATGGCAGGAAATAGAGCTGCCATCTAGTGCTCTTGCAGTTGGATAACATTCTTCAAACTGCTGCTAGGTAGTACTCAAGAAATGGGCCGGCTCCTAAGCTTATTTCCCTGCTATTCAACAAAAAATACCAAGAGAATGAAGAAAATTGGTATTAGAAGTGAATTAGAAAAATCACATGCTCTTTCTGAATTATGAAAGAAAAAATGTGGGTTTCATATCCCTCTAAACTATGCCTGCTCCACGCTAACTTCACTCTCCCTGAGTTTTTTTTTCTATGGGAAACATCTTCCCTGAAAGCAGTCCCTGTGAGTGTTTAAAGGGACATAAAACCCAATTTTTTTCATTCATGCTTTAGAAATAACATGCAATTTTAAACAACTTTCTAATTTACTTCTATTATCTAATTTGCTTCAATTTCTTGATATCCTTTGCTGAAAAGCATATTTAGATATGCTCAGTCGCTGCTGATTGGTGGCTGCATTGCTATTTCTTCAACAAAGAATATCTAAATAATTAAGCAAATTAGATAATAGAAGTAAATTGGAATGTTGTTTATAATTGTATTCTCTATCTGAATCATGAAAGAAAAATTTGGGGTTTAATGTCCCTTTAAGTAGTTTTCCATGTTCCATCCTGCAAAGTTTAAATCAGCAGGCCGTTATTCAGAGTTAAAGGGACATTCCGGTTAAAATGTAAATGCTCATAGACGAATTACATCTCTCAATAGAAACATATTTGCAATATACACGTATTGGCAAAAATGCTTCTAGTAAAAGTAATGACTGTTTTAGAGTTAGCATTTTTCTCTGCACGTGCATGTGAAGCATAGCTAGATATTCTCACTGCACCAGCATTTTAAATACCACAGCTGTTTAGAGAGTCAGTGGGGCTTGTATCATGTCAGCAATTACCAAATTGAGTCGTTACCAGATGATTCAAGCATCGTATGCTCTCTGAGCAAGTGCTGTGTTTAAAATGCTGGTGCATGGTGCATACTTAAAGGGACATGAAACCCCCTTTTTTTTCTTTCATGATTTAGAAAGAGCTTCTAATTTTAATCAACTTTCTAATTTACTTCTATTATCTCATTTGCTTCATTCTTTTGATATCCTTTGTTAAAAAGCATATCTAGATAGGCTCAGTAGCTACTGATTGGCATCTGCACATAGATGCCTCATATGATTAGCTCACCCATGTGGATGGCTATTTCTTCAACAAAGGATATCTAAATAATTCAGCAAAGTAGATCATAGAAGTAAATTGGAATGTTGTTTAAAATTGTATTCTCTATCGGAATCATAAAATAAAAAAATTAGGTTTGATGTCCCTTTAAATACACTTTTAAAATAGCTATAGCTTTTATTAGAAGCATTTTTGCGAATACATGTACAGTATATTATAAAAATGCTTCTATTCAAAATTGAAATGTAGCTATGTGGATTTCAATTTAGGTTGGAATGTCCCTTTAAGCTACAAAGAAGGCAGTTAAAATAAACAAACATGCAATTATAAACAACTTTCTAATTTATTTGTATTATCACATTTGCTTTATTCTCTTGGTATCATTTGCTGAAGGAGCAGAACTGTACTACTGGTTTCTAACTGAACACATGAGTGAGCCAATGACAATCAGTATATATATATTCAGCCATCAATCAGCAGCTAGAACCTAGGTTCTTTGCTGCTACTGATCTTTCCTAGATAAACCTTTAAGCAAAAGATCACAAGAGAAGGAAGCAAATTAAATAATAGAAGTAAATTGGAAAGTTTTTTAAAATGGTATTCTCTGTCTACATCATGAATGTCTAATTATGACTTTACTGTCCCTTTAAGTATAATAAACTGTTTTTTTTACACTGCTAAAATTTACATTTGGAACTGAACGTCCCTTACGGTAAGAAATTACTAATTTTCTAGTCCCAAATATCTCAGGTCAGCTTTAAAAGCATTTTCACCTAACGTGAGTCAGTCACTGCTATCGAGTGTGCAATGTTTCAATCTCACAATGAGAATCAGTACTGCCTTAAAGGGATATGAAACTCAAACATTTTCTTTCATGATTCAGATAGAGCATGCAATTTTTAACAACTTTTTACAATACTTCTATTATCAATTTTTCTTCGTTCTCTTTGTTGAAATGCAGGGTTGTATGCTTAGGAGCCTCCCCATTTCTGGAGCACTATATGGCTGCATTTCTGCAAGAATTTTATCCATTTGCAAGAGCACTAAATAGCAACACTATTTCCTGCAATATAGTGCTGCAGACACCTACCTAGGTATCTCTTCAACACAGAATAGCATGGGAATTAAGCAAATTTGATAATAGAAGCAAATTGGAAACTTTTTTTAAATGGTTTGCTCAGTCTGAATCTCAAAAGCAAATTTTTGGGTTTCATATCCCTTTAAATTTCATTGTGAGATTAAAATGAAGCACAATTCATTGTTGGACCCTTTGTATTAAAATAAGGGTCAGTTTGAATTAGAAATGTTTCTGGTCTGATAGTGGTGAACAAGGAGAAGAGGGAATAAGTCTGGTTGGTGCCGTCTTTCAGCAGTATTACAAGTCTTGTAGTACAGCTATACCGCTGAAAAATTGGCCATTGCGCGCGGAATATGCAGGTCTCCCGTATTACAAGTCGCGGCGGTACAGCTATACCGCTAGCGTTTTAGCCTTTATGCAACTCTCCATTCTCCATTTTCATTGCACCTGTATTACAGGTTGTCCGTGCCGGCTATAACGCTAGCGTTATAGTCTATACCGCCGCGATCCATTTCGCTATCTGAGACCGGTAGTTATGGATTTTGCAAAACAAAAATGTTTCACAAAACTCATAGCTAAAATGTATGTATAAACTGCCTACACTAACCAGTTCCTCTCCTCCATTGCTATCCCCTGCACCCCCTTAGATTGTAGGCCTAAGAGTCCAGCTGTTTGTAGATCACCTTCTTAAAGGGACATTAAACACTTTGAGATGGTAATATAAAATGATAAATTGTATATATAAAACAACTCTGCAATATACTTTCATTATTTATTTTGTCCTCTTTGGCCCCAATTTATCAAAGGTCTTGCGGACCTGATCCGACACTGCAAATCAGGTCCGCAAGACCTCGCTAAATGCGGAGAGCAATACGCTCTCCGCATTTAACATTGCACCAGCAGCTCAAAAGAGCTGCTGGTGCAACGCCGCCCCCTGCTGACGCCAGCAGGGAGGTGTCAAGCAACCCGATCGTATTCGATCGGGTTGATTTCCGGTGATTCCTGTCCGCCTGCTCAGAGCAGGCGGACAGGGTTATGGAGCAGCGGTCTTTAGACCGCTGCTTCATAAGTTGTGTTTCTGGCGAGTCTGAAGACTCGCCAGAAACACGGCCCTTCAAGCTCTGTACGGAGCTTGATAAATGGGCCTGTTTGCCTGTAATTCCATTCTGAAATTGTGAGCTTTTCAGTTCCTGTTAGAAATGGAAGTGCAGAACACTGTTAAATCCAGCACAACCATTGGCTGCACACTCTAATGGCTTATTTTTAACTGACTCTAATTGGTCACAGCAGAGAAGGTAACCTAAGTTACAACATGGCAGCTCCCAGTATTTTATAGACACTAAAACTTTACACTTATTTTGTCACTTTTTAAGCAACTAATGAAACTTTAAAAAATACATCTACATGTTAGTCATGGACTAATCTTTTCTTTAAATGCTTCATTCTATCTAGCATGTATTTAGTGTTTAATGTCCCTTTGGTGAAATGCTTGTGCTATGCCGCCCCCTGCACATTCGCGGCCAATCGGCTGCTAACAGGGGATGTCAATCATCCCGATCTTATCCGTTCAGGATGATTACTGTCCGGCCGCCACCTCAGAGGCTGAGGATGAGTTTAGGAGCAGCGATCTTAAGACCGCTGCATCTTAACTCTTGTTTCCAGTAATCTGGAAACTACAGTGGTAGATGGCAGCATCCGCTACTTCATAAATCTTCCCCATAGCATACAATTTTAAAATAAAGTTTCCAATTTACTTTTATTATTCTATCATATAGTGCTCCACACATCCCTGCTTTTGAACAAAAGATACCAAGGGAAAGAAGAAAATTTGATAATAAAAGTAAATGAGAAAGTTGTTTAAAATGGCATGCTCTATCTGAATCATGAAAGGAAAAAATGTGAGTTTCATATTCCTTAACCCCTTAACGACCAAGGACGTACGCCACACGTCCTCAAAAAAAATACAGTTAATGACCGAGGACGTGTGGCGTACGTCCTTGGTCTGGAAAGCAGCTGGAAGCGATCCTGCTCGCTTCCAGCTGCTTTCCGGTTATTGCAGTGATGCCTCAACATCGAGGCATCCTGCAATAACCCCCCTTGGCCATCCGATGCAGAGAGAGCCACTCTGTGGCCCTCTCTGTACCGGACATCGATGGCCGGTTTCGTTGGTGGGTGGGAGCCAGTCTGGGAGGCGGGTGGGCGGCCATCGATGGGCCGTATGATGTGGAGGGGGGCGGGATCGTGGGTGGGAACGCTGGGTGCGCGCGGGTGCGCGCGCGTGCACGAGGGTGCGCGCACGGGGATAGGAAGCGGGTGGGAACCGCTACACTACAGAAAAATGATGGGACAAAAATATTTAAATATATGTAGATCTGAGAGATCTGGGAGGGGTGGTGGGTTGGTCTTTTGGGGGGGGCAAGCTACACTACAGAAAATTATTTAAAAAAAAATAATAAAACATGTTTTACTATAAACTGGGTACTGGCAGACAGCTGCCAGTACCAAAGATGGCTACTAATAAGTTAGAGGGGGATGGGTAAAGAGCTGTTTGGGGGGTATCAGGGAGGTTGGGGGCTAAGGGGGGATCCTCCAGAGCAGCATATGTAAATATGCCTTTTTTTTTTATTTATTTTTTATCAAGGATAGCTTTTTTTTTTAGTACTGGCAGACTTTCTGCCAGTACTTAACATGGCGGGGACAATTGTGGGGTGGGGGAGGGAAGAGAGCTGTTTGGGAGGGATCAGGGGGTGTAATGTGTCAGATGGGAGGCTGATCTCTACACTAAAGCTAAAATTAACCCTGCAAGCTCCCTACATGCTACCTAATTAACCCCTTCACTGCTAGCCATAATACACGTGTGATGCGCAGCGGCATTTAGCGGCCTTCTAATTACCAAAAAGCAACGCCAAAGCCATGTATGTCTGCTATTTCTCAACAAAGGGGATCCCAGAGAAGCATTTACAACCATGTGTGCCATAATTGCACAAGCTGTTTGTAAATGATTTCAGTGAGAAACCTAAAATTGTGAAAAATTTTACTTTTTTTTTTATTTAATCGCATTTGGCGTTGAAATGGTGGCATGAAATATACCAAAATGGGCCTAGATCAATACTTAGGGTTGTCTACTACACTACAATAAAGCTAAAATTAACCCTACAAGCTCCCTACATGCTCCCTAATTAACCCCTTCATTGCTGGGCATAATACACGTGCGGTGCGCAGTGGCATTTAGCGGCCTTCTAATTACCAAAAAGCAACACCAAATCCATATATGTCTGCTATTTATGAAAAAAGGGGATTCCAGAAAAGCATTTACAACCATTTGTGCCATAATTGCACAAGCTGTTTGTAAATAAATTCAGTGAGAAACCTAAAGTTTGTAACAAAATGTGTGGAAAAGTGAACAATTTTTTTTATTTGATCGCATTTGGCGGTGAAATGGTGGCATGAAATATACCAAAATGGGCCTAGATCAATACTTTGGGATGTCTTCTAAAAAAAAATATATACATGTCAAGGGATATTCAGGGATTCCTGGAAGATATCAGTGTTCCAATGTAACTAGCGCTAAGTTTGAAAAAAGTGGTTTGGAAATAGCAAAGTGCTTCTTGTATTTATTGCCCTATAACTTGCAAAAAAAGTAAAGAACGTGTAAACATTGGGTATTTCTAAACTCAGGACAAAATTTGGAAACTATTTAGCATGAGTGTTTTTTGGTGGTTGCAGATGTGTAACAGATTTTGGGGGTCAAAGTTAGAAAAAGTGTGTTTTTTTCCATTTTTTCCTCATATTTTATATTTTTTTTATAGTAAATTATAAGATATGATGAAAATAATGGTATCTTTAGAAAGTCCATTTAATGGCGAGAAAAACGGTATATAATATGTGTGGGTACAGTAAATGAGTAAGAGTAAAATTACAGCTAAACACAAACACTGCAGAAATGTAAAAATAGCCTTGGTCCCAAACGGTCAGAAAATGGAAAAGTGCTGTGGTCATTAAGGGGTTAAACCTGATTTGTGTTCTTTATTGTAGTATGTTGGTAGAAACTTGCACACCCAATGCAAAGTGAAGTTGGTAGGAGATTCTGAACACCATGTAATTACAAGATATGTCTGTTTTCTTGCTATAGAATAAACAACCCAGTATAAACATGATTAAAACAAATTAACATATTTTTGTTGCAACTGTTTTTCCGTAACAAAACTTTACCCACTGCTTGCTTATTTGGAGGAGGCAAGCCAGACAACAATGTTAGCCACAGTGATTATGTTAGCATAAAATGCAGGTTTTGGAGTTGCTGTCTGCTGAAGCCAATTAGGGAAAGATATGTAGCATGGTTAACATTGAGACAGCAGGGCGCATATCTATTTCTGAGAATTAGAAAATCTACAATTTGAAGAGCTAAATGACATGTAAATGAGGCAAATTATCTATAGTATAGTATATAGTACAGTATTTTGCAGTACCTTTAAATACATTTTATGCCAGGTTTTCACAACAGCACAGGAAGCACAATGTGACATTATATTGTACTTTGATGCACTCCCCACATATAGAATGTTGTAGGTGATGGGTCAGAATGCTGGAACTGCACAGAAATAAAGAATAAAACAAAAAAAGCAATAGTAATAATACCTTATAAAGTGCATGTGAGTAGAGATTAAAGAAACAGTAACTAAAAATTAAACTTAAATGAACTGGATAGAGCGTGACATTTTAAACAACTTTACAATTTGCTTTTGCGAGCACTTTTACTTAGTTTTCTTAGTTTTGTTTGTTAAAGAGTAATCCCAGGTGAGTTAAGGAGCGTGCACGTATCTTTAGCCATTTGGCAGCAGTGTTTGTAAGAATGTTTATAGCAATATTATACATAGTTGCAATAACTGCTGCCATAAACTGCAAAAGACATGTGTACACTCCTAAGCTCCTATCAGCCTACCTAGCTTTACTCTTCAATAAAGGATACAAAGGAACAAACCAGATTTGACAATAGAAGTAAATTGGAATGTTGCTTACTATTGCACACTCTATCTGGTTCATAAAGAAATCCTTTTGACTTTACTGTCCCTTTAAATATACAGTTTTATGTATATGTAGCATGTATATAAATTTATATTTTTAAAATAGAAAGTAACATCTAGTAATTCTTTAAAGAATAATTACTGTTCTTATCCAGTAGATGGGGTATTGATACAACATTGAATATATTGTTGTGTCAGTAGTGACATCTAGTGGTGGTTGTTTATATCACCTTAAAAGAGACACTACTATAAAATTGTGTTTTCCATTAATGTGTTCCAAAACACTTATTACATCTACTGCAGAGCTTAAAATGCATGGGAAATTGTTCCTTCATGTTTATTTTTGTAAAATCACCACCAGTTGCTCTCAAGGATATGTCCATAAAAATGGTCCGAGCCTGCAGGTAAAGAAGATATTCTAATGTAATGCATATCTAAACATAGCTAGGTATTGAAATGCTATTTTAGATACAAAAACACTGTCTCTCCTCTCCTCTACCCTTTACTTGGGAAGTAATCAGTGCTATTATCTCCTGTTTACAGAATGCAGCTATTTCAAAAAACAAAATAAATGTAAATGAGATGTTAAATACACCAGCAGGTAAAATGGACCATTAATGTGATTGTAAAGTTTATTGAATAAGTGCCCAGTTTTAAAAACTAATCTTAAAAACAGGGACACTTTCTTTCATTAAATTTTACAACAATGCATCTTTTTAAAAATACTTACCTTTCTGTATGGAAAACAGACCGGCGATCCACCGCCCGCATCTCCTGTTGTAGTTAGCAGATTGAGGACGAATCCGGTTTCCACCAATCGTTGTGTTGCCTCACAAGCTGAATGCCAAAGGAGGAAGCTGGATTCGTCATTGCTGTGCTAACTACAGCAGGAGCTTCGGGTGGAGGATCACCGGTCTGTTTTCCATAAACATTTAACATAAACTATTAGTATTTTAAAAAGGAAGCATTGTTGTAAAGTTGTAATGCCCCTGTTTTTAAGATTAGTTTTAAAAATCAGGCACTTATTCATTGAAATTTACAATCACTTTAAAGGGGATAATTTATTATAGAACAATGTCCCTTTAAAAGGGACAGTCAACACCAGAATGTTTGTTGTTTTAAAAGATAGTCCCTTAATTACCCATTCCCCAGTTTTGCATAACCAACACAGTTATATTAATATACGTTTTACCTCTGTAATTAACTTGTATCTAAGCCTCTGCAGACTGCCCCTTGTTTCAGTTCCTTTGACAGACTTGCATTTCAGTGCTCACTCCTCTGTAAATTCACGTGCACAAGCTCAATGTTATCTAAATGAAAAAAATGAACTAACGCCCTCTAGTGGTGAAAAACTGTCAAAATGCATTCAGATAGGCGGCCTTCAACTCTTCAAGGTCCAAGAAATTAGCATATGAACCTCCTAAGTTTAGCTTTCAACTAAGTATACCAAGAGAACAAAGCAAAATTGGTGATAAAAGTAAATTGGAAAGTTGTTTAAAATTACATGTCCTATTTGAATCATGAAAGTTTTTTTTTTGGCTTGACTGTCCCTTTAAAGGGACACTGAACCCAAATGTTTTCTTTCGTGATTAAGATAGAGCATGCAATTTTAAGCAACTTTATCATTTACTCCTTTTTTTATTTTTATTTATTTAATGTTTATTACGTTTTCAAAAGACAAGCATTACAACTGATCAGAACACGCAGGTTCAGACATTTCAGATAGGAGAATATATAAAAAATTAAAAGACATTAATATGAACTATCTTAAAACAAAGTTTAATGAGTCCACAATGTATAAAGTCCATATATATGGTTTTATATTTTCCCCAATAAATAATTCCTGCTTTTTCTAATGAGGCTTTTAGGAACCTACAATGTCTAAACAGATTATTGAAATATAAGAAAAAACAACATATTTGTTGAAATAATTAGGGGAAAGGGAAAGGGAAGAAAAAATAACATAAATAAAAAATTCCCAAGGAATAGTTTAAATGATAAAACGTGCATCTACTGTGAATTGTACCTTCAATGCCTCATTGAATGATAGAAATTTCGCTTGGAGGAAATACAAATATATTACGATAAGAACAGCATATACCCCAATCACAGATAAGTAATGAGACTAAGGGAGAGGTAAGTCCTTTGTAAGGCACTTAAAGTGGCGAGCCAACTTGTTCCAGCGCTGTGTGCGTAATAAGACTTATCAAAAGTAGTGAGATTTTTCAAAAAACCCAAGCACCTTATGTGGACAGTCTCAATAACGGAGGTAATAAACAGTACCACCCCACTCGAGTTAAGCAGGGGACTCACCCAGCGAATCGGTCGCTTTTCTCCTTGGTAATGCCCACTTCCTCAATAGGATCACTGTGGTGCTATGGAGGATATGTTATCCGTCGCGTCCTCGTGTTGCTCTACTCCACACGCGTTGCGCTCCCAGCCTTCAGCCCCGACAGATGACGTCACTGCTGCAGTGCTAATCCGCGTCTCCAGTTCTCTCTCCCCAGATAGAACAGCGGCAAGGTATAGTCAATGATGATGAGACTGATATGTGATATCTGGGATTTACTGGCGAACATAGTCAATCCAAGAACAGGAACGCAAAGGAATCCCAGATTCAGTGTAATAAAAAGTTCATCTTTAATTATTCCATTAAAAACAGCAATGGCATATTATAAAAGTCAGACAGGTAGCACTAAGAGGTAAGTCAGACTGATCTTGCCGTTGCTTTAAACCAGGATGACCAGAGTTTGAAAGGTATTGACCGATTTTATTATTTTTCCCATTTCTGGGTATAATTTGGTTTTAAAGGTAGATGTGACCTAAGAAGACACCTATACATTGTCGATATTACTTTTTGGGGTGACGTTGTGTAACGCATAACATTTTGAATGGGGTAAGCGGTCTTAACTTATCTGATTTTGATTTGTGAGTGATGATATAATGTCTAGTTTGATGATAAAACAACCAGGAATTAAACTGAGTTATTCCTTTTTCTATCAGTATCTGTCTCGAGGCTAGATGCCCCGATTCTGTAAGCTCATGAATAGGTAGGAAATTTAGCATGTCCGATAATTTAGAAGTGCACATATCTTTACCACGAGTCTCAATTGGGATTTCTTTGTTGAGGAGAATGGTAGTCAAAGGGGAGTAAGAGGATGAGATTAGGTGATATTTATTACGCACAGTCACCCAATCTGACCATACCTCCTTTATGATTGGATATAGCACAAGTGAGGATAAAGGAAATGTTTGAGGTGCCCAACACTTTCTCCCAATATGTGATGTGTTTAACAACTGGTTTTCTAAATTAATATTTCTTTTATAGGTAGACTTTCCTTGTCTACACCACTCAATGACCCTGTTTAGTGATATCGCCCATTTATATAATTGAAGATTAGGGACTCCCAGGCCACCCTCCTCTCTATGGATACAAAGAGTATTTTTAGCTAGTATAGGTGGCCTACAATGCCATATATATCTATGATGGATTGTAGTTTACAAATGTCTGCTCCAGCACCTGGGATTGGCAGTGCCTGCATTATATATAAAACTTTTGGTAACAATATAATTTTAACGGCTATTCTTCCTAGCCATGAAACATACTTTGGGAGCCAAGAAGAGGTTAGAGTACAAAACTTCTCTTGTAGTCAGCCATAATTTAATGTGCGTATTAGAAGTAATAAAAACTCCTAGATATTTCAGTGCTTTTTCCTGAATCTTTATGCAAGTTAATAGGGTCAATTTTGGATTTTAAGTTATTGACTAAAAAATGTGACACTGCACCATAATATTTTAATTCTGCTTGGACAACAGGGAGAGAGTGCAATGGGGAGGACAGAGTCATTAGGATGTCGTCTGCAAATATTGCTAATTTATATACCTGATCTTGTATGTTGATTCCCTTTATTTGTGGATTCTGGTGTATTTTTATTGCTAAAGGCTCTAAGGACACAAATAAAAGTGGGGAAAGTGAGCATCCCTGACGGGTGCCATTACAGATTTCAAATGTGTCTGAGAAGGTGCCATTAACCTTCACTTGAGCGGACGGGTTGGAATAAAGTGCTAAAATTTGGTGAATAAATTTTGTGGGGAATCCAAATTTTAAAATGGTGGTGTGCAGGAACGTCCAATCTAGTCTATTAAATACTTTTTCAGCATCGGTTGACAGATAGATTAATTTTTTATATATTCTAAAAGGTTTAGTACTTTGTCAATATTATCCTTAGCTTCTCTACTGGGAACGAACCCAACCTGGTCCCAATCAACCAGGTTCGGCAGTGATTGGTTTATTCTATTATCTAAATCTTTGCAAAGAGTTTCAAATCAACATTGAGCAGGGAGATAGGCCTAAAATTTGCTGGGGCCTCCGGGGGTTTGTCTGGTTTTTGGAGCACTGAAATATGTGCTTGTAGCATGGTGTCTGTGAATATGCTAGTGTCTGATATGAACATTGTTGAGAGGTGGCCAGTGGGGAATAAGTTGAGTTGCAAAAGTTTTATAATATTGGTTTGAAAAGCCGTCAGGGCCCGGGGATTTGTCTGGCTTCATGTCTGTGATGGCTTCTAGGATTTCTTTATTTGTAATTAATGATTCTAGGATCTTAACATCCTCTGCCTTTAATTTAGGTAAGGGGATACTATTTAAGTAGGTCTCACATCTTTCCCTATGTAGATCTAAGGATCTCCTGGGAAATAGATTATACAATTTGTTGTAGAAAGATTGAAACATTTTACCTACAGTATTTGTGTCTTCTACTTTTGTCCCTTGGTTTGAGTTGAGAGAGTGAGTGTAAGATTTTAGCTTTTTTTTTTACTTGCTTTATTGCCCTCTCCATAATATTTTTTTTTTTTATAAACAATTGAATGTTTTTGAGATGCAATTTGGAGATGTTCATTTAGTTTGTCTTGTTTATCTTTTAAGCTGTTTAAAAGAGATTGATCAGAGGGGTACATTTTCAACTTGAAATCCACTTTGGCTACTTCTTGAGCCAGTTTGGTGTATAGTTTTATAGTTTGTTTGTGTTTGTATGCTTTCATTTTAATGAGTTCCCCACGAATAAAAGCCTTATGGGCTTCCCATACCATGGTTGGTTTAGTTTCAGGGATATTGTTTATGGTAAAATGGGTGTCTATCTGTTTCGTGAGTTTTTCTAATAACAACGGGTCAGATAACAAAGAATCATCTAGCCTCCAGGTAAAAGGTTTTTTGGGATTGAAGGCCAGTGCATGGTGCATTCAACCGTGGAATGATCTGTCCACGATGTATGTTTGATTTTAATTTGCTTAATTAAGGATAGAGCAATATGTTCAAACAAAATATAATCTATCCTTGAGTAACTCTTTTGTAGGTTGGAGAAAAAAGTGTAGTCCCTTGTATGGGGATGTGTGTATTTCCACACATCGTGAAGGGTAAGGGTCTTGAGGTCTCTCCAGATAGATTGAAGTGTTTTTTGATTTATACGAATGGAGGAGTTTAAACTGTCTATATTAGGGACCAAAGCAATATTCAGGTCGCCTGCAACTATGAGGGGACCTTTATAGAGATCTATGATCTTATTAGTAATGAGTGAGAAAAAATGGTCTTGGCCTAAGTTCGGAGCATATACATTAATTAAGGTAATTGGTTTATCAAACAGCAACCTGTAATACCCAAATACCTTCCCTCCTTGTCTTTATCTAATTGTAAAAGTTTGAAAGATAAGGATTTATGTATTAAAATACTTACTCCGTTCATGGTAATGTTGGGGATAATGGATAGAAAAATATTTAGGGATTTTATTGGCTTTAAAGTGGGTTTCTTGCAGTAATAATTTAACGGAGGTCTTGAATAGCTAATGCTGTTTTATTGGGACAATTAAATTCCTTTACATTTTGTGTAAGGATATGGATATTATGGGAAGTAGAGTGTACGGTTTTAATATAAATATGAGTTGTATACTTTGCATTGAGAAGCAGTTGGAGTACAATATCATTTTGTAGAAGACATATTAATCCTTGGTTAACAGCTATGAACAAAACAAACAGAACATATAAAACTATTTTTAAAACTAACAGTACACAACAGGTGTACAAACATGAGAATGTTATAATAATTCTAAAGGTAGGGGAATATATCCCCTTTGGGCAAAATAGGTGGCCTATAAATGAACTTAGGTATATGAGCTAATTACAGTGATCTAAACGCAAAGAAAGAATATGATCAAGGCTACCTTTCAATTTAGGAAAACAGGAAAGCATTTATAAATACTAACGTACATTAAAAAAGTGTCTTTAAAGTGTAAAATATTTTGAAATGACAGAACTTTGATCTATATAAGAAATAGATCCCATGAAGTGTTTGTTACCGTCCTTCAAGTCCAGGGCTGTTTGTCTTAAGTTCCCTTTATTTGCAGAGACCGTAGTGTGATCTTGGGGAGAAGGAGGTGTTATCTCCAATTCTGTGCAGATCCGTCCAAAATCTTCTTGTGTATTACACAATAATCTTCTGCCTTTCCACAAGATCTGCTGGCTAAAGGGATGACCCCATCCATATGTTGTGTTGACGTAGCTTAGTTGTAAGCGTGTGAAAGTCCCTTCTTTTTTGCAGTGTCCTCTGTGTTAGATCTTCAAAAAGTTGTAGGGAGTTGGTTTTAAATTTTATCGGGTGTTTTTGTCTGTCTTTTTTCATTATGTTTTCTTTAATTGGATAACAGATTATTCTGACTATTATGTCTCTGGGTGGCTGATCGCCTAGTGGTTTGGCACGCAGTGCCCTGTGAAATCTGTCTAAGGCGATGGTTACTTCTTCATGTTTATCCATTAGGAAAGCAAACATTCCTTGCAAGTAGTGTTCCAATTCAGTGGGTGCCACTGTCTCTGGGACTCCTCTTATTCGGATGTTATTGCAACGACTTCTGTTTTCCAGGTCATCTATTTTATTCTCCATCTGCATAATTATTTCCTCTTGTTGGGACATGCGGGTGTTAAAAAAGGTTAAGTTAGAATTGAAAAGTTCAGAATCCCCTTCCAATTTTTCCACTCTTTGTCCCACATCGGAGAGCTTTTTTTTTAATTTCCGGAATTTCTCCTCTAATGCATTGTTTGACTTGTCAGATGAGGTTTGAGAAGTCGTTTTTAGATGGCAAGTAGTCTAATAGGGCCCTGGGAATAGAAATTGCTGTGTCAAGAGACTCTTCCTCTGAGGACAGTGACAAAGCTCTGAAGAGTGTTTCTGGAGGATTCTTTTTTACCTTTGAGTGTGTTTCTAGATTTTTAAAAAAATTGTTCACTGACGGTGCTGAAGGAGTTTGTATCTTGACCGGTTTATCAGCCTTGCTGCCTTTTTTAGGAGACATATTTGTATTATGTGACCCACGGATATAGTAGATGAGCATGTGGTAAATAAGTCTCAGTATTTTTGTGATTCTTCCCAGAAAGATTCTATTGCGTGGTCACTGTATGTGTATATAAAGCTGACTAAATTTTCTATTAACAACTTCTGCTCAGTGGCAGCTGTGTATTTTAGTATGACTAAGTTGTCTAACTAATGTGGATCTCCCCCTCTGATATATCTCACAGACGTTCATTTAGTGCAAGAATGTGCCACATTTAAAGTCCTTCATTGCCTATTATGGTGGATATTGCTGCACTGTCTAGCATTCCTTCGTTATGCCGAAAATTTATATGAGGCAGTTGTGAGATTATAGTGTTTGCATGCAACAGCCTGGTGAAGCTCACTGATTAATGTTTCAGATATCAATGTTGTTCTACACACCAAAGTTATACATAGCACTGATCAAAGAATCTATATACAGAACTTCCTGTTCTGCTTAGATATGTAAGTGGCCTAGTAGGCCTGAGAGGACTCAGGATTCCGGTGTGGGTAAAAAATAATAGGTCTCATTCCTCCTGTACATTTATCTTTCCTCCGGCAGCTGTCAAGGCACCCTCTGTGTATCGGGACTGTGTGTTCATGAGGATCAGGGTTCCTAGAACTGCGACAAGTTGGGGCTCTGAATCGGTGTTGCGCAGTGCCTGTATGTTGCCTACCCACGTGGCCTGCTCGTCATGTAACTGAATCCGCGTCTGCCGTTGTTGGATCTTGACCCTTACATTTTCCAAAGGTAAGTCACGGCATCTTCCAGCAACTGTAGCTGTAAGTTGTGCCAGATTGGTTGGTCCTGAGTGTCCAAATTGCCCGTTAAGGAACTCGGAGCCCACTAGAATGCAGCCGTCTCCATTGAGCGCTGGCTACGCCCCCATAATTTACTCCTTTTATCAATATTTTTTAGTTCTCTTGCTATCTTTATTTGAAAAAGAAGGTATCTAAGCTATTTTTTTGTTCAGAACCCTGGACAGCCCTTGTTTATTGGTGGGTGAATTTATCCACCAATCAGCAAGAACAACCCAGGTTGTTCACCAAAAATCTAAACTTACATTCTTGCTTTTTAAATAAAGATACCAAGAGAATGAAGAAAATGTGATAATAGGAGTAAATTAGAAAGTTACTTAAAATTGCATGCTCTATCTGAATCAGAAAAGAAAAAATGTGGGTCCAGTGTCCCTTTAAGTAAAATTTCTCATTGTGAAGCATGCTTACATATCTAGGTTTGACAGGAAAACATTTTTAACACATTTCCTCTGCAATGCGTTTCCACTGCAGCTATGGATTTTGAGAAAGGGCCTGAATACAATCAACTCCCAAACAGCTGTTTTTATAAGGGAATCCTAAACCTGCTGTTTGTCAAGGTGGTGAGTGAACCTAAACTACATACAAAGTAAGTGAAAAACATTCCATTATGAACCCCCTCTCCTCTCCCATCTTGAACAAGTAGTGTTTCTGAGTTTACATAATTTTGATTAAAAGATGTTGGTGTCGGAGCCTAGCAGCCCAGGAGAACGGCTGCACACTGAAACGGCTCTGAAGACCTACCACCTGTCTCACATAAAAGGACGGCTACCCAAATAGTTTAAAACCTGCAAATTTTGGGCATATACCCCTAAACACATAAGAGGATGAAAAATTGCTAAAAGAAAAAGCCTACAATCTAATGCGAGCGCAGAGCGCCTAAACAGATGTGTGTCACAGCAACACAGGGCCTCATTGCAAGCGGTCGAATCACATGGACCGCAAGGAACACGCATTACACTTGTGCAGAACAAGTCTCCCACCCGTGAAGGTGAATTGGATCGACTTAGAGGCATAACAAGCTTCTAAATAACCACTAACGCTTCAGGTTGTGGAACAGCAAAAATTTGCACCTGCTTTGAGCCTATGGTTGGGTACATACAAACAAAAGCATATCCGCATGGCACCTCAAAGGCTTATGTGTTTGAGCGCTTACAGTGACTCCATAGGGTCCACTCATATAAAAGGCAGATCAGACCCATATCTCAGAATATATTATTGCTACGCTCGGAGCATTACTATACTGTTGGCCCATTACATTACATAGACAGGAGAAAGTCTTTTTGGGGGAAAATTGAAAGAGGAACTCTGACCACAGACAGACAAATCTAATTAACATATCAAACAGTGGTGAGTGTATTGCTCCCTGATATTCTACTGTGCATACACATTAATAGACGGTTATGCCCTGCAAAAGAGCTCCCAAAATGGTGTAGCAAACTAAAACTACCACTATGACGCAGTATATGAAAGCCACAACACATAACTGCTGCGACTCACAGGCCGAAACACCAGAGATGGACCAAGACCCCACTACTAATAACATCATTACTAAGGAAGATATTAAGTCATTATCTTCTAAAGAGGATATAAAATAAATATTAAAGGGACAGTCAAGTCCAAAAAAAACTTTAATTTATCAAATAGGGCATGTAATTTTAATCAACTTTCCAATTTACTTTTATCAACAATTTTGCTTTATTCTCTTGGTATTCAAGTTGAAAGCAAACCTAGGAAGGTGCATATGATAATTTCTAAGCCCTTGAAGACTGCCTTTTATTTTATTTACTTTTCACAGCAGGGGAGAGCAAGCTCATGTAGGCCATATAGATAGCATTGTGATGACACTTGTGGCTAGTGGCAAACACTGCACTAATTGGCTAAAATGCAAGTCAATAGATAATAACTAAAAGTCATGTGATTAGGGGTGGTCAGAAGATGCTTAGATACAAGTTAGTCACAGAAGTAAAAAGTGTATTAATATAACAGTGTTGGTTTTGCAAAACTGGGGAATGGGTAATAAATATTATCTATATTTTTAAACAACAAAAATTCTAGTGTTGACTGTCCCTTTAACTGAAGTCAGAGGATATTTTGGTGATTTGAAAAATGATATAACATCTCTCACCAATAGAGCAAATAAAATTGAAGAATCACACTCAACCCTTCAAGCTGAAGTAGAACAAAACACGCAACTTTTATCTCAGCAAACAGAAACAATATCATCACTCATGAATAAAATTGAGGACCTTGACAATCCCAACAGGAGAAATAACCTCCATCTGAGAGGAATCCCTGAGTCCATAAACCCTACATCTCTGAATTGATACCTACAGGACCTCTTCAGAACCATCAAAAGGAAGCCTTCACCACCTGAAATACTACTTGAGAGGGCTCATAGATTTCTGAGACCTAGGACCCCTGCTAAGGTTCCACCACAGGACGTTATTGTCCACTTTCTCAACTATGTTGATAAAGAAGAAATAGCCAGATGTGCAAGAGATAAAGCCCCAGTTAAACACTCTGGAATCCTGATTCATATATTCTCAGACATATCGCCTGCAACATTACAAAAGCGCAGAGACCTAAAACATATCACTGACAACATATGCCAAAACAACATCCTTTACCGTTGGGGATTTCCAATATGCATTTTTGCCAATAATAATGGGAAAACTGCCTGTCATGAGATGTAGGAC